>NC_086318.1:154984605-155594293 GCF_036172605.1 Pelobates fuscus
TCACCACCTCTTATTATTTGTTCTTGAGAGCCCAACATTTTCAGCCTAACCCTCCTCATCTTGAGGAGCCTGCATTCTCTTGACCTCCAGCAACTGTCAGATGATGTCCGCTCTCAACTCACGTCCTTGATTTAAGCAGGACCCGTAACACCCTCTGTTCCTGTGCGTTCAACTTGTTTTGTTGCAAATATATGTCTATTGTAATGCGCTACAGAATTTGTTGGTGCTTAATAAAAAATAATAATCCGTACCTTCCCCTGTCCCTCTCTGGCTATCTCCTCAGATAATGCTGCCCTCACCTCTACACTGGACGCTGCAGCCCCACTACAAACATACACCTCAAGGAGGACACTCCAACCAAGGCACACAAAGTAAACCTACTACCTACAGAGATGCTCCCATTCAGCTGAACTCTGCTGGAGGAATTTGTGCATCTTGTCAGACTTTCTTCATTATAAATTCATCTTGTGTTCCTACAACATAACCCTCACCCTTGCTAAACAATCATACTTTTTCCCTCTATCATTAGTTTATACTCAGAGGCATCTTTTTGATACCTTCTTTGCCCCCCAATCCAGTGGTGTATCCTGGTTTTGTGCAGGACAAAACTCAGGCGCTCTCCCCCCCCCCCCCCCCCCCCCCGCGCCACCCCCACCCAACCTTTCCCCTCACCCCGCATTCTAAATACACACACACACACATTCACTGACAGATACGCATACACTAGCTAACAGAAACACACACTCGCTAACAGACACACTCACACTCAGTAACAGACACACACACTCACTAACAGACACAAACTAGCAGACACACACACTCACAGGCAAACACACACAGTCAGACACACACACACTCACTAACAGACACACACTAACAGAAACACACACTAACAGACAAACACACTAACAGACACACACACACACACTAACACACACACACAGTCAGACACACTAACAGACACACTCACCCACACACACACACTCACCCACATTAACACGTTTTTTAAAATTTATTTAAACACCCCCCCAGCCTCCTTACCTTTGGGAATGCTGGGGGGGGGGATGTCTCTTCCTCCCTGGTGGTCCAGTGGCTGCTGGGCGGGCGGCTGGCGAGGGAGCACTTCCTCTGAGCTGTCTGCTCAGCTCCCTCGCGCGCCGCAGAGCGAGGCTGGGAGCCGGAATATGTCATATTCCGGCTCCCAGCCTCACTCTGCAGCGCGCGAGGGAGCTGAGCAGATAGCTCAGAGGAAGTGCTCCCTCGCCAGCTGCCCACCAGCGCCGCCCGACCGCCCAGCATGTCTGTTAGCCGCAAGGCTAACAAGACATTTGCCTTGGGCATTTGGGGGCGGCTTGTTTTGCCGCCCCCCGGAAAATGCCGCCCAGTTGGTAGATGCGCTTCTCCTTTCCTCTCCTTTACCACAAGTCCCCTTTATCCCGTCCTATGGAACCTTATCAGATCTCTCTCCCAATGTCTTGTGCCACCCTTAACGCATATCTTCAACTGCTCTCTTTCTTCTGGCATTGTTTTGCTCCTCTTAAACATGCTACAGTTGTACTCGTCCTAAAAAAGCCATCTTTTGACCTATCTTCCCTGTCTAATTTTCGTCCCATATCTCTGCTACCTTTCTCCTCAAACTTTCCAGAATGACTTGTCTTTACCTATCTGGCTCGCTTTCTCAATTCCAACTCTCTCTTCGACTCTCTTCAATCTGGCTTCTGCCCCGTCCATTCTACTAAGACTGATCTGCCAGGCCAGTAAGGGTTAATAATAAACGGAGATTAACATTATCCTTTCAACTCCTTATAATATGGGATCAGGAAGTAAATAATGTGCTCATCTATAGGGATAGGCTGCGTGATGAGAATGCCGTAAATTTCTAGTCAGAAATACATAATTGAATCCCTAGTTTTATAGAAGGTGTGACACTTTGCTTTCCATTACCTATGCAGTCCTATAAAAGCTTCCTCAAAAAGATAAGATAACAGCTAGAACTATTGTGTATACTTCGTATTGCTCTCCTAACTGGGGTGTTATTTGTTAAACAGTACACTGGGATAAGTTGGCAAAAGATTGGCAGAATATAGGCCTAATTAGCCAAATTGGACACAAATCTTTAGTTGTGCATGTTCTTGATTGTTGCCAACTCACTTACATATAAGGCATGTCTCACTACATCAAAAATGTATTATCTTGTTCCTCTTTTCTATTTTCACCTTTTATTTTATTGAGATGATTTTGCACAGTTTTGAGGTTGTACCCCTTGTTTAAAAAAAAAATAAAAAAATAAAAGGCTTACCTAGACACTTTAGCACTTTTACATCTCACACCTGTATTTGGTTTATTATTGTAGCACTTGTTTTTCAACGTGGGGCTGTCTAAGATTGCATACTTTTGAAATTTTATTTTAAAATACATATTTCCAATTGTTTCCTTTATGTGGGAACGATGCACAGTGGAGGCCGAAACAATCACCCAGGGTGGCTGTATTTCTAGTGCAGAGAGAACGTGTCAGAATTTTAGTTCTAGACTGTACTTATCAGTGGGAGCAGGCTGATGTGCGATTGTATGGGTTCACACTGTAATGGCACAAGTGAGCAAAAACAATTTTGGGTCCTGAGTGGAGATTTACCGAAAGGCAAGATAATGAGTTTCTCTAAGATTTAGCTTTAGTTCTCATTTGCTCTGTTTTGTTACAACACATTTTCATAATGCTGAATTTTAGTACTGACTGAGAGTGATCGGAATTACAATCCACGGCATCTAGAAGGCAGATACTCTTTAATACTAAGCCCCTAATCCCTCTTAACATTCAGCCTGTGGTACTCTACTCGCAATCTATGCATCAATCCCAACAAGCATTTTTTCAGGAAACTTTTTTTAACTCAATCTTTCCAAATTGAAATTTCTAGTGTATTGTCCAAGAATGCTCTATCATTGTGCCATGCAGTGGTGTATTCCGGTTTTGTGCTGCCCCTGCCCCCTTCTAAATTTCTCTTCCTGACAGACACACGCCTTTCACTGATTCATGCACTGACATACACTCACAGTTACACAGTCATTGTCACACACACTGTTTAACAAACATACACTTTCACTGAAACATACACACTCACTCATTCAGTTATACTTACTCACATTCACTGACAGGCACGCATTCACCGACAGGCACATACACACTCACTAACAAGACACACATGCACACTCACTGACAGACGCATACTCAGTGTCAGACACACACACATACATATATATATACACAACACTCACTGACAGAAATATACTCTCAGTGACAGACACGCATACACACGCTGACTGAAACGGATACACATGCTGAAACATGCATACACACACTGACAGACACACACTCAGTGGCAGATATAAGCACACTGACAAACACACATACACACTCACTGACAAATACATATACACTCTCAGTGACAGACACACACACACACACTAACACACTCACTAACAGATACAAACACTAACACTCACTAACAAACATACACATTAACACTCTCACTAACATTCACACACAATAACATACTCACTCACTAAAAGACACAGTAGCACCCTCACTAACAGACACACACTTACACACTCACAATTTTCTATTTTTTTTTAAATTCAATTCACCCAGCCTCCTTACCTTTGGGAGTGCTGGAGTGGAGTCTTCCCTGGGATCCAGTGGGGTTGTTGCTGGCTGGTTGTTGCTACTCCGGGCACCGGCGTTTTTTGGCAGAGCAGGTACCTGCCATCAAGGTAAGCACGTGCCTGCTCTGCCTTACCTAATACAAGTTCAGGGGCACCCTGAGGTGGCCAGATGGCTACCTCCTGGGCCCCGTGTGACAGCGCTCTTCTTGGCGTCCCCACCTTCGGTAGCCTTGACAATCGGCCCGGCGCTTGGGGCGGCTCAAGAGCTGCTCTCCCAGCGCTGCGGCCACAGACAGGGGGAGCCCACCAGGAGACATCCCGGTGGACGCCTTCAGCAGGCCGGCGCCCTATACGAATGCCTAGTTCGCCCAACGGTGGCGCCAGCCTTGGTAAAGGGGAAGGAGCTGGGGGGCTGGTGCGGCTGCACACCCATACACACACTGCCCCCACACACACACCATACACATTAACCCCCCCCACACACACACATTGCCCCACACACTCATACACAACACCCCCCGCCCCAAACACACACACTGCACCACTCACAGACACCACTGCTCCTATGCCCTGCTACAGCCCCATATCCCAGCAGACACCAGGTTAGTTGTCAAACTGTTCTTAAACTATTTGACTATTTACTCTGGGAGGAGGTCCTGGCCCTCCTGGCACCATAACCATTAAACAGAGCTGTAGTGGTTATTGTGCATGGATTATTTCTTTAAATAATCTACAAGTGCCCCTCCGGAGATCAGGCTCTGGATCTGCCCCTGCCTGATATGATGACAGACCAATAACAACCATTGTTCTATCACAGTCCTGTTTGTCACAAACACCTTCCTTAGAGTTTGCGCTTTATGCCTCCTTTTCTTTCTTTTTTTTTAACCCCTTCCCGACCGAAGACGGAAATTTTCCGTCAACCTTGTCCTTGCGTTAAGGACTGTTGACGAAAATTTTCCGTCATTTACTAAAGTTAACCCCAGATCACAGTGATCGCAGGGTTAACGCTCACCCGGTCTGCCTCTGTATCCAAGGCAGACCAGGAGCACCCGATTGCGCTGCCCCTGCAGCAGTGATCGCTCTGACAGGCTGTCAGAGCGAGCACATGTGCTGCAGGGACTTCTGACTGCCTCCCTGCTCTTCCGCGTCCAGTGTGAAGTGCAGGGAGATGGATCACTGCTGCTGATCTTCTACCTGTAAAAAAAATAAAAATAAAGTAAAAGTTAAATCCCTCTTTCCCCTGCTTTAATAAAATTAACCCCTTCCCTGCCAATTGATCACTGACTACAGTGATCAATTGGCAGGGATTACATTTTACTGTCATCTGATTTTTTTTTAACCCTCAGGGGTTAAATTTATTTTATTAATTAATTTAAATATTTTAAAATTCTATATTTAGCTAGCTGGGATGGGTAGAAGTTAGTGGGGAATTGGGGGATTTGGTGTTACGCTAACTAGGTGTTAACGTTAAAAAAACGTTTTAAAATAAGCTTTAAAAAGTTAAAAAAGTAAAAAAAAATTAAATGTTTTAGTAAAAAAATGTTTTTACCACCCCCCTTTACCCAGTCCAAATAAAAAATAACCCCTTCCGTGCCACTGTGATCTCATTTTTTTTAACACCTGAGGATTAACTTATTTATTTTTAACCCTCATGGGTTCAATTTATTTAATTAATTTAAATATTTTATAATTATATATTTTGCTAGCTGTGGTGGGTGGGAGTTATGGGAAAGTGGAGAATTTACTGTTAGTGCTGCTTACTGCTAGTTAGGAGTTAACGGTAAAAAAAGTTTATTAAAAAAATGTTAAAGTGTAAAAAAAGTTAAGAAAGTTTAAAACATTTAATAAGTAAAAAAAGTTTAAAAACGAGTTTTACAAAGTAAAAAAGTTTCACAAAGTAATAATATACATTAAAAAATGCTCATTGCCACTACACTTGGAACATACTAGCGAAAAAATTTGTCCCACGCTAAGGTTCACAATATGCCTTTTGAATAACCATGTGGTGTATTCTTTAATGAATAGTATGTGTTTGTGGGGAAGTTTGAATAACCAGCCAGCTAATCTACTCCAAAATGGAACATGGACACAGCGTAAAACTTCAAAGTTAAAAAAAACCCTGGAATGGCTGTGTCTCAAATGTGCTCCTTCAATATCCACATATACCTGGCCAGGGCTGCCATCAGAAATTGTGGGGCCCCTAACACAGCTCAAGGTCTGGGCCCCCGTGTGCCCGCCTCCAAATCCCGGCCACAGGAATACACACACACAGACACAAAAGGACACAGACACAGAAAGATACACACATACTAGCAGACACACACATATAGACACATACACAGACACACACACACACAGACGTACATACATACTCACATACTGACACACACACATACATACATACTGACATACAGACATACATACAAACTGACATACAGATACACATAAATACATAACGGCATACATACACATACATACACACACGCACACACAGACATACACAATGACAGAAATACACACTGACATACACACTGACATACACAGACACACACAGAGACATACTGACACACACACAGACATACACACTGACATACACACAGACAGACATACACACAGACAGACATACACACAGACAGACATACACACACCACACAGACATAAACACACTGACATACAGACATAAACACACTGACATACAGACATAAACACACTGACATACAGACATACACACACAGACATACACACACAGACATACACACACAGACATACACACACACACCTCATTTGTCAGCCACCCTCCTCTTACCTTTAAGTTGCAGGAGGGTGGCTGGGGATGATGGGAGTGAGCGGATGCCTCTCCTCTCTCCTCACATTTTTCCTCTCCTCTGCTCTCCCTCCGCTCTCCTCCCGCGCGCAGTAAGCTGGGAGGAAGTGACCGGACGTCACTTCCTCCCAGCAGCCCTTGCGGTGCTGCCGCATTTTTTTTTAAAGGGGCCTGGTCGCGCAATTACCCGGTCGCAGCGCTGACCAGGCCCCTGAAGATATAGGGCCCATCGGGTGGCCCTAAATGCTTGGGCAACTTGATGGACCCTGGTGCAGATGCACCTGCAGCAGTTTTGCCGATCCACGTGGGGCCCGGGCCCCCCAGGGCTGACGGGCCCGTGACAACCATCATGGTTGTCACCCCCTGATGGCGGCCCTGTACCTGGCAAAGGTACATGCAGGGGTATTGCTGTACTCAGGCGACATAGCTGAGCAACATATTTAGTTTTATACAGTCGTACCACGCATAAGGTTTGCAAAATATACTGCACAAACTTACTTTGTGTGTCTAAAAGGCAGAAAAAATGCTTATTACGACTACACTTGGTACAAACTAGCGGAAAAATTATCCCACGCTAAGGTTCAAAATATGCCTTGAAAAAATGGTATGCCTTTATGGTGGAAAATTCACACTTAAAAACCTGAACTTGTCACGTCTCTTTTACAGCACTGTAACTTTACAAAATAGTGTCTAGGTCATACATTGGGCATATTGTTTTACTCAGAAGATGTAACTGAGCATAATTTGGGGATTTTTATGACAGTGGTACATATCAAGTGTAAGAAATACTCAGCAAAAATGCAACATACCGTATATACTCGAGTATAAGCCGACCCGAATATAAGCCGAGGCTCCTAATTTTACCCCAAAAAACTGGGAAAACTTATTGACTTGAGTATAAGACTAGGGTGGGAAATGCAGCAGCTACTGGTAAATTTCTAAATAAAATTAGATTGTAAAAAAATTATATTAATTGAATATTTATTTACAGTGTGTGTATATAATGAATGCAGTGTGTATGAGTGCAGTGTGTGTGTATGAATGCAGTGTGTGTGTGTGTGTGTTGCAGAGCCTTGGTGGGGGGTGGGCATTTGTATTATTTTAATTTTTTTTGTTATATTATTATTTTTTTAATTATTATTTTATTATTATTATTTTTTTCGTCCCCCCTCCCTGCTTGATACATGGCAGGGAGGGGGGCTCTCACTCCCTGGTGGTCCAGTGGCATTGGCAGTTCAGTGGAGGGGGACTGGCAGAGAGCGCTTACCTCTCCTGCAGCTCCTGTCAGCTCCCTTCTCCTCCGCGCCGGTCCGGTCAGCTCCCTCTGTAAGTCTCGCGGCCGCACTATGACCCCGAGGCTCTCGCGAGACTTACACTGGGAGCTGACAGAGGTGCTGAACGGACCGGCGCGGAGGAGAAGGGAGCTGACAGGAGCTGCAGGAGAGGTAAGTAAACGCACACAGCCCCCCTGTCTGTATTATAGCAATGTAAATTGCCATAATACAGACATTGACTCGAGTATAAGTCGAGTTGGGGTTTTTCAGCACAAAAAATGTGCTGAAAAACTCGACTTATACTCAAGTATATACGGTATATGTAAAAATGCTATTAGTTCCCCCCTCACCACAAACATTGACATAAATTGGTGAAAAAATGGTGACAAGTTAAGGCACTATATACACCATATAAGATACCCTGGGGTGTCTGCTTTATCAAATGAAAGCCCTTTGTGGGGTTATTTGAACAGCCACACTGCTATAAATACCCTAAAATGAGACATAGGCCCATCAAATCCATCTATGAAAATTCTAACTATAGAAACTGAAATAGCCTTGTCTCTTATATGGCACTGTAGCTTTACAGAAAAGTGCCAAAGGCATACAATGGGGGTATCGTTATACTCAGCAGATGTAGCTGAACACAATATGGGGTTCTGTGCAGGAACAGCACACTCCAGCTTTAAATGGTTACATAAAAAGTGTCAAACTAACCTTAGGTAAATAGCCTGTGATGTCTACTTTATATAAATATCTACTTTGTGTGGCAATTTTGTTTTCTGTGGTGGCTACTAAACCTACAAGACAAACATACCAACTTCTAAAATTGATTCACATTAAAAAAAATGTTTTAGTCCTTTTATTTTGTGACCTGTAACTTTCAAACTAAGCTGAAATCCTATACATATTATGTATTCTATAAATCAGGACACATAAATGAATTTATTTTGAATTACTTTTTCTAAACTGGACATATTATGCACACGCTACTATTGCCAACATTTTTATAATTAATGAGAATGTATCTAAGTATATGTGACATAAAATAAAAGCCCTGTTTGCCCTATACAAAAACGATGTATAATATGTGTTGTTGCAATAAATGACAGCGATGCATATTGTGTTTGAACACAAACAGCAAAAAATGCAAAAATGGCTTTTGCCCTTAAGCTTTCACCAATAGAGCAACACATTCTCCTGTTACTGAAGAAGTGTGTTTGTAACCATTGTAAGGCTCAACTCCTACATGTTATAGTACGGAGAATGAGAGGCAATATACTCATATATCTCAACACCCACTTTCCTTTATCTTCTCAATAATCTCAGATACCTGAGATTATAATATATTTTCCATTTTATTTTTCCTGCTCTTCCCTCTTGATGATGCACATTTTTCAAGTAAAACCTGCAGGGCTGTGTCACTGTTTTATGAAGGGTGGGATGGTGTTTTCCTTTTGAGGATTTGACACCTTTAATGAGGCGTTATACTATCATAATATTAATAAGCTGTGCTTGGAGGCCTTGCTCAAACATTAGATAAGTGACTCTCAAAGCTTTTGTGGATCAAGGCACACCTACTAATTAAACATCCTCTAAATATGGCAAGTATTTGATTCAGGACCACCAAGGACTGTCAATTAGAACACCAAGGTCCAAAACCTTTTCGCTAACATTACGTGTATTCACACACTAACAGGGTTATTCACTAAAAAGTGAGAATTCAAAGTAAATTTAAAATATAAGGTCAAAATAGTTGACCTGGAAAAAGTACTCGCTCAGCTATGCTTTCCATTCAGCAACTCCGGCCATGGCTCGGTTTACCTTTAGGCAAAGTAGGTACCTGCCCACAGGAGTATGTCCTCTAGGGTGCATCTGAGTTCAGCATTTACAATGTGCCATTTTGGAGCTCAGGTGGGCAAATGAAGAGGATAATTGTAATGCCACCATATTAAGGAAAACATAATTTACGGTAAGTAAAATTTCTGTTTTCCTAACATGGTAGAGAGATATAGCAAGATCCCAGAAAAAAAGGGTGGATATTATTCAACCACAGCTCGTAGCACCTTACGCCCAATTGATGAAAAGGTGATACAAATTTCTGAAAGTCAAAGATCGGGCAAGGTAAATCTGTAATGCCCTTCTAACATCCAACATATGCCATTTATTTTCTTGAGTGTAAGAGGCAGCACTACAAGAAGAAGGCAGAATAATAGGCTGGTCAACAGCTATGTTAGAAAGCACCTTGGGTAAAAAGGAAGGCTCCTGATGTAGGATGATTTTATCTGGATGATAAATTGTGAATTCCTCAGAAGAGAGGCCTGGATTTCACCAACTCTCCTGACTGAAGTGATAGTCACCAAAAAATACAGTTTTCAGAGACAGGAGCTTCATTGAAATACCTTCCAAACAGAGGTTCGTAGAATGCCTTTAGCACTACAGATAAATCCTATGTAGGGAAAAAGGACTTGCGAGGGGGTCTCACTAACCAGATAGCCTAGAAACATCTACCAATCAGGATATTAGTAGCCAAATCCTGAATAAGGAAATGGCTCAATGCAGACAGTTGAACTTTAAGAGTAGAGACACTCTGAACAGAGGAGAACCCATCTTGAAGAAAATAAAGAATGGTGTCAATAGATGAATGAACCTGTAGACAACTATGGTCCATACACCAATGAAGACATTTTGCCCAAATTCTCAAATAGATCTTAGATGTAGACTTCCAAGTAGAGCCAAGTAGTAGAATTAATCTTTTCTTCTGAAAACCTTGATTGTTTTCTTGGCACTATAACTTCTCCCTCCGTCAAGGCCCCCTTCATGGTGCAGCAATGGCCACACTCGTATTAGGATTTCCACATAGAAAATGCATGACAATTCCGGTGATGCTGGAAGTCCTCAAGCATAGTATGAAGACATCCATAGTCATTCAGGCGACCAAAAGTCGCCTAAAGACCCGGAAGTCCCTTTAGTGGCTGTCTGGTAGACAGTGACTAGAGGAAGAGTTAACTTCAATGAGCTGTCCCTTTAACCTTGCAGCAGCCATGCTGTCTGTTTGAACATTCGGATGGTTTCCAGAGGTAGTTCCTTGTTCTCTATCAGCTGAGTCGTAACTAGAAAGTCCCAGTATGTTACAGCCATTATCCTCAATTCCAAAAAACAGCTTTGGTTTTTCCATTATGGAATATTGCCAGTACTACGGCCTTGTCCGTTGTGACAATTCTGCAATACATAGTTAAAACATCATAAACAGACAGTAATAAACAGAGATTTTTAAAGTAGAGACTAAAATTAATCTCACCTGAAAAACAAATGACAGCTCATCAGTTACGCGATGGGACAAAGAAGAACTGACAGGGAAATTCCTGAGGGAACTTTAATACAGTGAGGAGGAGGGACCTTTTTGTTTTATTTAATTTATATCTTTCAGACCGCATGTCCCATTTGAGGAAGTAGATCCCTCTTGTGCACTGCCATATACTTGAACTTGAAAATGAGAGAAATCTCAATGTATCCATCCTGGTAAAATATTTTATAAATAAAATAAAAATGTCAGGAAAAATCAGATATTTAGCAATATTACAAATTATTATTTTTTTATAACTTACAATAATTATTAAAGCAGCCATGTCACTTTATATATTTTTTTAAATAGTCATATCCCAAATCCTCCCTTAATTTTTGCAAAGTTATTTATAAGGAAAAGTAGGAACTAAGGGTCCTTTTGAAGACTGACAAAAACAGGTGGAAGTATAGTCAAGCTCCATGGACAACTTTGCCTTTGAATGTTTGTGTGCTTACTCACCTTCTTCCAACGCTGCTTCACATCCTGAAGCAGTGTGTCACTGATCCTCATTTATACAATTGCAAGAATCAGCACAGAGGGCATTGTAAGCTGCCGTGCGGGGTATACTTGCTATTTCATGAGTACACCCAGGGTAGGGCAAAGGATTTGATGTCTGGGCATAGCCATATTAAAGTTTCTAAGATGAAAGAAGATCTGGAGGGATCTAAAAAACATCAGAAAAAGTCAGATACACTGGTCCTAGGGTAAAAAAAATTTGGGGGGTGGGGTGGAGCCAAAAAATCAATAACATAACAGAACTGCTTCGACGAGGCTGGGAAAAAATATTTACAGACAAATTCAAACTCTTATGAACACTCTCACACACAGACAGTCTTCTCTATGATCGGTCCGTGTGACGCCCCCTGTGACATCAGACAGAGGAGGCAGGTCAGTGAAGGGAGCTTCCTCTGGGCCTCGATTACAGGTAAGTTTTTTTAAGAAAGAAAATATATGTAAAATATGAATTAAAAACATCTGATTAAAGGGACACTATAGGCACCCGGACCACTTACGCTAATTGAAGTGGTCTGGGTACAGTGTCCCTGTTACCCCTTAGTGCTGCAATGTTAAACATGTTAAACATTGCAGCATTAAGTGTGCCTCCAGCGGCTGTCTCCAAGATAGCCACTGGAGGCGCTTCCTGCATCCAAACGGACATCCAGCGTCAGATTTTTCTCCACAGGAAAGCACTGATTGACTTCTTTCCTATGGGAAGGTCTCATACATTAGCGGCAGCGCATGCGCATTAGCGCACATTCGTTGCTGGAAAGAGGAGGAGGCAGAGCCACAACCCAGCGCCAAGGGACATTGGTGCTGGTATAAGGTAAGTAAAATAAAGGGTTTTTAGCCCTTTATTTACTGCAGTGGGGGGCACGAGGGAGGAGGGAGGCATAGGGACAGATTTGTATTCCTGGCACCTATAGTAACCCTTTAACTATATTTTCATGTTATATCACACTATGCATGAATCTAGTCTGGTGTACATGCAAGCAATGTCTGTTAAACAATATTTAAGGTGATATAGCTATATAAACATGACAAAGCATTTACAAAGCATTTTTCTTTAACAACACTGACACCTATTGGGCTGTATGAGAAAATCATGCATTTAAAAGGATACTACAGGATGGGGAAGCCGTGCTGATTGGATGCTGTTGTAAAAGCTCTAAAACACGGGCTCCGGATTAAACATCATACAAGGCAGCATTAACCTACAAATCGCTGTGCAGAGCAATGTCAGAGTAAGTCCAAGCGCCAACAAGGAAAACTTAATTTGTTTCACCAAAAATCGCAGCGACACCACAAATCCAAGATGGTGCTGAGGGGCCCACAGCCATGAGCCCGCTACAAGTGACTGACTCTGTCACAGAAGTAGACCCACTGACTAGGGGCATTTTCCAGTCCTCCCTGGACGCCCTCTCAGCTAAACTGATAGCCACTTTGCAAGCAGACATGGATACTCTCCGCAGAGACATCCAAAACTTAGGCACAAGACCCTCACACATTATGAAAAAAGGGCCCATATTTCGGTCATTCCTAAATGCAGGATAAGACACGTGTATATATATATATATACACACACACACATTTTAAAAATGGGGAAAAAAATGTTTTCTTTGTTTTAGCGACAGATTCTCATATCTTTCAATGGTTTGCGGTTGAGATTGTCAGTATCCTTCATGTACACAGTAATGATGTATGTCACCACATGTGTGTACCGCCTGTAATTACGTGTGACTTGTGGGTTGTTCTGGTGTGGAGCCAAGATACCCTATTGTCATGCATTCATATTATGGCTGAAGTATTGCATTGAAATACTTTGATATGCCGTTGTTACTTATTAACCAGATATAGATATATATGTCCGGTCAGCCCTACCTAACCTGGGTCTCCCCTGGCCATCATCCATGCCCCCCATGGAACGTTTTCCTGCGATATGCCCAAACCCATGGGTATCGATGTACATACTTTCTTTTTGTTTTTCATGTTTTCTATGTTACACCTGCCCCTTGGGCTTACTTATTACCTATCCTGCCCTGACTGTTTATCCTAAAGTACCTGCACCCGCTCAGATACTGTATGCACCCCACAATCTAACTCAAATGGTTCTTCCAACTGCCTACCATAAGAACAAGATCAGGTGGGCTTTTCTGCCTAGCCTGCAACCACATATGCATTACAGCCATATTACCAGGTTTCCTATGAGGTACAGAACCCCTTGAAAGTCTCCACTATTGTATCCTCCAAAACCTGGGTGAACCCCTCAGCCAAAAGGGGTGCCAACCGACTCCGGTGTAAACCAACCTGACAACCATGCCTACGAGTTCATGTCCATCCAATATAGGCAACCCGCCCTTCAAATAAAAGACACATTAGTTATATATTTACCCTACTTTTCCCTTGTCGTTTATGAAAGTGTACTCAAATAATGAACGAGGTCTTAAAACACCTCAAAAAAGATGCATGTTACTCAAAGTTACACAATGTGCACAATCAGATATAGTGTTCTTGCAGGAGACACATTTCATTAAAACAAAACTGCCTTCCTTTGGTCTATCACATTACCCTGTCCAACACTATGCTGCTTACATCACTAAAGCGAGAGGGATTTCCATATTTGTCCATAGATCTGTGGCTTTCGAACTGCTTCAGAGTTTGCTCGACCCCCAAGGCCACTACCATATCTTAGTTTTCCTACTGAATGACACACTCTATACGCTTGTTAACGTGTATGCGCCAAACTCAGGACAGCATAGTTTTTTACAACAACTCTTAACTCAGCTATCCCTAATCCAGAAAGGTATAACCCTGTTATGTAGAGACTTAAACCATATTATTGACCCCTTATTAGACTTCTTTGCCCCAATCAGGTCTCCCAGGAAGAGGAGAATGAAAGTAGCCTGCCAAGCATTAACCAAATTACTGCTCAGTCACAACCTCTATGATGTATGGAGAACGCTACACCCCTCAGATAAATAATACTCGCATTACTCTGCGGTACACGCCTCCCGTTCCAGAATAGACATAGGCCTAGTTCACGGGCCCTCCCTCAATCTCATACGCCAAAGCGCACATGGAGACATACTGTGGTCAGACCATGCCCGCCCAATTACTCATGACCTTAGCTGACAATTTTAAATTCCAAGGCAGTAACCCCTGGCGTCTGAACGATAATCTATTAAAAGACTCATCATTTAACGCAATCCTAAGAGACGAACTGTAAATCTACTTTATGTGTAACACACCTCAATACGCACACCACTCCACAATTTTGCAGGCCCATAAATCAGTAGAAAGAGGCCTACTCATTAGTAAAAGTCTTCTACCTGAAAAAACAAGCTCAAAACCATGAGTTCGATCTGCTCAGGAAACTATGGGATACCTCTATGGCACACTTTTTGCAACCCTTAGATGACCTAGCCAATATCATAAAACAAATAACTGAACAAATTGCAGAGTTACAGCTGCTAAAAAAAAATGCAAAAGTATACCCTTTACCTCTAATAATAGTTCTGATCCTTCCACCTAAACTGTCACTATAGGATAGTTAGACAGTGGTATAACGTACTCAGCAGGAAAACAAAAATAAAAAATCAATTATATATCTCATATAATGAATGCGACAGACTAAATAATAAAGTCCAATAATGGTCTGTGCAAGTCCCTTTATTCCGGGTGTTTTCTTTGATAATGTCACTCCATGACCGAAATAGATATAAAAATACAAAGAAAAAGGTAAATTAGTAGCTTTCTGCTTTATGTTTAAAAATAGACTGACTTTATTGGAATCTTAGCTCAAAGCTAAGCGTCAATATTTAAAAGGTTCAAGATAAATTAAAATTAAAACAAATTCCAGATATATTTGAATTAGTAATAATGTAATAATGAGGCTTCGTTATTATATGCCTGCAAATCAATACAGAAAGTGCATACTGGGTGCAGACCTTATATTGTTCACGGCGTCCCGAATTCAGCAGTTCAGATGTTAGTTTTGCTGGTTACAATACAGGCATATGCGTTTCTCCGTTCAGACGGCTTTATCAATGGATCCATTGATAAAGCCGTCTGAACAGAGAAACGCGTTTGGAAGGACTCAACTCTCATCACAGAAAGCCAGCGCCTGGGAAGCATATGCCTGGATGTAACCAGCAAAACTAACATCTGAACTGCTGAATTCGGGACGCCGTGAACAATATAAGGTCTGCACCCAGTATGCACTTTCTGTTCTGATTTGCAGGCATATAATAACGAAGCCTCAGTATTACATTATTACTAATTCGAATATATCTGGAATTTGTTTTAATTTTAATTTATCTTGAACCTTTTAAATATTGACGCTTAGCTTTGAGCTAAGATTCCAATAAAGTCAGTCTATTTTTAAACATAAAGCAGAAAGCTACTAATTTACTTTTTTCTTTGCATTTTTATATCTATTTCGGTCATGGAGTGACATTATCAAAGAAAACACCCGGAATAAAGGGACTTGCACAGACCATTATTGGACTTTATTATTTAGTCTGTCGCATTCATTATATGAGATATATAATTGATTTTTTATTTTTGTTTTCCTGCTGAGTACGTTATACCACTGTCTAACTATCCTATAGTGACAGTTTAGGTGGAAGGAACTATTATTAGAGGTAAAGGGTATACTTTTTTCTATTAGTGCATATTTAACTTAATAGGTTGTTAGGTTCCCTATTGCATATACCCTCCTCTTTATGAGATGCAATTAATCAGCGCTCCACTTTCTGAATATTTCTAATATTCCCTAAGCAACAAAGCAGGGAGTGTAAACCCCAGGACATCTGTAATGAGTTCGCACTCTTCTATCGCAAACTATGCAACCTTAACTCACCAATCAAAGAAAATGGACATAGATTGCTTTCTCGATAAGATATCCTTTCCCGACTGTCCCAAGAACCGTACTATAAACGTTTTTAACCCCTTAAGGACACATGACGTGTGTGACATGTCATGATTCCCTTTTATTCCAGAAGTTTGGTCCTTAAGGGGTTAAACATATGTAGATTAATATCGTGAATATCTTAGATGTATTACATAGAGAGAACACAACAGAATAATTAAATAACTGCAAGCTTGAGCGTGTGGGTGGTTGGCTAGTTTGACTTAACAGAGTGAAGCAGTATATTCCCCCAAGGTACTTAGGATGACACCGTTATTTATTCTTATTAAGGTATGTGGCCCTGCAATTTGTGAGAGGGAAGGCGTTTATACATAAGATGGCCTTGCATCAGTTTAGGTTCTCGCGTAGGTAGTCATATTTGACTTTGTATGTCGTGTTGCAATGTGGTTGTGTTGCGCTTGTTTGTGCATTGCTGGTAGGGTAGTAACACCTATGTGAGTGCATTTTTGTGGGTGCCAAGTGATCTTCGTGTACATAAGGTTACGATATAAAACAAAATTTGAAATAAACATAATACGAAATACACATAGGGATAGTCAAGATAGGTATACCTATGGGTCCCCAGGTAAACAATATGGTCATGCTTTTCTATCAAGTATAAAAGTGGCTTAAAACTAGGTAATATGAGCATGCAATCAGGCAAACAAGACATAGTAACTGAATAACCGTTGGGGTGCACTTCTGCAATTATATCTTGACAGTGTTGTCTGCTCGGGTTTCAATGGCTGGCATATAGCGTTAAGTCCTGAGGGGGGCACGGGTACCTCGCTCGGGAGCATGTGGCACTGTCAGCCGATGCCCCGGCTTGGTAGGTCCGTACCTTCCCTGGGGGTCATCTGTCGCTGCCTCGCTGTGTTGAGTCCCGTATATCTGCTGTGAATGAGGACATCCAGGCCGTCACTGAAGACCGCATGGGTAAGGAGGGAGATCTTCCCTTGAGCTTGTACCAGGATGAGAGTCTTGTCGCTGTAGGCCCGGCGGCCCCCTGTGATCGGCTGCTTTCCAGACTTGGGCCTCATGCCTGAGATCCATCCCCTCAGTGCTGCGCCGCGGTGTCTTGGCTGCGGGATTCCTCTCTTGCCCCGGAGCCTTGGGAGAGCTGGCGCTCGTATGCCACAAGCCTGGGAACCGTCTTGGTCCAGGGTCAGCCCTTTCGGGGTGGTGCGGGGAGTGTGATCGAGTCTGTTGGGTATTTGCCTTGCCTCTCTCCGCATGTGTGGCCCGCGCCTCTGGGGTATACCCCTTCTTGCTCTCAGCTCGGGAGGGCCTACGATGTGGGGATTTAATGTTTGATGTTGCCCTGAGGAGGACTCCCATGCATCCGTCCGCCTTTTGCTCTTACCCGCGTGGGTGATGATTGGCAGGGTGCTGCAGGCTGTAAGTGTGCCTGTAATGTAGCCCAGAAGCGGTCAAAGATTATTGTAATGGGATCTCTTGCGCAATCCCCGGTGTTCTTTGCGCCTGGAGGTCGCTGTCGCTTGTCTGGTACTGTCGCTTCTAAGTGATCCGCCATCTTGGGCCTTCCCGTCTCCTCGATTCTTATGGAGATCGTAAGGTTTGTCTGTCGGTGTGGGGTTCGGGGTAGCCAGTCAGGCGGGGACCGGGATATCCCCCACCGGTCCATAGGGGGGGGGTGCATGTTTTGTTCTCGTGCGCCGCAGTTGGAATCCGGCGGGAAGGCGGCCGTCCTTTCCCCCTACTTCCAGTAGGCCTTATTGCACCGCCGCGGTTCCCGGTCAAGTCAGGCTTCAAGTTAGGTACCGGCATGTTCGTGGTTGTTTCCCCCAGCTCACAGGCAGGTTTGTGGGAAAATTGCGGCAGTTAAACTACAGATTTCTGCAAAATTTGGGCCTACACTGCAGGAGCTCAAGCAATGTGCGTCTAGCCAGCTTGCCTGTTCGGCTCCGCCCCGGGGCATAAGTTTATTGTCCTTTATGCTGGATATAATTCTGTAAGTCTCAAATGTTCTACCGTCTTTCACAGAAATGAGGAAAGTTGAAGAGGAGATGGGACGCGTCGTGTACTGCACTCAATAATTCAGCAAGAATCTAGAGAAATCTACCACTTGCCAGAGTAAGTGGTAGATAAAGCATTTTTGACAACAAAAAAAGCTCTCTTTGTTGTGTTTTAACATGCAACAAAGCAGAGGCGCTTTTTTTCTTCCTTTATTGTAGGAGGAAAAAACTGCATGAAGAGAATGTACACACAGAATATTTTACAGTACAAAGCGCTTGTACAGCGCTGCGGAATCTGTTGGCGCTTTATAAATAGCAATAATAATAATAAAAATAATAGATGGAGAAAGCTGGTAGCTCCCTCCATGTGATTATTTGTATGAATGAATTGCCCAAATTTTTGAAAATAAATGCATAACTATTTGTTACCAGTTACTTGCAGCTCACTCTCTGCCCCTCGCTCTTAACATGTAGTGCCCAATAACACAATGTAAGGGTTATCAGTAAGGACAGCTTTTTGAGCATTAACCGAGAGACAAAAATGTAAGTGGTTATGTTGCCAGCAAGATAGAAGAAAAAGTAGGGGCTATTTTGTCTTGTGTATTTTTCCTACACTTGACAAAAAGCAGTGCTCTTCCTAAGAGTATTGTGCAAGGGACAGGTTCAGCCAAGTAAAAACTACCTTCCCCTGCTCCTCATGGCCACCGGAATGCAAGCATAGCAGTCACCATTTAGGGTCTTTACAAAATATGCAGAGCTGCTTTACCTGCAAGTCCATAAAGATCCCAATTTATCACAGCAGCCCAATCCTCCGATGATAAGGCAGGATGAGAAGTGGACATGACATCAATATTCATATGTCACCAGCATGCTATGTGTGCTGATGGCAAGTGACCAATATGCACACTTGTTCCAGGCTGGCTAATGGCAATGCACAAGGTAGCGCCACACCTCTGGTAGCAAAGCACTTTAACTCTGTATGTGCATTTGAAACCAAAAGGCTATACCAGATTCCAAGCACCGTGACCACTTTTAATATATGAAACAATCATGGTGCTTAGAGTTACCCTTGAATGAGAAGCAAGTGATATTGTCATACAACATTGTTTGAATGCCAAGCATTTCCATTATTAATAAGTAAAATACATTGTCATATTAGGCAATTTAGTGTATCTGTATTGCTTTTGAAAAATAGTTTCAATTTGTATGTTCTGTGTGTTAAACTCAAATTATACTTCTATTACAGGTAAGAAACAAGCAGACAAATGGAACAAGTGCAACAAGCATGCTGGTGCAATCAAGTACTAATTAAGTTTCATGACGGATATCCGAAGTTACAAATATTTTGTATGTAATGCCTCATACACGGACAAAGAATATTTCACCCTATCGTTTCTAACTTTGGATGTCCTTCATCAAACTTAATTTCGCGGGGCCGGGCCGACTGGACGCCATCCGCATGGGCTCCAGCAGCAAACCGCCTGAAACAGCACCAAACATGACCCAAACCCGCTCAAAAAAGCAAAACCTGCTGCATCTGAAAGGGGGAAAGCTCCGACACCCATCTGATACCTGCATGAAGCTGACCGTGTGGCAGGCGGGCAGAGGACTGGGTCCGGCCTACATGCGGCTTCTGAGCATCGGCCACCATAGCATGCAGCATGGCGCCGTGAAATGGCGCAACACAGAGCCAACCCGCCGCAAGGCAAGCATCCCTTGGGGAAACGACCTGGATGGACCCCGGTGCTGCCGGGCCCCTGATGGATCCCCCGCGATGCCTGCCAAACCGCCGGAAAAGTGAGTGTCTGGGCCTCTGGGTCTGGGAGGTCCCCAGAGAGCCATGTCCCTGATGCTGAGAGCCCTGTGGGGTGGGCTGCGCGGGCCTTCCGGCGGACCGGTGGCTGCATGCACCGGTCCCAAGTATGAGGCCGGCACCGGGAGAGACACTGGGACACAATCTTCACTGGGACTAGGGTGGTGATAGGGAGGTGCAGGGCGCGGGTGGCCCGCAGACTCTAGGTGTGGGGGTCCAGCGGACCGTCTCTGCTCCCGAGTGCCCACAACATCGCGGAGGACTCAGGTGCTGGGCTGGGACCGTCCCGGGGGGACTGACGGAGACTCGGCGTCCCGGGAGACGCACCGCGGCCAAGCCATGGGAGGCCCTCATCGGACCGACATTACGAACAGCTCTGCTCCTACACTGTTGTAGTTTTTATAGTTATTTGTTTATGCATTCCCTAATATCGTATGCAAGAGATATGACGCGCAATGCGCTACCAATGCACCCTATATAATTGGTTTATCTATATTCCCTAC
The DNA here is from genome assembly GCF_036172605.1 of Pelobates fuscus. Classification (NCBI taxonomy): domain Eukaryota; kingdom Metazoa; phylum Chordata; class Amphibia; order Anura; family Pelobatidae; genus Pelobates; species Pelobates fuscus. The sequence goes on from NC_086318.1 coordinate 155,005,406, forward strand.
TATAAGCACTGCATCATTAGTAACAGTTCACGTTAGACCGCGCATTATAGGATGCTCACTTTCTTTTAAAAATACTGGTCTTTGTGTCATTTAGCCCGCATCATGCAAAGAGTGCTGAGACTGGCCGTGCCAGTACAACACAGCTTGCCCAAATAACCCTGACAACAAGCTCTACCCTTCATAAAATCTGCATCACACAAAGAAATCAACAGAACTGAGAAATCAACAGAGGGTATATAAGGCCACAGGGAAGGGTCACTGGCAGCTCGCCTAAGAAGAGTTTCTTGATGCATATTAGGGTTTTTTGTCTTTACGCATTTGTAAATTCATGATTGATGCGAACATTTTCTCACGGTCACATAGATACTGTTTAAGCTGCCTAGTTACTAACAGAAATTGCAAATTGTTTTGCTTAGAAATGCTAAAATGCTTCTAAAGGGGCTAAAGTTTTCTGTTAATTGCTTACGCAATAAGCTTTTTACGTCACTGCTTATTTGACATATACTTAAGCGACTCTTCGCATCAGCTTCAGAATGAATATGCTATCCATTATTGCTTACCTAAATAGTCAGGCGATTGCATTATACGACGTATGCCACTATGCTTAAATCTAAACATAGAAACAACCATGCTCATTGAGGCACATATGTAAGCTAAGATTATGCACTCACTTCGTGGCATGCTTATTTTGTGATTAATTGGCCGGTCATAATGTTAATAGATAGGATTTTTCAACGCATCGAGACGCCCGCCTCATATAATACTATTACCATATATGATTACCGTACCACACGCTTTATTGAATTTACTTAAATGCTTGTTTATTCTGCCCCATATGCCTCTGTGCAGGCAACCATATACTACATCTATTACCTTGTACTATGCCTGCTCATGCTCTTTTGCGACACCAATAAAAATATTCAAAAAACAAAACTTAATTTCGCGCTTTCACCTCAAACATACCATTCTGTATTTTTCCCACGCTTGACAGAGGGTGTAACTTAAGACAGGCTCCACTTTCAATCTCAATTAATAAATGCAGTGAAGTTAACCTTAAAATCCACCATTTGTCAAAATTGCCACGTGAAGGAAAAATACACAAGACAGTGTTTGTCTTATGTTTTAAAGAGAAACAGATCAGAAACGAAGAATAGATTCTGAAAGACAAAACAATAAGAGCAAGGTAAGTTTGCTGTGATAGAGCCAGTAGCTGTTTGTTACACAAGCCTGCTTCTGCACTTGTTCCATTTATTTTGCGTCTCATGTTTTTAACATTGTTTAAGAACCACAGTGGGAACTTATACAGGACATTCAGACTCCCTTCACTTCAGATCCCTAAAGCACTTTAGCTTGCTGAAAAGCTTTAGATGGGAAGTTTTTTCTTCTTTTTTTAAATAGTCTATATTTCAATAGAACTTGGCACTTTAATAAATTATGGTTTTCAAGTAGACAACAGCTCCTGTTACTTCCTGGTTTGGTTAGCTTAAATGCGCTGAACTCAAAAGGCAGCAATTGCCGAGAGCACCTGCCTTGGGGTGTTTGTGAGTGGAGAGTCATAGAAAGTGTGGGCAGGGTTAGAAGGGGAGGACTTACATGGTAGCAATATCAGCCTTCCCACTTCCAGGTCAGCCATAGTAGCACTCGCAAAACACACTGGAGAGGGTATATTAACGTTTCTACAACTCTGGGAACCTTAATCAATGCATAGTTCATATTTACATTATTTTCAGTTTTGCTTTGTCAATAACCCTGACCTTAATGTGTCAAATAGGATCCCAAAGGGGTGGTATGCCCGCTTCTTTTCTTGAAGACACTTTGCACAGGGCCTTTGCTTCAAATAAGTCACTTCTGTGGTAAAAGTACCAAAAAGATCTCCTTTGCTACTCAGATGGCAATCTTTCAGCAACCAGATGTGATCTTTCTCACCTTCTTCTGGCTCTGTGCAACTCTGTAAAGTTCATAACATCAGAACCTTTGCTGGGTCTCGGAGGTCACATGGCACCAGTCTTTGGACCCAGGGTGAAGCTGAAGCCCTATTTTAAATCTATAGTCTATACATTTGCTGGAAAATATGCATCCACAATGCATAGCTAGAATTTAAAGCTCTTTAAAAAATAGCTTAAAGGAAAACTAGAGGGTCAGGAACACAAACATGTATTCCTGACCATATAGTGTTAAAATTACCAACTAGCCAACCTGCCTCCCCCACCCCTCCATATATAGTAAAATCTTACTTGTACAGACAGTCCTCACTTACCGACCGGGTTCCGTTCATATGACCCAGTCATAGAACGAATTGGTCGGTAAATGAGAAGTTAAGGGATTCCCGACTATGCTGTGTTCTTCTAGGTTCGGGGAAAAGTCCACGAAATATCCCAGAACATAGAACACAGCAGAGCAGGGAATCCCTCCAATTCCCACCCCACGAGAGAGCTGGTCGTAAGTGGGAGCCGTCGCAAAACGAGGACCACCTGTATTCAAGTCTGCAGCTGCTGCCTCTGATCTGCCTGCTTGGCTGACATCAGAAGTGATTTTATGAGCCAATCACAATGCTTTCCTATATAATTGGCAGAGAGACTGTCAAGGAAGGAGATCAGAGGCAGCGCAAGCAAAACACAGCTCTGGCCAATCAGCATATCCTCACAGAAATTAATCGAATCAATGCATCTCTATGGAGAAAGTTCAGTGTCTGCATGTAGAGGGTGGAGACACAATGTCAGCGCTGCACAATGTGCAGGACTGCCCCAGGAAGCATCTCTAACAGCCATCTGAGAAGCGGCTAGTGGAGGTATCCCTAGGCTGTAATGTAAACACTGCATTTTCTCTGGAAAGAATGTTTACTGCAAAAAGTGATTCTACTCACCAGAACAAATACAATAAGCTGTAGTTGTTCTGCTGACTAGTGTCCCTTTAAGTTAGGAACTTAAGCGAGAGCAGAAGAGACTTTCTACAGGCTGACTATTCTGCTCTCTCGAGCATAGCAACCACAGTGCTGCTATTGAGCATAGGAAAGGAGTGAGCAATGCAGTGCATGGCAGATTTCTTTAAATTAGACAGTTGGAGCAGCCTAATATTTAGATAGGTTATATTACACCCATATTAGCTTTGTTACAATACTGATTTCATTTAACGTATTGCAACTCCATTTCAACTATTTATAGTGTTTATAAGTAATCAAAACCTTTCCTAAATGTATAACAACTAAATAGGAATCTGCTGAGTGCTGGTCACATCCTCCATAAGAGCAGGAAGATCTTTGCAAAGACCTATGCCCAGTAGTGCAGGATTTAGCTCAAGAAAGCCAACAGACATTTTCTGCAGGAAAAGTTCCTGGCGTACCCCAGGTAAACTAATTGCAGCTTCAAGGCTTTTGTAAACACACTACACTCTAGGAGTGAGATTATTTGTTGTTTTTTTTATTATCAATTAGTCAATCTGCACAGTTTTCACTCACATGCTATTGCATTTATACAAACTGAACTAACTTCTTTAACACAAACATACATTCAACATAAAAAAGAGCCTCAAAAATCAAGATCCAGAATGGTTTTATTTTCAAATGGCAATATTTAAATCCTTGATGGGTAAAGCATCTGTAAAAGATGAGAAAAAAAAAAAGAAAAAAAGTTTAGTGAAAGCACCACAATTTCAGTGTATTAATAACATTAAGTGTATTAAACAATCCTAACGTTTCCCCATTCATGCAGAATCTATTGCATGACAACACCCTAGATGCCCTCGGCAAAAAAAAAAAAGCACTAACAATTACATCCACTACAGTCATATGTAGTAGTAATGGAATCATGAGTGCTCTGGCATAGGCCCAGTGCAATTGTAAATTGTCAGTTTTAGAGCTGTTTGACACTTTGCCTGAGTTCCCAGCTCTGCATGTCTTCATAGAATGAAGCCGGACTGATCAAGAATTGTGCTCATTTACCACAAATATAAAACAGTGTCCACTGGTGGAACACACATAAATACTGAAGGTTGACATAGGATATAATGCATACCAAATACACCAAGAAAAAAAAAAATAAAAAAAATACGTTTTAAGGAGCAGTCTAAGCACCATGACCACTACGTGCGTCGTGATGGTGCTAGCAGGCTGTGAATCCAATTTGCTTCCCGCTCAGAGTTAAACTTGTCAGCTAATGCACTCAGCCTGTTAAATGCCAACAAAGTTTATATTTCTAATGTGGAAATCGAAGGTCGGCATGAGCAACACAAAACGTGCTACACCATGGTTATTACAGGACCACCTCTAGCTTTAGAAATAAATTCACTTGAAAGCAGTTTAATGTGGAACCAGTGGATGAGACTCACACCATAAGCACAATGCACGTTGTGGTCATAATGCTTAGACTGCACCTTTAAATTTCAACCTGTTTTGAAACATTTATATGTCCACAATAAATGGGGAAAAGGAGCACTAACAAGAAACCAAAAGCGAGAATTGCCAGGAACTCAAAAATAATTTAAAATATTAGACCAAAATCGCCAACCTGGAAGCTTTGAGATTTTGGCAAAGTCAGCTATTTTGGAATTTTATTTGAAAATTCAATTTAAGTAAACAACCATGTTTGACATTTGCACTGTTAGAAAATGTGCTATCCATCAATAAGCATGGTTCAAATACAACTAGTATAACACTGATAATTTAAAAGGCACACTCTGCACTATAAAGTCTAAAATAAGCTTTAGACAGCTATGACAGGCCAATAATGGTGGGACTGCACTCTAAGCCATTTACTGCCATTATTAGTACCACAGGTTTTGACAGAACATATTTTCACAATGGCAGTACAGTTGTACACAAGGCTCAAAATTTCTTCATGATGCTGACCACTGGCAAATGAAAATTTAGCCCTGGCAATAGAAAGTCACCTTATACCTTGCAGTGGCAAGTAACTTTTAGGACTTGTCTGGTAGCATAGAACATCACTTTTTAAGCACAACAATATAAACAAAAAACAGCAGAGAACTGAAGCTCATTAATATAAAAAGCACATCAATCTGAAAAACCTGGTTAAACTAAGTGTGTGCAGTAGCCACGATACACCTATAGGTGCAATGATGACGCAAAATGAAGGACAAAGTCATGGGTCTGACCAAAGCACATTTCAATGAGAAAATAATTCTAACACTCATTTTTTGTTTTGCCACCATCAACAGCTAATGGACGTTACTAGAGAGAGTGTCGAATTACTTCATATATACGCTTGGAGAGGGCTGTAATAGTTTTCTTCATAGTGGGACACATCTACATTTAGACAGAAATCTGGTATGTTTGTGTGACTTGCTGCAATGGTAACAGAGAAGACCCAGCTATTTGCATTGTAATTAAAACTATTAAGGGGAGAATAAAATGACAGTGTTAGATTTGCCTTAAACAAAACAAAAAAAATTTCAAGTTTTACTTAAAAGACAAATGGTATTTTTGATCATATCCCTCAGACTTACCACACGGATTCTATGTCCAATGGCCTTGGCTGGGAGGTTAGAGCGGAACTTAGCACGAACCATCCCGCTGTTACCATGAGATCGGGTCACCTTTCCCCAGATTACACGGGTCCTGTTGGGCTTGCCACCTGGAGTTACTGTGTTGCTAAAAAAATAATATATGGCTTTTTAAAAGCACTGAACTTGATTGACAAAGAGCACAGAGTCATATCAAATAGACCAGTGAACCGAAAATGGTAAAAAAAAAAAAAAAAAAAGTATTGAAATTGCAGTTAAATATGCAAGGAGTACAGCACTAAAGTTTAAGGCGGATTCCATGAGACCCTCCATAGATCGAACCAATTTCCTGCATTGGACAGTGGTGACATCTGGTCCATGGTTTGTCTCAGTATAGCTTTTGACTGGGTTGGAATTTCAGTGAAATTGAAGATTTTATCTTTATGAAATAGCCAATTTGCAGGGAGTCAGCGACAACAAAAAACACTCTAAAGCTACATGTAGCATTCTTAATTCAAAAAGACTACCATTTATCACTTCACATACAGTAGTGGGCAATGGGAATGGTCAAGCAGATAAAATAAAAATTCAAACTACTGCACCTTCCAAAATCTGTATTTACTGTATTAACTCTACATAACTAAGGCAGTGCTCTTGTTGCTACTCTATGAAAAGAAATGCACCTTGTGCAATTAGTATGGACCTGACACCTCAAAGTCTGTGAAGTAAACTGAAACATGATAAAGATGGACAGTAGTATGAAGCACAACATACTGTTTAAGCTAGCCGAGTTACATTTAGCATTAAATATTGCGGCTTGACTTCGTAATGAAAACATGCAATGTTTTAGTGTAACAATAGAAGTGAAAATTATCAGGAGTTTTCAATTTAAGGCCAAAGTAGCTAAACATTATCATTTTCCTAGTCCGTTATGGCCTTAAATTTGAAGTTCACAGAGAATTCTCAATATATAAATATATATATAAATATATATATAAATATATATATATATAAAAATTATTGTTATTCTTCCAGATTATTTTATTATAGACTAAGGCTACACCTACCTGAATGAACTTGTGAACAGGACAGGTTCCGTTTTATTTTTTTAAATTAACCATTGCAATGAGGAGGACGCAAACTAAAAACCATCTCATAAGATTATATTACATTAATGCATATGTATATTAAAAAAATAAATAAAAATTATATATATCTATAAAAACTCACTTTTTTGCTTTGTACACATAGGCGCATCTCTTGCCCAGATAGAAGTCTGTTTCATCACGAGCGTAAACTCCTTCAATTTTCAGGAGAGCTGTGTGTTCTCTCTGATTTCGGAGACCTCTCTTATAGCCAGCAAAGGTGGCTTTGCACCAGAGTCTGAAAAGACAGTGAATGAAGTTACCAAAAAGGACAGGTTTACAAGTTACCTTTCAAAACCTCCAGAGTGAAGTGATTTGAGAACATACCTCCCAGACATCTTGGGTTTATATTATCCTGGTGCAGTACTGAAAGATAAAAAGAGGGGTAGTGGGGAAATGTTACAGTAGCAATACTTGGATTTATCAGTTGACTTTCAAAACAATTTTATTACACTACAAAACCTGCACATTTTCACTAAGTGGTTACTCAATACAAAAACCATTTAAACTAGTTCTCAATAGCTTATGCTCAAATCTCCTAACCCACCATATCAGTACCTGCAACTCTTTTCTAATCTACCACACTACTACAGCCACTGTAGGCCACTGTCACAGGCTGGAATACAACACTGAGCAATAGCGATCAGTTAGAAAAGCGCAACTTATACACAAGAAGAAGGATTTACAATGTGAATTTTCAATGCTAGCCTAAATATTTAGGAAGCCAATTGGTTGGCAACGTAAATGCAGCATCCTTGCACAGCATTACAAATGACATGACATTATGAACACAACATAATTAGCCATATACACAACACAATGCAGTAACTGGCACTGGGGTTGTGTGTGTGACAAACAATATAAATATAAAACAGCGAAATAATGTCAGGACATCTCACTACACATATTACATATATCATTGATAGCTGATCACACAAACAGGCTCATGTAAACACCCTGAGCACAGAGACATTACACACAGTTCTCTATACACACAATGCAGACTGACTGACTCTAGGTTACAGTGGACGTGTTGCCTGGGGGGGAAGCATGGAGCTTATTCCTGCACAGGAGTCTCTGCCGGCCGTGGCCGAACACCAGGCTCTACATGGAGTGTTACAGGGTGGCATTAATCACTGTGGTGGCGGTGAGAGGCCGAGCCTCGATGTCAGTCACGGCTGGAGAGCCGCACACCGCCACCGGCTGGAGACATCACCGCTGACTCCTACCACCCCCGGCAACACAATCCGCCCTGCATCCCGGCCATCCAGCCCCGCACACAGCAACCACCCGCCCCAGGACATACTGCAAGGAGTGCTGCCCCCGGCCCGGTGACTATTACCGGAGCCACGAGAGCCCAACCGGCGATATTTGAATGTATTACGAGACGCCGTAAACACTCACCCGCACTGGCATCCAAGATGGAGGAAAAGGAAGGGGCGGCGCGCTGCATTCTGGGGAATCATCAGCGTCCATGGCGTGAGGTGTCCACGGATATGCCTGAGGAAAATAATGCGGATAATCTATTCTGGCAATCGAGTATTAAACGTGGTTTGTACATCGACATGGCATTGCGGTGATATTTCTGAGGTGTATGTCTGGACCGTGCAATCAAACCGGCGAATAGTGGGCATTAAAAGCCCCGAGGCCCCAGCTGGTCTCCATAGTAACAGGATGTAAACAAACATTCCTTCCATGTTGGCAGATAGGCAGGTAACCAGCTCTGTCCTTTCAAGCTAGGCCAGCTTTAGTCACACACATTGTGTATAACAGTGAGATGTCTGGAAATTGTGTTAGTAAATCTGTCGCTTATGCTGCCAGTCTGGGATACACGTTGCTGTTTGTGGGAGCCTGTTATTCTCTTTGAATAGTAAGGTTGGGCTTTGGAAGGGTTAAGGAGAGGGCTAGAGGAGGGGTAAGGCAGGTTTAGGGTGTCAGGGGACACACAGGGAGTTTATTCACTTAATACCGGATTGCTGTGAATTGTATCATGAATGGCAAAATTGAGGCAAAAATAACCAAGCTATATCCATAGTACCGCGCTAAGGAATTTTGATGGCGCTATATAAATAATAATAATAATAATATTGACAGCTTGATTACTTGGTTAAGAATTTTCCAAATCAACCACGTGTGCCCGAATTTTGTCGTTTAGAATTCAGTTTGCTACCATTCAGAGTTTAGTTAATAAACCTAATATTGATTTTCACAAACAGGGATATTCAGTCAAGCGAGAATTCAACATTAATTTAAAGTACCTTTAAAATATTAGGCCAATGTAGCTAAACTGGAAGCATAGACAACTAGTTTGGCCTTACAATTATAATTCTCTTGGAATTCACATTGAATCATAGAATTGTAGACATAGCTGACTTGGACTTATTTTGAAATTGTTGTTGTTATGAAACAATCATGCAAACCAGAAAATGTAAAAACTGTGGGGGGGGGAGTTCCTGTGAATGTCCATTGTTTTCTATTTATAAGCGCTACAGTCCACAGAGACCTGTAAATAGCTGTGATTTCTGAGCTAAGCTGGGTTCTAGCTTTGTTTTAATAGTGCATGCTATGCATATCCTATTCCATGAAGTTTATCTAAAACACAGAAATTAGCTCTGTGCTCAAGGTAACACCACTCGTGGGCATCAACAATGTCACCGGTAATCATCAGCCTCAATGTTGAACTAAAGAAAACAAAAAAAGTTATCAGCACACTATCTCACAGCTCTTTGTCAAGTTAAATAACAGAGTGTTTTCAACTTGACATTGGCAGATGAGCATACATTTTAATGATCATTGCAATTGTACCAAAATCCCCTTATTTATTTAAATAGAAGTTAGTGTTTGGAAGTGCGCCAATAACATTTTTGGTTTTACTAAAGATAGTTTAGTTTATGGGGGAAAAAATGAAAACACAAGTAGTGTAATAACTACTTCCATGTGGCTTCAACTAACATGCTGAGTAGCTTTTACATAATATCACTGGACTAATACGACTACAATCTCTACTTCAGAGTATCACTTGATACAGGACATGCTTTATCATTGGAGGGTGTGAGAGTGTGTATACAAGTCATAAAGTTGATGAAGTAATAATTCTCTTCTATCATATATCCAAAATTGTGTGATATCTTGTGTTTTTGAGACACCATTTCTATCTTTAATATTTGATTGCTGCTTGGTATGGATGTTTATGTTTGTTAGAATTTAAACTTGTAATCACTTGTTTATGGGCATGCGTTGATTATGTATACACGCACCTTTCAGAAGCACACATTATTTTCATGTATATAGTAATTACTCTTTTTACAGTCATATTATGATTATATATATATAATTAATACCAGTTCTAGGCAGATCCAGCTGCTTGTAGCCCAGAAGATGACTTCATTATCAACAATGGACATACTGCATGTGTGCACAGTGCTCGAGGACAGTCTCGACCAACTTTCCATCCTTGGATATACAATGATTCCAGTCTCTTATCATGGCCGCAGAAACGTAAGTAACTTTACAAAATAGGCTTCTCATTAATCAGTTTATATCCATGCACTCTCAGAGTCAATAGGCATCTTCTTAAAGTAGCAAAGTCATTAAAAAAAAATTATTATTATTTTTGTGTTTTTTTTTTGTTTTTTTAAACATAAGAAAAAGTAGGGACTCTTTGGAAATTTCTTTGGAAATGTACAAAGTTAAGCAAAGTTCAGATTCTGTTGCTTAGCTCTTTCAAATTTCTGCAGGTTCTGTCTGGCACTCCTACCTACAATGCACAATTGGGAGATGGGATGCCTGCTATATAATCACAATAAAGAAGTGTTTAACAATGTTGGGAGCAGACTTTATAATACAGTACTGCTACCTCAACTTGAAATTCAGCGAAAATAAGCAACATATTGCAGGGACACCATAGGAGAGGCAAGGATGAGCACAGAGAGCTGTGGATAGCCTGCCCTGCTGAGAGAATAGAAGATAGTAAAAGTTGTGTCGTATAACTGACAATTGGAATGAAGGTACATTAAAGTGAACCTGTATTGTAAAATTGAACATTCACAAAATCAGCCCCAAATAGATTGAATACATCATATATCACAGAGATACATGATGTATTTACTCACTATACGTCATTTCAGCACCACCATTTCCATCAGATAGCCAGTCTGTCGTCAGCTCCTCCTGCAGTCTTTTTTGTTTTGTCCTTCTTGGGAACACTTACCGAAGCAGGGCAAACCTCCTCAGTGATGCCAGTACGCTAGTCTCGTTGCCAGCATGCCGACAACTGAATGGAGTCACATCAGTCAGTTACAATACTCCCTAGCAGCACTAACAGTGCCGGCTAGGGAGTTTTTATTACAGCTACAACGTATGGGCTGTGGTTGCTTTGCTTTTCTGCTCTTCCTTGTAAGTCACATTGTCTGCATAGATACTCAGATTTGAGTAAGAGTTACGAGAAAAAAATAAATATTTTTAAATAGGGGTTTCTCCTAAATTATACATTTGTATAGACATATACATATATACAATGTATAGACAGAATCAAAAAAGCATAAGTAAAAGAAGAATGCAGGAATCTTATAAGGTAGGTAGTGAGAGAGGGAGAGTGGGAATGAAAGTCAAGAAATGTATTAAAGGAACAATCCAAGTACCACTAACCGTAGTGGTTATGATAGTGTCCTGGCATCCCCTAATGTAAGTACGGTAGTTATTGGCAGACACCTTTGTGTTTCAATTTGTTTCTCCTTTGAATTTTTCTTACTAGCATATTTCTGTTAAAATCTATGGTAGATTATATGTGTCCCAGTTAAGTTTTTTTAATACTTAGGGTTACAGTGAGAGCCAGAACAACATTCGTTTGTTTTTTGTTTTTTTTACAATTGGCTTCCTAATCTGTGTGATGGACTGTTAAATATTTAAATGGACACTGTAGGTACTGTAAGTGCTTCATTTTATAGAGCCAAAGTGGAATCCCTTCACTCTGTCCTTCGATTCAGTGTTAAACTATTTTGAATGAGTCCCCAGCAGCCTATCCCCCTTTTGAGGAAGGATCAACTTAGGCTGCAATAGGTGGCAATGATTATTTGGGAATGTCAGCTGACCGGTTTTAGCGAGATGAAATGGTTATAGTGCCCATTTAATATTTAGAACAGCTTCATGGTTATCTCATTTACCACATACACATATGCGTGTATGCTTTGTGAATTATTATTATTATACCTGAGAGCTTTATGGATCCTCAGCATTACTAAACCCATTCGAGACACACAAATTGATACAAAATACCTATCGATGTATAGGTAGACTTGGATACAGACAGGCACACATAGACATGGAAAGCAGAAAGCAACACTACATAAAAACAAATCATCCTTCAGGTGTGAGGAGGGGGGTGGTTGTAATCCTAACTATAGAGTGGCCCTGTAATGCTATTAGTTTCAAGTTTTAGTTATCTAAAAAAAAAATATCTGCTTGTGGTTGACCAAAGTACATAAAGAAAACAAGACTGAAAATAAACAGGAGGACTTGTACAGAAAAGAAACAAAGAAGTCTTGGCTCAAGTCTTTATTTGTGCTGTATGTAAAGTGGCACCCTTTCAATGTTACCCCATGAGTTTTTCTTGTATTTTAAAGGTACATATTTTTACACTTTTCATAATTTAATCAAAATGTCTTTGTCCACTTTTTTTGCTTGTATTATGTAATTATGTCTTATGTGTCTTATGAGTATTGTGTGCTTACTTTATTGCATACTTGCTGTAGACAGTTAAACTTAATTTCACTCTATATGTCTTTTTTTCTGTTAATCAGGAACTGTCACTACTTTAGTTTTAGCACAAGCTAATAGTTAACTAAAAGTTAGCTATTAGTTGTACTAAAAAAAAAAAAAAAAAAACACATTCCTTAAAGATTCTATATTCTTTTACATGCCAGGCAAATATATGTAACTTATGTATCTCTTGCAGTGCCATATGCACAGTACATGCATGCATATGTCATTGCTGAAGGAAATGGCATTTGTGCATGCATATGCATGGCATTTCTTTATTAAAAGCCGGAAAGTTTGAGGACAGGAAAGTCACTGCAATGCAGGACTGCAATGAAGGTAAGTACGCTAAAAGCAAGTAACCAATAATTTGCAAATGTGCATCCTACCAAATGCATTCAGCCACAATTTTGTGTAAAAAGAATGGGTTACAAATGTCCGGGTTAGCTGTATTCCTAGCACCATCGCTACCCCTGCCTCACCCTCCCTCACGCCCCCGACCCACCTCTCCCAGTAAATAAAGGGTTAAAAACCATTTATTTACTTACCTTATCGCAGTGCCTATTTCCCTCAGCACTGGGTCAAAGCTTCACTCCTTCCGACGTCCCGCGGGCTCTAATGCACATGCGCGGCAAATGCTGCTCACATTAAACCTCCTCATAGGAAAGCACTAAATGAATGCTTTCCTATGGGGAAAAATCTGACGCTGGAGGTCCTCATGCAGAGCGTGAGGATGTCCAGCATCAGATACCGGACCAAAGATCCACTTCAATTCAGAAAGCCCTCTAGTGGCTGTCTGATAGACAGCCACTGAGGGTAGATTTAGAACTGTAATGTTTAACATTGCAGCACTAAGTGCAAAAGGCACAAAGCACCCAGACCACTTCAATGAGCTAGCTTGCCTCTAGTCATACTGACAGCCACTAGAGCAGAAGTAGGTAAACTGCAAGACTCCAGATGTTGTGGGCTACATTTCCTGCAATGCTTTTAGAGCCGTAATTCTGGCAAAGCATCAAATTAGATGTAGTCTAAAACATCTGGATTGCTGTAGTTTACCGACCAATGCACTATACATGCTGTTTTGTAAAATTGTATAATAAAACTGACAGAGACCATCTGATTGTTTTAATGCGCATGCATACTAGCCCCCCAACGCTTTCCTACAGGAAAGCTTTGAATTGTCTGAGATCATTGATTTTAAAGAGGCATAGCTTCACTGAGGAGACCAGCACTGCGCGGGAGACAGGGTAAGTAATCTACCGTTTATAAGCCTAGCAGTGGAGGCCTGATCACCTAAATGGTAATTAGAGCAGTATAGCATTAGGAATACATATTTATATTCCCAACGCTTCCTTAACTGTTTTTACTAGAGTTTTAAAAATCTAACAGATATTTTATTTTTACCTTTGTAATATTCAACTTGCATCTCACTCCTTTTTTAGGTGATAGTTTTCCATGCTCATTTTGATGTTCTCTGTGTCTGCAAATTAATAATATAACCCTGACAGGTTCTGCATCCTCTCTCTACTTACCAGCTATACATATTACAGTGTTGTCACTGCCACCTACAAAATAAATTATTTAATTTATTCTAATTCCCACTCTCATATTACTCCAGATTGTTATAAATGAAATTGGTAACATTATGAGGGAACAAAGACAGCTTGAGAAAAACGTTGAGGAGCTAATAGGTTCACGCATTGCTGTTCGGTTAACATCACCTTCCTCACCAAGCATGCTGGCGGACTTGACAAAAGAGGTTCAGGAAACCAGTGAGAAGCTGAAAATAAGCAATGAACAGTTTACACGGGCTGTGAAACAAGGCCCCTTGACTTCCGATAATCTCAAGAAAATCCAGGCTGAGAATCTGAAGAAGGTACAGGCTGACAGGTAAGACATAACAACAAGGCAAACAGTTTCAAACATCTACTGTATGGAAGCATGCTTTATTACCTTTCAAGGGACAACATACCCCCTGCTGCCAGAAATGACAAAAACTTTTGTTTTCACAACAAAATCATATATGCAGTTTTTACTTAAAGGGTTACAATATGCATACATCTACACAAGGTATGGTAGGGGTGTACAGGCTTTAGTGACACAGGGTATATTTATAGTTCCAGACTGGTTGAGTTTGAGGGTAGTTACACATACAGGCTGCAGATCTCATTTTACTGTCTTTCTCACACCCTCTTGAACAGGAGAACCTGGGGAGAGTTACACAATGTCTTTCTTTTTTCTCTCTTTAAGTTTGAATATTTCTTAAAAAGGTTGTACAATCAAATTTTCTATAGGACTTTCTTTCTGTTTATTGTTATATTTACTGCAACTATGTGGCCACAAATAATTGATAATTTTCTTATTTTTTTTTAAATTCTTTATTTTTGTAGTGCATCAAGTAACAAAGCATGGTTACATAGACATTTCTCAAATGACAGAACCAACAGTAAGACGTAGCATAAAATGTCAGAGTTGCTGCACTTTTTATAATTAAGTAGAAATATTTCAGGGTCATAGTTCTATGTGCAGAGTGACAGAAAAAGACATGTTTAGGTATAGAACTATAGATAAACTTCAGAATATTTAGACCACTGGGCCCAAGGACACAACAATAGAACGAACAAGCTGGGACCGCCACAGCAGCTGGTGCAGGCCGACACACTGACGTAATTTAACAGTCGTATGGCATAGAAAATCAGTGCTTATTTTATGTTAATTTTCAGAGTATGTGACAGGTTGAGAGATGAACAGGCTTATATAATTTAACTTACTGATAGCTTAATTGTATGCTTGCTTGCTTAATGACATGTTAGATTAACCTATGCGAGAGTAGTCAGGTATTAAGTGGCATATAGGCATGCATTAAACCTTCCACAAGAGTGATAGCAATCGGTGCACAGTGGGATGTACATTTGAAGATTGTGTGTTATATGATAATATTGACATCTCCGTGTATGGTTATAGCAGGTTGGATTTAGCAGGCAAGGTACATTTCCTAAGTACACATTAGCATAGTATGAATTATGTTATGGTTGTCGGCTATACTGGCATACCACGCTATTAAATGCAAAGCAAGCCTGCCCTAACTATCTCAGGCATACAAGTCAAATCTGTATTAGTGCTGCAGTTAGGTTTGGATCTTTAGGCATATAGGCATAGGACTAGGTAAGCTAGGGTCTGTTCCGTGACAATAAAGTGATCGTGAGTCCTACTTGCATAGGACCTGCTGGGATAGTGATAGACATGTTATTTTGTACCTACATAGGCTGCAGGGCTCAGAAGAACAAGAAGCAGCGCTAAGTCATGCTTATGATTAAAGTAGCATTGCTTTATAAACTAACATCGCATATGAGCTTAACTGGCAATCTGTTTGGCTGTGCTTTCGCCTTAAGTAATTGTAAAAGTGTACGTCAGAATTTACTAGTCAATGAGGAGCAAGAGTCCACCACTTTGAATATGGTCTGCAATGTCCTCTGTGCCAGCAGCATCGCCGCGGTATGCCATCAGGCATCTCAGGTCTTCGCCTTTCGTCACCCAATACCCAGTCTGTAGGGAGGTCGCTGGCCGTGCAGCCGCTCGGTCTCTTGCTTTGTGGCTTTGGTCGCAGGGAGCTGGGTCGTGCTGTGCCGAGCGGAGGGGAGCTGGCTTGGAGAGGCCTTTGTTGGTGCCGCTAGTAGGTAGGGCTCAATTTTGTGTAGTCGCCGGCGGGTACCTGCGTCTCGGAGACATCGCGCTTGAGAGGGAGTGCCGGTGCCCGAGGGATATGTCGCCTTTTCCCGCCATCTCGTTTTGCGGTACGTGATGTGTTGGCCTTTGGTTGTTGGGACCACTGAATGAGGAGTAGATTGGGCCTTGTTCCGTGGCTTGTGCACGTGAGTTTCGGCTCTCGAGGGACCCGGCATTGTCTCCCGCCCCTCCGAGCTTCGGCTCCGATGCAGTCTGGAGGCCGCTCTGGCGCTGCGAGGGGGTTTCCATTGTAGGATGCGTCGGGTGGTCGGGCGTATCCACGCTGCCACCTCCCTCATCGCCAGCCTGTAGGGTTGTCTCCGGGCTTTAAGTTGTGCCCAGAAATAGGTGCGTAGCCGGTCAATTAAAGCCCCTGTGTGCTTGGGTGGTTTGATGCATGTGTGCTTGGTCCCAACCCTCGTCCGCGCCGCCATCTTGGCTGGGCCTATGAGGTCCCGTTTGATTGAAGGTTTTGTCGCTTGATCAGGTGTGCATGTGGGGGTAATCGTTCCCAGCGAGGACCGGGATGTCCCCCACCGGTCCAGAGGGAGGGTAGCAGGGCTGTAATGGGCTTAGGAGCGTGTCCCGTGCCAGGAGATCGGCCGCCTCCCCTGGTCCTCAGGCTCCGCTCTGGTATAGGCCGCATGGTCAGTTTAAGTTTTTCCGTGGCGCACTGGTGCCGGACATAAATCATTTTGTTCCTGATGCCGTTGTGCGTCTTATACCGGTCCCTGTTTGCCGCTAACGCTTGTATATCGGTCGGTATCTTTACTCTTTTGTCCATTGCTGCAGGAGCTCATAAAATGTGCGACCGGCCATGTTAGCTGTCAGGCCCCTCCCCCATAATTGATCATTTTCATTGGATGAGCTATCTTCCCTTCTTCCATCTCATACCATCCCTGGGATTTATATTGACCTAGATGCATCACCACTATATGCATCAATAGTGAGGCTCTATAGTACAGTTCTATGTTGGGGAAATCAATTCCTCCATATTTCTTATTTAGATCTAAAACTTCTTCTATTCTGTTGTTTTTTATTTAACCAGATAAACTTTGAAAATGATGTATTCAACTTCTTAAGCCATGGTGTAGGTATTTTCAAAGGGACCATTCTAAAGAGATACAAACATTTGGGTATCACATAAAACTTTATGGTGTTAATTCTGCCCAACCATGAGATTTCTAGTGTTCTCCATGTTTTTAATTGTAGGTTGGTCTGTCTTAAAAGGGATAGGAAATTAACTTCCATCAAATCTTTAGGAAAGACCGTTATACTTATTCCCAAATAATTATATTTCTTTTTCGTCCATTTGAAACTATAGTTACTATCTAACAGTTTTATTTCATACCGATTCATATAGAAGGGCATAGCTATTGTTTTCTTGACTTAACTTATAATTTGATATATTACTATATTTTTGTATAACTTACATTACAGTATTAACCGAGAAGTAGGGATTAGACAATAATAAAAATTTATCATCTGCATATTGGCAGATTTTAATTTCTTTTTTACTTATCTTAAATCCTTGTATATTGTGATTTGTTCTTATATCAATAGCTAATGGTTCTGCTGCCAAAACATAAAGAAGGGGGGATAGAGGGCACTCTTGTCGAGTTCCGTTGGTGACTTCAAACCAACCTCCTTTCCTACCCCCTCCCCCCCCCCCCCCCCAAAATAAAAAAAAAAACACACACACCCCAATCATCCTGTGATTGGTAGTTCTGTAGGCAAATAAAAACAACCAGAGTTCAGATGAGTATGACCAGAGCAGTTTAAATGACAGGAAGTCAACAGTAAATGTAATGACCGCCCACTGTTGCTCAAGGGTGTAACATTTAATACTCTCCCTTTAATGTGTTAGCCTTGTCCTGTAGGGTGGCCATATATTGTTTTTTAAATCGTGGTAACCTATTTCATAATCTGTGAAATGACAGTAAGACCTAGATATGGCATACAAATCTCTTTTAAGGCTTGTTTTAGTATATTCAGACAATGCCTAAACAGTTTTTATACTCTATTACTTGTAAAATTCTCTTGGGTGATAAAATTGCTTTAGTCTTTATTAATCAGTGGTTCAACACATTGCTCACACATTTGGTAAATGTCATTATTTCTCTTATATATTAGGCAGTTTGCCGCTGATATCATTATGGAAATGTTAAAGGAGCTGGAAGACTCCAGGACATTTATCAGCCTCCAGGAAGCTGTGGAAAAGGAGAAGGAGAGGAAAGACCATTTCCGCAGGACAATAGAGAGGTGAGAAAAGGGAAAGCATGAAGTCTGCTCACACATTAATTACATTACTTTACCGCTTTGTGTCAATTGTCACTATACTTTACCTCAAAATGAGTGCATCTATTTAAGAAAAGAACCAGAAAGGATCAGAGAAAGATAAGGAGAAGGAGGAGAAGGAACTGGGGATATTTTGTCTGATGGGAAAACGTTGTCATTAGCAATGAGGACTGAAATCTTATTGTATGTGAAGCTCATGAGGGAAACAGAGAAAACAGGCAGGGTTATTCACAAAGTGAGATTTGTTGAGAATTCAAATAATGCCAAAATAGCCGAATTGAAAAACATCTTTAAGTCAGCAATGCTTCTCGTGTGGGTTCTTTGGCCTTGAATTTGAAATTCCCTTTGAATTCGTAACAATTCTCACTTTAGTGATTAACCCCAAGGGTCTCTAAACAGGGAGCTGTTCTGGATTGATATAAGTGAAAGCACTGTAGAACTGTGCATAGGACAATAGGATAGAGAATGTGGTGGTCTGAAGAATGTAGAGATAGATGGCAGGTGGGTTTTTAGAGTCTAATGACTATGGACCATGCAATTTCTCATTGTAGCCAGTTTATTACGGTTCTGTATTTTTTGCAGAGAAGAGGATGGAAGGTACAAGATTAATTTACTGCAGAAGCAATTGGAAGAGATCAGAAAAGAGAAAGAAGTGGAGTTGCAGGTAAATTGTGTGAGATGAATTTGGATTAAAACAGGTCATTGTAGGTCATCCTGCTAAAACACTTGTTTGATTTTTGGAGTCTCCATCTTGTAATGTATTTTTTTCCACCTGATGCAACCTCTGCATGAGAATGGATTTGTTGCTAGAATTATTTCACAATAATTAGGATTTCTCTGACCATTATGTATGTGAGTGACTGTCTGGGATTTTGTGTGTGTGCATGTAGTGGGGTGCTATGTGTGGTGTTGTGTGTGGACTATTTGAAGTTTGCATGTGTATGTGGGCAGAGCCGGATTAAGAGCCCAGTGGGCCTGGTGCTGACATTTTGTGATGGGCCTAATTAAAGAATCTTATCAACCCAAAACACTAGAACAGTCAAACCTCCCAAGTGTCGTGTCTGGTGGAGGTGGTGCTGGAGGGAAACTCAAAGGATGCACCTATGAGAAAACACATATCCCATGCTAATCTCTCTCTAATTTATAATTTTTTTTGTTTCAAGTAAATCCATACCCACTAACAGCAGTGTCCAGTAAAGCAGGAAGTCAATGGTCGGGGTAAAAGGGTGTGCCACTGACACGACTCACATAACCAGAAGCCCCAAAAGGGGCGAACATGCCCAAAAAGGGGGCATGTCTGCCTAAAGAATTGGAAGGCCAGCCTGGCATGAATGCATGTCAGGCCGGCCTGCCAATAATGCAGGCTGGCCAACTAAGGGCACACTATACAGAAAGCACCCTTAGCTTGGCATAAATGCGTCTAATGATGCGCTCGCTCCACGCTTTCTAAGGACTGTCCCCTGGCACTCACATGTCCACTCCTCTCCTAACCTCCTTAGCAGCAGGCAGAAGCTCTTGCTATACAGTCTGGGACAGAGAAAAAGTGTATGTAGTGAGTGTAGAAGAAAGAGGACCGGGGGGCGTGTCCTGCGACCGCATGGAGTAGTCGCACTGTAACGGAGCTCCGCAGCCACCGAGCCTAAAAGCCGTCAAAAACGAGCCAGACATACCGCAAAACTCACCCCTCCGGTCGCCCCAACATCCTGACACAGCATGGCACCATCCAGACAGCTGAAATTGACGGACCCGGTCCGGAACGCCAAAAAAGACCGCCCGCGGCAAAAACAAGATGGCGACGGCGGAACACCAGAAGCCTCTGACTTTGCAGATGCCGCTGCACTAACAATCGAAGATGCAGACCAGACCCCCCACGGGGACTCTCTGGTAACTAACCACAGCCTCCATTTAATGCTGCAGGACCTAAAAGAGTCTCTTAGGACCGATTTCAAGCAGATTACCAGAGAACTGCGCGATGATATTCAAGAGCTAGGAGACCGCACTGACCGCCTGGAAGCCAAAACGGATGATATGTGCACAGCACATAATGAGTTGGTGGACCACATACACCGCTTGGAGGAAGATCAAGCAACTCTAAAGCTTAAAATGGCCGATATGGAGGACAGGGCCCGTAGAAATAATCTGCGCTTCAGGGGCATAGCTGACACAATCCCGAATGAGGCCCTCCCACAATTTCTACAAACCCTATGCTCAGCAATAGTACCACAGCTCGGGGCTGAGGCCTGGACGCTGGACAGAGCGCACAGGCTGCCGAGACCGGCCAGGCTAACGGCAGACACGCCGAGAGATGTTATAGCACGCTTTCACTACTACAGCTCAAAAGAAGCAGTCCTGTCCGCGACGAGGAAACTGGAAACGTTACCCGAACCGTACCAAGGACTCAGCATTTTTGCCGACCTCTCCGCAGCTACCATGGCGAGACGACGTGAGTTTATTAATATCACGAAAACCCTACGCAACCGACAGATCCCGTACAGATGGGGTTACCCTACTAAACTGCTAATTTGGCACAAAGGCAAAACTGAAGTAGTATTAGACCCGGAGGCCGGAATGGCGAAACTCAAAGACTGGGGCCTACATCATAACATGGGCCACAACTCTCCCACACGCACGCAACCAAGGAAGCTGACAGCTGACTGGATGATGGCGGGATCGACTTCGAAAGCAGCAGCACATTAAGAACTTTGAAGCAGAACCAACCAGGGCCTAGGCCTTGCCGGCTCATTCACTTAAGTATCACTATCTGCAATACGCATTTGATTTAATGAATAACTTATATGCATGTATTCAGGGTTTCCGGTTAAGCCACCTCAGTTGACATAACGGTTTTGTTTAATGTTCTGTTTTTAATGGCCACTGACCGTAGCCGTTTTGAGTTATGTTTATAATATAGTGGTTTAGCGACTTGCCTACCCAGCACCCTGTAAACGAAACTAATGTAATCCAGCACAAGGTTTACATACACCAACAAGGTGACTTTTGCCTACGGGGAACCACGCACAGTAATTGTTGGCCTCCCAACCGGCCCATGAGGTGGATCCCCATATTGAAGTAATTTCTCTCAACGCCACAAGTAAAACCCTTAGCCTACCTAACAGGCGTGGTCGGTACATGTTTGGGGAGCCGGTATGGCGTACACCCCAGATTCGATAACATTAAGACATGTACCTCTTAAATTGAGCTACTGACAGTTATGTTTTAGTTTGCTTTAGATTTGGGCCCCCAACGCCATATTCTAGTGTGAACCTATCTCATTCCATCTGGCTCCTCAAGGTAGAATTTTAATAGGCTCGGCTTCGGTGGAGCCGTCTATCCACACCCCCCACCGCCCATCCTCGAGAGATGCCAAACTCTCACCTGAGGCGATCTACATCCCTGTGCTGGCCACAGGTATCCCCTTGTTCTCCCCCTTACACCCCAACCCAAGGTTTAAATGTGTTTGTACGATATATGTTAACATGTATAAAAATGTTCCTAGATGCTATGCAATGTATCAGTATTCCACCACTCATAATGTGTGTAACTTGCCTAAACATGCAATGTCTGTGCGTTTGCCTACCCCTGACCGTACGCAACACTCCCCAGGTTGGACGCCAGGCCCTACTGGTTCCAGGCGCTAAAGCACTGCATCCCCACACACAATCATGACGCTACCTACGTTTAAAATCTACTCGTTAAATGTCAAAGGCCTGAATAGCCCGCATAAGAGGCGCCTCCTGGTGCAAGAAATGCAGAAATCTAAGGCGGCAGTTATATGCCTCCAGGAGACACATCTCTGTGTCCGCAAACCCCCACGCATTCACTCCCCTCACTACCCCCAGGTATTCCATGCGTTCTCGCCTAACAAATCCAAAGGGGTCGCTATTCTTTTCCATAAAGATTGGGTCTTTCAAGAAACAAACAGGTATATTGACAAAGAAGGGCGCCTGCTGGTTCTGGTGGGTAACCTAAATGGCATGTTGATGACTATAGCAACACTATACGCCCCAAATGAAGCCCAGAATACGTTTATACGTAAGTCTTTGCTACATCTCGCTAAAATCAAACAAGGCCACACGATAATATGCGGTGACCTTAATTGTACCCTGAACCCTGATCTTGATATACAGCGAGAAGGCCACAAACCCCCCACCGCTCAATCGAGAGCGATAAGCGCTGACTTAAGCAAAACAATCTCCCATAATGAGCTTTATGATACATGGCGCTCTATATACCCTACCAAAAGAGACTATACGTTTTTTTCACAGGTACACAGAACGTACTCAAGGATAGATTATTGTCTGGTAGACAAGGTGACCCTAAATAATATAGAGGACATACACATAGGACAGAGGACGTGGTCAGACCACGCCCCTCTGTCAATCACCTTTAGATCTCTACACTCGGCGAGAGGCAGGGGAAAGTGGAGACTCAATGAGAGCTTACTAGACAACCCACACATACTTGACACAGTAGTCAAAGAAGCAACGGAATACTTCCATATCAACTCATCAGATGACATCCCGGCCCCAACCATTTGGGTTGCTCACAAGGCAGTTTTACGGGGAGTACTCATAAGGGAAGGGTCCAAACTTAAAAAGATAACTAATGACAAACGTGTCCTCCTGCGACTAGAACTGACATCCCTTGAGACACAAAACAAAGCTAATCCAACAAAAGCCATAACAAAACAAATCTCCGAAATACAAAGGGAATTACACGAACTAGACCTCTTATCCACCGAAAGATGGATGAGATCTCTCAAACTCAACTTTTACACACAAGGGAACAAAGCAGGAAAAATACTGGCCAAAAAACTCAAACACAAACAACTACAAACTAAAATCCCTTACATTGACTCCCCCACAAGAGGCAGATTATATAACCCTTTAGATATCGTAAACGAACTGGCAAATTATTATGACACGCTTTACAACTTGGAAAAAGACCCAACGACACCCCAACCCACACTTGAGACCATAGAGGCCTTTCTAAACAAAACATCGCTACCGCAACTCTCCCCAATAGCCTGCAGGCAATTGGACGAACCATTCACGGAAGAAGAGGTGCTCAACACTATTAAGTCCCTGCCCAAACATAAGGCGCCTGGCCCCGACGGGCTCTCTAATTATTATTACCACAAATTAGCACAGACATTGACACCCCACCTCACAGACCTATTCAACACCATTAAACGAACAGGCACTCTCCCGGCGGAGATGCTGGAGGCACATATAGTTACCCTGCCCAAACCAGGCAAGCCGCCCACTCAAAGCGAAAACCTTCGACCTATCTCCTTACTGAACGCAGACATTAAACTGTATGCGAAACTATGGGCAACAAGATTGAAACAAAACCTCCCCAACCTAGTCTCTGCCGAACAAGCGGGATTTGTCCCAAGCAGACAAGCGGGTGATAATACTAGACACTTCATCAATATGATCAACTGGGCTAACAAACATAAGAAATCAGGAGCAGTTCTGGCGCTTGACGCTGAAAAAGCGTTCGACCGTCTGAACTGGCTATACATGGAGGCCACCCTATCCAAAATGGGCTTCACTAGCCAATCTCTGAGAGGTATTAAGGCATTGTACCAAATGCCATCAGCCAAGATCTTCAACTCCGGCTTCCTGTCAAACACATTCCACATAAGCAACGGCACACGCCAAGGCTGCCCGCTGTCCCCGTTACTTTTCATTTTATGTCTAGAACCACTTATACAACGCATCAAACATGACCCCCTGATAACAGGCTTAGACACTCCAGCAGGGACCCAAAAACTAGCCTTATTCGCAGATGACGTGTTAGTATACGTTTCCGACCCAGAACGATCCATCCCAAATTTAATGACTCTTCTCCAAGAGTATGGAAGAGTTTCATACTATAGGAATAACCTCAAAAAGACACAAGCCCTGCCCATAAACCTCCCCCAGCGCACCGTGCAGTCCCTCATGGGCTCACACCCATTTGACTGGAGGAAGGTATCCATAAAATACTTAGGTATTAATCTGACCAAATCAGCCCAACATCTTCCTAAAGAGAATCACACCAAGGTGGCCCATAAATTGCAATCGCTACTAGATGGCTGGCAAGATCTGGAAATCTCATGGTTGGGTAGGGTGAACACCATCAAAATGATGGCACTGCCACATATCCTATATCTATTCCACACCATTCCCATAACACTCAACGACAAACTACTACACAAATTCCAAAGTATCTTCAATGCCTACATTTGGAAAAAAAAGCCACCGAGACTAGCTAGGCGCCTAACCTGGCCTTCCCCGAATAAAGGGGGGCTGGGCATCCCAAACATCAGGATGTACTATAGAGCCGCAATCCTGGCACAAGGCCTGGAAATACTCACACGCCAACACACTCCTATTTGGGCTTCCCTAGAAAACGCCTGCATTCAGCCACTCACTGTGCAAGCCGCACTGCGGGCAGGTGTACTCGGGAAGACGCCCGCGAACAACCCCTTACAAAGCACAAACCATCTACTAAAAAGCTGGAAGAAATGGGCAGGCACACTCACGGGTGCGACTAATCTCCTATACTTCGCACCTATACAAACAATCTCAGAATTAGCTGAAAATATCACTATGACAACATGGACTACGAGTGGCATACACTCGATAGCCCAACTGTACACAGAAGCAGGCCTAAAACCGTTTCCAGTGCTCCAACTGGAGTTCAACCTTCCCCCCAGGGACATATTCAAGTACATCAGGATAAAACACATCTTACAAAATTTACACGCACAATACTGTGAGGAAACACAACTAACACACTTCGGCCGACACTGCATAAAACGACCCACGCAATCAAAATCATTATCCATGTGCTATACAGCTCTCAACGATAGGGACCCGCTCCACAAGCACACCTATATGCGCTTGTGGGAACGCGAGCTCGAAGTAAACATCCCGATGCCATTATGGCTACAAGCCATTCAGACAACTAGAAAAACGTTTAACAGCCTAGCGCACTGGGAGGCCTACTGTAAAATACTTATGAGGTGGTATATGGTTCCAGTCAGGCTGGCTCTCATGTACAAGACCACATCACCTAACTGCTGGAGATGTGATGCCCCCAGGGGAGATATGTTACACATTTTTTGGACATGCCCTGCAGTAACCGACTTTTGGAGGCAAATAGGAAAAGCCATCAA
This sequence comes from Pelobates fuscus, assembly GCF_036172605.1. NCBI lineage: Eukaryota > Metazoa > Chordata > Amphibia > Anura > Pelobatidae > Pelobates > Pelobates fuscus. The sequence continues at coordinate 155,030,954 of NC_086318.1, forward strand.
ACTGATTACACCTCGCAAACTCCCATTCACACCAGAATGCTTCCTCCTCCACCTGTCTCCAGAATTGTTAACTGACAAAACTAAACATGTCCTCCTGCATATTTTAACCGCAGCTAAAACCAGCATAGCATGTCACTGGAAGAAAAGGAGCGCCCCAACACCGCTAGAGGTATGGGGTAGACTAGACAATATCGCTATGTACGAACGCATGGCATACAAACTACAGGGTCGTGTCGAATCCTACTCCACACACTGGGAAAATTGGCACACGGCACGCAAAGAAATATTGAAATAGTGAAAACTCACACCACTAACATTTAACACACTTCATAACTTTCACAGCCAACGTCCCACCGGCTAGCATCTGGGAATTTACGCAATTAAGGTATACCACAAAGCTCAGACAAGTAACACAAACTGTACACTGCATGGCACTAGTACAAGACTCTCGTACCGTACTGTATAAACACTGGTTACTAAGTTACCCCCCTGTTTACTTTCTCTAACACTCATTTCCCCACCTACACCCCGACCTATGAATATGCATATAATCTGGCGAACACACACAGTCCACAAGGCGGACACTAGTCAGCACTCTATGCAATAATAGGCACATAGATTACAGAAAGAAAACAACTTGGAGAATGGTATTTAATAGACGATGTGTAATATGTATGTATTTTGCATGTACCAACTGAATGAATCAACACCTGTCGTCCCCTTTGTTTAACCCTTGATCAATGTCTAATATGTACTGTGCAATGAGATAATATGACCTTGCATATTCATGTCCCCCTCCTCTTTCTTCATTCTGTACCCCTATATATCTGAATTTCAATAAAAACGAAACATTGGAAAAAAGAAGAAAGAGGACCAAAAGTCAGCCTTACCTTAACTAATTTCATTGTCAGCCAGTCCACACAAGTTTTGTTCCCATAAATACCTGTGTTAAACGCTCCTTCCCACAAATTTTTGCCACGAACTCCTGGAGTAGTGTGGAAGCTCTCCTCCTGCCCACTGACTATGGTCCAGGTCTGAAACTCTGTTTGGGAGCTACCCTGCCCAGCCGCCCTTAGTTGCTTTCCCTCAGTGCCCCTGGTTCGGCACTTTCCCTTCTTTCGAATGGAACCGAATGCTGGCGGTCGTTCGCATGAACCAAACCCACTGTGACAAATGCTCCTTCCCACGAATGTTTTCCAGTAACTCCTGGAGTAGTGTGGAAGCTGGTCTCTTGCTCACTAACTATGGTCCAAGTCTGAAACCCCGTTTGGGAGTTATCCTGTTCAGCCGCCCTTAGCCGCTTTCCCGCGGTGCCCCTGGTTCAGCACTTTTATTGTTAGAAACTTTTATTGCTCAGCTGCCTTGCTTTTTTTTGGACAGGGAGGGTGGGTCAGGAATCCTTATTAATCCCTGGTGGTTTGTGGTGGAACTTCCATTGTTGCAGACACCTTCTGGCTCTCACTATGTTCTGGCCCTTTGCAAGTGAGTTGAAGCATTGTCATGGTAATCCATGGCAACACTGACTTCAGATAGCGAGGGACAGCACAGGCTTGCTTGCGCTCTGAGTGCTGAAGCACTCTAGGCTGGTTGGATGTCTCCCCATCTGGCACGTTTGGGTCAGCAGCCTCATGTGCCATAGTTTGCTGACCACGGCAGTAGAGTTTAATGAGAGAGCAGTAGTCTTGCACTGAAAATCGATAGAAGTGGGTGCACACAGCACTGTTACTAAGTGTAGTGTTACAGAGCGGGACAGCGATAGAGGACCTTTAAGGAGGCGGGGATAAGACATTTAATCTTATACTCTTCTGGCTGCTCACTATACGCTGTTTCAAACTGGACAGAGAAACATTAAAGTCCTCTACTTCTCCTGCAGTTCTGCTCAGCCATGCTTGCAAAGGAGATAGGATGCTAGTAGAGGAGGTTTCAATAGGGTTAATAGACACACAGTGGGTAGGGGGGATTAACATTGGCTTAGAGACATACAAGGGGTAAGAGATGAGCCTAAGATATAAGAAATAAGTGTGGTTAAAGGAGCACAAACAAACACCATAACTACTGCAGCACTGTAGTGATTATGGTGCTAGGCATGACTTGGTGCCCTGCCCCCCTTCCATTTTAAGTAGTCAGTTTTTGAGAAGTTTTTTTTTTTTTAACAATTAGACTGCTTACCTGGGGTGGCTGGGTGCTGCTACCTGCCTCCACTACTAACACACAAGAACCAGAAGTTCCTAAGCAGGGACTTGAGTTAACTCTCTTCAGTACAGGGTTTGCTCATTGGCTGAGAGCATCATGGCTGTTCACAATAAATTCATGATTAGTAACCCTTCAATAGCATTCCCAAGCCACAGAAACACTGCAGGCACTGTAACTCTATATTTCTTGTAGTGCTTGGAGTCTCTTGGCACTGTCTCTTCATTCGGTGTTAAACCATTTATGTGCAGTTTAAAGGGACACTCCACTGCCCAAATACAAAAATCCACTGGTGGGTTTAATTTAATAATGTGTTTTTCATTATGAATATATATAAAAACTACTTGCAAAAGCTGCAGATCTTGCCAATGCAGCTCAATAAAAACGCTGAGCAATGGCCTCTGTGAGGTTATTTATGGAGATTATTATTATTAATTTTCATTAATTAGAAATAATAATTTTATAAAAATTATAAAAATGTATAATCTTTATTAAAATACCAGGGGTTGGGGGCGGGGCCTGACTGTCATGGAGGGAAGACGTGCCTAACTGAAGCTCCACGCAAATCCTTGTAAAAACGGCTAAAATGGCACCTCTAAACCATAACAAACAGCCACACACGACCCCAAGCGACATAACAGCCCTCTACCCTAATGGTGAACCGGTGATGCGGCCCATGAAGGGACAGCAGACAGCAGACTATAACCGCAAGGGCATGCGGCCTGGTGCGCACCGGGCTGGAGAAGCGGCCGATCCCCCAGCCTGGAGCCACATGGAAACCAACTGCCACAAGCGGATACCCCGCAACCCCCCCCTCTGGACCGGCGGGGGTGATCCCGGTCCACCCCTGGGGGTCCCCCTTCACACGGCGAAAATAACTGGGGAGCTGGCTGGAGAGCCGAGGGGCCCACCTAAGATGGCGGAGACCATGCGGCCACCAGTCAACCAAGAGACATTAAGACATCCCACGTCCAACATTGATAAAATCTTCCAAGATTTCTGGATCAAGCTAGAGCTCAGATTACAACAAGGGGCTACAGGTCCACTCATCTTAAACTGTCCACCCAAACAGCAACCACCTAACCCACAGCAACAGCCTGCAGCCCGGACAGGGCCTCACACTATACAGAGGTGGCGGAGGAACAAGCCTGTACCTCGCCCGCGTAGGGCAGTGAAGCGACAGAAACCAAGCACTGGCTCACCCCGTCCACTCATCATCCGGAAGGCGACCCTGCCTGGGCTCAGCGGCATTACTAACCGATCCCAGCGACACCCACTCACACAGCTACACCAGTGCTCTCACCACACCACAGCGGAGTCCCACGAGAATCCACAACGAGGCTCTGCACAGCCCCAGTGTGGCATCGGGTGAACCGCCGGGGATCCATCGACACCACGGTCCAGGAGCAGGGGGACCTGACACGGCTCACAACGCCACATCATGATTCTGGGAACACGATCCCCCCTACACCAACTTACCTGGAGAGGGACTCACATCTGGGAAACCCCAGGGGACTTTCGTATGTTTAAACGGGTATAGCGATACATCTTTTGGACACTACAAGCTAAGGGGTATACTCACCTAACATGTTCAGGTTCAGGATCATATAGTCACACCATTCGAGAGACCTGTTTTAAGCTGTTTAATAAGCACACTGTATACCCCTCTTGAAACTTCAATATCACATACCTTATAACTTTAAATGTTATTAATAATCTTATAAGTTTACCTAGCCTAGCTTTCATGTAGAAAAGTTAATTTGTTTAGCGGGCAATTTGTTTAGCGTGTATTTTAAGTAAGAAATGCAAACTGTACCAATATCACAGATGGAAAGAAAAAACCTGAATACTATAATATGTTCTGACAAAACTCAGTTTCAGCCGACCTTTTAAAAAAAATGTGCACAGTACTTTATGCCATGTTATGTTCTGCTATTGAAAGGCTTCCTGCAGCTACTGTGGCGTAGCAAGCCAGATTGTTCAATTCATGCACAAACAAAAATAAAGAATTAAAAAAAAAAAAATACCAGGGGTTGATATTTTATTGGCGCAAATTCCAAATTCCCATCTATTAATTTAAATAGTTCCTACTATTTAACTCTTAGATATAGAGCACGTTGTTCGAATTTAATATTTCATACATTGATATTACAACTTTTTATAAAAATTATAATATTTATTTTTGTCAATAAGTGTATTTATACACGGTAATAAGTGAATAGGTTTTCATTAATATTGAATAAGATATGGCATAGTGCAGTATCACAATCTCAGTAACAATTTCAAACTCTTTAGAGTGATAGGATTGTTAGTTCATGATAATTCAATCAACCGTGTTAGTATATGGAATATTTTCTTCATACACTATTGATTAAGACAATCAGCAAATAGAATGTTTAATTATAAAGAACCATATGAGTTTATCAGCATATGGATTATTATAATTTAAAGACAGAATTTTTCAGGATCTTAAAATGCAATCTTAGCTTTTTGCTCTTAGTACGATTTACAAACACATATGGATTTTTTGCTTATTGTAAACACCCTTCATTAGACTTAGCTGGACAGAGTTTGTTATTTACTCAGTTCATCTATACACAAAGTTCTACGACAATGTTTACCAGCTAGCACCAAATTTTAACCAGCTCAGTGCTGTTTTCAGAGTAATTAATTATGACTAATTAATTCATCCAGTAACTAAATTCTTGCAGATTTAGTCAAAACAGTTCTTATCTGATAAATATTTCCTAGATTGTTATAGGATTAATATTCCTGTATTTCTGTAAAGAGGAATGGTCAAGAATTACTCCTGACCGTTGCGCACGTCTGATCTGCAACTAAAGGAAACGTTTGGTTGAAGTTATTGCTACCAAAGTAGGTTCAACCAGTTATTAAATCCAAGGGTTCACATACTTTTTCCACCTGCACTGTGAATGTTTACATGGTGTGTTCAATAAAAACATGGCATCATTTCATTCTTTGTGTGTTATTAGTTTAAGCAGACTGTGATTGTCTATTGTTATGACTCAGATCACATTTTATGACCAATTTGTGCAGAAATCCATATCATTCTAATCATTCCAAAGGGTTCACATACTTTTTTTTGCAACTGTAAACATAGTTTCACATTAAAAATGGCAATACTGTACCCATACATAGGAGCCCATTATGATTATTAATAAAAAATAAAATAAAAATAAAAAAATAAACAATTGATTTAATTTTAATTTTGGATCTTAACCTAAGAATTCCAAATGACAGATATAATATACATAATGGAAATTGTTTTCCACACTGAAAAAAAAAATATATATACAAATGAAAGAAATGAATATATATATGAAAAATGTAGCGAGATATAATGAAAAGAATATAAATAAGGATACATTTAAAAAATAGATAAACAAATAATAAAAATAAATATAAAATAAAAATAAAAATTATAAAAATGTAAATCTAAAAAAATAAAAAAAAATTTGATAGAAAGAATTAATTAAGTAATATGAATGTTCCAATCCACTTTTAATTTACAGTGGTATCGTTCCTATAATGGGTCCTTATGAGGGGCATACCGTAATCCCATTTACTTTAAAGGAAGCAGATAATGTATATTTCAGCGTTGAGACCTCTGGGTTCCAGGGTGCCTAATTGATGGATCCAGAAGGTCTCTCACTGTGCTAGCCTCTCGTCCCTGTTGCCACCTCTCCAAAGGGGTCTTATATGTTCTATACCAAAACACATCATGGTCTTCTACTTAAAGAGGGGACAGTTGTTACAGTGAACTGGAACTGTGTGATTTATATATTTTTTTCGAATATTATGCTGATGTTCTAAAAATCTGATTTTGAGTATTCTCTTGGTTTTGCCGACATACTGGAGTATATACACCACATAGTCCGTGTATCATCCAATATAGTCTCTATTCAGATATTTTTTTCCGGTTGCTGTACTGCTGAAATTTTTTTTTATTCCCACTTTGTTCCCTGTGGTCTTACATGATTTACACGTTAAGCATCCATTACACTCTGCAGATTTAGATATTTCTCTCTGTTTATTGCCAGTTTTAATACTATAGCTAGGTGCTATAGATTTTAGATTAAAAAAAAAAATTATGGGTGGGCGGTCTGGAAGGAGAGGTCCTAAAAATCTGTCCTCTTGAAGTATAGACTAATATTTTGATACTGCCCTTTTTATCTTGAAATGATCTGTATTATATTTTGTGATGAAAGCATGATCATATTTCTTTATACTTTTTCTATCTATATAAACCTTTTCTTTAGGTTTGTCCTCTAATAGTTACTCCTATTTATAATTGAAACTGTGTTAAGTTCCTTTTCTAAGTGATTTTTATCGTATCCTTTTGCAATTCATTTGTTTTTAACAACAGTGGCTGGGTTTAATTGTGGCGTACTCTAGTGAATTGGCTTTTAGCGATTCCTCTGAGCCAAGGGTCATGATGACAACTCTGTCTGTGTACAAAGCTATTGCCATCCCCATGCAAGGGACCCCCCCCCCCCCGACCTGAGAGTAAACAACAGTAGAAACAAATACACAATTACATTGGCTCTCAGGTCCAGGACACTACCATACAAAATCAGATAATCCCTCCTCTGTGCCTGGGAGATATTTGGATCAGGAACTGTACTAGTCTAATCCAATTATCTTCAAGCACAAAAAAAACTTTATTTTCTAAAACATCCCAAAAGTACCCTATAAATACATAAAACCCCACAAGTTACATCCCCTGATAGCCCTGATCTGGGTGACCAACATATCCAAAAATCATCCAGGTCAGTTCAGGGGTTAAGGAATTTCCTGGAAGTCATTTGTTTGACCGACCACACGCATGGTCCCCTGCCCAAAATAGTTCCAGAGAATCAGGGCTTGCGGTCGGTCTAGTTCGGTAGTTTAAAAACAAACAAACTACTGAACATAGTCAATGTTCAACCCTGGAGCTTGTTCCCCTTGTTCAAACAAACGATTTCACCGAACAGTGCCCTTCTAACTTGTGTAAAACCGAACGCAGGCGATGATGGAAATCCAGCGGTATTCAGGAGTTTGTGTGTCCGATTTTAGTTCCATGAGATTCATGCCCAAACACCGCTGCCTGCGTTCATGCGAACAAGATGGCTGCCACCTCGTGGTCATCTATAGAAATTGCGCCCACCCAGACGAACACTTAGAACACTGAGGTGGAAATTGTTACTGTGTAGCAATTAGGCTTAACAAGCTCCAGGGTGGTCTCCGGCCCATGCGGCTATTCGGTTACCGAACCACATAGTCCAACTACACGAACTGAGACTTTTTTATCACATTATAAAAGGTCCATAGTCTGTGGGCAAGAAGATGGCAAACAGGCTCCTCCAGGAACTTGTGGCAAACTCACTTGAAAAGAGGAGTTTGTCACATACCTCTTATTTTTGCTTAACACGTACTTTTAATTAACACATACTTGTCTTATATTTTATTGACACAGATGCATTTACTCACTGTCTGGCTCTTTTAGCTGACAGGGTCATACTTTGAGAAAAACATATTGTTTCTTCATTTTAGCACCTCATGGCATATTAGCTAAATTGCATTTTTGCTATTCTGCATGTATTATTTTTATCACACAATATATACATATTTCCTTCCTACACAATATCTCTGACACCTCCCTCTTGAGCTTAGGGACACTTAAAAAGTGCCAATTATATAAGTGCCAATTTTTAATGAAATCTGCACTTTTTGTAAAATTAAAAAACAAAAGACACACTTTTCACACATACAAGTTGAAGTGCTTTAAGAGACTGGAATTTCCCTATAACACTCAATAAGGGTCCATGCCCAAACAAAGCCCAGACTCCACTGGAGGAATGGCTAAGACATAGGTCACACCTTTCCGTTTAGCCATACCAATTCATACTGGCAATGTCAGCTGTTGTCAGCTGACCCTCTCCCAATCGCCACTGTCCATTGCTGCTCAGGTTGCTTCCTCATTAGCCCAAGCAGCACAGAGGTGATGGGCTGCTGCGGAGTCTCGTTAAAAAAAGGTTTAAGACTAAATGGAAGGGTGGCCAAAGACTCCAGACATTATAACCACTTTAATTAGATGAAGCAGTTACAATGCCTAGAGTGTACCGCTACGTTAACAGGCATGTAATTTCTGGGCTGAGGTTTTCATCTCTTTTTTTAATATGGACACCACGTCTGTTTTCCTCCAATTCAATGTAAGGAAAAAATCTTCAAAGCTGATCGGAATGAAGCTCCCCAAGTACCCCTAGTTCTATCACATTTTCATATGGAGCTTTGTTTACTTTTTTTTTTTCCATTTATTTAGCACTTTGTCCCAGTTCAGTTACATGTTTACTGTAAGGTTTTTATAGCAGTGATTGTCATCTACAGCTGTAAGTTCGAATTTGCTATATACTTAAGGGGGAAAAAAAGTTTAAAATTGTTTAATTGAACCAACAACTGTTTAATTGTGCTTTTTTTTTTTTTTTTTTGATATTTTTATTTTGTGTGAAATGTACTTAACATAGGTGAGGTCTGTGAGTCTCTGTTCCGGGTTCATTTGGAACTAATGACCCCACATTTTTTTACAATCTGTGTTGCACGTTAGAGTATATAAGTGGCTTCCAGTGTCGCTCAATACTAAGCCTTACGGTGCTACATATTCTGTGATCTGTCTTGACAGGGTTTCAATTTGGGGGAAGGCCTACAACATGTGAATATGAATATGAGCGCCTTCCAATTCATAGTATCTAAAACATGGTGGGGAGTGCAATGGGTAGAAGTTGTAAGCTGGAGGCCAGTGAGAGTGTTTTGTAACATTTTTCTATAAAGGTTAGGTAAAATGTTTTTTGTGGTTTTGAAGATTTATTTATTTTATTTTTTTAATTCTTTATTTATGTTGTGCACATATTAACATACAAGTTTGGTATGCCACGATAGCAATACCCAACTATAGTAATGCGGTCAAGGAACAACAGTAGCATGGCATGCATTTACATGGCACATTTTACATTTTTAAATGTTGTCGTTAAGGTGGAGTATTGTGTGACACAGACTATGTGTGAAAGTAGGTATATAGTCGGCCTTCCATCTCCGGGCACTCTTAAGCATCTCTGGTGTGTTGTGGCTCGGATCTAACTTGGTTACAGTGGTACTGAGCTTCGTTCTAGAATGTGTCCCTGCTAGTGTTTGTGCCGGAGTGGGTTAGAGGTTCGTTGCTGACTGCCTCCGGTACTTGTCAAAGTAGTGTTATATGTACTTAGGTCTTAGGAGGTGTGTGTGGGGGGTGGTGTAAGTGGCTCAAGGTGAACTGTCGAGCTTCAGGTGGGCTGTTTGTGTAAGAGCTCACATCTGTGTATATGTTAGTGGGCTAGGTTTAAACGTGGGGCAAAAATGTGTATAGCGGGAACAGAAAAGTTAGCATCATAAACTGGTGCCCTAGGCAGTGCCTAAGGACGTGGTATTAGCGGACTGTCCATCTCATCAATGTCCTTGAGTGGTGGCCTCTGCATTTCCTCCCTTGTTCGGCCGCCGGGGGGAGAACGGGATCACTGTGTCCGGGTTCCATTGGTGTGGAGTGCGGCCTGCTGCCTCTGCTCCGGTCGATGACAGGGCGTCAGGAGATAGGTTGAGGGTGGGCAGTGTGGCCTTTGCCTCTGCGAGATCTCTGATCTGGAGCTTGTTTCCCCCATGCTGGATCATTAGGGTACGGGATTGCCGCCACTGATATGGAATCTGTTGTTGTCGGAGGAGTGATGTAAACGGTCGGAGCGATCGTCTCCAAGCCTCAAAGGTCCGGGAAGAAAGTGAGAGACATATCTTCAAATTTATATGGCACGTGGTCTCTGACCACCGCTGCTTTATCTTTCCCGCTCATTAGCTGGAGGACCATGTCCCTCGGTACGTTGTCTGGTGCTCGTGGGGACTTGGGTACCCGGAAGAACCCCTCAATTCCCACCAGCTTGCCCTGTCGTGGGGTAAGTATAGTGCCTAGTAGGCGCCTAAGGAAGTGCGGTAATTCCGCTGTCGGCACTTCGTCCGAGATGCCCCTAATTTTAATATTGTTTTGCCGCCGCCAGTCTTCCATGGTGGAGAAGCGGCGTTCAGCTAGTTCGCTGTGTCGCTGGAGCCCCCGGACAGCCTCTTGGAGTGTGGCAATCTGTTGGGCCTGGGTATCGGACGCGGCTTCCACCACCGCCAGTCTGCCCGTAAGGCCTTGCAAATCCGTGCGGATTAATGCGACGTCCGTTTGCATGTTCTTCTGGAGATCCGCCAGGAGTGCTTTCAGCACCGCCGCCGTCACTGGTGCGTTGTCTCGGTCGGTGTGCTGTTGAGCTACTCTTGGGTTGGCAAGTGGAATCTCGCTTTCCTCATCAGGGGACATGTCGTCTGAGAGGTCAGAGTACATTGCAGGATGGTCGGCCATCTTTGGTCTCGTCCCTCCGCTGGCCTGCCGCAGTATGTCTCCGATATCGAAGCCCATCCGTGTTTTTTCTGGCCTCATCTTCTTAGATTTGCGACCCATGGTGTGTCCACTGTCTCGTGGGGGGTTCCCCAGTTGTGGGTAGCTTAATTTTAGGTTCTTGTGCAGTATTTTTGGGTTTTGCGGTCAGAGCTCAGACAATGTGCGGCCATTCAGCCCGGCTGCCGGTTTTTAAGATTTTTCACCTTTTTGGATTGAGAGACTCCAGCCACTAAACTTCCTTTTTAAGTACTTTGTAAGAATTGTGTGGAAATAGGGCATTCATAAGAATAAATCACTGAAATTATGTATTGTTTTTTTCAATTTGGCTATTTTTTTTGTTCAATGGTGTATTCCTGAAAATTCGCTGTATAGTAGATACAGTCTATGGTCTCCATATAATAAGCTTTCCAAATGATTTAATACTGTTAGATTTGACCTTTTGGTCTTCTAAAAGTCTTTTCTCCAACCTGACTCTCAATTCCTCTGCAGACACTCAATGCTGAGGAATTCAGAAACAGGGAGAGCAGACAAGACGTCCCGCAGCTGTCTACCAATAGCAACCTCAGTGTATGCGCAGTGATTGCTATGGCAACTCAGGAGCGGATGCTGCTAGCACTGGCTAGGCCTAGGGAGTATAGGAATGAAGTGACATGGCATCACTCCATTTAGAAGCTGGCAGGTAAGGGTCCCCAAACAGGTCAAATCAATAAAGAGCACAGGAGGAGCACGGACAGACCACAGGTGGGTGTACCCATCTATTTAATGAGATCTTGACGGGGAGCAGAGGGCCAGGTAAGTGGTGACAGTTTCCCTTTTATGGTGACTGCTGTAGATAAATTTAGAATTTTTTTCTAACAATATTGGTTCATTTGGAACGTTTATTAAATGAAAACATGAAGAATATAAATCAAATAGTCAAAGTGAAAACTGAATCACAATATTTAAAGTAAAAAGTGCTTATTTGGGAAAAGAAATCCACGAGTCATATTATAACCGCTATTTAAGCCTTTTAGTTTTCGATTCACAAACATTTTGGAAAAGAATAAATATGTAATTGTCTGTTTTGTGTTGCTCTGCAGTACTTTATTCAGTAGAGAGGTTGTGTGGTGTGTGTGTGCCAGAGAGAAAGTTGGTGTTGGATACTGTAATTCTTAGGTCAGGATTTCTTCCTTAGAATCGAAATGAACTGATTGCTCACCTGAATGATCAACTGCAAGAGACAATAGCAAAGACCAACATAGACAACAAGTATGCCAAGAAGGACACAGAGCTGCAAATCTCCCAGACACAGAAAAGGTGTAGCATTTCTGAAACTAACCTGCTGCAAGAGATTGAGGTGGGCACAATTAAGATCTATTTAATACAGGTAAATCTTGAATATACTCAGGACTTCTTAAACCTAAGGGAAACTGATCAATGGCTTCCACCATGATCCTCTCATCCATTTGTAGAAGGTAACTTTATCCCACGGAGTGTGAATAAAATGATTTTATGATCCAGGAACTTACATATTTTGATATATATATATATAAAAATTATAGAGCCACAATGACTGTGTATCACCTAGCATAATTGGGGGAGGGTTGATTTAACAGAGAGGGTATTAACAAGGGAATTAACAAGGGAATTGCACATAATTCCTGGTTTAGTGAATAACGCCCAATAGTGTGAGGGAGGATGATGGTACCTGTATAATTGCAAGAACCTAGGCTTCTCCTGATATGGTATAGACCAGTGTTTCCCAACCCAGTCCTCAAGGCACACCTACCATTCCAGGATTTAAGGATTACCCAGTTCTGTCTAAGGTGTGTTTTCTTTTTTTTCTAAAAACACCTTAGACAAAACTGGGTAATCCTTAAATCCTGGACTGGTAGGTGTGCCTTGAGGACTGGGTTGGGAAACACTGGTATAGACAAGGTTTTAGAGTATGGTTGATATGGGATTTACTGAGCCCCTGTATGTATTTATCATTTACCAGTTACACATGAGTTAGCAGGAACCATTAATAAGGTCCCTCTTTTAAGAGGTCTAGGGGATTTGTGCTAGCTTAATGGCTCACCTAAAGCAGGTAAGAGGTATCATTCATCATGTCCTCTTCTTAGGCGTAGTTGGTTTTCTGGACCCCAAATTGATCCTACAGCCCAAAGGGGCTACACTTGGGTGTGTTCTAATGTGGCACTAAATCAGCATCATTCTTTAGATGATTTGCAGTTTTTAGAGGAGAGCAAATTCTGTGAATCATGAAATTTAGCCGGCAAAATTCCCTTTGTGAATGATATTCTTCAGCTTTGCTACTGCAAACTCATCAAGTGAATAACCTGGAGTATCTCCATTCTAAAAAGGATTGTAATACCAAATCGGTCACACACAAGCACCAGCTTGTACAATAAGATACAGCTTGAAGGCGTCAAGATGCTGGAGAGACCTTTTGCCTTGATAGTTGCAGACATTCAGCGAGATGGCAAACTAGGTGAGATCTAACCTGGAATGTGTGACATTGCAAACAGAGTCACTATTCGTACAGACTCCATGGATATCAACTCAAGTCTGTTTAATTCCAGACTGGCACGGATAAATCTTTCTTGCGCCTACAAATCTTTTAACTGCATCAAGAAGCAAGCAAACCATCCTCACAATGCCTCAGGCCGAAGTGGTGGGCTTTAGGTACCCGAAAACACTTCAACAAAAAAGTGTACCCACTTTACTGCATTATAATCATACAATAAGTTACTGTAGTGCTTGATCTAGCTCTGCCAAGTTTTTTTTAAATCTTCTTTATATCTGAAAATATGTTTTCTGTAGCAGAAGGTGTAGTTAATTTTAGTTACAATTTACTGGCTGTGTTTTCTATGCATTGTATCTTGTTCAATTTCAGACTATTCAAATTAAAACGGATGAAGAAATTAGAGCACATTTGGATATAGAAAATTTCCAGAGACAACATCTGCAAGTGAGTAGACAAAAGCCTTGTATGGAAAAATCAAAAGGGGGTGGGGGAATCACAACACGCTTAATGCCAAATGCCATCTATTGTATATACTCACCCTGCCAACATATATCTTTTTGTTTATTACTTTTCCTACCTTCATTGGTTATTGGCAAATCGTTACAAACCTGTCCAAATTTTAGAGGATATGCTAGGTTGTATTTGACCATTGCTAAGAATTTAACGAACATGTTTCTGGCAGGAGCTGGAAGCCAAACTTGAACACTGGATGGAGAAGTGTGATAAAGATGCTGAAAGGAAAGAGGATGAAATCCAGTCTATGAAGAAAGCTAGAGATAAGGATCTTGCTTTGCTGCAAACACTGGCTGAGCGGGTAAAAAACAAACAAACAAAAAAAAAACAGTTACATTTATTAATGCAATAATACATTAGTGAGTCTCTGTCACTTGTTATAATCTTAGTGTGAGCCGAGAATATAAGCCATGAAACAAACAAAAAAAACGAAAGCCAAGGGATATTTCACTACCGAAGAGGGACAGATAGATCAAACTGGCCTTTAATAATGAAAACTTTGCATAAAGTCTCACATCCAAGGAGCTCTGCAAATAGCCGCCACTATACGATTAAAGAAATAAAAGTTGCACCAAAACACAGTACAGCAGTGTTGCTTGTAGGTCTCACAGTAGTAGTTTCCCCAAAAGAGAAAAAAAAAATAGATGTGTCATTTCATAATTATATTGATATATAGTAGCAAGTATCATACTCGTGTGTTTGCCCTGAAGAGACACTGTTATTCTGTTATTTTTGGCTCACATTTTATTTCTTTTGTTGTACATATTTCTCTGCCTGATTTTGGAAGGGGTATTGGCTTTTTAGTTAGTGTATATAGCGCTATATTAATATTTGTCATAGTTTTCAGTATATGAAGGGAGATCAGGCTGAGGTATTAAACTTCTGTTAGTTTTTTTCCCCAATTCAACAACTTTTATTTGCTTTGTCATTAAATGCAACATTGTACAATGTATCTTGAAAACACTCGGAAGTATTGAACACATTAAAGATTAATTTCCAACAATTTTTTGGCCTACTGGTTTACAAAAAGTGTCACCAATAGTGTTATCATACCTACTTTTTAGGTCAATTAATGGCTATGGTTCACTGCGTGTATACATCGTGTCATAATTCATACGTTAGGCAAGGCCAGTCAATAGGCAAAAATGACAAATACTTTAACTTTTTGTATCAAGTGTTTGTGTCAGGAGCGAGCATGAGCCATTAGGTGTTCATTCCACTTAATTTTCACTGTAGTATTTATTGGTTTTGGCCTTAAGTGTTTATCCACCATAGTTTCATAGTCCCAATTTAGTGTTACTAGTGTGAGTAAAGCTGTTCGAGGAGGTGTCTTCAACGACTTCCATGCTCTCGCTATTCGTGTAACTGCTGTTACTAAGACATGGAAAATAAGTTTAACTTCTGTCTTTAAGTATAAAGAATATGAAAGAGTGATTACTGAAGATCGTTTAGAAAAGGAGAAAGCGCGTCAGGAGAAGAGACAAGCACAGCTGGAGCTGGATAGTACGATCAAGGTAAACAACGCTGCACTATTCTTGGATTAGATTTAGCAAGTTGTCAAATTTGCTTGGAATCTAGGAGTCGGCTAAAAAAAAAAGTTAGGAGCCAGGTTTTTTTTTTTTTTTTTTAGCCAACAGTTTCATTTTCAATGACAAACATACAATTCTTAAAGGAACACAATAGTCATCATAACCACTAAAGTTTAACCCCTTAAGGACTGAGCCAAATGTACACGTTGTGAACAAAACAAAACGTAAACAAAACCTGGCATTTGCGCTATATGTCTGTCCAACCGTAATTCACCTCTTTCATATTGAATGCACCCCCCCTTATTATATATAATTTTATTCAGGGGAAACAGGACTTTCATTTAATATCAAATATTTAGCTATGAAACATAATTTAATATGAAAAAAATGGGAGAAAATAAGAAATTTTATTTTTTTTAGCTCTACAAGACATTTTAACTGTCAATGTCATAATACTGTTTGCTTTTACTGCAATAAAATACACATATTTGTATTCAGCAAAGTCTCACGTGTAAAACAGTACCCCCCTATGTACAGGTGTTATGGTGTTTTGGGAAGTTACAGGGTCAAATATAGCATGTTACATTTGAAATTGAAATTCGCCAGATTGGTTACGTTGCCTTTGAGACTGTATAGTAGCCCAGGAAATAAATTTACACCCATAATGGCATACCATTTGCAATAGTAGACAACCCAAGGTATTGCAAATGGGGTATGTCCAGTCTTTTTTAGTAGCCATTTGGTCACAAACACTGGCCAAAGTTAGCGTTAGTATTTGTTTGTGTGTGAAAAATGCAAAAAACGCCAATTTTGGCCAGTGTTTGTGACTAAGTGGCTACTAAAAAAGACTGGACATACCCCATTTGCAATACCTTGGGTTGTCTACTATTGCAAATGATATGCCATCATAGGGATAATTTTCATTCTTGGGCTACCTTAGGGTCACAAAGGCAACGTAAGCAATCTGGCAAATTTTAATGTGAAAAAAATGAAACAAGCCTTATATTTGACGCTGTAACTTTTAAAAACACCATAAAACCTGTACATGAGGGGTACTGTTGTACTCGGGAAACTTCGCTGAACACAAATATTTGTGTTTCAAAACAGTAAAAAGTATCACAGCAATAATATCATCCGTGTAAGTGCTGTTTGTGCGTGAAAAATTCAAAAAACGTCACTTTTACTGGCGATATCATCGTTGTAATATATTTTACTGTTTTGAAACACTAGTATTTGTGTTCAGCGAAGTCTCCCGAGTAAAACAGTACCCCCCATGTACAGGTTTTATGGTGTCTTGGAAAGTTATAGGGTTAAATATAGTGCTAGCAAATTAAATTCCCTATACTTTCGGCATGGGTGGTCAGGCAGGTCCCGCTAATTGTAATTAATTAGGATACCTAATTATGTAAAATTATTACATAAATATATGTGTAGAATTAATATATATATATATATACATATGTGTATATATACGTATATATATATATTTTTTTTTCTTTTAATATTTTTATTTATATATAGGTATATATATAGTGATATATACGTATATATTTATGTATATAGATATATATATTTCGTTCTACATGTATTTTGATATAAATATGTATATTAATATCACAATAGTCAGAACAAAATAACACACATCTATATATTTTAATTATTTTTTTTTAATTCATTTTTTTTACGTATTTACATATTTTTTTTATATTAAATATATATATATATATATATATAAAACAAAAATTATATATATATTTAATCAGTATCAGTCTACGTGTAATTTGAAATTAATAAATATATATATTAATAGTAAAATACACCTAGACGGTGTGGGTGTGGGTGTGTGTGTGTGTATGTGTGTATGTGTATGTATATATATATATATATATATATATATATATATATATATATATATATATATATATGATCTAAGTATATATATATTTTTTTTTAATTTTATTTCCAGCCAGCAGGGGACTAACTGTCATTACAGTTAGTCCCCCTGCTGGCATTGCTGCAGCCAGCTATCCCGGCCGTGTGATTGTGAGGTCCTCGCAAGGACCTCACTCTCACATGGCCCGGCGGTGGGGGGCTGAAGAGGACGGACGTGCCGCGGGGGGCTCCCTGGAAGTCCCCCAACCGCGATCGCCGGCGTGGGATCACCGGCGACTGGATAAGTAACAAAAGACCGGAGGGCGTACAATTACGCCCAGCGGCGTTTAGAGCAGCTTGAAATAGGGCATAATTGTACGCCCTCCGGTCTTAAGGGGTTAATGTAGTGGTTCTGATGTCTATATCCTACCCCTGCATGCTTTTCAATGTAAACACTGCCTTTTCAGAGAAAAAATGAAATAAATAAAATTGCTGCTTAGAAACACCTCTATTCTCTAGTGAGTCACTGAGACGGACACCAAAGGGGATTCCTAGTCCAGTGCTGGACAACACCTATGTTCAGCATGGAGGCACTAAATGTTCCCCATATAGATGCATTGATTCAATGCATCTGTATGAGGAGATGCTGATTGATGCAGCGCAGCATTTTGCAGCGCACGTGCAATAGTCTCCCAATGTTTTCTTATTGGAAAGCATTGGCTTAGCTGAGACCATCGAGATTGATCTTAGCCATAAAGGTGGAGACAGGCACAGCATGGGAAGTAAAAATAAGTTTTCCCGTGCGATCGGATCGCAAGGAAAAAATACAATGGGACAGAAGAAGGGGGTGGGGGAGAATACTATGGGGGCAGGGTGAGGGGGGAGGAAATAATACTTTTGGACCGGAGATGGGGGGAGATGAATACAATGGGACAGGGGAAGGGGGAGATGAATACAATGGGACAGGGAGTTGAGGGGGAAAGAAAACTATGGGACAGGGGATGGGGGGAGGAAAGAACACTATTGGACAAAGGAGGGGGGGAGAGGAAAGAACACTATGGGACAGGGGAGGGGGGAGGAAAGAACACTATGGGACAAAGGAGGGGGGGGGAGAGGAAAGAACACTATGGGACAGGGGAGGAGGGAGGAAAGAACACTATGGGACAAAGGAGGGGGGGAGAGAGGAAAGAACACTATGGGACAGGGGGAGAGGAAAGAACACTATGGGACAGGGGAGGGGGGAGGAAAGAACACTATGGGACAGGGGAGAGAGAGAGGAACATTAAGGGGGGGGCACGAAGGTACAGGGGAGGTAAGGGAAAAGGAACACAGGTGGGGGGAGAGAAACATTAATGGGAATGGGGGGGAAGAGGAACACTAAGTGACAGCAGAGGGAGAGGAATACTAAGGGACAATCGAGGGAGGGGAGAGGAACACTAAGTGACTTGGAGGGGTTTGGGGTAACACCAACCCTAGTGACGCCACTGACCTGGGCCCATCTCCACTAAACGGGCTGACAAATACCAGACGCCAGTACAAAATACCTAGTTGCCATGGTGACCTGGCATTTGTTGAGTCCTGTATCAAGTAATTATTGAAGACATTTTGAAAAAAATGCATCAGAGTGCAAGTGTTTATTTAAGTACCAACTTTATTAAACGTATTTCATCTTACGTTCACAACTTTCTCTCTTTGTAGATTCAAGCCTGGTGGCGAGGCATGATGGTACGGAAAGGGTTAGGAGCCTTTAAGAAAGCCAAGAGCAAGAAAGGAAAAGGCAAGGGAAAGAAAGGCAAAGCCAAGAAAGGAGGGAAGAAAAAATAAGCTATTTCACATAGCTGCAAGAGCATTGCACAGGAAATACTGCAATTGATTTATCTGTAATAAAGATGTAAGGTGAAAGGAACGACCCCACTGTTTAATTTTACAGTCAAAGTTAAACAGTTGCCTTGCCAATGCCATACACATTACAGGGCTGCACAACTGCACCTTGGCTTAAAGGACCACTATAGTGCCAGGAAAACAATGGTTTTCCTGTCACTATAGTGCCCTGAGGGTGCCCCCACCCTTGGGGTCCCCCTCCCGCCGGGCTATAGGGTGAGGAAGGGGTTAAACTTACCTCTTTCTCCAGCGCTGGGCGGGGGACTCTCCTGAATGCGCATGCGCGGCAGGAGCCGCACGCGCATTCAGCCAGTCTATAGGAAAGCATTCACAATGCTTTCCTATGGACGCTGGCGTCTTCTCACTGTGATTTTCACAGTGAGAAGCGCGGAAGCCCTCTAGCGGTTGTCAATGAGACAGCCACTAGAGGCAGGATTAACCCTATTGTAAACATAGCAGTTTCTCTGAAACTGCTATGTTTATAAAAGAAAGGGTTAATCCTATCTGGACCTGGCACCAGGGGCGTTTTAGCCGCAAGGCCAACAAGGCATTTGCCTTGGGCGGCATTTTCCAGGGGGCGGCAAGAAACGCCGCCCCCAAATGCCCAGGGCAAATGCCTTGTTAGCCTTGCGGCTAACTGGGCTGCCGGTCGGGCTGATGGGCGGTGAGGGAGCTCTTCCTCTGAGCGCTCTGCTCAGCTCCCTCGCGCACCGCAGAGTGAGACTGGGAGCAGGAATATGACGTCATCTTCCGGCTCCCAGCCTCACTCTGCGGCACGCGAGGGAGCTGAGCAGAGAGCTCAGAGGAAGAGCTCCCTCGCCAGTGCACAGCAGCCTGCACGCCCGGCCGGCAGCCACTGGACCACCAGGGAGAAAGAGACCCCCCCAGCATTCCCAAAGGTAAGGAGGCTGGGGGGTAGGTTAAATTAAAAAAAATCTATATATATGTGTTACTGTGTGTGTGTGTATGTGTGTCTGACTGTGTGTGTGTGTGTGTCTGACTGTGTGTGTCTCTTAGAGTGTGTGTGTGTGTGTCTGCTAGTGAGTGTGTATGTGTCTGACTGTGTGTGTGTCTGTTAGTGTGAAAGTGTTTGTGTCTGTTAGCTAGTGTATGCATATCTGTCAGTGAATGTGTGTGTGTGTGTGTGTATATTTAGAAGGCGGGACGGGGGGGGGGAAGGGTTGGGTAGGGGTGGTGCGGGGGGGGGGGGGTGAAGGGCGCCTGAGTTTTGTCCTGCCTAGGGCAGCACAAAACCAGGATACACCACTGCCTGGCACCCAGACCACTTCATTAAGCTGAAGTGGTCTGGGTGCCTATAGTGGTCCTTTAAGCATAACTTTGCAATTCCCTACAATCCACAACTGTTTAATCCAGCACTGTCAGCGTTATTCACTGAAGTGAGAGAGTTCAATGTCAATTCAAAGTATATTTTAAATTTAAGGTTTAAAAAATAAAATAAAAATTAAGGACTAGAAAAATTCTGTTGGACATATTGCCACTTAGGCCATATATTTTAAATTAACTTTGACTTATTACTTTAGTAAAAACCCAGTAAGTGTTAACATGCAAATACGGACACTAGCTGTTTAACTCTTCTTGCAGAGATTGGACCGGTGGCAGTCACTAACATGTGCTTCCATTGATGCTATACATTTGTCAATATGCTTGTTTAACTTCACATTCTGTAGGAAACATGCTGAGGCTGCATATCCTCAGTTCCGTTAAGCAGGTGTTTCTCTGACTTGTACTTTCATTATTAGCTTTCTGATATTATTATTTATAAATTGCCAACAAATTCTGCAGCGCTGTACACTTTTAAATGATTTTAGTAAACCTACAACTCTCAGAAACCATTGCATTATAGGACACTAGAGAGACAAACAGAGTTGTAACTTGCAAGAAGAAAGTATTTAATAATGGAGGAGGATGCATAAAGCTGCTTTTTGTTTTGTAAGACTATAACCAAAAAATAAATAAAATACAAGTAGTCTTTTAGATCTTCAATTTAATATAGTTGTGTTGGAGCATGGAGCAGAGCTTATCCAATAATCAATGTTTTATAAATACAGCAAAGGTTTCTGTGAGTTGCAACTGACAAGTGAGCTGGAACTCCCACAACCCATAACAATTCACAGCACTATTTAAGTAAAAAAAAAAAAAAAAGGGGGGGGGGGGGGGAGGAGGAGACACTGCAGGCTGGGGAGAGTAAGAAATTGTGAACTTGATGGGAAAATAGCAAACCGAGGGGAAAATAGGCTTGCTGTGTCTTCAGATGAGTTGGAGAAGAATTTAGCTATTTTGGAATTGAAGAATTTAGTGAATAAACCCTTAACCCTTAAGAGCTGAAATGTTAAGAAACAGCAGAGAATACAGAAAATTATGTGGTAGAACATTAGAAAAACATTTTATTTCAATCAAAATAATTATAGTGGCTAAATAAGAACAAAAAACAACAGTGTGTTCTCAAAATGGTAGATTTTAATTCAAATTGCCACACCGTCTAAACAAGTATTAAGCAATTTAAAGACAAATACAGCAACATTTTATATTTATATATATATATATAACATTCTTAAAAATATGGAATGTATTTACAGAAATAAACAACCTGGAGGTTTCTTATAAATTGTGTCTAGTTTACAAGTTTCGAACTGTCGTTCTATTTAAAAAAAAAAAAAAAAAAAAAAATGTACATACACAAATGCATTCAATTTGAAAATTCCAATTATCTGTTCATTTTAACCATTCGCAATTTTATAGATACTATTTAAAAAGGCAACTAAATCTTGGTGATGTTGAATACTGGTTGTGCTTTTTAATATTATACAAAGCTTGGTAGACGTTCAGAACATCCCTTTTCTATAGAATGGAACCCTGCTCGGAAAGGTTGGTATAATCCTGCACCTATTAAACAGTGATGCTGTTTTGCGAAAATGTGGAACAAAGTGGTTTTGCCTCTGCTTACAATGTTTAGAAGTTGATAAGGTCAAAATAAAAATGTAATTGTATGAAAGAAACAATATTTATCTAAAAACAAGTGCTTTATTATCTTCTAACCAACGTATAGCGTTCTGTAATGCAATTGGCATTTATGTGAACATTTAAGACCTTCTGATTCTATATGGTGTTTGCTTTTAATGGATGACACAATGAATAGTCAATTTGTGTCTTGAGCAACTTATTTTATATTTATTATGTCAAAGGTTGATATATAAACAGAAGACACTCTGTTCCCAGAAAATTATTTGGTTGTCTTTACAATTTTATAGAAAAAAAATTGAAGGAAGAATTTAATTTCTGATTACATAAAAGTAATTCTTTATGTCACATGTTGCTGACCCAATTTCTATTTATTAACCACTTAAGGACCAAACTTCTGGAATAAAAGGGAATCATGACATGTCATGTGTCCTTAAGGGGTTAACGTGGATACTGCAGGCTTCTGTTTACAAGAAGCTGGACTGCATATATGAACTGTGAAAAGGAATTTATACCCAGTTATAACTTAGCATTACACTTTCTTTAAAAACGTACTAGTTCTCTAAAAGGCTTGTCACAAACATCCTTATATGTACAGAATTACAACAAATAGTACTATTATTAACTCACGTGCATTGTATACACACCAAACCTCAATTGTCCCAATATCGGGACAGTCCAGATTTTAGGGTCCTGTCTGGGATTTAGGGAACTATCCCCAAAAAGCATAGCAAGAATGCATCATTAGATACGTTCATGTTACACTGTCGGCACAAGGACCATGTAGAGAGAACAAACAACACTCCTTGCATAGTCCATCCTCAGTGAGACAGCTTGTTTGGTTGGTGAATATACACATGGTTGATCTGCCAGTAATTTAGGCAGATCTAACCCCATTCGGGTCAGTGCCAGTGACGAGATTTGCATCACTAACCCACCCTCTTTCCCCCTTGCCAATGGCTTCCGGATACTTGTGAAACTGATGCTAGAAGCTATGACATACAGACATGTCTATATAAAATTTTAGGAAAACCAAATGAAGTCAAAGTCTAGTTTTGGACACATGTTTTTGTTAGGCAGACTAACACCATTTATTCCCTTAAGGTGGACCTATTACTTCAAAAGTAGTATGTAAGCAGATCAAGAAAATTAAGTGCATGATCAAAGAGTTTTAAGGGGAGGGGGGTGGAGGGGTATTTCTACAATGTTGCACCATAAACAGGCTTCTTTGCTTAAAGCAGTTCAACTCAATTAGTGCTGTCAAATGGTTGAGTGTGTACATTCACAAATAAGGAAGTCTTCTAAGAATATGCAGGTGTGGCTACAGAGGTAGGCAAATGGTCCAGCATTCTTCAATTCACTTCCAACCCCACACATAAATGACAACATATTAGACCAAAACCTATAAAATACACGAAAGAAACTCATGAGAAGCCTTGAAGAAAAAGCATGCATGCACACAGGCAATCTACACAGTCATTCACTTATCTGTGAACTATATTACAATTTACTAAGTGTATGAATGACAAGTGCCAAGATCGGCAAAGCCCTTCACTTAAACTTTGAACTATAATTGAGAGGACACCCTCACAGATGCCTTATTGGCAGTTGGGAAGACGTGACAGATGTTTTCTAAAAGTACTGATTTTCTCCTGAAATCCGCACATTTATTAAATAAGCCTTCAGGGTCAGGCAGTTTAACTCTAAAGCAGATCAGTAAGCACGACTACATAAGGGAATTAATGAGAGAACAGGAGCAGCAAACCTTCCTCGAAACTGCACTTACACTATTTTGTTTCAGTTTAAAAAAAGGCATCTTTCAAAGGGTCTCTGTTCTGTTGCACACACACAAAAAATAAAACGTTTACAAAATGCTAAGAATAGAATGTCTTAGCATTTCAACTGAGATTCCAATGCAGTCAAAAGATGTCATAAGACTTACTTTGTCCTATGGCAAATGCATAACTTGACAAAACTTAAAAAGTTTTGTCACTTCCCAAAGCTGCTATGAAATAGCTATAGAGGCTTCAGTGGTCTTGTGGGATCCTCAATAGACATCAGTGTTGTACTCTCACGCATGTTTGAGAGTAAAGCACTGACATGGACTTGTGGTGAATGAAGCACCAGAAGCTGAAGATATAGAGAGGGCGGCGTCCGTGGGGGACAGCATCAGGTATGTATAAATCACCTCTGGCCACGGCAACACAATTGGCGATGTCAAAATATGCAAAGACCCCAGAAGGTGACTGAGCCGCTTTAAATTTAGCCTCCCCCAAAAAACATTCTCTGCAGTGATTTCAATTCAGGGTGGAAGAATAAACATGTTTGTTTTAATAGACAATTTACAATTTTAAATTCCAACAAATATATTACATCAATATTTCTTCAACAAACAGTCTATTTTTACAGTAAAATCAGATATTTAATTTGTACATTTTGAACATAGCAATGTTTGCATTAACTCAGTGCAGTTACACCGTTAACATTTATAGTAAACTGTTTTATATAGATGCAGATAGCAATAAGGAGATATATTTTAAACAAGCTCTTTCACTGCAGCGTACTAAATCCGCAGATCTGGGAAGATAACCTTGGTTCACATATACTATACAAGGTAGTTCCATTCATTAAACAGTGAGTTTGGAACAGACAAAACAATTGCAGAGTTTATATAGAAATATAGAGGGGGAGGGAAATACCTCTGATTCTGTTGAAAGCTTTTAACCTATATTTTGCAATTTGGTTTTGAAATCGGTGTAATACACCACACAGTTGGAAAAGCTCCATAAGGCAGTCTGTAGCAAACCAATTTGTCCACAGAAAATGAGATTCTATGTATGACTTTGTATAAAATTACTCCAATTAAGACAACTATCTAAAAACAACATATAAAATGCTATTAACCGCTATTGGGACAGTGTTTTGCAAATCCAAATGTAAGCGCAATCTGAAGAATACAGCTAATCACCTTGTCAGCCAACAATCCTTACCTTTCTTAATACTCTTGCTGCAATGTCAGTGGTTTGTACAGTTTTTTTTTTAAACTAGTGCATATAAATAGTTTAAGATGCATAGTAAAGGGAACCGTCAAAAACTAGGATTTTTAACTTTCTTATACTTATTTAACATTAATTTGGCATCCTGTCAATCATTGTCTTAAACTCTGCCCTTTTAGATAACTGTGCATATTATGTGGACATAGAAAACAGAAGCAACATTTCTACAGAAAAATGTAGCATCACGTGAAACAGGTTAACACAAATAATTTTATTCGATTGTGTCATTTCAAGAAGAGTGATGGTTCTCCTTTAACGTTTAAATATAAATGGACAAAAGAGAATCCCATGGACTGTTTTATAAGCTATAATTATAATACCTCCTGCCAAACATTGCACATGTTTTTATTGTACCTTGGAAAAAAACAGAAAATGGTGCAATATCAGATACGATTCCCCTTTTGTTTTTATATAATCTTTACGTGTTTATTGCATTTTCAGTTAATCAGATGAGATATTAAAAACAAAAATCTACATGTATTTTGTTTTTAAATGTCACGATCTGCTTGTTCTCACCATGGGCCATGTTTACAAATCCTGCAAAATACAATGGGTGAAATAATAAAGTTCAATAAGGTCATAATGCACAGAGACTGATACTGGGATACACAAGTTCAGTGCTACCTGAAATCCCAGCATATCACAAAAGGGAGGGTAAATTACTAATCTTAGACACAACAAACTTGTATGTCCCAGTGTTGTCCTATGATTAGACCCCTGAGAAAATTAAAATGAAATCCTGACAGTCCTGGAAAGTCATTAAGACCTTAATTTTTTTTATTTTTTTTAATAATATATATATTTTTTAAATTATGTAATCTGAAACATATTTAACACTTTGGTATTGTGTGTTATGAGGTGTCCAGAGCCAAATGGCATTCATTTCCATAATACACATTCCACTAATGTATATCCTCTACATACACCTATGTGTGTTTATATGTATGTATATACATATTGCTTTAATGATACAAAACTAAAAAGTCAGAGTGGACACATAAATCTAAGGTATCCAGCAATGGGGAGATCTCCATACATGATAGATACATCTTCAGGAGTTTCCTAAAGGATGACATTTTAGGAAAAACATGAAAGCATCAAACATCAAAGTTCTACAGATCTGAACATTGTGTCTTTGGTCTCCCCTTAAATTGTAATTCATTGTACACAAAGCATGATCAAAATGTGACCAAAATGTCAAGTAGAAATCTGGAACTGCTGGCATAAATTAACAACAACGAGGAACTATTTAACCATCATGTTTAAATAAATGTCAAGGCACTTGATGTAATAACCCCAATTAACCTTTCACGGTTAGTGATGACTTCAACAAACACATTAAAAATTTAACTATATTCTACAAACCTATAAATCAATAAAAGACCTAGTCAACAAAAGTTAGATGGTCAGAAAAAATAGAAAATGAGAACGCTAAGGAGTATATTTTGTGAGAAAAAATTCAATTAACATTTAGTAAAATTAACCGATTTAAAAAACTCTCCAACTCCAAGCTACAGTCACAGCTCAGTTATTTTAGCTTAAATGTGGTCAATTGGATTTTAACTCACTGCATTTCAGAATTGTGTGCATAAAGCCATTTTGTAACAAAGTAACATATTTTCTAGACTACAATAGAACTGTGAATTCTGTAGGAAATTATTTTATGCATTTTACTTACAAAATGTTAAAGTGAAACTGTAAATGAAGTGGAGTTTCAGAAAATTAACCGCATATACACCATTACAATATATACTACTGTTAATAAATTCTCTTGTGTGTATTGTATTCCAGTCCAGGCTTTAGCAGCATTTTCCTCTCCAGTGAATGTTAGCCTTGTCCTACAAAGATTTGCCAATCCTGGCAGACAGCATTGCAGGAAACATACAACTGAAGAGACAAATGTTAGATGGCCCTGATTAAGATCCTATGCTCTTTATGTCAGATCTTGGATATTACTGGCTGCAATTTCTAAGAAGCTTCCTCACATCTGCCTTTGTAAAGTAAGCCAATGGCCAGGGCCAATGTAATAATATTTAATGCACGCAAATAGAAAAAGACACAAAACCTGGAATATAAATTCAGATAATGCAGCTTGAATCACAACTAGGAGTGTTTGTGTATGTATAAACACACAAAGCTCACCCTTCATTCATATTTTACTCACAAGAATGACACATGGACATTAAGTTTGTAACATATCATTGCAAAAATATACTTCAGAAATGTAATAATTTAATAAAAACGAGATTAAGTTAAAATATGGGTTTCAAGACTCATTTGGTTGACTTACAATTACAGGTATACCTAAAATGCTTGAAGCATTTATGCTGTATGCTAGACTTAATTGTGTTCAAATGGCAATTCTTGTGATTAATATGTGTCTGAAGGCAATTTAACAAAAATGGTATTCGTTTGAGAATTTGACATAAGTGAATATGACAAGTCAGTAGAATGGAACTTCTATAAGTTCTTCTTTATATTCACTGAGCTATGCCTTCTCTCACAAGTTGACATGCATGAATTGAATTCGTACAATAGCCCTTAGTCATTTGTATTATTATAATGTGCATATCAGGAAGTTACTAAATTTCAGATTTTGCTGTTTTTAGGCAACATTGCAAAAGAGACATTTAAAGAAGCATAAGGGACATCAAAAATGTGATGTTGATGGCTTTGTACAGAAATATATTTAACACGTGCATTTACAAAGACCAAATATTTGAGAAATTCACAAGAAAGTGACAATCTACCTAGTATATTTTTTTCCCCCCTCATAATTTCAATTTAAGCGAAATGGAATCCTGTCAGTTTGTAGGGGTTGCAACACTGCACTGTACAAATAGTTTTGTGATCCAGGACTCATCCTCTCCCCCCCCCCCTTTTTTTTTCTTCTATTTCAATCTTTGTAAGTATGCATTACCAATCAAAATATATACATATGCAGGATGTCTGAAGCAAAGATTTCTTTATACATATATTCTCTAGCTCCAATTATAAACTTGTTTCGGTCTTCTGCCGTGCTTGTGTTTCCCAGAGCTGGGATGTCCTAAAACTTTAAAAGAACAAAATAAATAAAATCATAAATTAAAAAAACAAACAAAACCTCAGTCGGTCCCTGATGTATCACAGAAACTTGATAAAGGACTCAGAGCTAGCATACCCAAAGTGTCATCTCTGGCCAAAACATCCACAAAAGGAAATGGATGTAATGTGTACACATGTAACAATGTCAGTAATCTGCCCCAGTTTCCACAATCAAACATGAAAATGTTCTCTTGCCTTATGCATAGTCAATCTTCCCATACTAGTCCTGTCCATCACTTGCAGACTGTTTTGCAGAAGGCTATTGATGTTAGGCACACCGCGATAACAAGATTGATGTCTGCATTTGTAAATATTTTTTTTCTGCAACAGTCTAGTCTAGAATACAGAGATATGCACAATGTCACTGACAATGCAGGTTCTTCTCATACAGATAAAAATCATCTGGGTATTCTCCAAGTTTGGTGAGAGAAAAAAAAAAACATTAAACAAATGTTTCAAAATTCTATTCAGGTGAATAAAACCAGCCTTCAGTATTGCAGACAAAAGAGCTTCTCATTGTACCTCCTCTATTTGTCTATTAGCCCATCCTCTTGGTTGAGCCAACCACAAGTACACAAGAATGTTGCAGGGCATGAAGTGGGATTTCTTATGACAAATAAAACGAAAAAAAACAACAAAGTGCTTCAGATGTTGGGAGTGGTAACAGGGCAGTGTCTGGGTGCTTTTTTTTTTTTTTTTCAATTCATAAAATGTAACGAAAAAACTGTTGTGGACTGATTGAAGCTTTAGGTGTTGTGTGTCATGATTTTAATGATGCTGATCCTGCACAACAGTGATGGGAAACATGAGAGTGCATCAGTTCCGGATCCTAGATGAGGTTGTGGAATCAAACTGTGGTGGGGGACAGATGTTTTGGAGGTGCTAAATCCAGCAGGGCCTGCACGGTTCCTGCTACTTCCACCAAACCAGTTTCTTCAAGAATATGGGGAGGCAGACACAGACGGTCCTATACAGGATAGCAGTGGAAACAGGGACAACAAAAGACAAACAAAATAAAAAAAACAAAAAAACTAAATGAAAATAATGATAACATTAACTAAATGCAATAATACATTGAAACACAATATAGCAAATAAAATAAAACATAAGTGAAAACACAAAACGAAAAAAAATAAAATCACAAAACTGCTTTGCACTGCAAAACAACAACAACAATAATAATAATAATAAATAATCAAACTTGTAAGGAAAGATATAAATTTGAGTCAGTGACAGATTCCATTAGGCATAAAAACACCCAGATGACCATGTGTGATGAAAAGCAGGAAAGGGTTACAGCAGACAGACACCAAGGGTATGAATGAAAGCCACATCAATCTCAGCCAAGGAGAAAGAATAAGACACACAGAGAAGATAAGCATCCTTTGAAGTCTGTAGCAAAATTTATTTACAAAAGTTCAGCAAAAAAACAAAGTGCAGTTGGCATAAAAAGACGGAGGGAACAGTACATGTCAATGCTCTGACTTATGGTTAATCCAATACATTTTAATTTTATCCATAACAAGAAATTATCAAAAAATCATTGCTACAACTGGAATGAGAAATTCAGTATGACTAATGGGATAGGTAAGGCAATGTAAACAAAGTTAGCAAAACACCTATTTACCAATTGTTGACCTTCAATTTGCATAATGGAAAGAACACATCCACTGGCATAAAGGTGGCATTGTACTGATCACTTTATTTTGTAAAACGGAGATAACACATGCACTAGTTTCCTCTTCCTCACACTGCTGTCAATTAAGAGAGAAAACAAGGAAGAACACAGACAGAATATTTACATATTTTACAAAGACAGGACAAGAAAGAAGACTGTCAAACTCATTTCTTATGCCTCATAAACGCATGAAACATAATAAGCCCTTGTCAAAATGTAAAAATATAAGTGTCAAAACACCTTAGAATTTTTAATTTGTTGAATTTTGCTGACTGAAACTTAACTGACTTAATTGAAAATTGTCTTCTGATATGGGTTACGGGTAAAGACTAGCCACTAAACAAAATGTTTACATTAAAGAGAAACAAAGGGTTTAACTCGTAACCTTTTCATAATGCATGAAAATAATCTTGAAATAAAATACTTTCCAAGATCACCACACCAAGACACCATACAGCTAAGATAATCAACTACTTCACAGACAGTATCCTTGGCAGGATGATGCTCCACATATTAGAAGCCTTTAATGCTGGTCTATCTATGGGCCTGACCTTATTACATAAACCTCTGTCCAGCAGCAGTTTAAGGGATAAATACTTATCAACCATCAGATTTCCACTCATCATTCTTTAAAGTGACACACCAAAATGGCAGTGATACCTATTTTTTAATGCATTATAAAAACAAGGCATTACCAATAATTATAAAACAACACCCACAAACCTCACCATTGAAGATTTGTATTAGACTCTGCCCAGAGGGTCTAATTTTTCTCAATAGAGTCTCAAATTTTCCAATAAATTCCAAACCAGCAGGGGTTTGAAGCATATATATGATGATACAAAGGATAGATGCCTAAATTGTTAGCTGCTGGCACTATCATTGTGTTGCCTCACTCAGAGAACCTGTAAAGGGAGGTACGGACTATAAAGATCTACTCTGGGACAGTGTGTGCACACCATACAAATACTGCAGCAGGATTTTTGCAAATCAGTTCTGTAATAAGCAGCAGTGTGCAATGAGACATTGCACCATTATCTAAGGAGGGTAGGTTCTGGTGCTTGGAGTGTCGCTCTAGAATTTATGTGAGTGAGTTTTGAATAAACGTTATAATAGTAGGGCATTCAAAGCTTATAATGACTTGTTATTAAAATAAGGTTACAGTCGTGTAAACTGTGCAGTAAATTGTGGTTCAAGGAGGTTGTGGTTATCCCCATCATACCTTATTTGCCACGCAAACATACAACTAGCTACAGTCTCACATAAACACACAAGATACTAACAAACATTTAACATAATTATTCCCCCTTTACTGCTGCATTTCTGCTGTGAGTAGAGGAGGGATTTTGGGGGAGGAAAAATCAAGATGCAGTACTTACCGCCATGGTGCCCTGGGAGCACATGATGTCAAATTTGAGTCAGGGCGTTGCAGGAGAGTGCAAAGTGCTTGAAGCTATCTATAAAAACTATAGCACCCAGAACCCAGAAAGGAGCAGCTACCTTGCAGCCAGTGAGGGGAGATTTTTAGAATCTTTACGCCTGGTACCATTTCTGTGTAGTAATGGCAATTTGGCTCTGTGAATTTACCAGGCCCAGTTTTAGAAGTAGTGATACTTATACTAGAGAAAAACAAAAGCTTAACTGCTTTAAAAATATACTGAATACAGTCTTCCTCTAGTTAGCTCCCTTGGAAATGTAAATCACTGAAAAGCTAGAAACACATACACACAAATATACATTTAAAAGAAGAAATAAAGAATTGTTATGCTTTCCAATGCTTTAACACTCTATGCCACTGTGATGTGTTTCAAGTAGTATCCAGAGGGGAAAAAAAAGCTTTAAGTTGGGTTTACATTTTCTAT
Organism: Pelobates fuscus; assembly: GCF_036172605.1. Lineage (NCBI taxonomy): Eukaryota > Metazoa > Chordata > Amphibia > Anura > Pelobatidae > Pelobates > Pelobates fuscus. Next base: position 155,062,565 of record NC_086318.1, read on the forward strand.
CCTCCCTTATATCACATCACACAACCTTTCGTTAAATCAGTCTAACATTTAAGGACAATTTTGGTTGCAGTGCAGATCATTAACAACCCCAGCAAAGAAGGCACTGGATTATCACAGTTAAGTCACTATTCAAAGTAGTGATGCAGAAGACGATTTAGAAGAACACCTCAGTACACATCAGCTCAGATAGCACAGTTTCTTTCTTGAAATATCTGGTGCATGTTGATTCACAGATACTCTCAATGTCTTACCTGGTGTGGTAGAGGATCAGAAAGAAATGGTATAAAACTTTGGTAGAAATAAAGCACCAAATCTAGTTAGCTAGGGAGTTTCCTTTGCATAGGTATAACAGCTCATAAATATTACAGGCAGCTGTTAATAGGTGAAGACATGCTACAGGGATTTCCTCAAAATATTTGAGCAGTACAAGTGGAGCTTCATTTTACTGGCAAAACCTTAGTGGGGATACTGGTATTAGTCTTTGGAATAAACTGATGTGGAAGGTTTAAGGCTTCCATTGTTAATGTCTTTATGTTCAGTAAATACAGCATATAATAAGGTATTTGTGCAAATAACTGGACACCTAGTAGCATGGAGGGTAGAAAATTCAGTTTTACCCCTCATTAACAGTCAAAGCATAGAAGCAATATAGGTGGGTCTCTTTTTTTGTCAGTGTATTCTTTAACAATCATTTTGTGGTACCTGAGGCTGACCTTCATTTCCTAGATGTTTGCAAAAAATACTCTCTGAAGCCTCAAATTATGGCTTCTTCTTCGTCCCTTAATGAAGGTTTTATTAACAATACTTGTGACCATCTCTTACAGTAGCAACTCAACACTGAAATTGTGCTTTATGAGCAAGATTTTTGTGGAAGAATAGAAACGGTTAGGATTTTAATAAAACCCATCTCATAAGTTAGTAGAAAGCGTACCCCCCGCCTCTTCAAGCCTTTGTCCAGAAGGTAAAAACCCAGCGATAGAGCAGGAAGAGGAGAAGCATAAGAGTGCAGTAAAACACCCCAAAACCCAGGAGGTGGGAGGGAAGAGCAGGTGCTTGTGAGCCTTCTCCAAAAGAGAGAAGACTTTCCAGAGTCCCCATAACGCTGCAGAAGTTTAGCTGGAGGATATCTGAAGGAAGACAAACTTTGTCCTGTCCAGAAGGGGTGAGCAGGGAAGGAAAAACAGAAACGCAGAGTCAGTCATGCAAACACCAACATGCAGTTAGAGTCACATCACTGCAGATTTTAGAACCACAAATAGGGTAGACAAGCCAGGAGAATAGGCCATAGACAGCAAATGTTCTTACCCCATATTAGAAATTATCATGACAAAGCATTTTCCAGTTTAACTTGTTACATAAAGTTATCTGTTAACACTGTATTGCTCCTTTCAATCCCATGTCATAACTATTATGTTGACTACTAATTCATTATTACTCTATGGTCAAATATTCATAATGGTGATTAATGTCCTGATATAAAAGCCAAAATCCCCAGCACTTTTCTACAAATGTTCAGTGTGTTTCTTGCAAACTGTTTACTATTCCCAAGAACACCCAGAAAGTAGAAGTACAGAAAAGGTTGTGACAGAGTTAACCAAGATATAAATTACAGAGACAAAAAGTAAAATAGACAAAACAATTACATTTTACTAAAATTACACTAAAGGTTATTTTAACTTTTGCTTCATTGTTTCACAGTTTCTGCAAAAGAAATAGATGCATATTATGCAAACTCTAAGGATTCCGTGTAGAGTAATCATAGTAGTCATAGGTGCAGCCATTGTATTCCAGGTACACAGTTGTTTACTCACCTATGCTGCATTTTTAGCCCTCTATCAAACCATAATGATTCCTTCGGTGGATAATTAAAAACTGCCAGAATGTTGAGACCACTCCTGTTTAATCTTCCTCCATTACAAAAAAATATATATATATTTTCTCTTCCAATTGAAATTATGTAGTACACGGCTAGACAAATTTACTTTGAATCTGGAAGTCAGATTTTGTTTTTGTTTTTTTAAAACTAACAAAGCTTTAAATGTGTAAAGGGACAGTAGTGTCACTAGAACCACTACAGTTTAATATAGTGGATCTGGTGTCTATAGCTTGTACCTGCAGGCTTTTCAATGTAAATACCGCCTTTTCAGAGAAAAGGCAGTGGTTTATATTACTGCCTAGTAGCACTTCTAGTGGCAGTCACTAAGACGGCCACTAGAGGTGCTTTCTAGTCCAGTGCTGCAGCTACATTCAGTGTCTTCACATTCTGCATGAAAGCAGTGAAGGATTCCCTTAGAGATGCACTTATTCAATGCATCCCTAAGAGTAGATGCCGAATGGCACAGAGTGGCATTTTGCTGCACCTGAACAATAGCCTCCCAGTGATTTCCTGTGAGTGTTTACAATTTTGAGATGATCAAAATTGGTTCTCTCAGTCATGGAGGCAGGGCCAGTTGCAGCAAGATGAACACAGTGTGGAAGAAAAAAAAAAAAAAACAGAGTAAAAACACCTTTCCCATGCGATCATAGGGAGGCTGGTCATCTAAACAGACCAACTGACTGACAGACACATACATTTACTGACACACACTCTGACAGACACACACATTCAATGATTTGACTTAAATTTTTCCCATACACTCCCACATTATTGTTATTTTTTAAAATTATTTTTATGTCCACCCAACCTCCCTACCTAGCATTTATTTGTACTACTTTACTATAACCAAATAAGCTAAGCTTAAGTGGGAAAGTATTTGGAATTTCATACCGTTTGTTCTATCCTACTGGGATGCAAAAAGGGAAATTTGTCAAGGCTTTACAAATATGACCAGGAAGACAAATTAGGTGGGTGAAATACTCAAACCACTTATGAAAATACCTTTTGCTTGTGAGGAAGGAAGCAAGGTACATTTAAAAAAAATGAAGGAAATGTAACTTGTTTTTGAGGACTAACACGTATTTTTACTAGAGCCTCAAACCACTGAAAGAGAAAATCCAAATTTCTAGCAAACATGGAACACAAGTTACAGTAGTACTGCAAATGGTGGGCAGATGAACAGATGCTATCCATACCTGAGGAACACCTATTTTTCTGCAAGCTTCAAGGAAGTTTTCCACATTTCGTCTGCATTTTGCCATAGTGAGCTTTGGCTATTAAAGAGAGAAATTATTATTTAGGAGGAACCATACACACTCTTGCCTCTTTTAAAAAAAATACTGCTATATACTTACAACAGCTGGCGAAGGAACATGGATACTTGGTACTGATCTAGGCCGTACGTGATTGGCTAAATGGCACAGGACCACACCATCTGTCAGGGCAGCTCCCAAGTCGTCGGGGAGGGAAACTTTTAACCGTGACTCAATGTTCTAAAGAAAATAAAATATCTTGTCTTACAAATAAAGCCATAGGCATCTGCAATAAGGTAAGCTATGCACATTACCGATGATCTGTATACAAATAATAATTAACATAATTAGCATTAGCCAAACAAAGCAGTAATCAAATTCAAGATGAGAAGCATTCTTATTGCAGATATACCGTAACTACAAAAATACTCTCCCAAACAAAATCCTAATCACAGTTCAGTAATGAGAACCTCTATGGCCTAATGTTTGAAAAATACTTTATCAAAACTGATCCCAAAAAGGCAAACACTGATTTTGAGTTAAAGGACTGTGAGAAGGAGCCAAATCTACTCACACAAACTGATATAAGCTAAACCTTTTACAGGTCCCACCTCTAGGACTAAAAAGTAAGGTTGGGTACTAGTATCACTCCATGAAGTGATAGCCTCCATAATAGCCATTTGTGTAACAAGGAGGCTTTCTAAGGCAAACCACCATCCCACAACGGAGAAATTCTGAACACATATTGCGACTCCGATGCTAAACTATTCAATCCACAAATCATAGTTTGCAAAGAACTTCAACGCTAAAATTAAAAATTAAAGTATCACTAACTCAGAAGCTGTGTAAACCCTGGAATAGGCATTATACGTAAAGGGATACTCTAAGCAGAGCAAGCACCAGGACACATTTAGCTTTATGATGCAATTATAGTGTACAGATACAATTAGGTTTGGAAATATTTGGACACTAACACAATTTTCATAATTTTGGCTCTATACACCACCACAATGTATTTAAAATTAAACAACCAAGATGCACTATAAGTACAGACTTTCAGTTTTAATTCAAGAGGTTGAACAAAAATATTGTTTGAAACATTTAGGAATTGCAACCATTTTCATACACGGTCAATTTATATCAGGGGCTCAAGTATAATTGGACAAATTAACACAATCATAAATAAAATGGAACGCATGGAAATCACCAAACGCTCCTTTGTGGTGCTTTGACAGGCCTTTACTGCATCTGTCTTCAGTTGTTGTTTACTCATCGGTCTTTCTGCCTAAGGTTTTGTCTTCAGCCAGTGAAATACAAGCTCGATCGGGTTGAGATCGCATAACTGACTCCGCCATTGCAGAATATTCCACCTTCTTTGCCTTAAAAGAAAATCTCCTGGGTTACTTTTGCAGTATGTTGTGGGTCATTGTTCATCTGTAAAGTGAAGAGCCGTCCAATAAACTTCACTGAATTTGGAAATCTGAGCAGGCAATATATCCCTATACACTTCAGAATTCATTCGGCTGCTTCTGTCACATCATCAATAAACTCTAATGACCCAATACCATTGGAAGCAATGCATGCCCATGCCATCACATTGCCTCCATCGTATTTTACAAACTATGCGGTATGCTTCAGATCATGAGCTGTTCCAAGCCTTCTCCAAACTTTTTTCTTCCCATCATTCTGGCACAGTAGTTTCGTAGTTTCATCTGTCCAAAGAATGCTATCCAGAACCAGGCTGGCTTTTTTAAATTTATTTTTTTATGTTTTTTGGCAAAGTCAAATGTGGCCTTTCTATTATTGGGGCTTATGAAAGGTTTGCTCCTTGTGGTGAACCATCTGTATTTACTCTTCTGAAGTCTTCTCTTTATGGTAGAAATTAATATGCCTACCTTTTGAAGAGTGATGGTCACTTGGTTGAATGTTGTGAAGGGGTCTTTATTGAACCCCTTAAGGACACATGACATGTCTGACATGTCACGATTCCCTTTTATTCCAGAAGTTTGGTCCTTAAGGGGTTAAAGGATGGAAAGGATCCATCCTGCACTCATCCACCACTGTTTTCCATGGACCTTCAGACCTTTCTGTCTTATGATGCTTTGTTTTTTTTCCTAGAATCTACAGATGTGTGCTCCACCTATTGTATGTATCATTTGTATTTCTTATAAGTGGTAGAAGGGGTTCCCACTTAGGTGGTTTGTAGCTGTTCAGCTACCACACTTTTTTTTCTTACTGTATATCTATTTCTTTTCCACTTTAGAATGTAATAACTGTTGATTTGGCCACTCCTGCTACCTCTGCTATTTTTTTTTTGCCAACCTAAGGATGGCCTGTTTCACTTGCATTGAGAGCTCCTTTGAACGCATGTTGAGGGTTCACAGCAACAGCTTCCAAATGCAAATGCCACACCTAGAATCAACTCCAGATCTTTTTTTTTGCTTTTTAAAATTCTTTATTTAGGTTGTGCATGGATTAACAGACATGGTCACACCGCCACAACAGCCGGTGCCAACAATAGACAGTAATAAACAACAGTGTGGCTTGTTATGCAGTGCACATTTTGTTTTGTTTTTTTAATAGTCCAATGTTAACCAGTAGGCTAGAGGTACAGGTCTAGGCTGAGTATGTCCTGCATTTTCACACAGGCACAATTTCAAGATATAAGCAAGTGCAATTAAGTGTAATTACTAAGGTCGTTTATTAAGCTATTCAGTCGATTTTAACTGCTATCCGTCGAGACCTGAGCTAACACATTAGATTTAGCCAACGAGATACACTTTTAATATACTTGACTAGTTAATCAAGAATACATTGGTGGTAGTTTGAACGAGTGTTCTACGAGTGAGACCCCCTGGGATCCCCTACATGTGCAAACATAAGGACATAAAACAAAATAAAAAGAGAGTAGGTGTCAGCAAATAATATACTTGTCCAATTGAGGCATATAAAAACGGGTGGCATTGGGCACCTTGCCTGATAGCGTGTCACAGTCACTATGGGGTCAGCCGATGCCCAGTTGTGGCTGAGTGTTGTTCGCCGTAGCACTTGCCTTTTCTCCGGTGTGTGGGAGCTCCAAACCGCCGTCTCTTGTGGAGGTGTGTTTGTCGGCAGGTTTGTTGGTGGGTATGTTGCCCCCTTAACAGGGTGCTGCACGGCGTTCTCCTGTGTTTGGCTGGGGCAGCGCTGTTTGCTCCGTCTTATTGTGGTCGCCTGTTTGGGTCTTTCACCTCTCAGGATCGCCTGTCTGGTTAAGCTTATCTTTCCTTTCTGTGGCTTAGGTCTCCGATGAGGGTGCCGTTGGGCATTCTGTTTCGGTATCTCCTGGACCCCAGGTCCCGGTTTGCCGCTCTTCACCCTGTGTCGTGCGTGTAGTCTCGGGAGGGTGCCCTGCTGGAGCTCCGCTTTCGCGGGTGTAATTTTTGGAGGAGCTCGTGTTCCGCTTCTGCATGCCTCATGGTGAGTTGTTTGGCCTGTCGGCTTTTGGAGATGTGTGCACCGGGCACTGTAAGTGAGCCTTCAACCGCTGCCAAAAGGCGGTGAATGTTGCTGTAAGCCGGCGTTCCGTGTCTAGCCAGGCAGGTTGTGGACATGTGTGTGTGGTGTCCGCCATTTTGAGGAGCTTTGTGGTAGCACAGTCCGGGCTCGTTGTGATTGTCTCTGACCAACCGTTTTGCAGGGGGTAGACCGGGATGACCCCCACCGGTCCAGGCTCAAGGCTTGAAGCTTGGTCGGTCGTGGCAATGGGAGAACGGCCGTCTCTCCTGTGCCCGCCGTCTTGATAGGCCTCATCCTCATGTCAGGTGAATGGGGTTGGTTCGGCGCTTATTTAGTGTCTTCGTGTACACCCCAACATCACCCCGCTCCAGGTAGCCTTTCTGGCCCGATTAGTTGCCGTTTTTGGCTTGATAAGTCAGCTTTTTTTGTCGATATTTGCAGGAGCTACTGTAATCAGCGTCTTCCCTGCTCCATGGTCAGGCCCCGCCCCCCTACTCCAGATCTTTTACCTGCTTAATGGATGAAGAAATAACAAAGGAATAGCCATCACCAGTCCATGAAACAGATTTTGAGTCAATTGTCCAATTACTATTGGTCCCTTGAAAAAGAGGGGGCTACATATCAAATGCCTTAACCTAATTTGGATTTGAATACCCTCAAATTAAAGCTGAGAGACTGCACTTTAAGCTCATATTCATTATTTAACTGTAACTTGAATGTATTTTGGAAAACAGCCAAAATAACAAAACTTCTGTCAGTGTCCAAATATTTCCAGACCTAACTGTAGAAGTTAAATCACTTTGTTTACACAGCTTTTGCCACCCCTACCTGTCTGTGACTTACACCGTATCCATGAGGAAAAAAAATAATTACAAGTTCTTATTGCCTGCCTATTAACTGAACTTTACTAACACAAATGAGACAACTGCAGGCTCCAACAGAGCAGGAAAAAGTCTAAATCAAAAACACTGTGCAATAAGCAAAGCATTGTATGCTCTAGCTGTGCTCTGCATTATACCATAGTGTGTTTAGAGTTCAAATACTAACCTTCCTTAGCATTTCTGTCACTTCCACTTCTTCTTGTCTTAATTTAGGACTGTGTGTTGTTCTGGAAGTTGCAGACTCACTGGGAGAAGCATTGGGTGGTGGGGTGTTACCTAAACAGAAGCAACATTTTCAATAGGCTATTACTTGGATAAAAAACAGATGGAATGCACAACACTATTGCATAGTAAAGCAAAGACAAGGCTAAAGGTTAAATATCCATTACAAAAGCAAGCAGAATAAGACAATCTTCCAAATGACCAGCTAAAAGTGAGCACACAAGACTCCACAGGAATACAGAAATCCATTCTGCATTTTGGAATTAAGCATGAAGGTACAACAGTGATGTTTGAGAAACAATACCATCCAAACCAGGGTTGCAACCCTTGCTTACTACGATATGGATATGTCCTTTCTGTAATTTGATATATATAGCACTGGCCTTACATAATATTCATTTACACATTACCACATGTATTGTTTTTTCTATAGAATTTCCATCTGCTATTGTTATTTAAACAACCACTGGAAGGAATGTAATGTTGATGAGAAATCTTTATACAAACACGGGAGAATATAATTCAGTCTGTTGTATGGACACCATGTGTGGATTGGTAATTTTGTACACTATTTGAAAAAAATTCTGTAATATATAAGATGTTTCAAAGCTGTTAGACCAGGCAGCTGATACTTGCCTCTCTTAACTTCTTCTCGCACCGCAGCTCTAAACAAAAAACTCTCGGGTCGTTGTGGGGAGTATCGGTAAGCAGAGGAAGAAGCTGAAGAGTAATGACATGTTGAGAAAAAAAATTAACTAATTTTTGTAAACAACATATAAAGCCCCTAAAAACCATAGAACACTGTAGGGAAAGAGTACATTCCGTACCATTTAATAAGTTAAGGTTATCATTACTATGTTACTAACACTGACTAAAGTCTAAAGAAAGTGACTATAGTCTAAAGAAAGGGTTGTCATTATTCATTGTATGCCCTCCAGAGCAAGGCAATGCTGCCTTAATTTTATGGTGATGAGGTAATTTGGTCCTCTTATTACTAACCTATCTTCACTGTTGTGCAAAGTCTTTAGTACATTTTGTGTACAATAACCCACCTCAAACGAACTAGGGACTGCTACTTTGAAGTAGAAGAGAAAACAGAGCCAGACAGTAGATGAAACACATGTAAACCCTTTGCACTTTGCTTACTAAACTGATAGTTCCAGCTACTTTGAAAGGTAACTATAACAATTACTGACGGCAAACTGTTCCTTCCCTAAACTAAATTACCTCCTTTTAAACATTGCTTTGAAATTAACCATTTTACCTGCCTGACGCCACAAAGTTTACATATGTGAATAAAAAAAATGCAATGTGTATTAAATAATCTAATTTTTTTATCCTAAACGTACACACCTGAAGGCATAAATTCACTAAGGGTTTTTCTCACTTTGTGTTACAATTCATTGAAAAGTCAATATAAAGGTAATAAAGCATCTGAGATTTAAATACTTGTGGTTTCATTCAGTAAATGGAACTTGGCTTATTATGCCATTAAAGAAGTGTTTTAGAAAAAAAAACAAAAAAAAACCTCATCACATGGAAGAATCGATGGTTTCCCTAACTTGTTACATAGGTATCTCAATGAGAATGGCCCAGACAACGCTTTGCTCACTTGAGCAACCGTAAAAGTACAATGAAATCAGGGTCTATTAAAGGCAGTTGTGCAGCCCTGTCCATTTTCTTATTGTTTGGCAGACACGCCATACTTTTACATTTTTTTTTATATAATTTAGGTCTTTGCTTTAAAGGGACACTCCAGGCACCCAGACCACTTCTGCCCATTGGAGTTGTCTGGGTGCCAACTCCCACCACCTTAACCCTGCAAGTGTAATTATTCCAGTTTTTATAAACTGCAATAATTGCCTTGCAGGGTTACGTCCTCCTCTAGTGGCTGTCTGTCAGACAGCCAATAGAGGGACTTCAGTGTTCTTAGAATCCCGATAGGAAAGCATTAAATAATGCTTTCCTATGGGGAGGTCTAATGCGTGCGTGCGAGCGCAACCATTGCCACGCATTCGCATTAGGTATTCCCCGCCAGGTGATGGCGTGGTTGGAGCCTGACCCAGCGCCAAGGGAAATTGGCGCTGGATTCCGGTAAGTTACTGAAGGGTTCATGGGATGAGGGGTGGGAGGGAGATGGGCACTGCAGTGTCCTGCAGTGCCAGGAAAACGGATATGTTTGCCTGGCACTGGAGAGTCTCTTTAAGCGACTTAGTTTTGCTATTTTTACAATTTTGACACTCTTGCAGTTCTACCCAAATACTAATGGGAGAGATTTCAGCCCAGAAGAGCAAAATATAAAAGAGGACTTTGATAAATTACAGGGTTGTTGCTACAATGACACTTGTCTCTTAGAAGTTTTTCTTTTTGACAATAATTTTTTTTTCTTTTCTTCCATTTACACTTCATATACCTCTTATCAGATGTGCAATATGAACTGCAAAACCTCGAACTAAAAGGATGATGGCTGTCGGGATTGACACTATACTCGTTTTTCAAAGGGGCGGGGGAGGACAGTGCCGCTTTAAAGGGACTCTCCAGTGCCAGGAAAACAATCCGTTTTCCTGGCACTGCAGGTCCCCTCTCCCTCCCACCTCCCATCCCCGGTTGCTGAAGGGGTGAAAACCTGTCCCATGTCACTGCTTCTTCCTCCGCCGCCGCTCCTCCCCTTCATTACGTCAGCCGCCGCATGCGCATTAGACCTCTCCATAGGAAAGCATTGAAAATGCTTTTCAATGCTTTCCTATGGGTATTTTAGCGACGCTGGAGGTCCTCACACAGCGGGAGGACGGCCAGCGACGCTATAGCACAGATAATCTGTGCTATGATCCTGGAAGTGCCCTCTAGTGGCTGTCTAGTAGACAGTCACTAGGGAAGGACTTAACCTGGCAAGGTAATTTTTTGCAGTTTATGAAAACTGCAATAATTACAGTTGCAGGGATAAGGGTAGTGGGAGTTGGCACCCAGACCACTCCAATGGGCAGAAGTGGTCTGGGTGCCTGGAGTGTCCCTTTAAAGTTTGAATTTATTTACGTATAACTATTTATTTACAATAGGACACTGATCATCAGTTAGGCTTACTTGTCTGAGAAGCGGGTGAAACTGCAGTAAGAGACGATCGCTCATCGGTCTGTAGGTAAAATAGAAGTATAACGAATATTAAATACAACCTGCAATATACCAAAATTACTCATTATAACCAAACATGGCATTCTGCTGATTTAAATGACATCTGTACATATAAGCAAGACATTCAAGAATCCAAACTATATTAACCATGCAATGTAAAAGCTAAATCTGTTATCATCCCTACATACAAAGAAGGGCGAGACATAGCCAGCACATTGACATTTCAATACATACAAATATAAGAAATGCGGTATCTATTTCTACACCATATGTAAATGATGAAATTTCCTTGTTACATTTCCCTTCCTTTGGTTGCATTATAGCAGGCAATTACAGCTGTGCAGTATTAACAGGGCATGTGGGAGTTTCAGCACGACAGGAAATACCAAGATACCAGTAGTCTGCATGCTTGATTCACCTGCATGTGGTTTCCTGGCCTCCTCTTAATGGTATTGGTGCTATTGTCAACCTCAAAGAAAAAGAGTGGCTCAAAGCCATTCTGTCAGCGGCAGAGAGAAAGAAAGAAACAGAAAAGAAATATGGAAAGAATGCAGTACGAAGTTGTTAGGATGTACAGAAACAAAGTGTAAAGCAGAACAATTAATATTAGTACAATGTAAGCAAAGCTCACAGAAAGTTTATAGATACAAAGAAGATATGCATTTGAACTAACAAACTCATATCATAGGGATACAAGCAATTCCTAGATTTAAGACACCTATATAAATTCAAAGGAAAAAAATTAAAAAAATCTAAAAACTATTCCTAGCAAAAAACATTTATTATGCAGTAAACATCAGTATTGTAGCATTTATCAAATCAGTCAGGGACTTCTCACTTGGTAGTGAATATAAATATTCACTGGCATTCTTATCTGTAAAGTGCCTATTCATTAGAATGTTAGCTTGTTTGAGATGGGCCCACAGCACCTACTCTACCTTCATGTCCAACTGGATTTGCTGCGAATACTTGTTTGTTATTACACCAATTCTGCAGCACTGCATTATTTGTTGGCACTTATTATTATTATTATAATAATAATAATAATAATAATAATAGGGACAATTACCCACAAATACTGTTTTCTGAATACTTATAATATAAAACAAATCAGCCCAGAGTGCTACCAATCAGCATGACAGTTAGGGGTCTTCCCACAACGCCATTCCAAACATAGCTAAGATGCCATCAAAGCACATGTTCGACTTAAAATACACAAATACAAATACACTGAAAAATGCTTTGCTGGAATAAAAGGATAATGGACTCGTTTGTCCAGTGTCAATGAGCACATATTTGGGCCCCATACATCAGGACTATGTCAAACTTAAATAAAGAAAATACACAAACAAAAAAAGTAAAAACAATGGAAACAAGTTAAAACACAAGAATATATACACATGCCAAAAGAACAGATTACAAGGAGAATATAGCATAATTAAAGGTTAAACACAATATGGTCCTGCACAAAAATGATTAAAGGAACACTATAGGGTCAGGAACACAAATGTATTCGTGACCGTGTAGTGTTAAAATCTCTCCTCCCTAGAAAGGGATAAAACTTTTTTTTTTTTTTTACAGGGCTGCATGAGACCACAGGACCACAGACGCTGTCCCTGCCCTAACCCGCCTTTTTGGCTGACATTAGGGAAAGCATTGGACTGGCTGAGATTGTCAAGAAGGCGGTGTGGGGACAGGGTTAAATGCCTGCCTGGCCAATCAGCATCTCCTCATAGAGAAGCACTGAATTAATGCATCTCTATGAGGAAAGTTCAGCGTCTCCATGCAGAGCGTGGAGACACTGAACCGCAGTGCTGCACTGCCCCATGAAGCACTTGTAGTAGCCATCTGAGAAGTGGCCACTGGAAGTGTGCCTAGACTTCAATGTAAACACTGCTTTTTCTCTGATTAAGCTGTAGTTGTTCTGGTGACTATAGTATCCCTTTAATTGTAGTCATCAGGCAGAACAACTCACTTATTAAAGAGAAGTAATAACATTTCACATGGTTCTATGCAGGTTACCAGTTTTCCCACCCACCTTCACTCTTAGTATGAAGATGGTGAATGGGGGCCAAGCATTCTCATACAGTGTGGCCCCCTTGAAAACCAGGATGCAATGTCCGGAGCTCTGTCTAAGCTAGACAACCTATTTAATGAATTTTGGACGAAGCTGCAACTCGAGTACCTTATGCCTGTCCCACAAGCCTCACCACCGTACTCACCTGAGAGGTCCCCCCGATGTCCCCAGGGCTAACACTTGGCTTTGGGCTGTCTGGCAGTGCGCCTCAGGTGGCAAAGACTGCACTGGCCACATGCAGGGAAGGTGCCGCATAGACCTGCACTGAAGCTGGGCTTATACAAGCCGAGTCCTGGATTCCCAAGAGGGCTAGAGCGAGGACGACATAGGGGTTGCTCTACCATCCTGGTACCATATTGCAACACGCGTGTGGCACTTGTCTTGCTGAACAGCACTATTTTGAGGGACTGTTTCCTGGCAGGAATAGGCTGAATGGCATACGGGAGGTCTTCATTTATTTCCACTCATGACTAGACTAGCTGATTTACGGAGGAGCTTTGGTTTGAAGGTTTCCTACACTTTTTTTTTTATTGATGTTCTTTATGCCATTTTCTATCAGGTTTTGGAAATTTGCATTTTGCAGCTCATGAAATTTGTTACTTTGTAATGCGATGCACAAACAAAAATAATGCACAAAAAAAATGGAAATGGATTAAAAGGTAGACGGGGCAGAGACGCGAGTAGGCGGGGGTAAAGGGAGAGAGAAGCAAGTAGGCGGGGGTAAAGGGAGAGAGAAGCAAGTAGGTGGGGGAAAGAGAGGAAAGCAAGCAGAGGGGAATAGAAAGACGCAAGAGAAGGTGGTAAAGGGAGAGACACAAGTTGAGGGAGTAAATGGACAGACGCAATAGGAAGGGGTAAAGGGACAGACACAATTGAAAGGGTAGAGGGAGACAGCCAAATAGAGGAGGTAGAGGAAGAGGGTATGTGACAAAACACTCCAAAATAAAACACTCCTGCATTGACACACAATGCTACAAGTACTTGTTCACTAATGCTGCAAACACAGTAACATCTTAAAAATACATATATTTGTTTACACACATTGGTATTATACATAAATATATCCATATTTACTCATATACAAATGTAAAAAAATTAAATAAAAATAAATAAAAATCAACAATTGCAATCACACACATTCCATAGACTATATTCCCACAGATTACACAAAAAATCCATACATTTCAGATAGCAACACTATGCACTAATACAAACTTGAATTAACACAAACTTGGGGTACTAACACACAGTTCCTTGTATTCACACTGACAGACTGCAGCTATGTACAAATGCTTAGAAACATAGAAACATCGAATGTGACGGCAGATAAGAACCATTCGGCCCATCTAGTCTGCTTGTTTGTATCTTGCCATCACACACAAATACAAGCCTATAAAAACCCTGACACGATACCCATATACATCCCATTGGGAAACTATGTTCATATACACAAGCATACTAGTATTACCAGCAAATTCACACAAGCATTTACAGTGATTATATGCAAAAACACAAAATGGCACCTATATTCATCCTGACAAGACAGACTCAAACATGCATACACATGGGGTACACTATATGCAAACATGGCATTGTGGAGAACTGACAAGAGAAACCTTTCTCATCAAGTTTCCATGAAGGGGGCACAGAGCCCATGTTTGTCCTGGGTTCAGATTGTTCTCATTCTGTCCCTGCTTGGGATAGAATGACAAAAAACAAAAGCCAAACCGGTTGGTGAGGATTCATCAGCCAGCATATTAGAGAGTGTGAACTACAGCTCCCACAGCTAAGGCATGCAGACCAATCTATGTATAGATCAAGGAATTTATTAATGCTGGAAGTACTAGCAACATGGAGTGCAAGCCAAAGCCATACAAGCAGTCGTTTGGTCCTGATTGAGTTGAATAGTACTCTATCAAGTTAATCAGACGCATTTAAATACTGCACACCCCACCTCCCCCTTTTTAGAATAGTATTTCATAAAGATAAAATCCATTATGAAATACTCATTATGACTGTGTTGGTATCTCACTGAAATTCCAACCCAGCAAGAGATATACAGAGACAAAGTATGAACTACTTTGTCTCTGTATTTCTCTTCCGCCCGACTTGCTTAGACTTAGGGCTGAGTCTAAGTGTTATAGTGCAGTTTTATGTCACTGATCAAGAAATCATAAATGACTACCATACATACTATGAGGGGCCTTTTAACATTGCAAAGGTTACAGTAAATCACCAGCTAAGACAAGCACCAAGATTCGTGTTGTACAAGGCCATATTATCTGTTCACCAATCATTAGTGGGAAATTACATCAATATTCTAAGCAACCCGTAGTTAACTCTGTGGTAAGCATGCCAATTCTAGCTACCATTCTTAATGATGTATATGTAAATTGCAATCCAACTAACTGTAATGTGGCAGATTATTCAATAATTGTATTAAGGAGCACCAGATAAAAGTGAGATTATTCACATAAAGTAGCCAATTATGGGATTAATGAACATATTTTAGATCTATATAGCATTCATCTCAAATCGGTAAGCAGTTATACTTGTAATTTTAACTACAGCTATGCAGAAGACAAATGCACTTAGTCACTTCTTGGTATAGCACCAAGTGTAAATACATGGTTTATATGCTTCCCCATGCATTTGGGTCCCAATAATTCCATGTAAGATTGAGCCATGCTGAATTTACACACTGGATTGTGGTAGATTATTCCATGCACAGTTCTTACCACTAACAAGGCACTATCATCTGTGTGCTGGGAGCGTCTGGATGGGAGGGGACACTGGGATGAAAGCAGGGAGAGATGGAGCAATGTCAGAAACACACACACACACACAAACAAGGCAAAAATAAAACAAGCAGTAAAATGAGGATGAGAACACAAAAATGGCAATGTCCTATGAAAACTGAAAAAAAACAAAAAAACAAACAGAAAGTGTCAGTTTATAAAATAGAGAAGAGCAAAAGTGGAAATTAGGCATGTGCATCCATTGATTCGCTTGGCATAGAACACCTTTTGATTCATTTTTAAACTGATCGTTTCGTCTATAAATGAATTGTATGGGTTCTTTGTCAGATGAATCAATTTGTTGTCAAACTAATCGACATACTTAATGGTAATGCTACATCAACATATCACTTTGTCCCCAGATCTAGTCACAGCAAAAAGGTCATTCATGCACTCTTTTACTTGAGCTTGAAGTACTGCCCGATGCTAAATATAACACTCATTAAAAAAGCAGTCCCTACTTCTTCTAACAAAAAAAGAAACAAAGAGAGATAGAGAGAAAAATTATAATTTAAAAACAAAGCCTGTAAACAGACAGACAGTTTAAAGGATTTTTTCCTGCAAATATAGGAATCATAAATCATTGCGT
The DNA here is from genome assembly GCF_036172605.1 of Pelobates fuscus. Lineage (NCBI taxonomy): Eukaryota > Metazoa > Chordata > Amphibia > Anura > Pelobatidae > Pelobates > Pelobates fuscus. The sequence continues at coordinate 155,078,888 of NC_086318.1, forward strand.
ATTAAAGAAATCAAGGCAGTTGACGGGTGGCGAACAACACTATTATATTGCTTCACCCCCTTTGAATGATCACCATAGTAACATAATACAGTCTCTCTAAGGCTGTAAAGTAAGTTTAGGTAAATGAGGATCCCAAAGCCATCAATCAGGTGACTTGAAATTCAGGCTTATAAGAGCTTTAAAACATGAGTAGGTGAGGGCACAACATGCTTTGCTCAATGAGCTATGCTATAGTCAAGCAACAGAAGGTGAACTCTTTCACCGACTGAAAAAAATGTGCATTTTTTTGCACCAGTTCAGTAAAGTGTTTGTCAGTTGAATCCCCAAATCATTATTGCTGATTACCTTTATGAGGTTTGTCATCATTGTTTAATAGATAAACACCTGTTGGGCAGCAGTACACACTTATGACTATATCAAAACTTTATTGAATGCGGACTAGGTAAGTGTAACTCATAGTCTATTGCCTTTGGAAAAGATGTGATAAATATGGCAGGCTCATTCAATTATCTGGATGTAGGAAGACACTAAAAATAATATTTTCTCCTGATACCAGTTATCAGCAAGTAGGAACATGCACCATCACCAATTGGATTTTCTGTGTTTTCATCAAACAACCTATTAGTATAGTTTAAAGCATTTCAAATGTACTATTAGACAATACTCATAAATAAGTGGTCAAAACAATGTTAGTATCATATGCGGACATGCTAGTGGAGGTGTTCGTTGAAATTAAAATACTATTATTATTTTTTTTAACAATTAAATACATCATTTTAATATGTGCTAACTAAAATATGATATTGTTGAATAATTTCCTTTAAGAAATGTTCTTTAAAAAAAAAAAAAAAAAAATTGCTATACAAATCCCTAACATTCATTATGGTGTAACCATGGTGGCATGCTACTGTACAGCAATAATAACAAAGTGAATAACAAAAGAAAATTAGTTAAAGCATAAATCCAGAAAAGCAGAGCGTTCAAGCACTTTAGATTATTGTTGTACTAATATAATGATCCACAAAGTGCCATCCCAGCATTCTTCTGAAGTGCCCAACCTGCTCTTTTAAGTTATGCCAAGTGCTAATGAGATATATAGCCTGCTCCAAGTGAGCAAGAGGTTTACATAAATACACACTGTTAGATTTCTAGTGGTTGTCTTGTCACATTCTAATAAAACAAACTGCCATATTTTACTTACCTCATTGCTCAGTGGACTTGGTTTCTGAGGGCTCACAACATTCTGCTGAAAAAGCAAAACATATTGGTCACTTGAACAGAAACAAAAAAGATTAAAACCCTACTGTACACCGCAAAAGATCCGTGATGGCATTGTTGGAACATGCCTGTAAAAAAAACTAGCTAAGACAGACTCAAACAGGGTAGGTCTAGACAATAAAACAAGACTAGCAAAGTCTCAGGAACCAGTCTAGGTACCATAGAAGGGATTTCAATAAACATAAAAAATGCTATTCTGGAGGCAAATGGTTTCCAGCTAAATCGGCACAAAAGAAGCTCCTGGGTAACAAATAACAGATTAACACATTACAGCTGTAATGTAGTAATAGATATACCAATTAGATAGTGAACAGTTGATAATTCCTGTTGGTGCCCCAGCTTCAATTACTTACAAACCCTCCGTTTAAAATCTGTGTTGGAACACTTACTATACTCTCTAAAGCATTATTTCTACAGTATTGTATTGCATAAAGAAGAAGACGAATAATGCTACCCTGTTGGCGAGGAAAAAAAAAAATGGCAATCCACAAAGGAAGATAGACGATTATCTGTTCTTTAGAGAAATCGTATAGAACACCAATGAGTAGAGTTTCTTACACCATCAGAAGCAGTGGTGTATCCTGGTTTTGTATCAAAATTTTAACATTTGGGTTTATTACAATTTTTTTTAACACAGAATTATTTATTTATTCTCTTTGTTTTTAATAATGACATTGCCAACAGTAAACACGTGATAAATTTAAATGCGTGAATTTGATAAATTGTGTTATTAAGTGCATGAAAGACAAGAGAGTATCAGCACAGTATCATCACAGTTTTCTGGCAAATACAAAAACAGATACAAATACTGCAGTATCCAGGGCCCAATGTTGAGTATGGGGGAGTAAATATCAAAGGTTTTTTTGTTCTAGAGTACATTTTCCTTATTTTTATAGATAAGCCAGGGATTCCATGAATCTCGGTAAGAGATAAATTTTCGAGAGGAAACTATACCATTACTTTCCATTGTATATTGATAATCTAGTTGATTAATTATTTCTTGCCATAAGGGAGGTTGGTTGGATTTCCAATTACGAGCTATAGATATCTTAAGTGCATAGAGAATATGGGTAATTAAATATTTATATTTTTTCTCCATTATGGGGAAATTTAGATAAAAGACGAAAAGGGAAGGTGTGAGTAAGATAGTGTCCGGAATTAGAACTGAGATCAGGGGGGGATATACGGACTTTAATATCTTTTAATATACCACAACTATACCATATATAAGAGTATCATACCAGTCTCTTTATTACATCTCCAACATAGAGGTGAATATGCTTCATATCTTTTATGTAGCTCAGAAGGAACCAAGTACCATCTATACATGATCTTTAAATGTAGTTCCAACAAAGAGCTACAATTAATATTTTATTTTAATTGGATAGTAGTTTGGTAGTAGTATCCACCTATTTATTTTTATATCTAATTGATTATCTGTTCTTTACTTTAAAATCAAAGAAGATTGATACATTAAACTAAACAAATTTTGAAAAACTTGGTATAGGACAGGTCTGTCAATTATGTAATTTTACTAATTATGCAATAACATAAGTAAAATATAAATTAAGATATTAAGTCACATTTCAAGATGTTAGAAAACATTAGTTTTTATTTTACTGTAGAGTACATGCTGAAAAAAAATATCAAAATGTATTTATAGTGTACTTTACAAATGCAAAGTGGGTTTTAAAAGAACACAGCAAGGCTCCTAAAAACTGTACTCTGAAATTTGGGTTGTACATGGAAAGTGCAACAAAGTCATGGAGAGCAATTCATACTTTATGAAAAATATATGAAAAGATTTTTATAATATATATATGGAAGGACTCAACTCTCATCATAGAAAGCCAGCGCCTGGGGAGCATTCACCTTTATTGTAACCAGCAAAACCAACATCTGAACTGCTGAATTTGGGACGCCGAGAACAGTATAAGGTCTGCACCCAGTATGCACTTTCTGAATTGATTTGTAGGCATATAATAACGAAGCCTCAGTATTACTTATTCAAAGATATCTGGAATTTGTTTTAATTTAAATTTAAATTTATTTTGAACCTTTTAAATATTGACACTTCGCTCTGAGCTGACTTTGAGAAAGTGAGTTTATTTTTAAACATATACGGATTGCTTTTTTGAATTGAAGCAGAAAGCTACTAATTTACCTTTTTCTTTGTATTTTTATATCTATTTCGGTCATAGAGTGACACTATCAAAGAAAACACCCAGAATAAAGGGACTTGCACAGACCATTATTGGACTTTATTATTTAGTCTGTTGCATTTATTATATGAGATATTCAATTTACTTTTATTTGTGTTTTTCTGCTGAGTATGCTATACCACTGTCTAACTATTTTATAGTTACAGTTTAGGTGGAAGAATCAGAATCATTATTTTTATAAAACTTGGATATGTTGGTGAACAAAACAGACAACCATATTTCAACAATCAGCATGACAGATTTTATACAACTTACCCTCGGAACACCTGCTTGCATGAGGCTGTCCTTCTTTCTCTCCTCTTCATACCTTTGAGCTGCTATCTGGGCCTGCTTTCTCGTATTTTCGATAATTTCTTTTCTACGGTCTGCATCTGTCTGTGGCACCAGGGAGAAGTAACTGAGTTATACAGCCTTTATGAAATCTTGCCTTATTAGCATAATGCTGTTAAGGTACGTGTAGGGCCTTGAGCCTGAATAAAACCGTAAACTAGCTGCGTTGAAATTTCACAAAAATTCCAATGCAATCCAAAGATAACACAAGACAAAGTAGTGACTACTCTGTCTTATGGTAAAGCCTGAGGTTGAAAAAAGGCAGATCTCAACTTTTGTCCAATGCCAGCAGCCATCACAAGTTATGGCTGTGAGATTCTGACATCTCATTCATTGTCAGGCAGGATCCTCCTCAGTGCTGAAGTCAGATATCAGAAAGAATATGTTGGGGGTTGTAAGGGACAGCTTCAGGTAAGTACACATGCCTTCCAGTGCATTCCAGGGGGGGGGGGGGGGGGGGGGGGGGTGTTTGTATCTGAATGATCTACCCAGTATCCTGCATTAGAGTGCCAGGAAGAAGTCCAATTAAAGCATCATAGCAGTCTGCAGTGACAGTCTGATTTGGTTTAAACACCAGAAATAATGCTGCAGAATTGCCCTTGTAGAGTAAATGGTTAAATAAAAATTTGCAAATTGTGCAATGGAACGACAAACATCTCCATTTTTTTTTTAATGTATTTATTTATTTTAAAAGTCTAATACTTTTACCAATATCTAGGATCTCACTTTCTTTTGTTTGGTCAATTTATCCATAAATTAAGAATGGAATTAAGCATAAGCATTACTTCTAGTTGTCTTTGGTGATGTAACATGTCATTAAAGGTTACCAACGAGCAATGGAAGCTTGGTTAAGCAAAGTTTAATTCTAAAGGAGTGAGGACACATCATTCGGACTCAAGCGAGGAACAGGTTTGCCAATTAATCTTTTTTTTATATTACCTGGTTAGGGCTGTTTGCCATAGAGATTAGGTGATTAGAATTCAGCACATTCCTAAAAGAAAAGCACAACAATGAAAAAGACAAATACTCTAAATAAAACCTGCTCCAAGTTATTAATGATTCAATAAGTAGGTTAGACATTCAGAGTAAATAAACAATATGCTTATAATTGTTTATGATATAAACACAGAATGAATGGACTTATCCTGTAGCTCCACAAATAACGCACTTTATCATGTCATAACCTCTTCTTTTAAATCGTTCAGTAAGGTCATTATGAACAATAACTTTTATTGACTGAAAAGATCACAGATACATTACAATTATTACAGTTTAAGTACCTGCAAAGTGTTTGCTAGCTACTCATTTCAACTACATATATATCGAGGAAAGAAGTATGACTGCGGCATCATGAGATTAACCCCTTAAGGACACATGACATGTGTGACATGTCATGATTCCCTTTTATTCCAGAAGTTTGGTCCTTAAGGGGTTAAACAATTCCTGACTTTCTGAACTAAAATGAAAACCTACTGCTAGACTTGGCCTCAGTTTTTATTAATCTGCCACTTACTTTCATTACACTCAGCCTCAAATTTATACTTTTCACTTTACCTGCATGGTGAAGGTTGTCTATCTTTGCTGTGTGGTAAACTTAGTGACTCTGGCCTTCTTAATTCTTCAGGGTCTCTGTGACAGATATAGTCATATCAAAATATACGTCACGTAAGACTCAAGAAGTATACACAGATAAGGTGAAATCATGGTACCACTTTGAAAGGAGCACATTTAGATGTGTTTTTTTGGGGTGTTTTTTTTTTTTTTACCTGCTTAAATGCCTCTGCCTTTCGTCAGATTTGTGATATCCTCTAGTTGGAGTTTGTTTTGAAGGAGACACCTACAAATAAAAAAAAATAAGCGTTAAAAGACTGAAATAAAAACCGATTATCACATGCTATTTTACCTTTATTTCAGTCTGATGCTGGCTCTGCCTCTTGTCAACCTCCTTGGCTGACATTATCAGAAGTAATGATCTCGGCAAAGCACAATCCTTTCCCATAGGAAAGCATTGGATTGGCTGAGATTGTAAATTCTGATGATGTAAGCCAAGTAGGCAGATCAGGGGCAGAGCCAAACACCACACTCGCCAATCAGCATCTCCTCATAGAGATGCATTGAATCAATGCATCTCTATGAGGAAATGTAAGAGTATCCATGCAGAGGGTGGAGACACTGAATGCCAGTGCTGCATAGCCATAGGAAGCACCTCTAGTAGCCATCTGAGGAGTGGCCACTGGAGGTGTCCCTAGACTGATGTAAACACTGCATTTTCTCTGAAAAGACTTTACTGTAAAAAGCCTTAAAGGATCACTATAGGATCAGGAACACAATCTTGTATTTCTGACCCCAAAGTGATAAACCCACCATCTGACCAATCAGGACTTCCTCATAGAGATGCATTGAATCAATGCATCTCTATGAGGAAAATTCAGCGTGGGGACGCTGAACGGCAGGGCTACTTAAAGGCAGTGGTTACTGCTCTGAAAAGGCAGTGGTTACTGATCTGAAAAGGCAGTGTTTACATGAAAATGCCTGAAGGGAGCTATTATACTCACCACAACAACTACATTAAGCTGCAGTTGTTCAGGTGACTTTAGTGCCTTTCTTTATCAGTCAGTTTTTCAGTACATTTGACAATATAAAGGCAAACATATAGAATCCTGTAACAACCTTACAATATTATAAAACATTCTATTAAATGCCAGAAATCATTCTACATTGCACAACAATTACATACATGGAAAGTAAAAGGGACAGGACTCCAAATTTAGAAACTAGACACCTAGGTTTCATACATGAGATATGTTTGTCTTGATATTTCAGAGCACAGCGCTGTCCATTATTACGTTTCTCTAGAAAATAAACCAGCCAGCACAGAAAAATCATCCTCCCTAAATTGGTTTTCTGCTATTAAGGTTTGACGAGGGGTATACAACAAAGTAATTTATTTAACTCTGTCTAAAAACAACTAACATTTCTATATTCCAGCAGTGGAAAGGTACATTATCTATATGAATTTCAATAAGATGATCTAATATACATATGAGATTTTATGACGTAGGCCTCAACAACTCTGCTTGTAAATGTTTAGTCATTTAGTGGCCAAATACATAAAATAAAAATGATCTTCCAACAGGCATCTCACCCCCTGCGATACTCGGCGCTCCTCTATGTATGCCATGAACTGTGAACTTAGACTGTTTCCTCTAGATAGCCTTGCGTCTTCCTCTTCCTCCTCAGTAGCATAACTGTCTATGTAATCAATCTGATCCAAATCATGCTCCACTGTGAATGAGATAAACTATCAGTATACAGGCATTTTGATACTCTTATGGAATTATTTACATGCACAACAAATAAGTCAATATTAACAACACTTAAATTGCAAAAGCAATCACTTGCCTCCCCCATTAGGAATAAATACGTTGCCTTTGTGCTCCGGTGGTTGGGGGTCTTTCCGCAAACGTAGATCTTTATGAGCATCAGAAGGGCGAAGAGGAAGGTCTGTAAACTCATCTGTTGGCTTCAAGGAGTAAAGGAGAGCCCAATTTGTAGATAAGGCAAGTTAGCACAATGTCATATCAAGAGATTTAAAAAAAAAAAAAATTTAAATACATAATAGTTTTGCATAACATTTAAAAGAAACTACAGCCAAATATCTTGCAACGGGCAAGCTAACAGAACTGCGACTGAATTACAAAAAAAAAATGTTTTTTAATATATTTATCTACTTCCCTTTCTTGAAATAAAACAGCTTGCTATGTAAGTGAGATAATTTAAGAAAGAAGAGTTAACTGTGATGGCAAAAGGGAAGATTAGATTTTATTTGTGAATAACATCTTTTAACCCAATTTTTTTTTTTTTTTTTTTTTAAAGAAAACAAAGAGACTTTAAAAAAAAAATTACAATACTCCATAAGAAGTAACAGGTGAATTAGAAAAATCGGCTGTGAAGTGACAGTGATATGACTTAATTTCTCCTATGAGCCATTTTCTTCAAATTTTTATTTTTCTTGCAAAATGTGTTTGCAAAAGAACATATGAATAGAAAAAAAGCAACTGATCCTTATTGGAAATTTCACAGCACAGATTATCGAATTAAAGTCCCAAACCAATGTTTACAACTTTTAATTTTGCATCTTACCAGGTAGAGTGACCGGACTACAACAAATTGTAGATTGATAAAATGATGTGTGCTTATGGTTACTGCGATTAAAGTTGCAAATGTTTTCAGCTAGCAATGAAAACAAATAGTCTCATAAAATATAATAAAATCAAGTAGATTTAGTGTGCCCAAACTGCCCTATACAAATGCTAATGAAAGGTTATTAATACAAGCCACAGTAGCTGCACAAGTTCGCCTAGTAAATGCTGAGCTTGCTGTCAACTAGGAATAATTTACAGAAAGTGTGTGCTTACCTCATTCCCTGACCACCGCTTGTCTCCACTGTCAACACTATTAAAACCAGAGTCAAGAGCACCGTAGGTTCGTAAAGGATAGGTGTCATCATGACTACAAAAACAATTAGTGGGAGCTCAGAGATCAAAAATTATTAACATACAATATATTCTTGTAACATACAATATCTTCCTTTCCCAGCTACTGCCAGGAAAGCAGAGTTGTTCAGACTACTAAATACCAACACCGACAACTCTGATGCAGGGAAAGGGCCTAGGGGGTCTGAGATGCTGGCTCTTCATGCTATGATGACCTCATTGAGGTCTTCCATTGGAACTATTAGTGATAGACTGGAGAAATTGGAAGTCTGTTCTTCCCATGTGCCTGCAGGTCCTGTTATTCCCGATTTAGCAGAATCAGCTGTCATGCCCGGTAACTCTCTTGCCACATTTAAGGTCCCTGAGAGCTTTTAAGTTACTTCCCAATCACCCTTCACTGAGGCATCTGCACGGCATTAAGTGGCAAGGCTTATGGCAGGGGGGATTATAGATATAGATATAGATATAGATATAGATATAGATATAGATATAGATATAGATATAGATATAGATATAGATATAGATATAGATATAGAGAGAGAGAGAGAGAGAGAGAGAGAGAGAGAGAGAGATTGATTGATTAATGGAAATAAGGCTTGCACTCACGGTCTTTTAAGGATGAAATGTTTCTTCTTTATTCCAAAATAGTTAAAACATGTTAGTAGTCATCAACGTTTCAGCCATCGTCCGTGGCTTTCATCAGGATCAGTTCAGCACAAAAATACATTTACACACATTTGCATTTAAATAGCTAAACAAACTGATATTGAAATCATTGAAAAACACTCACCACCTGTGTTACCGATCGCCCGTCGTCTCTCCCATTGTACTGCGCATGCGCGATGACGTCCGTACCCGGAAGTGACGTGATCGCGTCTTCATCCGTTGCCAGGGTAACCCGAAATGTTTACAAGCTACCTGGCAACGAGATGATACTACAGAGCGCCCGGGCGATGACATGGTGGACAAACATGACGATTAAAATACTTATACATTATACATATTAAATCCACTTCTTTTCAGAATATCAGCATAGTCTGGGCAAGTTTGCAAATGTCCTATACTCACTGTTGAGGATCTACTGCCACTACCATATAAGAAAAGAAGTGGATCACGTCACTTCCGGGTACGGACGTCATCGCGCATGCGCAGTACAATGGGAGAGACGTCGTGCGATCGGTAACACAGGTGGTGAGTGTTTTTCAATGATTTCAATATCAGTTTGTTTAGCTATTTAAATGCAAATGTGTGTTAATGTACTTTTGTGCTGAACCGATCCTGATGAAAGCCACGGACGATGGCTGAAACGTTGATGACTACTAACATGTTTTAACTATTTTGGAATAAAGAAGAAACATTTTATCCTTAAAAGACCGTGAGTGCAAGCCTTATTTCCATTAATCTCTGTAATATTTTGGCTATGGCTATATTGAACCCGGCAATTTTCTATACTTGGAAGTGTGTGTGCAGGGTACCAGTGGAAGAGATATATATATATATATATATATATATATATATATATATATATATATATATATATATATACACAGCGGTCTGGAACTGCACTCTCGGTCCTTTTAAATTGAAAAATTTCTTTATTGCATCAAATATATTTGATGCAATAAAGAAATTTTTCAATTTAAAAGGACCGAGAGTGCAGTTCCAGACCGCTGTTTACATTTTCCACCCTTAAAAACGAGCACCCGGCAAGTAATAGTCTGTTACGGACTTTAAACACAATTTGAGCTTGAGTGCAAGGTATTTTTGTGTATATATATATATATATATATATATATATAATTTCATTCTAAGTGTATTTTGATATAAATTATATATATATTAATTAATTTTTCTAAAATTATTTTTACAGTTTATTTTTCATTTATTTTATATACACACAATATATAAAATTATATATACATATATATATATATATATATATATATATATATATATATATAAACACACACATATGTAATTTTACTCTAAGTGTATTTTTATATTAATTAACAAAAAATACACTTACTATGACGTTATATATAAAAGATATATATATATATATATATATATATATATATATACACACACACACACAAACACAACTTTATGTATTTTTTTTTTTACATTTATTACCTTTTATCTTTACTTTTTCACCAGCAGGGGCACCCTGCTGGCAGCACTGTGGACACCTATGGGGGCCATGTGACCGCTCTTTCAGATCAGTCACATGGTCCCTAGGGGTTCTAAATTGCAGAGAGGGGACTCACTGGGCTCAGCCCAGATAATCCCCCCTACGAAGAAGACCAATCGTCGGCGGGGAACAGCGGCGATCGGTAAGTACATGGGGAAGGAGAGGGAGGGTAGAGGGTTAATTTAAAAAAAAAAATATATATATATTTTTTTTCATTTTGACATTTACCGAGTGCCTCGACCCCTGTATGAAGGGGGTATTGCAACGATGTCTCAATATCGAGGCATCGCTGCAATACCATTAGAGCTGCTGAAAGGACCGTTTTTTTTTGTTGCATGTACCGGATACATCCTTGGTCCTTAAAGGATAACTATAGGGTCAGGAACACAAACATGTATTCCTGACCCAATAGTGTTAAAACCACCATCTACCCCCCTGGGCCCCTCATGCCTCCATAAATATAGTAAAAATCTGTCAGGATTACTGTTTGGTCCAGCACGTAGAACTGTATAGCACGGACGACAAATAAGTAACGTATTACCGGTCCTTAGAATGGCCGGATTTAACGTACAAAGAATAGTCAAAAATACTAGCCGAGGTCAGGGAACACAGAAAGGGACACAGCGATAAGGAAAGCCAGGAGTCAGGATACCAGAATGTGGACAGTAAATGTCATTAACCACATTTTTATAAGCAGATGAAAACGTGACATTACCCCCCCCACCTGAAGAACGCCCACCAGGCGGGCAGGACCAGGCTTGAGAGGAAATGATGGCGTGAAAATCGCGGATCTTATGGCCCGCATGCAGGTCAGGAGCCGAAACCCAAGAACAATCAGCAGGACCGTAACAGTTGGGCCCCCCCCCTCATTATCATTATGGTCCCCACCCCTGGGGGGAGGACAGTAGGTCGCTCCCCCCTCATTATCATTATGGCCCCCACCCGCCGCCCAGGGGTGGGGGCCAGGGGATGGACAGTAGGTCCCGTCCCCCCCCCCTCATTATCATTACGGCCTGTTTCCATTGCAACAGACAAGATGCCAAGTTAATCTTTGCAGTGATGTGAATAAATGTGCATAAACAATGTTGTTAATTAATGTTTGGAAATGTCAGGGTGAGTATCAATAATGTATCCAGTTAATAACTATCTATAGTTAACCTTACCACGTGCTAAAGCCATGAGGTCTTCTTTCATAATCAGGCAGGTCTGGTGCACTCTTACATGCTTCAATGTTTAGATATTTGAATATGTGGATTTTGCCCTTAATACAAATCTGTTTAGAAAAAAAAAAAGGTACATTGATGAAATCCATGTGAATGGTATATAATCATATGTACACATGTAATAAAAAAAAAAAAAAAAAAAACATTCCTGAAGATCAATATTATATTGTAAAGTTTGACAATTTGCAGACAGCTCACATACATACTTAAATGTAATAAAATACGGTAACTCAAGACATAATCCCACTTTATAAGCAACTCATTTTATTTTTTTCAGCAATTCAAACTATTAAACACTTTCAGTCCACCCTGAAAGCAAGCTAGAATGCTCAGTTCTTGACAGATTACGGAGGATGACAACTAAAATGCAAATATACACACTACTACTCTTGTGCCTTGCTTGTTGTCAATCAATATGCTGTAACAAGGATAACTTGTTCTTAATACACAATTGCTAGCCATAAAATTTAAAGCATTTACATAACAAAGGCATTTAAGCTTTGCTTGTCTAACTGCACAGCACTGCTTGAGGAGGTTAACAGCTGAGAAAGGCAACAAAGTTGCTTTTGGTGACTCTCTTTCATTAATTACTACCCCCTAGTTTCTAGATTAAATCAATACATTTGGCCCAGTCAAGGTTACTTCTATTGATTATTTGTAAAAGCAGAAACGTCTTATTAAGAAAAGCAGAGGTTGCCAGTGATCTGAGCATCATGCATAAATCATACTTAAGTATAGGGCCTCCCTGGCAGTGGTTACTATAGTATGCCTTTAAAACCACTTAATGCCTTTTTTTTTTATATCCCAAACAAAGCAAATTTTTTCAGCAAGCTTGCTTCTTTAAGAGAAACACAAAAGTAAAAATGATCTGAATGTACAAGTTTTTTGTCATGTGAAAATGTGGATGCCTCACCTGAGCCGGCGGTGACTGTAGAGGGTTGTTATCAAGAGTGATGTTCTGCAGGTGGCGCAAATTTCGGTAACATACTGGGATAGAGGTAACTTTATTACATGAGAAATCCAAACGAACCAGAGGCAGGTCGGCGAGTTCTAAGAAAAGTAAAGAAGAAATACACAGATTATTTTCATTTCCATCTATGCACCAACCAAATTGTATTTTTTGGTCTTCATATATAGACCACCTATAACGTTCACCTGAGAGAAGGGGAAAATGTAAAGGGTTACTCCAAGTTCCATTACCTCTTCATTGATTTTGTTAAGTGCTAATGGAGACTAGAGCCTGTGTGTACAGCATTTCAATTTGAAACGCTGCACATACAGAGGTTTAACCCCTCGACTGCCAGAAGTTACTCTACCCTTTGGCAGCATCATTAGCTAGCCGGAACAAAGTTCCAGACTGGCTAATGTTTATTTTGTACAAAATTGGCAACTGAAGCAAGCATGCACAGCATATTGGCGCCAGATAGTCAGTGGGGCATAGCCTCCACCTCTCCTTGTTCTCCTCTCAGTGTTTGGCAAGTGGAAATTATGTCAGCCTAGCCCTAGGGCGACCAAGCTGTAGGAAGAACTTGACTTGGCACTGGAACGGAGGTGAGCTTTAGTGTTTTTTTTTGTTTGTTTTTTTATGTGTGAGGGGAGGAGGCACCTCCGAAAGAGTTTATCTAACTCATGGATGTCAAACTCAAGGACCGCATGCGGCCCACACTGAATATCTTTGCGGCCCGGCAAAGATATTCACTGCTCCAGTCACCTGGAGGCGTGCAGATATGAAATAAAGCAGGCGGAGACAGTCAGAGGCTGGCAAACGGCCCAGGAGCGAATCTTGGCGGGCGGAGGCGGTCCAGGAGAGAATGGAGGCGGTCCAGGAGAGAATGGAGGCGGGCGGAGGCGGTCCAGGAGAAAATGGAGGCGGGCGGAGGCGGTCCAGGAGAAAATGGAGGCGGGCGGAGGCGGTCCAGGAGAAAATGGAGGCGGGCGGAGGCGGTCCAGGAGAGAATGGAGGCGGTCCAGGAGAGAATGGAGGCGGGCGGAGGCGGTCCAGGAGAGAATGGAGGCGGGCGGAGGCGGTCCAGGAGAGAATGGAGGCGGTCCAGGAGAGAATGGAGGCGGGCGGAGGCGGTCCAGGAGAGAATGGAGGCGGTCCAGGAGAGAATGGAGGCGGGCGGAGGCGGTCCAGGAGAGAATGGAGGCGGGCGGAGGCGGTCCAGGAGAGAATGGAGGCGGTCCAGGAGAGAATGGAGGTGGGCGGAGGCGGTCCAGGAGAGAATGGAGGCGGTCCAGGAGAGAATGGAGGCGGTCCAGGAGAGAATGGAGGCGGTCCAGGAGAGAATGGAGGCGGTCCAGGAGAGAATGGAGGCGGTCCAGGAGAGAATGGAGGCGGTCCAGGAGAGAATGGAGGCGGTCCAGGAGAGAATGGAGGCGGTCCAGGAGAGAATGGAGGCGGTCCAGGAGAGAATGGAGGCGGTCCAGGAGAGAATGGAGGCGGTCCAGGAGAGAATGGAGGCGGTCCAGGAGAGAATGGAGGCGGTCCAGGAGAGAATGGAGGCGGTCCAGGAGAGAATGGAGGCGGTCCAAGAGAGAATGGAGGCGGTCCAGGAGAGAATGGAGGCGGTCCAGGAGAGAATGGAGGCGGTCCAGGAGAGAATGGAGGCGGGCAGAGGCGGGCGGAGGTGGTCCAGGAGAGAATGGAGGTGGGCGGAGGCGGTCCAAGAGAGAATGGAGGCGGGCGGAAGGGCACAGAGGTGCACAACGTTACGTCCTGATGTGACGTCTACAGGCTCCGCCTTCAAGGAGTTTTGTGCCACAGGCTGCGGACGGCGCCAATGGAGGTATAGACGCAGGACACCAGATGCACAAGGTAAGAAAAAAATGAGAGTCTGGATGATATTGAAGGGGGATTTGTTTTTGTAAAACAGGGAATGGAGTTTTGCACGTGGGGGCTGGGGTTTTGCAGAAATTGGATGGGAGGGCAGCAGATTGTAAATGTGCCAGGGGAGGGGGAGGTTATCAGTCACCACCACTACTTTCAAACCCAATAAGGCTCCATCCAGGCTCTTTTACACTCCATTAGAGTCTTTAATGAAGATTGAAAGGGAATAAATAAATAAATATGCTTTAATTATTAAAAAAAATAATTATTATACATATATACACACACACACACACAATAAATAATGCACAAGATCCAGCGCACTCGCACTCTCCTATCTACTAAACAGCAACTTCAATGTTGACAGATTTTATTAATTTTTTTTATAAAGTTTTTTTCTAAAGGTTTTTTAAAAAACACCTAATCTAGGCAACTTATTTTTTGCCTAGATTGTGTTTTAAAAAAAACAAACACACCTTTAGAGAGAAAAAAAATTAATAAAATCTGTCAACATATAAGTTGCTGTTTAGTAGATAGGAGAGTGTGCTGGATCTTGTGTATTGTTTATTGTATAATATGGCCCCCAGCAGCAACCCATTTAAGCATGTTCAGGTGAGTGCAACCACCCCCCTCCCCCATGTTTCATAGATACCATGTTTCAAACATACCATATATATATGGTATGTTTGGGGTCAGCAGTTATATGAAAATATAAGGTTTTTTGTGTGGCCCACATAAACCTAAACCTTGTTTATTTGGCCCATGTTAGCCTTTGAGTTTGACCTGCTTGATCTAAACCAAAACCAGTGTATTATGAAAACATAAAATGCAAGGGCTGAGGAAAGATTACATTTTATTTCAAAGCTATAATTCAAGATATAAGTGCTCATCATTAGAGGTAGAGGAACTATAAGCAGACACTATGCACTTTTAAAAAATAAATCTACAAATAAGCATTATGGGAAAGAAAAGAAAAACATTCTATTTAGCTTTGAAACAACATGAGCGAGTAAAACCGTTCACAAGCTGCTGTTTAAACATTTTGGGTCTTGTCTTTGAAAATCTATTGAAACATGCCAATCTGGACAACATATGCTCAAGCATATACTTTATCTTGACCCTTCTGTAACAGCTATCTTTTTGCTTGATTTCACTTGAAATTCTGAGGGGTTTTAAAAATCCGTTTTCAAAGAACATCTCCATACCCAAAAGCACTTTAGCTTGTTGAAGTGCTTTATGGGTGAGAGGTATCCTAGTATAAGCCAAGTTTATTAAAGTGCTGATTTCTATGCAAAATCAGGCAGGGAGGTCTGAAGTCTCCTTCCGTTAGCTCTACTTGAGCGTGCTTGCCTCCTTCCACACAGACTTCAGACCAGCTCCTCCAGAGCTCAGACCAGATATGCACACGTGCACATGTTCAATTCAGAAATTTCTCAATGATGTTAAGATCTGCAGCTTTGCAAGCTCTTTTAAGATTTACCCCCAAATGAAGACATGCACGGATAATTTAAGCATGTATTCATTGGGGTATAGCAACTAAACAGCAATTAAAAAAAACCTGGACAGTAGAGTGTTACTTTAACAATAAATGTATTTTGAGACGTGAGGGTAAAAATATAAACATCAAACCTGGGGGAGTAATGGAAACGGCTAATAATAATTTGAAAAAAATAATCTTAATATCAAATCCAACGGAAAAGCGGATTCACATCTAGTTGATTGAATTAGCGGCAAAAATGAAGTCTAATAATTAGCACTTTGGGTTTTCAAAAGAACAGAATGCAAACAGATTGTCAAAGCAGGTAAACAATCCAATATAGTAACTGCAGTAATCTAGAGAGCATCAACAGATGAAGATTGCTCTTCATGATCATAATAGCCACAGAATATAAGGCCGTTTTACCTCCTACATGTTGCAAACACGGTGCCTGATGTTACGGGATGATGAGGACAGTTCAACAGTATATGAATATGACGAGTGTTTTTATGATCCCCACGATACAGTTAAACCCCTACCACAGCATCGCCAATCACAAAATCTAAACACCTTTACGAGAAAGCAAAGTGTGGCCCTAATCCTAGTTAGGTCCTTGACATTAACATTCTTAGAAGTTTCATTTATTTTGTCCACTTCATGTTTTCCGTTAAAAATCAAAGCAAAAATGTGGACAGCATTTGGAATGTTTTACTTACCATATGAACAGGCAACAAGCTCATATTGGGAAAAGGAATTTATGGAAGCTCACAAAGGGTGTTTTCTTGGACACTTCGCTTTTAATGCCAGTATGATAAGGTTTAAATAATCCATGTTTCAGAATGAGAAAATTATATATATATTTATTTTTTATTTCCAATGAATGTGTTAAACTGACAGGAAAGATTAATGAGTCACAGATGAAATACAGTATTTCATACCAGAGTTCATCCAGTGCCAGCATATTTCAAGCATTGCACACAGTAAACCTCTCAATGTGCTCTTGCAAAGTTCTGATAGTAGCAGCAAGGGGAGTGTGGCAACTCCTTGGATAAGGGAACTTCCCTATCTCTGGCAGCAGGTCAAAGAAAAACTACCTCACTATTCTGGTTCACATTACAAGAAATTAAATACAGCATGACAAAGTATTACTGCATACATTTTTACACAAGGTTCTTTGACAGGAAACAAAAAATGGCCTATATTAATAAAAAATGCCCTGTTTACAATTTCTGCCAATCCATTCTGTTTATTCATAACACAATTATTAGCAAACTTAGGACAGCCTTAAAAGAAATGGAGCCCAGAGTTAAATTTAGAATGGAAATTATGAGACTGCAAATGGAAGCCTTAAAGGGACACTATAGGCACCCAGACAACTTCAGCTCAATGAAAGGGACCCTGGGACCCCAAGTGCAATAGGGTACAGTGTCCCTATTGCACTTGGTGCTGCAATGTAAAACAGAGAAACTAAAACTAAGAGACTATAGTGGCTGTCTACCAGACACTAGAGGCGCTTTCGGAATGTAACTGGACTTTTGGTCCGCTTACTGACGCTGGACATCCTCACACTCTGCATTACCATTTGTCTGCTTGAAAGCCAAGGGGTGTAACCAAGTTAATTTATAAAAGTGTCGATTTCTAAAAAAAAAAAAAAAAAAAGAGAACAAATTCTTCATAAATAAAGCCTTTCAGCAAGCTACAGATGTTTAGGGGTCTGGAGTGACCATTTAATTAATCAAAAAAACCCTGAGACAAAGGAGCAGACAGCTCTGCGGAGAAAGAAAGGTGCACACAACTCTGCAGAGACAGAGAAAGGCACAGACATCAAACGGCTTTCTGCAAGGAAGAAAGGCAAAGACAGCAGACAGCTCTGCAGATAGAGAAAAGCAGACATATTTATCCACCGATACACGTTTCCACCATGTGGGTACTAGCACTTTTGATGATCCCGGTAACGGCTGCCGGGTGAAACGCGTGTTGAGTGCAGACTTTGGCGTTTCCTGGCGGTTCACCTTTTTGTAATTTATGTTAATTTTCACTCTTCCGCTCAGGATCCCACGTTTATTTTTACTTGTAATTATTTTTTTCACTTAATCTCTCTCATGTTGATACTTAGTTGAGGAACCTTGATAGAAGTTACCTTTTTCAGACAATTCTATCTATTTTGGGTCACTCATATTGTGGGAACGTGCGTCGGTGGCTAAATACGTAGGGACTAGCAAATCATCCTTTGGCTAAACTTTAGACCAAGTGCAGGGATCAACTGACACACGCACCCTCCCTGTGTTCCCTTATTCCTATATGTGAACTACAGATTTACATTATATACCTGCTCTAGTATATGCACCTCATTTGCATATATGCCACTGTTAGATTTATCAGTTGACTTAGATATGTGTGTATATATATATGTATATATATATATATATATATATATATATATATATATATATATATATATATATATATATGTATGTATATGTTTATAGTGGACTTTAGCCCACTTGATGTATTAGACTTTCCTCATATCATTTGAGCTACAAGGTATTAGTTTTTTGGCATCTAGTGATATCAGGTGGCAGGTTACTCAATAGCCACACACTATATGTACCTTAGAATCTGGTCCTGGTTGCCACTTATCTACCTATCTGGTTATTTGGTTTCTCTTGTCATTTGACAAGTTATTTCACTGTTTACCTTTTTGTTTTGTTTTGTTTCTCGTCTCATTTTAGAGTACATTACTGCCATAATCCTTATGTTGGATAACTATTAGTTTGTCATTAAAAGTTATATTTTAATATTTATCTCTGGTGTTTCACCACATTCCATTCTTTTCTAATTTATTTATTATTACCATTTACAGAGCGACAACGTATTCCACATGGCTTTGCAATTATATAGTGAAGGCCCTGCTCAAACGAACTTTCAATCTATGAGTACTTATGGTAGATGGATATATTGTTAAGCCAATATAAAATAAATGTACAGTGGAACCTCGGTTAACGAACGCCTCGGTAAACGAAAAATTCGGTTTACGAATGAAAATTCGTAAAAAAAAATGCCTCGGTTTACGAATTTTTTTCGCAATACGAAACAAGTGTCCCGGTTTATAGCTCCGCCCCCTGCATACTGAAGTGTGGGTAGCACGTGAGTGTGTAGTGTGGAGGTGTTGGAGAGGTTTTGGAGCCATTTGCAGCAAGTTGTGGAGCCTTTTGGAGCCATTTGCAGCAAGTTGTGGAGCCTTTTGAAGCAAGTTGTGGAGCCTTTTGGAGCCATTTGCAGCAGGGTTTGGAGCCTTTTTGGTGCATCTCAAGAAGTGGAAAGGTAGGGAGCTGAGCTTGGTTGTTTGCATGCCTTTTACTGTGTGGTCTGCATTCTGGGGGTGATTTCCATGCCAGCTCATGTGCTGTGCATGCCTGTTACTGTGTGTTATGCATTGTGGGGTTGCTTTTCATGCCAGCTCATGTGCTGTGCATGCCTGTTACAACTGTACTGTGTGTTTTGCAATGTGGGGTTGTTTTCCATGCCATCTCAGGTGCTGTGCATGCCTGTTACAGCTCAGGTGCTGTGCATGCCTGTTACAGCTCAGGTGCTGTGCATGCCTGTTACAGCTCAGGTGCTGTGCATGCCTGTTACAGCTCAGGTGCTGTGCATGCCTGTTACAGCTCAGGTGCTGTGCATGGCTTTTACTGTGGTTTCCATGCCAGCTCATGTGCTGTGCATGCCTTTTACTGTGTGTTTTGCATTGTGGGGTTGTTTTCCATGCCAGCTCATATGGGTGTAAAGCATCTTTAATTTTTTTTTGCATACTTAGGGACGGTGGTGTCATGGCACCCAAGAAAGCAGCGGAAGCTGGGAAGAGGAAGAAGGTGATGATTCTGCTTGAGGACAAGAAGGAAATCATCAGGAAGCATGAAGGAGGAATGCGATTGACCGACCTTGCCAAAGAGTATGGAAGGAGTGCATCCACAATCGGTACAATCCTAAAAATGAAAGAGAAGATTACTGGGAGAGATGCAGCCAAGGGAGTCACCAGGGTCTCCAAGCAACGCCCACCTGTTCTGGACGAGGTCGAGAAGTTGCTCCTGCTCTGGATTGAACAGAAGCAGCGTGCAGGGGACTCAGTGACCAAGGCGATCATCTGCGAAAAAGCCAAGGCCTTGCACGCTGACCTCCTCAAACAACAGCCAGGAACGTCAGCAGATGCAGAAGGCTTCAAGGCCAGCAGGGGGTGGTTCGAAAGGTTCAAGAACAGATCTGGCATCCACAGTGTGGTCAGGCATGGAGAGGCTGCAAGTTCCGATGTTGCTGCAGCTGAAGAATTTGCTACGGAGTTCCTGGAGGTCATAGTTTCAGAGGGCTACCTTCCTCAGCAGGTCTTCAACTGCGACGAGACTGGACTCTTCTGGAAGAGGATGCCAAAGCGTACCTTCATCACAGAAGAGGAGACCTCATTGCCTGGCCACAAGCCGATGAAGGACCGTCTTACCCTCCTGTTCTGCGCCAACGCCAGTGGGGACCTTAAGATCAAGCCTCTGCTTGTCTACCATTCAGAGAACCCACGGGCCTTCAAGAAACACAAGGTGAACAAGGAGCAGTTGAGCGTTTTGTGGCAGTCTAACGCAAAGGCTTGGGTCACACGCCTCTTGTTTGTGAAGTGGGTCAATGCGGTTTTTGGTCCTGCTGTGAAGAAGTACCTTCTGGACA
Source organism: Pelobates fuscus (assembly GCF_036172605.1). Taxonomy (NCBI): domain Eukaryota; kingdom Metazoa; phylum Chordata; class Amphibia; order Anura; family Pelobatidae; genus Pelobates; species Pelobates fuscus. The sequence goes on from NC_086318.1 coordinate 155,099,642, forward strand.
ATAACCTGCCACTCAAGGCCATGCTGCTCATGGACAATGCTCCTGCCCATCCTCCAGGCCTCGAGGAAGACTTGCTGGAGGACTTTAATTTCATCAAGGTCATGTTCCTTCCGCCTAACACCACCCCACTACTCCAGCCAATGGACCAGCAGGTCATCTCCAATTTTAAAAAACTCTACACAAGGGAGATTTTCCGGCGATGCTTTGAGATGACAGATCGCTCAAGCCTCACCCTCCATGAATTTTGGAGAGAGCATTTTGACATTGTGAGCTGTCTGCAGATTATCACCATTGCCTGGGCCGGGGTCAGCCAGACAAACCTAAATTCTGCTTGGCGCAACCTTTGGCCAGACTGTGTTGTAAAACCTGCCTCCAGTGCTTCTGCACCTGCACCAGAGTCAACAGTGTTGGAGGAAATTGTTTCCTTGGGGAGGACCATGGGCCTGGAGGTGACTGAGGAGGATGTCTACGAGCTGGTGGAGGAACACAACCGTGACCTAACCACCGAGGAGCTGGTGGAATTGCAGAAGGAGTCGATGGAGGAGCAGATCGCATTTGAGGAGGAGGAGGAAATGAGTGAGGAACAGCTCTCTTCCACGGAACTCAAGGAGGCATGCCAAATGTGGGTAAACCTACAGACTTTTGTACAGCAGCACCACCCAGATAAGGCTCTAGCCCACAGACTTGTGAGCAGTTTTGACACAGACATCATGTCCCCTTTCCGAGGGATGCTTAAAAGGCGCCAGAGGCAGCAGACAATGGAAAGGTTCCTACAAAAACAGCCTAGACATGAAGAAGAACCGGCTTGTGTTAGTGCTGCCCAATTGCCCTCGTCCTCCTCATCTTCCAAACAGTGTTGAAATTGTTTTGCTATTTTCCATGTTTTCCCTGTTGACGTGTGATTTATGTACAGTTAAAGTGTACTGTACCATGTTACCAACAGTCTGCCATGTTTTAAAAGTTGATGTGTGATGTTTTAAAACATAAAGTTGGATGTTTGAAATGTTATTTCTTGATTAACCATGTCCCTGTACAGTATTTATGCCTTTAAAGTGCACTTTATAAAGAGTTTTGAACAGATAAAATACTTTGACTTTTTTCTCACCTCCGGAACGCATTAATTGGTTTTCAATGCATTCCTATGGGAAACCGTGTTTCGGTTTACGAATTTTTCGTAATACGAAACGTCCCGGAGAACGCATTAAATTCGTAAACCGAGGTCCCACTGTATATATAAATATTATTATAGGTTAATACCTGCAAGAAACATGTTTATAACAAAAGCAGGGACATATTGCCCAGAGAAAAAAGTGGGTTACTTATATAAATCTAATTTGTTGCAAAGTTGCAAAATTGGAACAATCTGCAGTAACATTCATTGGTTTTTTTTTTTTTTTTTATGGATGGTTGATGCTCCACAATCACTTGCACTGCTTATCCACTCACCGTCTGGCAGCTGCATTAGGTGATTCCTTCTGATGTTGAAATCCCGTAAAGATTCTAATTTTCCAATCTGTGCAGGGAGTGTCTGGATTTCATTGCAGCTGACATCCTTGCAAGAAGAGAGGGAACAGTATTAAAATAACTTCTATTAAATGTATCTGAATCATCCATTACTTCCATTGCTGTAAAATCTAAGTTTCTATCATTCACTGTCCAGGCACTTTTTCAGTCTATTTTCTGCAATGTGATCCATTAGCATGTGGAATCGATGATTCCTTGTATAGCATCAACTAACCATTGCCAAGATTGCAAATTAAATAAATAGCTGATTTCATGCTGGGAGCACTGCACTCTGACTGATCTGTTGAGAATTGTGAAGATTTGCATTTGTTTTTTTCTCCTAACCCAGAGACTATTACAATTTGTTGGGTCTGGCACTGAGACTAAGTCTTCCCCTCCAGATGAAGTTATATGTGCTTAGTTTATATAAATTACTATTCTCATTATATCTCCTTTTGCCTATTTATGACTTGCAGAGACCTTTTAGCGAGGCTAAAGGCAAGCTCAGTTCCTTTGTCAAGTTTGTCAAGCTTGTATTGCCTTGAAATCCACACTGACTTCAGTTTTAAATAGAAATGGATCAGAAATAAAGAAAAGAAGAACAAAATCTAAAAGACAAAGAAGAGAATACGGCTAAAATACAAGTGCAGATGGGGAGGTAGGGGGGACAGGGAGGTGAGATAAGGTGCATGGCCTTTTTATTGGCAGGGAAATCTAATTCACTAAACTGGGAATTGCCTGGAATGGCACATTTTAAATATCTAAGGACATGTAATTGGTACACTGAAGCCATCATAGCCTACAATTTTACTACATGACAGGAGGCTCGACATTTTTCCTAAAACGCTTTACTGAAAACATGGGGGGTATGAGTTTTTTTCTTAATTATCTTTCGTCAATTTAGTAGACAACTTCCTAACTTGGTAGCCATATATTTGGAAATCCCACGCAAAGATTCTACTAAACAGCTGAAATATCATAAATTTAAAAAAAACAACAAAAAAAAACACAACTTATTTTTAACCTTCAGAAATTTACTAAATAGCTCCCAATTTGTTATTCTTAAATATTGAAATCCCATGTAAGGAAAACAATATTAAAGAGTTGTCTACTAAACTGCCAAAACTTTGAAATTAGGAAACAGGTTTTTTTTTTATAACTTTGATAATTGAACAGAGTAATCATTGTCTAGTTTGGTATCCTCATGTGGGACTGCCACATAAGGTTACCTACATATGGAGCTTTTTAGTAACAGCTGAAAGATGTAAATTTTGAAAAACCTATATCTTTATTCAGCAATTTAATAGATAGCCGCCAAATTTAGTATCCTCATATATCACAATCCCACATCAAGATAATAAATGAAAGAGCCATGTACTAAACAGCAAAAAGATCAAAATTAAGAACAGCTCATTTCTGATTTTTGATCTGTCAGTAGTTTAATGGACAGCAGGAGCGTGTTTGTATGTATTGCTGGCATTTAAATGCAGGTGTGCATTTGTGTGTAGTGTTGGCGTTTGAAAGCGGTGTTTTAATACAGGATAGTATGTGTATGCAGTATTGGCATTTTTAAAATGAGGGTGTATTTGTGTATAGTGTTGGCGTTTGAATGCCAATATGTATGGACATATACACATCCACTACTACACACATAGTGACACAGATACACACTCACAGACATACCAACACAGATACACATACACACTGAAACATACAAGATGTAATTTATTTATTATAGCCACTCACTCCCATTCTTCCATACCTTTTGGGTGCAGGAGGGTGGCTTTCCTGCCGCCCAGTATGAACTGGCTGCAGGGAGTCTGGTACAGCCTGTCTTCCTATTAGAGGCCGGTTGTGCTGTTAAAGGGCCCTAGCATGCCGATCGGGTATCCACAAGTGTGAGCGTCACCCAACAGCCCCCAAGGTTGCGAGCCCTCGTTAAATAAGGGATATATAGTTTTACACAGGAAACAGGAAGTGGAGCAACTGAACTTAGATAATGTAAGTTCAGTTGCTCCACTTCCCACTGCCTCTGTGGGGGTGGGGGGGAAGAATTTTTACATTATGTGTTCCTGGGGGTGGGGGATTAATCCCACACCTCCCGGTTTCAACGTTGATGCATAGAGGCACGGTTGTACTACACTATTTTAAGAAATGGCTGTTAATATCCATGGGCTTTACACTTTAAAGTCACAAAATGCAAATTGTTTAACACATGTTTAAAATTATAATATGTCCCATAAAATGCAGAAATTCATGGATTATGTTTAGAAATGGCTTTTTCCTACACTGCTCATGGTTAATGAATGTAAACATTATGGAATAAATGTTTGGACTTTACTTTATCCATTTAATTATTGCTTCATTTCAATTCCAAGGTGCTGGGAACAATGGTAAAGCAATGCTAGTGTCACTGTTCAAATACTAATTAAATAAATTGTTTATCACTCATCTGGAGTTTGGAAAGGTCAGTCAAAGTACTAAAGCATTGTTAACTAAACCTTTTTGAAAATTGCAAGGGCACAACATACTTTAGAGGTCAATTATGTACTTATGTATTAAACTTTAGCGATATGTGACCCATTTTATGCAAAACTGGCCCATCTACAATGCTTCATAGCCAATGCTGACTTTAAAATCTATATATAGACTGATACAATTTGGTTTAAACATGACAGATTAGGCAATACAAAACAAACTCAATATTTAAAAAAAAAAAAAAAAAACACATAAAAGGTGCATCAATCACAGACATCCCAGAATGTTTTGCAGAAACAAACGATAACTTAATAATTATCCAGGGTTTCAGTGCCATCACTTTCACAGTAATGCCTTGATTCCACTGAGCGGTATGGTTCGGGGTAGTACGGTTCGGAAGGGTTAGAATTATCCAGCCTATTCAGGTGAGTGTTTCCACTGCAAGTCGGACCGTCAGGGGGCATGCAGGGTTTAGACCAGGGGTAGGCAACCTTCGGCTCTACAGATGTTGTGGACTACATCTCCCTTGATGCTTTGCCAGCAATATGGCTGTAAAAGCATTATGGGAGATGTAGTCCAAAACATCTGTAGAGCCAAAGGTTGCCTACCCCTGGTTTAGACCAAATGCCTATCGTGTCATTTGTCGTGAGCATTGATGTTTTCCTGTCAGCCAATCAATGGATTGTATAGTGTGATGCCAGTAGCTCCGCCCTAACCGTACCGTACAATTTCCTATGGACCTCTGTAACGGATCGCCTGGCACCCCGACTGGGTATCTCCGTTAATGGATGCTCCTAGCGCTTCCTGAGGACTCCAAGCACTCTGGCAGACACCACAATCACCGTATTGGAGAAGCATATGAATCCTCTCAAGCCTCTGAATGCTGTAGACAGTTGAATAGGAACCATACGAATAGGTTTTCAATCCTAGCAGTCAAACTGGAACAGCATGCAATAAATCCTTCCCCCAATAATGAGACGACACTTCACTTTGAGGGTAAAACAGGAACTCTGGACTGGCTCATCCAGCCTGGCTTTTATTTCCATCTCACACATACAGGCCACACCCAGGGGGAGGCATAAAATGACCGATAGTATCACGGGTGCAACCCACACATCCCCCCCCCCCCCCCCTTTAGTGTGACACATAATCCCATTATGCATACAGTTTAAAATATACTTTTTACACAACTTCCATAACTCTAAAACCATACATCACATTCACATAAAAATACATATCCAAAATCAATCCATTCAGGGGAACAACATATTAAAAAAAATGGCATGAATCCGACCAGGGGTTCAAAAGTTACTAAAAGTATCTTTTGTCCCTTACTAGCCGCATGGCAAACCGGTTTAGACAGGTTTTACATAGGCCTCTATCCTGGAGACAAAGAGGGAAGTAATCCAATTATCCAGGGCTAGAAGCAGACTCCATTAACCACATGGTTACAGAAAGACATAAAACACTTTAAAATACAGAAAGTTACTTTTTATCCATAACACACACATATTTCACATATCCCCAGATAGCTGGGATCTGAGCGCACAAAACTACCGAATAGCGCGCAGATCCTATTCACACAGTACAATTGCCATATAGCTATCTGGGTTAACACATTCACATAAAGTCTGGTCCATAGTCCAAAGGCAAGAGGCGGGCAAGCAGCCCCCTCCAAGGACACGTGGCGAGGTCGGTTTCGCCACAACCTGCATCTGAAAGGGGCCCAGGAATGGTGCAGTTGTATGGGCCACTTTCACAATGGAAACACTCAAAATAGCGTACCGTACCGACCCAAACCGTACCACTCAGTGGAATAGGGGCATTAGATGCCCAGAACAGCTTTCCTGAATGCTGTATAGGCTGCATATTCTACATGGATGTGTTAGAGCTGCCAGGAACTGAAAGAAATTCAACAGGTGTGCACAAATAAAACTGCAATGAACCCTTGTACAATGGCACAGCTAGAGAAGATGAGTGGACAGAGAAGGAAGAGATCACATTATGCCCTGCTACAATTTATATGCTGTCCTGACTGTTACACTCACTAATAAATACATCCTGACTCACTACTAACTCCCATTGTAGCTTTACTCTAATCACTAAACTCTGTGTGGGTACTCTGAGTTGCTGCGCAAGAAGTCAGTACTATTACAGAAAATACAAAACTACAATCTGTACATAATTTTAGTTGCAAATACTGATACCAATTTGATATAAAATGTGACAGCAAATCATGATTTCAAACAAAACTAATTGCCACAGCTATATATAATTAATCTCTTTGTACATTGAATACATTTATCTAGTTTTGTAGCCTGGGTGCACTTTGTTCTGACAATCCAACAAAATATTGATTTATGTAGAGTAGGCAAGACACTGCATGTTAATGCTCATTCGGCAGTTATTTATTGAGGTCCTCCACTTCTAGTACTGCTCCAATCTTAGCATTGTCCACCCAGAATCTCTTGTGTGCATTCCTATCGTTTATATTTTAGGAGTAAACCATTACCTAAATAAAGATTGCAATCTTACAAGAATATTAATCAATGTCCTTTTATGCACTCTGGGGGTAATTTCCTCTACCCTTTCCAAGCAGCTGCATGCATTTTAAGGATCTAGTTTAGTCCATGGTTAGGCTTTTCAAACTGATCCAAAATGATGTGCATTGTGATATTTTATTGTTGTTATCATGTTTGAAATTTGCACAGAAACCTAAGCTGCCACAAAACATATCACTGCATATATGTTGGCAAAGATTTATCCTTTACAGAGAGGGTATATTTAATTTTCTTCTCCTTATGAACACAAATCCTTAGAAGTTGCAAACTCAAAAAAAGCTTAAATCATTAATTCAAGCTCTATATGCGTTACCTTGCTTTAATCAAAACATACACACAAACACACATATATATGTTCCTGATGAAAGTCCCAGATGAGGACTGAAACGTTGAGCGGTCATTTTTAACAAAATCTTCAACTGAAAACCGTGAGTGCTGGTCATCTTTACCATTAGGATATTTGGGAGGGGCGTGGCCAGCGGAGCAACCGACCAGACGCGTGTATGCAGAGCTCCTGCTCCATAGACTATATTTATTGACAAAAAGCCACGAAAACGGCCAAAAACAGGAGCCAAATTGTGCCCAATACCTCCACAATTAAGATGGGGCGCAAAAACCGAAAATCAGTCCACTCGGAAAGCCTTTACCAACCTGACATCCGAAGATCCTTTGACGGACCGAGGCCACAGGCCCAATCCAAGATGGCCCCCAGCAGACCACGAGTCTCCAGCACTTCGGAGGGCTCTGATGGGGAAGATGGATCCGCGTCCTCACAGGCGCATAGCGGAGTGCACCGCACGGCGGACTCGGATGCCGACACGTCCCCAGCCACTAAAGGGGACATTAAGAGGCTGTTACTGGACCTCCGAGCGGTGTGGAAAACAGATCTAACTGGAGTGCAGGCAGAGGTCAGCGCATTAAGTCGCCGTGTAGACGAAGTGGAAGCCAGAGAAGGTGACAGGGACAGCCAGCAACTAGGGACGCAAGCACAGCTGGAAACTATGGCCCAACAGGTCCGGAGCCTGACCAGGACAGTCACCGCTCTTGAGGCCCGGCACCGCAGGAGAAATGTGCGGATGCGAGGGATACCGGAGACTGTGAACCCAGAGGCCCTAATGGACTTCACTGATAAGGTTGCCAAGGCTTTGGGCGTGCGGGGGGACAACAAAGCACCCCCACTGATCACAGCATTTAGAGTTCGGAAAGCACCCACCGCCCCAGCTGACGCACCACGAGATACAATAGTGGTGACAAGAGACATCGCGGTCAAAACGGCCATTCTCACCCGATCCAGAAGCCAAGCCTCAGTGACCGTGGACAACTGCCAGATTAAAATATTTGAAGACCTACCATTCGCAATACTGGCAGAACGTCGCCGGTTCCAACCGGTCACCAGAACACTGAGAGACCATAATATCAGATACAGGTGGGGAGCGTCTGGAACCTTAGTAGTTCCCCACGGAGACACAGTGCTGATCCTGTCTGCAGGGGAAGACCCTGCGAAGCTCCTCAACACGCTGCAGCTACCTCCTGTAACGCGGCTAACACAGGGAACAGCCGAAGATGCCAACGCTATGACCCTGACACCGAGAGGGGTGACCCGGAACAGAGCTCACCACTCGCCACAGAATGGTCCGACAGAAGAAGATCAACCCCCATGATTAAGAGAGGGGCTCTGCATTTCGCCCAGGTACCGCACGGACAGCATGAGAACTCCAGTTCCTACCTTGTGGCCCACTGAGACCTGACTCTTTTTGTCATATGCCCTTACTCCTGAAGACTCACCCGCCAAGCTGTTAAACGAGAGCAACGTAAACTTTGCAAAGAGACAGATTAGCTATAAAGGCAACCCATCGCTGCCCCCATGCCGTTTTAGCATACTTTAAGACTGATCTTACTGACGATTGCTGTTCTTTCCTTTTCATTCCCTTTTTTTTCCTTTTATTTTTTTTTACTTGTATTTTTTTTTTATTATATATATTTATTTTTTATTGTTTAGTTAATCATATATGTATACCAAGCATTTTATATGAAGTTGGTCATGCAGGTGGGAGGGGGGGGGGGAAGAACACATAGCAACACACTTCGGGTTGCCCCGTACCCCCCCAAATACAATACCATACCAAGGCACACTATTTCGCGCCCGCTGCCCATAGCTGGGCTCAAGCCGACAATCACACCGTGGCTCAGACGGACGCGTTATACCAGTTGAGAACGGTACCAGCCCATCACTTACACTGCAGAATACTAGCAGCAAGTATCATGTCACTTACCTGGCGCTGACCACGCTATATCACATCAACCTTATCTATAGGCTCACTGAGAGTCCCCCCTTGGTCTAGCACACCGAACCCACACAACAGCGCCAATCAGCAACACTGCCCAGTTAACAGGTCTAACCTGATTACTCCTAACACTCTTTTATGCCAGTATATGTTTATATTTGAATATCTATTATATTATGATGTTGCCCTGGTACTCAGAGAGGGGGACCACCATGTAGAGGCCGAGGCGCGTAACGCATGCAAGGCACACAGACCCATACGTTTTAACCGGACCCACTGTTAGGTTTCTGCCACCTACGGCTCCCTCAGAGTAAATCCATGAAGATCTTGCCTTTTGTAACTACCCAGATAGCTAGCAATACCATTAGGATATTTGAATTTCCCCCATACTGCAAGCACCTGGAATTTACACTTTGAGCCGGTGTGCAAGGAATTGGTGTTTATATATATATATATATATATATACACATACATACATACATACATACATACACACACACACACACACACACACACACACACTTTTGTAGAAAACAAACAAAAACAATATAGTTATGCATACCAGCTCAGTTAAATGTCTCAATGCACCGATTTCTTCTGGCAAAGAGTCCAACTTATTGTTACTTGCAATGAGGACTTTTAGAGGCAGACTGCAGAGGTACCCAGGGAGTGAAGTCAACTGGTTACGGCTTGTGGAAATAAAACAATATCAAGGTATTAATAAAAAAAAAGTTATATAAACAAATGGAGGATGATATAGTAGCTTAGACAATGGGGGAGCCCATAAGGCAGTATTTGGGAGGCAAATAGAAAGGCATGCACCTGCTCACATCTACTAAAGACATCTTAGTGGACTTGAAAGCTAGTCTTTGGCAGGTTTTAAACCCTTCCTCACCAAGTACGTTTTGTTTTTATAAAAATATTAAAGGGACACTATAGTCACCTGAACAAATTTAGCTTAATGAAGCAGTTTTGGTATATAGAACATGCCCCTGCAGCCTCACTGCTCAATCCTCTGCCATTTAGGAGTTAAATCCCTTTGTTTATGAACCCTAGTCACACCTCCCTGCATGTGACTTGCACAGCCTTCCATAAACACTTCCTGTAAAGAGAGCCCTATATAGGCTCTCTTTATTCCAAGTTCTGTTTCATTAAGATTTTCTTATTCCCTGCCATGTTAATAGCTTGCTAGACCCTGCAAGAGCCTCCTGTATGTGATTAAAGTTCAATTTAGAGATTGAGATACAATTATTTAAGGTCAATTACATCTGTTTGAAAGTGAAACCAGTTTTTTTTTTCATGCAGGCTCTGTCAATCATAGCCAGGGGAGGTGTGGCTAGGGCTGCATAAACAGAAACAAAGTGATTTAACTCCTAAATGACAGTGAATTGAGCAGTGAAATTGCAGGGGAATGATCTATACACTAAAACTGCTTTATTTAGCTAAAGTAATTTAGGTGACTATAGTGTTCCTTTAACATAACATTTATATAAAATCTAGAATACATAGCTAGCACATAAATGTAGGACAAACATCAGAATGGTGCATACAGATTGCTGTTCACAAATACATAAAAACTTACATTATGCAAATTATTTACATAAATAATAAATATGGAGTTAGAAATTGACAGATTATATAGTAAACTTTTCTGGCCATATTCCAAGTATTTGTGTGTCAAGTATTCGTATACAGATTAAATTCACAGTGGGCTCGGGGCCTTTCGAGGTGGCGGAGATGATGGATTCTCCCATTAGAGAAGAGGAATTATTAGCAGCCATTAAAGGGACAATTAATGTATTAATTAATGCTTAATGTAATTGTTTTGGTGTGTATAGTCTGTCCCTGCAGGCATTTTAATGTAAACACTGCTATTTACATTGCTGCCTAGTTACACCTCTAGTGGCAGTCACACAGGTGGCCACTAGAGGTGCTTTCTGGGTCATAAAGGGTCAATGTGCAGCACTGATGTTCAGCATCTCCACGCTCTGCACAGGGGTGCCGAACATTCCCTATAGAGATGCACTGACACAGTGCAACTCTATGAGGAGATGCTGATTGGCGCAGTGCGGCGTCCCAGTGCTTTCCTATGGGACTGGCTGAGATCTTCAATTTGGATGATCGCAGCCATGGAGGTGGAATGGGGGCGGAGTCAGCTGTGACAGACTTGTGCGGATTTGTATTGTTGATTGCCCTCACCACCCTACCTTGGCCCTAAAAACAAATACTGTTCCTGGCCCTTGGATTACCTCAGGGCAGTGTTGCAACTTTAAATGGGCACTTCGGATACCGTCGAAGTGCCGAAGTACTCGTCGAAGCTGTCGAAGTCGTCGAAGTGTACGGCATCGAACAAAGGACCACGTGGCGGCGGCCATTTTAACTTCGAACACCGCCGACCCTTACCATCGACTCCACTTCAACACTTCGACTAACGTCGAAGTACCGCCCACATTTCGAACGGGACTTAGCCGTTTTTATACCAGAAATTGACCGACCGCACAGCTCAAATCTATGGAACTGTTTTGGGCAGGAAAATGTGCTTGCGGTCTGTCCTAAAGGGACCTCCAGCTAACTTTTGATCTACTGGAGGGATTGGGACGATTTTTGGTAGTATTACTAATTGAAGTCTGCTGATTACAAAAATGCATATTTTATGTTTGTAGCACTAATATTGTAGAAGTTATAGATATTGGGTAACAGTTATGAAACTGTATAATAAGTGGATTATCTCTCAGGCTGAGGGGAGGGAATCTGTGGGTTGCACCCATGATACTATTGGTTGTTTTATGCCTCCCCCCGGGTGTGCCCTGTATGTGTACATTTGTAATAAAAGGCAGGCTGGATGTACCAGCCAGCAGTTCTGCTCCTGAAACTGTGTGTCGTCCAGTTATTGGGATTGCTGTTGGGATACTGCTGTATTACTTTACCTGCTGGAAACCTTGCCTGTGGATTTATCATCACCTTGTTCCTGAGCCTCACTGGGATCTTTAGAGGAGAATAGCTGTGAGATATCGGCTCTCCGCTACACTCACCTTTAACAATGATTACAGGGGCCACACCCCTAAATAGTGCTATTACCTGTATAGTGACAGGAATATATATGTTTGTTTTCCTGTCACGATAGTGTTCCTTTAAAGTGGCTAAAACGGCAAAGCATCTACACATGCTACACATCTACATCTACACATAGACATGGCAGATTTTCTATTGGTTTTTATAAAAAAAATTTGCATCAGAACAGATACCTAGATTAACAAAAGTGCTGAATGCGGTGACAGATGGAAAAGGTTTAAGTCCAGAGTCATTGGCAGCCACAATCACTAACCATCTGAAGCCAGGCAAAGACCCGGAGGTGTGCGGTAGCCATCACCCAATATCGCTCCTTCACATGGATGTCAAACCTTTCACAAATGTAGTCGCAACCAGACAGGGTTCATACCTGGATGGGAGGCTAGGTATAGTAAGCTACGACTCTTTTCCTTACAAGACCTGGCCAGACGGAGGGGTAAGCGGATGCTTCTTTTGTCCACCGATGCCAAAAATGCAAATGATCAAGTGAACTGGTCCTTCGTGTTGGGGTTAAGATACTGAATTGGACCACAGCATTATACAGCTGCCCGAACGCAAGGGTTTGTGTTAATGGGGTTTTGACTGCTGGGCTACAGATTCGCAACGGGACCAGGCTTACCAAGTATGGAACGCTGTCCAGCCTCTTGCTCAACCCATCTAAAAGCAAGGTTCTGAAGTGTCCACTCCTGCGGAGGAGTTTGCAGCCCTTCAATCACTGTTGCTGTTCCACTAACGCAGCCAAAAATTTAATATTTAAGGGTGTGGGGGACAGCACTATCAAAGCACTTTCCTTCACATTACTGCAGAGAATACAGGAAGACCTCAAACAATGGTCCTATCCACACATATCTTGGCATGGTCAAGTGGCTGTGGTTGAAATAAATATCTTGTGAGGGGGTTGGCACTGCATGATTTCAAAAAATAACCATTAGGAAAGACACACTTCATCCCAATACCCAGAGTAGTTGGCAATGTAGTTCTGATGGAGGGGCGCGGACTCCCCTGATTTTATTCCGCAATCAAGACACTATTACAATAAAACGCCACGCAGAGGACAGCGGCATTGAGAGATGCCCTGGCACCGAGCTAGAGAAGGCAGTGTCGGTTTTACATCAGCACTTATTGGTGTGGGGTAGTTCAGCACAAAAGCTTGGTCAGTTCTCAGGACCATCCTGTTTCATTTCAAATATCTCCTGCTTTGTTAATAGTCTGCAAGAGCCTGCAGGTGCCCTCTGTGTGTGATTAAAGTTTTTTTTTTTTTTTTTTAAAGTTAGTCTCCTAAAGTAAGTTTAAGATCGGATTGAAAATTAAACAATTTTTTCATGCAGGCTATGTGAGACAGAAACAAAAGAGATTTAACTCCTTGATGTCAGAAAATTGAGCAGTGAGTCTGCAGGATATATACAACCAAACAGCTTCATTAAGCTAAAGTTGTTTTGATGCATATAGGAAGGCAAGCCACTGAAATGCTGTTTGAATTTCAGCGTCAAATAAAAGTAAGTACATGTATACACCAGATTCCTAATTTTACATATATCCACATATTTATACAGTTTTGTTTTGTTGGCCTTCTTGAACACAATTAAAAGGCACATGCTCTTACTTATGCACAAGTGTAAGCACCGACTCCCGCATGGTTAAGTATTTCATATATGTTCCATTTGCGCAAAATGCATACAAATATCCAAACTGTTTCTGTTCCTACGCATGTGAGACACAAATACATTTTTTCTACCAAATGTAATGTTTGGCTGTAAGCCAGGCACCATCACAAAATAAACAGTATCAGAATGAAATGCTTTCTCGTTTCCAAATAATGATGTCATTGCTTTTTTATCTAGCAAGACAATGTCAAGTCAATATACTTAGGCAGGATTGCCCCTGGATACAGAATATAATAGCTCACCACAGTGTTCTATTACACAGTATTGATTACCATGTAGTATGAGGAAGAGGGTTACCTGATATTAAGGAAGGTCAGAGCCTGCAGGTTTAGCGTGGCCTCTGGCACATAGCGAATGCAGTTCTGATAAAGGTTTAGACTCTCCAAGGAAATGTAGTGACATATTTCAGCCGGGACTTCTGATAATCTATTCCGAGACAGATCTAGAATATTTTGAAGAAAGAAATAAATTTTAAAAAAATAATAATAATAAAACCACAATCTTAAGAGTCCATCCCTGTTTTTCAAATTACAATAGAGTTCAACTTAAATTTTTCTCCAATAATAAAATATTTTTGTGATTTTCAAAAAACATGTATTCGCATATTACAATTACATGTTGTTATGTGGTATGTTAACTGTTTAGTTCATTTCCTGACTTACCCAGGTCCATCTTAAGCCATCTTTGGTCAGAAGCAATACTAATCTGCAAAGACCATGCACAATTTGAATGTCATGAGAACATCAAGATTTAAAATTTGCTCATTAGCTCAGTGGTTCCCAATCCAAACCAGTTTGGGATTTAGTGATTAACCAGTTGTGTATAAGGTGTGTTTTTTGGAGTTTCCCCTCCCCCGCCCCTAAAAACACCTTAGACACAACTAAATACTGGACTGGTAGGGGTGCCTTGAGAACTGGTTTGGGAATGGCTGGATTAGCTCTTGATTACCTGAATGGGTCTGTGCTTCCAACTAAAAAGCATTTAAAGATAGCCTCCGCCTCAGATTAAGGGAAAGCCAGGGACCCAATGATAAGAGGTATTTACTTACATGTAAGCAATACAAATACCGGTAAATAGAAATGCTACAATATATGCATTCTCTTATTTAGTAAAAAAAAAAAAAAAAAAAAAAATAGAACAGATTTCCTTTAACTTAATAGGGGAGATTAGTAAGTATTGAATAAAAGTGGAACAAAGTTGAAAATGTGGGACAATAAATATGGAAACCATAGGAATGCACAGAAAGTATGTTTGTCAGATGATTCTGAAAATACAGTAATATGGTAATTTCCACTGCAGTTTTACTTAGGTCTTTCCATGAATGAGAATGCTGCCGAATGCTAAACTGCAATTTATACCTACACACATTTGAATAGTCATTCATACTACATTCATTCGCGGTGGAGGGGGGATTGACCATAGTGTCTTCTTAAACTGCCAGATCATCTTTATTGTTTGATGTTCCTCAATGGTTGACCTGTTAAAATTGTCTAGCTCTTGCACAGGCAAAGGTTTGCCATTTCGCTCATATTTTTGTACCGTATATACATTCAATTAATTGTTCATTAAAAAAAAATAAAAAAATCAGTTCTCCATTGAACACTGGTAATTTATTTGGTTTATATTTTATGCCAATTTTGACTGTTTTGCTTTTGACAATATCTCACCATGCATATTTGTACTGCTACCATAATGTGGGTCATTACAAAGAAAAGAGGTTAATATAAAAGTAGGTAGTAGACAGAGTACACCAGAGACAGACCCTCATCGTCTGCGTGCAATCCATCATACACCAAGTACAAAAGGGAATTTTTTTTACAGTATTCTCATGTGATGCACTGTTGTGCTAAACATGTTGTTCAATGCTATTGTCTTTTGCCTTCTGTACTCACCGAACAATCTGATATTTACCTCATCTATTTGCCTTTACTGAAAATAAAGATGATAAAAAGGAAAGCGGTTTATCCCATTGAGGAAAGTCTAAATGAAAGTCAAAGGGAAATCTTTCCTTGTAATCTCTCTAAGGTGGTCATTTAAGTTCCTTTTTAAAGTATCTACCGGTAACCCTGAAAACTCCCTCCAAATGTGGAAATGAGATCCTTCAGCGTTGTTACATCTCCAACATTGGTCAGTATATTTACTATATATTTTATTTAGTTTTGTTGGAACCATATACCACCTTTATAGAAGAGCTTAACCAAACGAACACAGTGGTACTCTGTTTGAGCCTTTTTATTCTCTGTTTCCAAGTTAAAGTTTCAAATGATTTTTTTAAAGTTCCCATTTTATTATTGAGGGCTCTTTGGCAAAAATTTCAGAAACAGATAAAACATTTGAGTGATCAGGATATTCTTTTGAAGGGTTGTGATTTCCTAGAAATTCAGTAATATTCTGTTCTTTATCTGTTTTGTAGCTACATAATTCTTAACTCTGAAATACGTAAATACTTCGCTTGAAGCAAGAGAATATTTAGATTGCAGTTGTTGAAATGGCATTAATTTACCATTAAAATAAATATTCGAGACCTGGTTAATCCCGCATCTCCTCCAGTTTCTCAGATCTATATCTCTCACATTAATTTCTAATAGTTCTATAGGAGCAGATAATGCTATACCATTAATTTGTTATATTTTTAACCGTTTAACCATTTTAGTGAATAACCCTGATATTCTTTGGCTATACATATACAGTAGGGAGGGTTCTTTGCAGAAGAATCAAAATTATGTGAATTTCCAGCAAACTGTAAAACACTGGATTTATTTATTTTTTTGCTTTTTTCATACATTACCTATATAATAAGTTTGTTTTTGGTTTTAAATGAGAATCTCTAGTAATGGTAAGTTACTTTCTCACACGGTTTTCTGAATGGGAATCTAGTGATACGCTGAAAACAACAGCTGACACACTCAGCTACCAATGGGGCACAGTTCCAGGCTTCCTCATCAAAACCTCAAACATCATGAGAAAATAAGACGAAGACCTTACGTGCACTGTCTTCACAATTTTGGTGTTAAAAAGATATAGCCCCTAGGGGTAAGATGCAGCCAAGGACCTCCAGGAATCATAACAATTTCATCGAGATGCTGTTGTTATGGTGTCTGTAGTGTTCCTTTAAGTGCCAAACATCTTTATTAATTAGAGAATACAAATGTACGCTGCCACAATTTATATATAATAAACTGGACTCTCACTTGTCACTTTATCCTGAGGAAGGTCCCTGTGCGGACCGAAACGTCGATGATTTTGATTAAATAAAGAATTTGTTACATTGGAAGACCGTGAGTGCAGTTCCAGTTTATTATATATACTACATTCCCCTGAAGACTGGCACCCGGCAAGTAAAAGCCATTTTTGGTTTGAATTTACTATTTGGCTTGAGTGCAAGGATTTTATATATATATATATATATTTTTATATATAAATTATATATACATTTTTATATATGTTTTAATTTTTTTTACATTAAATAGCTTGGCACAGCCCTGCTGATAGCACTTATTCTACAAGACATTCAACATGAGAAGAGGGACTTTATAGTACAAATTTGATTGCCTGCATTGCTGTTTTTAAATCTGCCTCGGTTTTGTTTCCTAAAAAGATACAGCACTTTCAAAAGAATCTATGGTGGAAATGATGTAACACAGAAAAATTATATACGGTTACAATATATACAACCTAGAAGGTTTCTCCTTAAAAGGATTTTTCCTCAATTTGTCTGATAATCCTATTGACTACTAAATTGAACCATGAGTTGGTAACTTTTCTAAGAGTATCAAGTTGCACATCATTTTCATGTATTGGATTTAATTTTGAAATGATAACATATCACTTTACAATGTAAATCATCTTCCAACATTCAGTCTACCCTTTTCAAAATGTTTAGCCCCAACAGTATCCATAAAAAATTAATTTCTACAACCAATGCATATAAGGCAAGAAAAACGCTTTAAAGTATGTACAGGCAGTTCTCACTTTCCAACCGGGACCTGTTCTAACGACTCGGTCGTAAAACGAATTAGTTTGTAAGTGAGGATGCGCTAGCGAGCATGCGCAAGAGAGCAGGTCTAGGTTCGAGGAAGTCCCTCAAACATAGACCAGTTCACGACCACCGAGAATCCCACAAATCTTACCCCGAACATAGATTAGCTCACTAGCGAATAAAATCAAAGAAATCTATGTTTGGGGAAAATTTACTGAACAGACCACCAATCTAACATTGGGAATCCCTTGAATCCCCACGCTAGAGAGCTGGTCGTAAGTGCGAGCAATCGTAAAAATGGTAGGTCGTAAAGAGAGGACCACCTGTAATAAAAGTTTATAAATTTACTATGAACTTAATCAGATTGCATTTTGGGGCATGCCTCTCAGCTAAAAGAGTTTCAGCCACCCCCTCCCTCTTATCTACACATCTCAGTTTCAGACCAGTTCAACAATGGCAGAAACAGTGCATTATTGTGCAGCAGGAGAAGAGACAAACTCAACACAGGAGCCTGCTCTGTATGATCACAATGATCAGATTCCTTCACTTCTATCTTTGTGAGGACATTGTCAGGTAAAAAGAACTTCCAACTGCACATGTGTAAATCTGTCAGACATGCCCAGTGAACATTTCAAGCATTCCAAGGGATAGGACAATGATTGGTTAGATCAGTATCCCCCTCGAGTGGAAAGCCTAAGAAGACGCAGATAAATATGAAACAAAAATATTTATCTGCTTTTTTCAGCCTGCAGCTGCAGCTGCAGCTTTCAAATGAAACAGTTGTCCCACAGTGATGCATGTCCCTTTAAATCAATCAATCTAAACACTATAACTTGTCATCCTTGCAATTGCGCTGTCTTGGCGTTATATTTGATTCTGGCCTCACATCCAGTCTGTTACAAATCCTGTAGATTCCACCTTAAAAACATAGCCCGCATCCGCCCAATTCTTACACAAGATGCTACTAAGGAGCTTGTCCGTGCTCTAGTAATCTCTTGCATGGATTAATTTAACTCACTCCAAATAGGTCTTGCCACAAGTCGTATTGCCCCGCTAGTCTGTAATGAATGCGGCAGCTAGACTGATTTTCCTCTCCCGTCGCTCCTCTCAAATCTCTCCCCCCTGTCAATCCTTACATTGGCTTCCTGTATGCTATAAGAGTCAATTCAAAGTACTAATCCACACCTATACAGCACTGACCAATTCTAGCCCCTCCTATTATCCACTCTGTCTTGAGCAAGACATAAGGAGCAGTCTTCCAGCAGCCAGCAGGAGCCTGTAGTAAGAGCAGGGAGGATGGCAGTCCTGGTCCCTACCTGACAGCACACAGGAATCATGTGACCTGGTAATTAGGCACAGCAGGGCAGCCCACGCGGATCTTCTTAAGATTTGCTTCCTGTGTGTAGACTGCTGGCAGGGAGGTATGTCAGAGCTGCTGGCTGGGAGTAAGAGGGGTGAGCAGGGAGGCATGTCAGAGCTGCTGGCTGGGAATGAGAGCGATAAGCAGGAAGGCCTGTCAGAGCTCCTGGCAGGGAGTGAGAGGGATGAGCAGGGGGCCTGTCAGAGCTGCTGGCTGGGAGTGAGAGGGGTGAGCAGGGAGCCTGTCAGAGCTGCTGGCTGGGAGTGAGAGGGGTGAGCAGGGAGGCCTGTCGGAGAGCTGCTGGGATTGAGACTCCCTGTCTTATTTGTCATCAGCCTGCTTTCATAGGATTTTAGCAGTACCCTTAACCTCCCAATGTACAAATTTACTGTGCTTTGGATTCCCTCTTCAGCTGGATTAAAGCTTCCAGCCAGGAGCTGAGTACAGACCATCTGAAAGAGCAAGGTAATTTGACTGATTCTTAGGGTATATATATTCTGTGTATATTTGAGGGTGTAATTGTATGCTTGCTGGTGTTTTTGGCAGTAAACCTGTGAGGGAGTAACGATTTTTTTTTTCTGTATTTGTGAAGGTGTTACATGTGTGTCAGTATGGATCAGTGTGCGCGTGTCAGTATGGATCAGTGTGCGCGTGTCAGTATGGATCAGTGTGCGCGTGTCAGTATGGATCAGTGTGCGCGTGTCAGTATGGATCAGTGTGCGCGTGTCAGTATGGATCAGTGTGCGCGTGTCAGTATGGATCAGTGTGCGCGTGTCAGTATGGATCAGTGTGCGCGTGTCAGTATGGATCAGTGTGCGCGTGTCAGTATGGATCAGTGTGCGCGTGTCAGTATGGATCAGTGTGCGCGTGTCAGTATGGATCAGTGTGCGCGTGTCAGTATGGATCAGTGTGCGCGTGTCAGTATGGATCAGTGTGCGCGTGTCAGTATGGATCAGTGTGCGCGTGTCAGTATGGATCAGTGTGCGCGTGTCAGTATGGATCAGTGTGCGCGTGTCAGTATGGATCAGTGTGCGCGTGTCAGTATGGATCAGTGTGCGCGTGTCAGTATGGATCAGTGTGCGCGTGTCAGTATGGATCAGTGTGCGCGTGTCAGTATGGATCAGTGTGCGCGTGTCAGTATGGATCAGTGTGCGCGTGTCAGTATGGATCAGTGTGCGCGTGTCAGTATGGATCAGTGTGCGCGTGTCAGTATGGATCAGTGTGCGCGTGTGCCGGTATGGATCAGGAAGACAGCCACAAGAGGCTGGATTAACCCTCAATGTAAACATAGCTGTTTCTCTGAAACTATGTTTTCAACTGCAAGGTTAAAACTAGGGTGAACTGGCACCCAGAGCACATTGAGCAGAAGTGGTCTGGGTGCCTATAGTGGTTCTTTAAGACTAGAATTGTAAACTATGGCTTAGAGGAATTGTCTGGCAGGACTGTGCAGTACCTTTGCTCATTTGTGCTAGCTGAGGAATGTGCAAACTCTAAATAGGCAACTTTGTATTTTAATGCTACAATTAAGTTTTCACTGAACGAAAGTAGAAAACCAAACTATTGTGTTTGTACTTCACAATAAATAAAACTAAGCATATTTTGTTATGGGAAAAAAATGGCCTCTAAAATTGGAGACTGATGCGCATTCGGGGCAAGTGCTGCATACACATCCAATACTTCTCATAAGAAAACACTGACTTCAAGGGATGTGTTTAACCCAGTAATGTAAAAATTGCAGCTTCTACAAAATGTCAATGTTTCACATTGCAGGCTTAAAACTACATAGCCATGCAAGTAGTGACAGTTCTAAAGGAACACTATAGTCACCTAAATTACTTTAGCTAAATTAAGCAGTTTTAGTGTATAGATCATTCCCCTGCAATTTCACTGCTCAATTCACTGCCATTTAGGAGTTAAATCACTTTGTTTCTGTTTATGCAGCCCTAGTCACACCTCCCCTGGCTATGATTGACAGAGCCTGCATGAAAAAAAAAACTGGTTTCACTTTCAAACAGATGTAATTTACCTTAAATAATTGTATCTCAATCTCTAAATTGAACTTTAATCACATACAGGAGGCTCTTGCAGGGTCTAGCAAGCTATTAACATAGCAAGGGTAAGAAAATCTTAATTAAACAGAACTTGCAATAAAGAAAGCCTAAATAGGGCTCTCTTTACAGGAAGTGTTTATGGAAGGCTGTGCAAGTCACATGCAGGGAGGTGTGACTAGGGTTCATAAACAAAGGGATTTAACTCCTAAATCAGTGTTTCCCAACCCAGTCCTCAAGGCACACCTACCAGTCCAGGATTTAGGGATTACATAGCAGTGGCTAAGGTGTTTTTAGAAAAAAAAAAAAAAAAGAAAAAACACCTTAGACACAACTGGGTCACCCCTAAATCCTGGACTAGTAGGTGTGCCTTGAGGACTGGGTTGGGAAACACTGTCCTAAATGGCAGAGGATTGAGCAGTGAGGCTGCAGGGGCATGTTCTATACACCAAAACTGCTTCATTAAGCTAAAGTTATTCAGGTGACTATAGTGTCCCTTTAATTTGTAAAAAGTAAAACTGTCACTACTTACATTCTCCTCTTCAGCACTTCATTGATTTGCCCTGGTTGGGAACACTTCCCCAAGCAGGTCAAACCTTCTCCATGATGCAAACATGTTGGCTTCGTTTCCAGCATCTTACTGGAGCGATGTCACCATAGTAACCACAGAGCACATGCGGCGTTTGCTATGGGTAGAGAGAAAATGTACCTCTTTCTTCTGCTCTCCATGCTTCTCAATTCCTCGGAATTGAGTGGCAGATCGGAGAAAACACTTTTTTAAATAGTTTTATTTCCCCTCACCAAATCTATACATTTGCCAGCAAAACAGCTAGCATTTTTTTTTAAAGAGCATAAGTAAAAATCAGCACAACAGTTTCACTTTAACCCCTTAAGGACACATGACGTGTGTGACACGTCATGATTCCCTTTTATTCCAGAAGTTTGGTCCTTAAGGGGTTAAACTATTGCCACATTGCCCACTCTAAAAGTATGGAAATTATTATATTATGGGTTTTTTTGTGGGATCATTTATTTGACCTTGTGCATTACATGCCCCTTTCCTCCCATAATGTATACCCACATAAAAATGTCAAATAAAAAAATAAAAGGTTATTTTTCAAATTTGTCAAAATTATTTTAGGATATTGTTTCTTTCTTATGCACATACCAGGATTTTATGGATAAAATGAAACCTCTGTATATATATTTGTGCCGGCCAGGAAAACAAATAATCAGCCAATAGCAGTCTTTTTCATTCAGAAATCAATGTTGGCTTGGGAAAATAATTTTGATATTGTAAGAGTGTAAAAAAAAAATTACTTTTAAAAGCCAGCATTGCCGAAGGACTAGACAAAATCAAATGAGACAAAATGGAAGTATTACAAGTTGCTTATGTCTCAGGGTGGTGCAGTAGACATTGCTTACCTAGATTTCAGTAAGGCTTTTGACACTGTTGCACATAGAATGCTTATCAATAAACTGCAATCTTTGAGTTTGGATTCCAATATTGTTGAATGGGTAAGGCAATGGCTGAGTGACAGGCAACAGAGGGTTGTAGTCAATGGAGTATATTCGAAGCTTGGGCTTGTCACCAGTGGGGTACCTCAGGGATCTGTACTTGGACCCATTCTCTTTAATATTTTTATTAGTGATATTGCAGAAGGTCTTGATGGTAAGGTGTGTCTTTTTGCGGATGATACTAAGATATGTAACAGGGTTGATGTTCCAGGAGGGATAAGCCAAATGGCAAATGATTTAGGTAAACTAGAAAAATGGTCAGAGTTGTGGCAACTGACATTTAATGTGGATAAGTGCAAGATAATGCATCTTGGAAGTAAAAACCCAAGGGCAGAGTACAGAATATTTGATAGAGTCCTAACCTCAACATCTGAGGAAAGGGATTTAGGGGTGATTATTTCTGATGACTTAAAGGTAGGCAGACAATGTAATGGAGCAGCAGGAAATGCTAGCAGAATGCTTGGTTGTATAGGGAGAGGTATTAGCAGTAGAAAGAGGGAAGTGCTCATGCCTTGTACAGAACACTGGCGAGACCTCACTTGGAGTACTGTACACAGTACTGGAGACCGTATCTTCAGAAGGATATTGATACCTTAGAGAGAGTTCAAAGAAGGGCTACTAAACTGGTTCATGGATTGCAGGATAAAACTTACCAGGAAAGGTTAAAGGATCTTAACATGTATAGCTTGGAGGAAAGACGAGACAGGGGGGATATGATAGAAACATTTAAATACATAAAGGGAATCAACACAGTAAAGGAGGAGACTATATTTAAAAGAAGAAAAAACTACTACAACAAGAGGACATAGTCTTAAATTAGAGGGACAAAGGTTTAAAAATAATATCAGGAAGTATTACTTTACTGAGAGGGTAGTGGATGCATGGAATAGCCTTCCAGCTGAAGTGGTAGAGGTTAACACAGTAAAGGAGTTTAAGCATGCGTGGGATAGGCATAAGGCTATCCTAACTATAAGATAAGGCCAGGGACTAATGAAAGTATTTAGAAAACTGGGCAGACTAGATGGGCCGAATGGTTCTTATCTGCCGTCACATTCTATGTTTCTATGTTTCTATAATCCCCATTTTTTTTTATTAATATGGTTATACTATAAACTATTCCAGCACATTTTCTTAATTTACACATAAAAAGTTGGAAAGTATACTATATTACTAAGCTAAGATATGAAGTAAACTGTTCCGACAAAAAGAAAAGAAACTAGTTTTACAAAGACAAAACAACCAGATCATGATGTTAGCTGGCATGCAGATATCTGGAGAATGAGGGAATGTGACCTGGTATTCAGCTCCTGCACAGTTTCAGTAAGGAATGAGACTCTGCAGAATTCTTTATGTACACTGTGCTGTATATATTAATACCAAGGAGTGCTAATGACGGGCAGAGGATTTTATCTTTACAAATCTGCCTTTGTTAGCCTCTCACTGTACTATGCCGTAGTTTTCTTCCGTTTCTACAAAATATGGAAGCCAATTATTTGGGGGGGAGGGGGAGGGAATATTACCTTGCTACGACAACGTTTCATATTCTATACTTCTGTTATATAGCGACAAGCTATATTTAATCTGCTTTGATGGAGATTTGTGTTTGACAAAATGTATTTATTACACAGGACATGACAAATCTATCACCAAGTACGGTATGTATGAACCATACAAAAAACAACTCATCACACTAAGACCAAGTGAAACTGCAAAGTACATACAAGCACAAGAAGTTAAGTTTTGTCTAATAGCGTCAACCACCTGCACTGCAACTATCAGTCTCTAAGTTTATTTTTCGGGAAAACCGATGTTTTTAAGAAAACAAAAATATATTTTTAACATCAAAAAAGAAATAGGGGGACCATACAAGGATGTTAATAGAGCTTCTTTAAAATGCAAGGAAATCTGTACGGTTATTGTAGAGGTGATAATTTTATATGACTTGTACATGGAGGTACATTGCCTCAGTATGTGGATGGGATTTCCTCTACGATTGCTCTGTCCTTCTGCCGTTTTCTGCTAACTCTACACAGATGACCTGGCAGTGCATCAATATATTTCAGCATTTCTGCAAAAAAAAGACTTTCTTATTAATTCTTACAATGTGGATGTTACAGCCTTGTTTACGCAGTACAATGGTCTCTGTTCCAGATGATGTCATAGTGTGAGGCATGCCCTGGGGGAGTTCTAAGGAGAACATAGAACTTTTCACAGTTATTCTCCCCCTCCACATTAAGTGTGTCCCACTGGAACGCAGCCTGTGGAACCTTCTGAAGGGACTCTTTATGTTGGTGGACTATTGAAGCAGGGATTTGACGGAAAATGGCATTAATTAAAAGTCATTAGATATATGTAAGATGTAGAGAAGTCTTAAGTGACAGGACATATTTTATTATAACATTTAGGCTGTCCATGAATATGTGAATATTACATGTTTAAATGCAATAAACCCTTCAAACACAGCACTGCCTTCCATAGTTTTCTTTGAATGCATATCTCTATAAAGAAAGGCAGTATGGTGCCTTTCATTCGGGTGAGAATTTTCAGGCACTTTGAAGATGTACTGTATTATAAGAATAAATCAGAGTGCTGCAGGGCATTTCTCTTTGTATAAGGCATCTGCGAAATAGAGGAGACTGCACCCAAAATGCTATTGTTTCCATATTGTCAGTTGAGTTGGAGTCTTAAGTTATTTTCCTCTGAGTGGTATAAAAAAAAAAAAATTATAAATCAGAAAAATTTAACATTTTGTTTTTTTGTCTGTCAACAAAGCAACTGTTAAACTCAATTACTTTGCTCATTACAAACATGTATTTAATGAAAAGGGCACAATACTAACAAGTAGAGAGAAGAAAATACAGGATTTATTTTTTTCAGTTTACAAGCACTACTGTCTCTTTAAAGAATTGCAAATTCTTTTACAAATGCCTGAGCTTTAAGGCAGGTTGAAACAAGAGAAACTATTCCACCTCACAGCCCCAGGAGATATACAATCACTGAAACCAGGTGCTGCTCTGTAAAGCACAGGATATCTGAGCTGGAATGATTATTGTCAGTTATTTCACCAAAAACACCATTAATGTGTTTGAGATATTGAAATACTGCCGGTGAAAGTGAAATTTGATAGATACACAACCCCATAGAAAAAAAAAAAGACCACTGAAATCTAGGATGTCAATCCTCACCTAGGTAAGCACAGATCAAGAATTGCCCGAGTATGATGGTAATCATCAAGAGTCATCCAGTTAGGCATTATTATAAGGTCATGCAATAAAAAAAGATCAGAATACCACATTATATGCATTTACAGGATGCAGTCACATACGGTAATTGAGTCCTATAATTTACATATATGAAAATTCTATATGCGAGTTTAATGCACAGCTTTTTATAAATGCCTTATACAACATACTAAGGATCAGTGATGCAGTAACATACATGATTTGCATGTAAGGAATTCCAGAGAAATCAGAAAGTTGTTAAAATTCAGACAATGACCAGAAATATAAAGGTATGGGTCTCACTTGAACACCTGCCAGCCCAGAATCAATATGCTCGGCAAAGTTATTTTTAATGGATTTAAAGAATTGTATGCAGCGCTCACTTTTAGCGCCATATAAAATTCATATTTCAGCCTGAGGTCACATTTTGTGGTCCCTGACAGAGGGGAGCCTCTGGTATCTATTGATACCTGGGGTTCCCTTGTGTGGGCAAGGATTTAACTCTGCTCACATTGCATTGCAGCAATACACATGTAAGTGCTTCTTAAAGTGGTTGTAGCAGTGCTCACTTTGAGCACATCTGTCAATTTAGGGCCACTAAAAATGGCCTCAGCTGACAGAGGGATACTGCAAATATGAATTAATACGTGGGACTTACAGGTGTGAGCAGGGATTTAACTTTGCTTACACCAAAACCGTAGAACTTGTCAATACATCCTAATGACGTTAAAGACCATTGTAATTAGGATATCATGACAGATCCAAACGTTATGAAGTAAGCAGTCTGTTGTAAGCAGCTGTCTTGTTCCTGACTACTACGACTCTTTAGCCCAGTGCCAATGAAATGTCATTGTAACTTAATCTTGGGGGTTTATCCCGTTTGTAAGAACCTATGCTATAGGTATTAAATAAATAATTTAACTTTATTAAAATGCCAACCATGACAGGCCTGTTTTAAGCTGCATTTGCATTCAGCTTCTTTCATGATTAGTCCACACTGACTTTGATCATAGTGTATTTACACAAATCACACATATTATTGACATTGTAAGACCTGTACAGGTGTGTTAAAGGACCACTCTAGTGCCAGGAAAACATACTCGTTTTCCTGGCACTAGAGTGCCCTGAGGGTGCCCCCACCCTCAGGGACCCCCTCCCGCCCGGCTCTGGAAAGGGGAAAGGGGTTAAATCTTACCTTTTTCCAGCGCTGGGCGGAGAGATCTCCTCCTGCTCTCCTCCTCCGATCCTCCTCTTCTCCTCCCCGTCGGCTGAATGCGCACGCACGGCAAGAGCTGCGCGCGCATTCAGCCGGTCAAATAGGAAAGCATTCATAATGCTTTCCTATGGACGCTTGCGTGCTCTCACTGTGATTTTCACAGTGAGAATCACGCAAGCGCCTCTAGCGGCTGTCAATGAGACAGCCACTAGAGGACATAGGGGGAAGGCTTAACCCATTCATAAACATAGCAGTTTCTCTGAAACTGCTATGTTTATGGAAAAAATGGGTTAACCCTAGAAGGACCTGGCACCCAGACCACCTCATTAAGCTGAAGTGGTCTGGGTGCCTAGAGTGGTCCTTTAAGTAAGTTACACTGTAGACACCCAGATCACTTCATCTCATTGAAGTGGTCTGGGTGAATTGCCCATCCTCTAAACCCTGCAACTGAAAAAGTGCAGTTTTAGTGGAACTGTAATTTTAACATTGCAGGGTTTAGACAACCTCTAGTGGCTGTCTTCCGGACAGCCATTAGAGGTGCTTCCGGGAAACGACGTTGGACATTCTCATGCTTTGTTTGAGGTCGTCCAGTGTCATGGAGAAGGTCTAATGCCGTGTACGTCCGATTTCTGAACACTGAGGCCACTTTGTAGCAAAGATCACTATGCTTCTCTCCCCACAGATTAAAGTGAGGATAGTGAGGACAGAGAGAGGTAGATTACAATGATCACAGCCAATGTCTAAATTCATGACCGGACTAGGAGCATGGCGATTTGCTGCGGGGGAACTACCTGGGCTACCGCACAATATACCCCGATTGGATCTGGCTGAAAGCCCATGCTTTCCAGAGCGCAATGATATGAGAAAGCCCGTGATTTTCAGAGCGCAATGATATGAGAAAGCCCAGGTTTTCCATGACATGTACTAATGTTAAAAAAGGGTTAAACCTCAGCAGTGCGTGACTTTGGACACTTGCACGGTGCTCTCAATGGAAAAAAAAATGTCACTGAGAAATCTCCTACATCGTCTGGTTAGATTTGCAGGTGAGTCTCATCTTGTTTTTTTTATTATTGTATTGTAGCCAATTGCTAAATAAATAAATAGGGGTAAGGTTTAATTTGAAAATGGCATTACATGGTTTTAGATGAGGAAATTAAACTATGTAGCATTGTTACTAGAATGTATAGAATGTCCTCATTCAATTTACTCCTCTGTTCATAGAGTCACCAGTCTAGAGCTACTTGTATTGTTTGTCTTTCCTTCAGTGATGTCATTGAAGCAGTCTCCTGTTTAGTTTCAGTGTCCCATGGTGCTGCATTCCAACAAACCCAGACTTTTCTCCTTGCCTTCTTTGCTATAATGAATTAAAGAGCATGCAGTGCATTAACTCAAGCTCAGTTTTTACCTCTGAACACATTCAGAAAGTATATACATATGAAGCATTGCCTACTTTACACTCCTTGCTCATGGTATGCAATGGTGTATTTTGGTTTTGTGCTGCCCTAGGCATGTCTAAACCTGGGCAGCCCCTAATCTAAATTTGCCCCACCACACCCCTTCCTCTTTAGACTCCACCTTCTCCTACTATATTACTATAGTGCCAGGAAAGTAATAAAAGATAAAAAGATGGCAATAATTTTAAATATGCATTTTCCTGCAAAAGACATTACCTTCAAAGTAACTGTTCCCTAATAACAAAAATGGCCACCACACTCACGAAAGCCTGCAATACAGGTTTTACTTTTCATTGATTTTTTTATTTTTAAAGTAAACCTTTTAAGCCGCGCTTGACATTATATTTCTAATTTGTCATTGTTTACATAATTTATTTTCCCTGAGGCATTTTAATGCATACCTATTGAGTTGCACTTTGTACTTTGCATTTCAAAGGCAATAGATTTCTATAATTCATCATGCAGGTGTCCTGGATCATAATACAATAATGGCAGTTTGTGAACTATGTAAAAGTCACTCCAGGCTTTCAACTTTTCAGTGTAACAAACCACACTTACGACATTTGTTTTTGTTTTTTTTATGTTCCACAAGCCTGCCCATTGTGACTCCAGCAAATCCTGACAACTAACCAGACTGGGCACACACAACAAGAAATGTGCACCCTAGCTAACTGCATTGTTTTGCTATAAGCTTGTAGAATGCACCTGACTGAGGTTCCTGTGCTGGGGACAAAACAGCATGTTTTAGAAAAAGACTGCCATTTTAAGCTTAAACTTTTGCTTTTACTAAATTAAGGATAAAACAGTGTGGTTGGTTAATATGGTTATCACCTTTCTAAAGATTTCACTCCGTAAATTATAGGTATTTTCTACATAAGCCTAAAATTTCTCACACTAATTTTCTGCTACGATTCCAGCTGCCTCTTTAACCTAAACTCTTGCAACAATTAATCCAAACCTTTGTGGCAATTTCCAATAAACACAACATTTTGTTATTAAACCAGCACTGTCACTTTGCAGTTTGTTTTGTATTTTGAGTACCAAACCAAATATCAAAAACCTTCCAATGCCCGTCAATTACCATTAGTAGTATTTATATAGTTAAAATAATTCACAGCACCATTAAAATACCATCTGTCATAGATTTATACAATGCATGGGAAACCACGTAAACTTCAGTACCTTGTATATGCTAGTATTTGCTATGACCACGGCGAATATGTTTGTGTATGATCCTTAATACTCCTGACTCATATGTGAAAACGTTAAACATACATACGTATGTACGTATATATATATATATATATCCAAAAGATGCTCAGGGTGCACTACTATTTTCATTGTGAAAGATGATTCTGTATTAAACGTGTGTTCCTTCCTTAATTCCCAACGTACCGTGGGATTTTTAAGGGAAAGAATACCTCCTCTCCTTTTCCGGATGTCAACACCATAGTGACATTGATAATAGATCGGCTGCTTAGAGAAGTGGTAATATCCCTACCTGCCTTAGAACTTGGAAAACCAAGTTTGAATAACAGTAAGATCTCACCAGTGGTTAAGCCTGAGCAAAACACACATACATTATATATATACATGCATTATATATATATATATATATATATATAATCCAAATCATCACAGATTATAAACCTGTTGACCTTTTCACCTCTTGTCTCCGTTAATATTCTGTATGTCTACTACTTTCAAGTGATACTTTCATTTAGTGAAAAAAAATATACAGTTACATCTGCAAAAAGGTCGGCGTTTCGACCCTGGTGGGTCTTTTTCAAGATCTTGAAAAACGCCAGGGTCGAAACGTCAACCTTTTTGCAGATGTAACTGTATATTTTTTTCACTAAATTAAAGGATCACTAAAAAGTCCTGTGAGTATATATATATATATAAAATCCACAGCACTTCTAATAAGGGAATATTTCAGAACAAGTAGTTGACATACAGAATATTAACGGAGACAAGAGGTGAAAAGGTCAACAGGCTTATAATCTGTGATGATTTGGATTAGAGATATATATTATGTGTCTTGCTCAGGCTTAACCACTGGTGAGATCTTACTGTTATTCAAACTTGGTTTTCCAAGTTCTAAGGCAGGTAGGGATATTACCACTTCTCTAAGCAGCCGATCTATTATCAATGACACTATGGTGTTGACATCCGGAAAAGGAGAGGAGCCCGGTATTCTTTCCCTTAAAAATCCCACGGTACTTTGGGAATTAAGGAAGGAACACACGTTTAATACAGAATCATCTTTCAGAATGAAAATAGTAGTGACTGTTTCTTTAAACATTTTTGCACTATGATTGACAACTGTCAATGAGAGGCAAGCTCTCAAAGTAAATCCTAAAACTCTTGTCAGATGTGTAAGCACTGCATTGCAATACGAGTTAGCAAGCATTAAACATTATGGAAGGGGAAAGAAAGAGTGTAGGACTTCATGTTTATTAACAGTAAAAGACAATCCAACGGTTTCCAAGAGTCTAGAATCATGTGGCAAGCCAAGTGTTCAGTTACACAACATGTTATTTTTAAACTGCTTAGTAATTTGGAGCATATGTAGAACTCGTCTGGGGATCTATCACTACCATAAACACTAGTCTGTTTGTGTTTGGTAGAACGGGTGACAGCTTGACGGTCTGCTGAAGATTGCGCCATTTCCTGTAAAACTTGTTTATGGTAAAGGTCGATGACAGTCTGCATAAAGTGAGGCAAAATTCAAGGCACACCAAAGCATGGGTTGTAAATAAATGGCAAGGGTTTAGCAAAAAGATGGCAAGAAGTGCACTATCCGATTTACTAAAGGACTCGTGTACACATAATGCTTAGGGTCCATTCACATACCACAGAATTGTGTATATAAGATTTTACCAACTGCACGTACAAATAGTTTATTGCATAGGAATTTTGTTTGCAATTGGTATCCACTTTGCAGAATGGACCAATGCTACATTTAAGAATATGAAAGTAACACGAATCAAGAGAGTCATACTTGCTCAAATGTCGCTCTAAGTAACAAGGACTACGTCAGATGCTAAGGAACCAGGGCAATCTGACGACAAGGGCTACTTGAATAAACCATTCCTGGACATAAAGTGAGAAATTAGACCCGGTTGACTACAACAGCAAACCCAATGACAGAGGCTACATGAAACATATGTGGGAACTATGGATTAATAAGAGACCTTCATCTACACCAACACCTACACTTACAGAGAGCTGCCAATCTGAATCTCTGCCCCAAGATGGCATAACAGCAAAAATAAGAAAGAGAATCGTAGCAAAGCTAGCAATACTTGACGACCGGACAAGAATACCAAAGATGACTGGAAAAATGCCAGCAGACAGTATGCTAGCAGTGGTTAATGAGGGACTGTCCACAATCCCAACCAAAACATCACAGAGACCAACAAGTTCATAAATGCCACAGCATAGGTGTTCCTCAAAATGCTTGACTACAAGATCAAGCCAAAAGAAAAACTATGTCCATCATGGAGACTAAGACTGGAAGTCAAGATAAAGGCATCAAATAGGGAAGTTAGTCAATTGGATCAACAGAACATAAGTGAAAATATCAAGGATAGATCCCCTATCCAAACAGCTGAGAAAAGGCTGACAGCTCTGACAATTATACTAAGCAGATGCACCAGAGAATAAATGCTGTTTACCAAAGAACCATCCAAGGCGCAGGCATAGCTGCAGGGTAACCACAATGCGACAGCAGACAAGAAACATTTGGTCCATCTAGTCTGCCCAATTTTCTAAATACTTTCATTAGTCCCTGGCCTTATCTTATAGCTAGGATAGCTGTATGCCTATACCACGCATGCTTAAACTCCCTCACTGTGTTAACCTCTTACCACTTTTGCTGGAAGACTATTCTATGCATCCACTACCCTCTCAGTAAAGTAATACTTCCTGATATTTTTAAACCTTTGCCCCTCTCATTTATCTCTTGATGTGGGTAGTTTTTCTTATTTTAAATATAGTCTCCTCCTTTACTGTGTTGATTCCCTTTATGTATTTAAATGTTTCTATCATATCCCCCCTGTCTCATCTTTCCTCCAAGCTATACATGTTAAGATCCTTTAACCTTTCCTTGTAAGCTTTATCCTGTAATCCATGAGCCAGTTTAGTAGCCCTTCTCTGAACTCTTTCCAAAGTATCAATATCCTTCTGAAGATATGGTCTCCAGTACTGCATACAGTACTCCAAGTGAGGTCTCACCAGTGTTCTAGTAGCTGCTAGACCTGAACGCAGACCACTGAATGCTCCCAGAAAATAAACCAGTCACCATCACAGTGGGAGATAGCCAACGAGTAGCCCACATAAAGAGTTGGTCAGTCCCAAGATGCAACATGGTCCACTCCTACTAGATAAAGACACTTACAACAAGGCCGAGCAATACCGGTGATGAAGGACCCTCACAAAGGAACAAGATCATCTAACCACTGGTCACCTACCTCCCCATGACATGGAAGGTCCTGTCAGGCATCATAGCCTTTAAGATCGATTGACATATGAGAAACACAAACGAACATCAAATGTGGCATATTTCAAGGTGATTCGCTATCTCCAATTCTGTTCTGCATAGGCCACAACCCCATTAGCCAGATCATCATGGTTCAAGAGTGAAGCTGCCATCATCCACCTATTATACATGGACGACATGAAGCTGTATGCCAAGAGTGAGCAGGATATTGACTCACTGGTCCATCTAAATAAAAATAATAGGGGCCATTAGGGACAAAAAAGCGGTGGAGGTTACAAGTGTCCAGTGTAGTGTCCTTGGAGGCTCTATCCCCAGGTGTATTCAGGACACAGCAATGACCTGGGCATTATTTTTCAGTAGATTGTAATGTTTCCAAAAGAGATTTACCCTACTTTTGTCTATTTTCTGCAAAAGAAAACAAAAACAAAGATAGGGTAACTGACAAACAGCAAATTAATAACATTAGGATATCAACACGTTTATTTCACATACTTTTTCAGCTTCAGATTTGTAGCCAAATGTCTCGCTATAAAATATGCTTGTTTTGGGTGATAATGGTACGTAAGGGACTGTTACAACGTGATGTCTTTATGTCAAGTAGCCAGGAGTGCATGTTTGTGAGTGGATGGACAACTGAAAATACTTGTTTAGATGAAATACATCAAAATAATTTGTTAAAAATAGTAAATTAAAGCTATAGAAAAGATTAAGGGAATATGAAATAGTTTTGGTCAAAACCAGTGAAATAAGCTACAGCATTGAACATTATATTATATATGTAAGAATCTGTGGTGAACAGCTAGTTCTTGGAAAATGCATGGTGTCATGGTAAATGGGAAGATGCTCAGAAACTGTGTAAATGCTCAGATTTTTGGGATGAAGTAGCAGTCTATCAGGGTAAACAAATTAACTCTTGGAGTCAAATGGCAAATATGTGACGCTTAAAAGGAGAAAAATACAATTTTTAAGATGCATGAGTGAGTAGATACTTAAAGTATGTATACAGGGTCACATTTCCAGAGATTCTGAGGACATGAGCAGAATGGTCAAACTCTCAAATGCTCACATTTTCTGGACTACATTATCAGAAGCTATTTTTTTTGTCTATGTCTGCCTTTTCTATGTAAGCCCTAAACATTTAAAATTTGTCAATTCTCATTCTGGAAAGCGAGCTGCTGTGCCAATGCTTTTTTTATACCCACTGTGGCACATTACTGCAGAAAATATTTAAGCACAATATTTTGAAGGCAAAAGCCTATCCAGTCAATTCATTATTTTAAAAATGTTTTTGTGATGGCAAAAAGAAAAAATCCTAATGAACTGCATAAGGAAAAATTCTACGACTAATATTTTGGCAACCAACTACGCACAACCTCTGTAGAAATTATGCCATGTGAATTCATTTGCAATAACCTGTGTGACAACTTAGCTTGAAAACACGTCATACTTACAGAAAAAAAATGTACTCTTATGATTCAAACAGAGCAGTCAAAAAGGCTGATTTTAATAAGATGTATGTGGAATAATAGGATGTAATAGTCAGACTTATAAATATACTTCCAAGAAACTATTTGAAGCAGATCTGTCACCTCCAATGGTGACTTTGCCGCAGGGTGTCCTATTGCCACGGGGTGCAGGAAAAGGAGAGTTATACTTAGCTGACCCCATTCCTCATTGCTATTGCCATGCTCTTCCTGCATGTCCTCATCAGTTCCTGGTGCTTCATTTGCTGGAAGTCCAAGACAGGGTGGTTCTCTCGCGCATGCGCAAGAATACAACACAGTGATATGAAGGATTCTCAGGACTGCTATATCCTCCATAGAGAGAGTCTTTTCACCCTCATCTGTAACTTGACAAGACTTGAGAAAAGTCCCTACTTTGCCTGTGTCTAGGTTGGAATTTCCACGAAATTCATAAAGATTTTATATTTTAAATACTATTATGAAATACTTATCTTGGGGGAAGGGGTGCAGCTTTAATAAAACAATTTACATTGTGTCACAATTCTTAAATGCATGAAAATAGAAAACACGTGTTACAATGTACAAAACATAAGCGCTTTTATTAAAAAATAAATAAATAAAAGTTATCTGGTCTGACCGCCAAGCCGAACAGACGTGGGGGAGAAGAGCTCCTGTCAGTCGGGCAGCATAAAGGGCACACACGGCGGCTACAAAGCCCAAAACTCTCCAAGGGGGCACTACCCAAGTTGGGGGTGCACTCCCGTATCGGATGATACCTTTCAGGGGCCCATCGGACTCAAGTGACAGAAACGCCGACTGCGGCCTATGGGAGCGGGAGCCGGAGAGAGGCGGCCGGTCACTCCGGCACCGGAACCCCCACAAGACTTTGTTGCTCTCCTACCTCCCCCCTCTGGACCAGCGGGGGTCATCCAGGTCCCCACTGGACAAGTGGACTACACTTACAGACGAGTGAGGCCAGTTACAAGGCCTGCGAGGGGCACGGGACCACCGGGACCCATCCAAGATGGCCGTCTGGCATGGGCCAAAGCAGGGGAACACGAGCAGTCACTTACTCTCTCACCCCCTGGAAAATCTTGATCAGCTATGCCTGAAACTCTGTGCGATCCTGGGTGACAGGGGAGTACCCTATCGCCGAGCGGCCCGCGTGGTGGCCGCATGGATCCGGCCTACAACACGCCGAAGCTATTACGACTATCCTCTCCTGGCCTTCAAAGCAGTCACACGGCCACGCAGGCACCGAAAACCGACAATGGGGGAAACAAACTCAAGCTACCCAAGCACATGTACCCGCTCCCACTCGCAGGCGAGCAAGCACACCGGGCAACTCACGCTCCGGCATCCCATCGGCCCGGGCTGCCCCACACAACCCAGCCCTGAAACACTACTTACCCGGGCCGGTGGTCAACACGAGATCCCCCAGAAATTACCATCTTCACTCCTCTGAGGTCCCCAGTCATCCCATGTTACCTAAGGGAAACCGAGCACATGATCCGCTTGCACGCAGACAGGAGACCCATGCCCACCATCCACGCAGCAGCATACAAACACCACCTGCCTATCGCAACGCTAGCCTCACCACGACAGACCTGAGGGGCAGAGGACTGCAGATACCCACCTCACGCCCAGCCACCAGAGGCTCCCCACTGCAGTCAGGACTGGACACATCACAGCTGAACGGCACCCGCACACTCACGTTCCAGCACTCACAGCAAACCTACAGGATGGCACACGAGACTACTGGGGAAGCAGAGTGGCCGGTCTCCAGCTCAGAGCCGCCAAGAGGCATAGGATGACTCAGCCTGATACCAACTGGGCGCACAGAGTATGGGCCTTATTCGTTTTTATTTTGTTTTTCTATTTTTTTCCACCAGCCCTCTCTGGACTGACACTGTGCTGCATGATTTTGCTGCCTAATTACTATTATTTGTATTATTATTTGCATTATCCATAACTCACTGTTTACCCATGCGCTGTTTGCCCATATGCTATGTGCCTAAGCACAATCTGCCTACTAAGGCTGCAGCCTCCATGCTGCAGAACCACCTTCTGGCCCACACCTATATGGGTTACTTGCTGTGTAGCAGTCAAAAATGCTGTGGTCTCCCATAAATCTTGTACATGCCTCAATAATCTTGCTTATTAACCGTGTATCTAAGCTAACGCATATTAGCGACGTCCTTACCGTTACTTGCTATTATACTTTTTTTTTTTTTTTTAAACTGTGCCACTTTTTTTAATGCCATGTATATGTTCTACGTTGACATCATTGCTTATTTATGCTGTCGTGGCATTAATATGTGCACTATTTGCCCTTACGCTGTTCGCCCATACACTATGTGTCTATACACTATGTGTCTATACACTATGTGTCTATACACTATGTGTCTATACACTATGTGTCTATACACTATGTGTCTATACACTATGTGTCTATACACTATGTGTCTATACACTATGTGTCTATACACTATGTGTCTATACACTATGTGTCTATACACTATGTGTCTATTCACTATGTGTCTATTCACTATGTGTCTATTCACTATGTGTCTATACACAATCTGCCTACTGAGGCTGCAGCCTCTATGCCGCAGAACCCCCTGCTGGCCCACACCTATATGGGTTACTTGCTGTGTAGTAGACAAAAATGCTATGGTCTCCCATAAATCTTGTACCCTAGCTTTGTACATGCCTCAGTAATCTTGCTTATTAACCATGTATCTACGCCAACGCATATTAAGCGATGTTCTTACCGTTACTTGCTATTATACTTCTAAAAAACTGTGCCACTTTTTCATGCCATGTATATGTGCTGCGTTGACATCATTGCTTATTTATGCTGTTATGGCATTGCAAGCCTTTGTGCAATCATGTGCACAGAAAAAAATAAAGAATTAAAAAAATAAATAAATTATTATCTGGATAAGAAAAAAAAAAACTGGAAAACTCTCTCGAATCTATGCTATTTGGGTAACAAAACCACCACTGTTAGACGCAATTATCAATGTCCTTGCACATTTTTAAAAACAAGTTAGAAGTTTTCTTCCAGTTTCAATAGGTCTTTTTTCTTTTGGTCTAACCAACTTATATATGTTCTGCTAAAATTCATATATGTATGGGTACAATGCTTTAGTTGTACGTAGGGTTTTTTGCCCAAACAATGTAACTCATTGATATGATGCAGCATATAATGTATTGAATGATTCCCAAATTGTACAACAGTAGCGAGATGTGAACTATTAAAGGGTTACTCCACTAATCATAACCACTACAGCTCGCTGTAGTGGTTGTGACGGCATCTGTACCCTGGCGTTGTTTCCTGTTAATGGGGCTAATCTTTTATATCTTGCCCTCTTATCTGGGTCCTGCCATGCACTGGATCTAGTGTGCACTTCAAATCCCTCAAGTGGTCATAGAATAAGATGCGTGGAGCGGTGTTAATTATATCTTGAAGAAATGGCTACAAAATTGCCAAACTACAAAAAGCTTGAATCAAAAAAAAAAAAAAGAGAGAAAGGTTTATCAATACAAATTACACTGGTGATAAGATATTCAAAAATGTAGCAAATAGAATATAATAACATTAAAAATTAAAATTACTAATCAGAAAACAAACAAAAGGGAACAGAATGTTTACCTGAGAAGAGGAAGTTATTACATGTAATGCTCTAATTTTGCTTCTATGACTAAAAAGGAGAAGCATTTTTTGTGAATGAGCACATTCCCCGAAGAGCAGGTGGCAGGATCTCATTGTGCTCAACACAAAGTGACTTTTTTTCTCATTAGAATCATAGGCCACAACACGAGTTTAACTGGGTGCAAGCCAATCAGGATTTCCAAAGGGAAGCTGGCACATTAATCTGTTAGCTCCAAAAACAACAGTATTGTCTATATGTCTCTCTGCCTGAACATCTTTACATGTATACAACATATTGTCACCATTAATCTTGTAGAAGGATGATAACAATGTGAAGTAAAAGCAACATGCTGGTTAAAAATGTCTCAAAACAAATCTATTTTAAGAAAACATTGCTATTGTCAGAGATCTGGAGAGCTGCATGAAGGTAAAATGCCTTTAAAAATATACGGTAAGGGGCGCAACCGACAATGAACTCTACTAGACGTGCTGCAGCGGAGCTTCTACACAGCCCCGAGAAAAACCTATCGTGACCAACGGCAGTATTTTACTTACCTTTTCGCACCACCCTCCAGACGACAATATAGGACACAAGCACAACAAGTCTCGCCACCATGAAGGCTCTGGTATGCCAGATATCAGGCGTTCGAGAGAACTGCGGTGCGACAGAAGCCAAAGATGTCGCCAAAGGCACAAACCGAGGCGGAGACCCCTGATGAATCCAAGGCGGATGCAGAATGCACGGCCGCAATCGGTTCCGGAGGAATTTATAAAGAATACCAAAGGGGATATTAAGAACCTGCTGCTAGAGCTGAGGCAGGTGTGGAAGGCCGATTTGCAGGAGACACGCATGCGAAACTTACTGCAGTGGAAACAAGAGAGAAGACCAGAGATGAACAACTACTGGAGACCAAGACTTAGGTGGAAGAACTTAAAGGGACACTATAGGCAGAACAACTACAGCTTATTGAATTTGTTCTGGTGAGTAGAATCATTACCTTCAGGCTTTTTGCTGTAAACACAGTCTTTTCAGAGAAAATGCAGTGTTTACATTACAGCCTAGTGATAACTTCACTGGCCACTCCTCAGATAGCTGTTAGAGATCCTTCCTGGGTCATGGCTACCTAAAATACATCCAAACATTCAGTGTCTCCTCCCTCTGCATGCAGACACTGAACTTTTCTCATAGAGATTTATTGATTCAATTCATCTCTATGAGGAGATGCTGATTGGCCAGGGCTGTGTTTGAATCATGCTGACTCTGCCCCTTTATCAGTCTCAGCCAATCCTATAGAGAAGCACTGTGATTGGATCAGGCTACCACTTCTGATGATGTCAGCAGACTGCTTGTTTTTTTGGGGGGGGGGCAAACAGCATGCAGATCTACAGCTTATGGCTTGAATACAGCAAGATTTTGCTATATTTATGGAGGCATGAGGGGCCCAGGGGGTCTAGATGGTGGTGTTAACACTATAGGGTCATGAAAACATGTTTGTGTTCCTGACCCTATAGTGATCCTTTAACCTGCAGGTCAAGAAGCTCAATAGGGCTGTGCTGGGGTTCAGACACAGATGGCAGAACATCCGCCTCAGAGGAATCCCCAAAAGAGTAGGGAGCGAGGAGCTGCTAACCTTTTCCCAGAGATTGATCGCCTCGATGGGCCTTAAGGGGGAGGCCGATCCCTTGCTGGTGAGATTAGCATTCATGGTTAGGGAAGCAGCTGTAGCCCCGGTGAGGACATCCACAGATATCATCATAGCAACCAGGGATGTAGCAGCACGATTTGCAGTGCTATTGGAAAAGAGGAAGCTAGCCCCTGATTGTTAGGAGACTGAGTGGTCACTCCAAGTATCGATGGGGAATGGAGGGCTTTCTTATTGTCAAGAGAGGGGATGACCTACTAACCCTGACTTCTACTGATGACCCGGAGAATTCCTAAAAACGCTTGACTTCCCGGCCACTCCTCAGACGACTACTGTGCATCGGGGCAGAGGTAAGACAACTGCCGTATGATCCGGTGGAGGGAACTTACCAGTCTAGGACTTCGGTTGCATTTGAAGTCTCAATGTATGCATATCAAGTCATAATGTGTGCATATAGCTTAGTCTTGTAATCTCT
Source organism: Pelobates fuscus (assembly GCF_036172605.1). Taxonomy (NCBI): domain Eukaryota; kingdom Metazoa; phylum Chordata; class Amphibia; order Anura; family Pelobatidae; genus Pelobates; species Pelobates fuscus. The sequence continues at coordinate 155,139,741 of NC_086318.1, forward strand.
TTGTAGCCATTAAGCCCTTTTTTTTTATGCAATCTGCCTCTAGTATACAAATGCACAAAGATTAAAGTCTAGTGTGCAGAACAAATGTTCCCCATCAGAACCCAGACTGTTAACGGTTAAAAAGGCACCCTGGACATTCATGTGAAAGTGTTTTGTTTAGTCTATAGCTAAACCCTAAATTGCCTGCTAATCCACTATACGTGTCACATCACATGAGTACTACTTTTATATTATACAATAGTCAACTCGCAAGAGTTTTTGTCAAATATATTTGTTTCTTGTTATTTTTCTCATATACGGTCATAGTTGCATATTGTGAGTCAGTAAACTCCAATAAACTACAAACGGGGGGGGGGGGGGGGGGGGGATATAGGGTAACATGCTGAAAGCCCTGTCACAAACAGCACTTTGATAGGAAATGCTGGTGACTGTCACAATGCAGAAGGCAAAGTGTGGTTTTATCAGCTTAGAAATCTTTCCACATTAGACCTCCCTTCTCAGGAAGTAAGCTGCAAAATTCTGTGAGCATCAAACAAACCTATATATATATATATATATATATATATATATATAGACACTTTCAGATTTTCAACCAACTTCCCCCCTCTTAATCACCTTTGCTTCTATTTAATTTTACCTAATTTAATTGAAATTTGTTTTGCCTAACAGCTGTTTTAAGACAGTATTGTATATTTGTCACAGCACAAACACGCTAACACACACAAATACAATAACAAATCCACCCTTAAAAACATTAGTTATTTAACCCCTTAAGGACCATGTCCCATGGCCCAACCCGGACGAAAACGGAAAACCGGGGCCTACCCCACGTTGTCCCTGCCAAGCCTAGAAGCACTCCTCCGGCAACGGGCGAACGACTGCTCTCCCCAGGCACCACCGGAGGCCTCACCCCACACGCCAGCGATGGGTCGCCGATCGCAAAAGACGGCAGTGGTGGAGCACAGAGACATCGGAACGATGTTCCAGAGGCCCATGCAGCTCCAATCCACACCCGCGGCAGGCCGCTGATACAAGGCCTGAAACCCACACTAACCATCACGAACAAGCAGGAGCGGAGGGGCCGATGGACACTCACCTGCAGCCGTCAGAAGCTCCCACAGACACTTCACCAACGACCAGGCAAGATCTAAAGGTACTACTGATGGACTTTCACAAAATACTAGCTGCCGAACTAGCTCCAATTAAAAATAGCATGAAGGCCATCACAGACCGGGTACAGGCCTCGGAGAGGGACATAGCAGAAGTCCAGACACAGATACATGAACTCCAGACCTCGGTCCAACAATTATGGTCTCACCAAAGGGCTGTCACCTCACACATCACAGCAATGGAAGATCGTCACCGCCGCACCAATGTTAAGATAAGGGGTGTCCCAGCTGCAGTTACAGCAGATGAGCTCCCTCACTATGCCAGACGGTTGCTGACTTCCCTCTTGTCCCCTGCGGTAGCCAAAAAAATGATTCTTGAAGGAGTATACCGCCTACCAGGACCCAGGGGGACACCGACAACGGCACCAAGAGATGTGATACTAAGGTGCTCTACAACACAAGATAAAATACTCATAATGTCATCTCTCAAGGGCAAAACCCCCCTGCAATTTGAGGAAGCCTCCCTGTCGTTTTACCAAGATCTCAGTAAAACTACCCTCCTGTGGCGAAAAACGTTCCAACCGGTGACCAGCCAGCTTCAATCAGCTAAAATAAGCTATAGATGGGGAGCAAACGGATCCCTGACGGTATCCAGGAACGATGGCGTACACACGCTCACCTCCATGGAAGACACTGCATCATTCCTAACGGCCCTGGGACTGGCACAGCTACCGGACACCACAAGACAAAGAGCCTGCACCTCAACGTCGACCTGGAACCCGGTGCATGCAACACCCTTCATCCCGAGAATGAGGAATGAGAGGACGGCAGAACCAGGAACAAGCACCAGTGAGGTCCCAACATAAGACGACAGCCCGGCCGAAGACCAGCCAGCCACACCAGCCGGTCTCTAAGTTCACCTTGAGACTGTCTCAGGACATTATGTATATCCCATTGTTCTCCCAGTTCCCCCCCCCCCACACACACACCCTATACCAAGGGCCGTGCAACTGTTTATTCACACCAATAATAGGGCACTGCAGATACATAGGCAACCACACCTAAGGTTGGGGACATCACCAGCACTCTACCCCCCATAACGGGGAATAGCAGCACCCCACCACATTCACACATGTGGCAACCGCCAAACTTCTCCCACACTCACCCCCCCCCCCCCCGCAGCTCCCATGGTCAGGAGCCACTACACACTACACTAGGCGTACTTTATATACTCAACACCCCCACAGGACTCACACAACTTACGCCTTGTACCGAAGAGGCTACAAAACACGCTACACCACAAGCTGCACGAACAAACCATAGGACCCTCTACGAACAACCACAGCACACCGACTCTCACCCATAGATCAGCTAATACACAAACACCTCAGAACAGAGTGATGACACAATAGCGATCAAGGCTTACAAACATGTTAAAAAAATAAAATAGTGCGAGAAAGTAATGTGACCCTGCTCAAACGCAAAATGTCTAAGTTCCTCTTACCGAATGCTGTAACGACCATACTTCGCACTGAAAAATAAAGAATTAAAAAAAAATAAAAAAAAATAAGAGATCAAATGTAATTTATTAACTGTCCAGTCATCACTTACACTTATGGACAAGCAGTTCTAAACTGGTAGGACTAATTGTGCAATCAGGATGTATATAAAATGAGTTAATCTCCAGAAATTGTCTGATGACCTCTTATGTACTTGCTTATATGATGCAGGTGTATTGTTCTTTTAACGTAAAGGCTTCCCAAGCTTTAATACACGAATGTTTCCACAAAAAGCTATTTCATCAGTTTTGACAGAAATGTGTCTGTATATCTATATATAAACAAACATTTTTGTTCTTATGTTCTGAATTTTAGAACTGATGAATGGGATTGTTCAGGCATTTTTCTCATCCATGAGATTAAGTGACTTTTTGAGAGCTATGGAGCTTTCAATACTTTTGCCAAGTTGAACAAGTAGGGGATAAAATGGTTGAACAAGAAGTGTCCCATGGACCAAAGTTACAACCGTTTAACAGCAACGTCTGCCTTTATTTCATTTAGAATCAAACCTGGAAAGGAAAATGATTATATATATTTCAATTTCAATTAGGTTATGGTGGGGAAAAAATGTGATTGAAAACCCCTTCCACCTGAAGTCTGTGGATAGTTAATACAATGTTAAACAAAAATCTGCACACCTGTGGAAAAAGCAAGTCTTATGGCTTGACTTGTGTGCAGATTTTTGTTTAACATTGTATTAACTAATATATATCTTTTCTCCAGCATCGAGACTCCAGCACTGCCACTCGCTTTTCCTCCAGTGACGTTACTCGGCTCTGCAGCCAATTAGGGATTATTCTAGCCTCGGTGAGGGAATAATCTAAATTTTATTAAAGACAGGAGGCGAATATTTGCTTTACCTTCTTTACTGAAACCTCCAGCAGCAAAGAAACAGTTAACAGAACTTTTCAAAAAAACCAATCAGAACAAAGCAACAGTAGTATAAAACCCCTAAGCAGGCTCTTCCACTTCCTCTTTCTTTGATGAGGTCGAGCAGGAGAGCAAGGAAACCAACGAATCCACCTTGTAGCAGATATATCCAGAGAAATAATCGTCAAGCCCAGAGAGAAAATAGATTACACTGCAAGAAAAAGGAAAACATTGTGAAAGTAAACTGTCAAGGCAAGATGTCATATCCATACAATATCACTTGCACATTATAATACCTGATGAATAAACAAAGTCTACAGATCTTATGAAGACCTAGTATCTAGTATGTACCTAAACTAAAAAGGCATGGACGAAACATAATTACAACACAAACATGATGAATAAAAATGCACACAGACAATCACTAAATAATAGAAATAACCTTTATTATGTAAAACAATGCATTCACAAAACATAACAATATCCCCAATTAATTATAAGACCCAAATCCAGGGAGGGAACGTAAGAAAAGGGGGGGAAATATTCGCCTCCTGTCTTTAATAAAATTTAGATTATTCCCTCACCGAGGCTAGAATAATCCCTAATTTTATGGCAGGACAGGAGGCTTCATATTTGCAATTTTAACGCCCAAATAGTAGAACCAGAAGCAATATGACATAGGACTGAAATGAAAGGAGAATGGAAAACCCATTCCCTAAACCAAGCAGCGGTGTATAGAAAATGCAGAAACAGATCAAAACGTCCGTACGCAGAAATCAACAGCTGTCCATGAGTAGACGGAGGAAAGAACCAGATCCTGGATCTACATGGTCGTGTACAACCTGTCAGAGCCGTGGCCTATCCGGAGAGTAGGGGTACAACACAGAGGACGAATAGAAATGAAATATGTCTGGAGCAGAAACCGATGTACTGAACGGCAAGAAGGAAGAAAACACTACGTCAATACCATGACGTCAGAACGTCATGAAATACAAGATGTACTAGGGAAAACCGTAAGCGGAAAAACTGGCGCAAGGCAAGTCCTTGTCATCAGGTCATTCCTCAAGGAAATGCAGAACATACGATACCACTAGACTTGAGGAATAGCAAGAGATAGGGCTCCTGTAAGGTATACTCCTCTTGGTAGACTGCAGACCACGAGATCCTTACCAATGCCAGAATCTTGCGAAAACGCACATGAGTCGTCCTCTAGCTGACATAGGACGTGAATGGCCCCATACGATCCTACCCTGAGAGGGCAACTCAGCCAGACAATGGGGACAGCCATAGGGACCCAAACATCTCTCCCGACACCAGTCATGGCAGGCTACCCCTGTGGATCCCACACAGGACCTGGAGACAGGTAGTCGTAGATTGCCTTCCCATGGCAAACTCCCGCAAAAGGGGAAAGCACGGAGGACTCCTCCGAAGTGGTGTGGCCAGGCGAAACGACACTCCCAGGAATTCGGTCTGAAGCAAAGCCTGAAGTATCCTGGAAGTAAACAGAATGCGTACGCCCCGAAGGAGACCAAGCTTGGAAAACACGTCCCTCGCCTTGCTGAGGGTCCGGCAGCCAGCTGGAGAACCGCTCCGTATGGCAGTTCGTACCGAATTTAATCATGCCAGTAGTCGAGACCCCGGAGGGTGAGGTAACCAATCATTGGGGTCTCTCCATGGTCGGATGAAGCCGTCCGCCACATGAGTGTCTCGTCCCGCAGACATTGTCACAAATGACGAATACTTGCCCAGACGCTATAGATAGCGATCCTACGTGAGATCCGACTGCAGTCCAAAGTGGGCAACCAGTGATAAGTCCAGGCCGGAAGGTAGCGAGCAGTACCACTTCCCCTGGGAAAGCTGTAAACGTTGAACAAACCTGCAGATAGTTCCATGCAGTTGGCGTGAAGAGGTTCCTCCTTTGAACTCCAGAGTCCAGGCCGAAGTTGGTTGGGGTCCGAAACTCCTAGGTAGGCCAGGTCCCCCTATGTCGGAGTAATAAATTAAGTTTTAGATGATCTTCATCCGAAGGTCACATGATTCGGCTATACCAGGCCGAGGACCCGAGAAAGCGTCATGTTGGAGCGGCTGATAGTACCGGATCCTGGAGGTATGGCCTCGATGGCGAATAACAACTGGTCAATCGACCGGGTTGGGCCCCTAAGTGTGACCTGCAGGTTGCGGAGCATATGCCTGGCATTTTCTGGGAGTGAGTCAGATTCAATATGTCTATGTTGATGGCAAATCCATGTGGGTTTCTCTCATGTCCAGTTGAGGGAGAGAACCAATCATCCACGCCGAGCAGCTCTGAGGGAATGAGTGCCCTCCATCTCAAAGTGTCCACAGGCGACATATTCATTGGGAGCATGTAGGATGGGGATGGGGCGGGAGTCCACTCCGCCGCACACTTCGCCCAGCATGGCAACTTCGGAATGGACGCCTCTTTTGGTCATGCGTATTGCTCCTGGAACGGTCCAAGATTCTGTAACCTTGATCCCCGTTTTGCGGCTCTCAGGGGTAGAAACCAGCTAGGCGATACCTATAAGTCATATAGGTACATTCCAAAATGGAATTTAGTATTATTCGCTTTCCAAGCTGTAACATCTGTGTCCGCGTGTCATCGACATCCAGTGGATAGTCCCGGATAGAGTGCAAACCCTGTATCAGGTGTCTGCGGGGACCTTTCCGGACTCCGTCATGAAGACTGATCCTCTAGATGAATCCATCCGTTAGCCAACGCGTACCAGGGGTGCTCGGTGTAGCGTCTAGGATGGCCGGTGGAGTGTCCCCTGTAGGGTACCGATGGTTTCTGGCAGTGAGGTCAGCGGGGTGGCATGAGGACAGGACAAGTGACCTTCTGGGCACGGGAGATTTGTCCTTTAGTCGTGATTGCATAACTGTCATAGAGGTAACACTGTTGGAGTGATACCTGGTGAGGCCGGCTGGGGGTCACCCAGCGTGCAAGAGGGGGTCACCCAACAAGCACAAGCATATTATGCAGTATAGGCCGGCAGGGGAGGGGGTCACCCTCAGTCTGAACATAATCGGACACTGTAGGTACAGTAGTGCCGTAGTGGTTGGCCTTCAGACGTGATTGCATAACTGCCATGGAGGTAACACTGTCTGAGTGATGCCTGGTGCGGCCAGCTGGGGGTCACCCAGCGTGCAAGAGGGGGTCACCCAACAAGCACAAGCATACTATGCAGTATAGGCCAACAGAGGAGGGGGTCACCCTCATTCTGAATATAATCGGACACTGGAGGTACAGTAGTGCCGTAGTGGTTGGCCTTCAGACGTGATTGCATAACTGCCATAGAGGTAACACTGTCTGAGTGATACCTGGTGCGGCCAGCTGGGGGTCACCCAGCGTGCAAGAGGGGGTCACCCAACAAGCACAAGCATACTATGCAGTATAGGCCAACAGAGGAGGGGGTCACCCTCAGTCTGAATATAATCGGACACTGGAGGTACAGTAGTGCCGTAGTGGTTGGCCTTCAGACGTGATTGCATAACTGCCATAGAGGTAACACTGTCTGAGTGATACCTGGTGCGGCCAGCTGGGGGTCACCCAGCGTGCAAGAGGGGGTCACCCAACAAGCACAAGCATACTATGCAGTATAGGCCAACAGAGGAGGGGGTCACCCTCAGTCTGAATATAATCGGACACTGGAGGTACAGTAGTGCCGTAGTGGTTGGCCTTCAGACGTGATTGCATAACTGCCATAGAGGTAACACTGTCTGAGTGATACCTGGTGCGGCCAGCTGGGGGTCACCCAGCGTGCAAGAGGGGGTCACCCAACAAGCACAAGCATACTATGCAGTATAGGCCAGCAGGGGAGGGGGTCACCCTCAGTCTGAACATAATCGGACACTGTAGGTACAGTAGTGCCGTAGTGGTTAGCCGTATAATAAAGTAGCCAGACATTGCCAGTCCAGCAGTGCAGACGGCAGGAGGGGGTCACCCTCATATAACCATAACCGGGCATTGCAGATCCAGCAGAGCTGTAGGTAAGAGGGGGTCACCCTCAGGGTGGTATCATAGAGGTCTGTACACCCAGTAGTGCGGTCAGCGAGAGGGGGGGGCCACTCTCATTACGGTTATGACAGGACTGTATGTGGGGTCGGTTAGCCCCCTTGAGGGGTAGAAGGGTCCATACAGCTAGAAGCTGATGCACAGCTACAGACCACACAGGCATAATAATAATAGGATACATTTGAAGTGTATGTATAGTGGAAAATTTTAAGCCCCTTGCAGGAAGGGCAGCAAAACCTTGGCAGGGGAGCTAGGTGCTGAAAACAGACCATATAATGTTTGTTGAGAGAAAGGCTTGATTAGCATATATTACATTGGCATAGTCTTGTTACACAATGATTTTTAAACAAAGATATTTATTTGAGCAGTAATACCCCTGTAAATCTAAGATTCTCCTTAGTAGCAAAAGGTGTGGCAAGTTTACTGCTAGGATAGAGAACCTAGTCACATTGCAGCAGACATCATAGTAAGCTGCAGTGTGAGCTGTGAGAGTGCCTGGGACAGATCCTGCTATCCAGGATCTGTCACACATGCAGCATGTGAGACAGGCACAGTAAGTAGGGGGATAGCTGAAATATTGGGCTATCTCCCCTTGTATAGGGAGAGGGAAGGCTGGCCACATGGCCAGCAGGTAGCAGGGCAGCTCGGTGGGTGAGACCGGGCTGTATGCGATGCATGGAGGCCATGCGGCTCCAACAAAATGGCAGCCGAGGCTCCAACAAAATGGCCGCCGCAGCACTGCCACAGTTGAAAAAGTTGCTCAGCAAGCGGCCAGGGGCCGCAGGGAGCAGGTGGGGAATAGGGGAGAAAGGGTATGGGCTACAGAGCCCAGCAGGGAGACCCAGGGAGGGGAAACAGAGTACAGGCAGAGTAAAAGCATTAAAGCAGGGACATCCAGTCCCCATGCAGCAGAGAGAGAAAACTGCATGCTACATAGCATGGAGTGGTATAGGAAATAACACAGAATAAACTGCCTAGCTAAACCCAGCATGAGACTGCCTAGCTAAATGCAGCATGAGACTGCCTAGCTAAACACAGCATGAGACTGCCTAGCTAAACACAGCATGAGACTGCCTAGCTAAACACAGCATGAGACTGCCTAGCTAAACACAGCATGAGACTGCCTAGCTGAAGCCAGCAAAAGACTGCCTAGATAAACACAGCAATAAACTGTTAAAATAAATTCAGCAAGAAGCCTGCCTAAATAAATGCAGCAATTAAGCTGCTAAAACAAACCTAGTAAATAGACTGATTAAACAGACTGTTCAAATAAGCAAGCAGCATGTAGGATAAAAAAAAAAAATAAAAACAACCCAGAGCAGAGACAACTCTGAGTTGGTGAGTGCTCACCTGGAGGCAGCAGCAAAGAAAGAGGAAGTGGAAGAGCCTGCTTAGGGGTTTTATACTACTGTTGCTTTGTTCTGATTGGTTTTTTTGAAAAGTTCTGTTAACTGTTTCTTTGCTGCTGGAGGTTTCAGTAAAGAAGGTAAAGCAAATATGAAGCCTCCTGTCCTGCCATAAAATTATGGAGCACTGTCGCAAGTGCATCCAAGTGCTTTTAACAAGAAGCCATTGATTGCAATGCCTTTCTATGAGATGCAACATCACACAACCAAGTTTTACTTGCCAATTTTACAGGAAGCATCTCTAGTGGCGGTCAGGAAGAAAGTCACTAGAGGTGTATTTAAACCCTAAAATGTAAACATAGCATTATCAACAAAACTGTAATGTTTTACATTGCAGAGTTAAAACTACAGTGCCATTGCATCCAGTATCAGATCACCAAAGCAAAATACCTATGTAATGTTTTACATTCACTGAATGGCAAATTAAGCACAATGCATTTGAATTTAATCTGTTCAAAGCGCAGGATTAAATTAACTGAATATAATAAAATGAGTCACCGACTTATTCTTAATACTGTGCAACCTCAACTTGTTATGAGTTATGTGGAGAGGGACAGGCTACTTATAAAAGAATATCCAAATTTGAAAAATACATCTAAAGTCTGACTATAGTAATTACTTTTCCACTAAACGGACATGAATTAGTTAAGACAACGGTCTCATTTGAAAACTCTAGCTTTGAATGAGATAGTTGCTTCACTCTGCAGGTTAAACATGGTTCTTTTTCATGTTTACCTGCTTCTTTTTCTTATGCTTTCCACTCACAATCCAGGGGAGGCAGATCTAACCAATTAGCATCTTATCCATATGAATGCAGTAAAGGTGCAATGGGCGTGCTTTACAGGTTTGCACATGTGCAGTTGCAAGATCTCTTTACTTTGCTAAATCCTCAGAAGGAGTCTGATCAGTGTGATCATGCATAGCAGGTTCCAGTGTTGGGTTTCTTGCTGCTGCACAATGAACCCCTTTTTCTGTCATTAGTGAACTGGTCTGAAACTGTGCTGGGTGGGGGAGTGTGAAGAAAGTCGCCTAGCTGAAAGATATGCCCAATAAGGCAGTTTGAGCAAATGTATTTATTATGTACTTTGTAAAGTTATTCTTCAGTTATTTTGGTTTGTATATTTTTTTTAAAGTGTTTGCTTGCTGGTTTAAAAAGAATTGTCATCAAGTGATGCATGTCCCTTTAAATTCCTCTACAGTCAAGAAGTATTACTTCAAAATAATGTATAATATTACATAATGTAATGACTGAAAAATCTAAACAACCCAGAGAAGCATTTTTCCTAACCAGTTATTGTTGCTAACATATGTTTTTCCAATGTATTGAATTTAATGATTTTTTTAAAACAGGGAATAGCAAATAAGAAGAGCAAAACAATTTTTAAGGAAAACTCCAGACACACAAAGCACTTCACCTTGTTTGTATGGAGTCTGCCATATTTGCAACAGTTTCTAAAAGTGCAGATTTCAATAAAAGTTGCCATTTCTATAAGTGGAGCAAAAAATCCTCCATTTCTGTCACTCAGAAAGTCATGGAGATTTTCTTCTGCTTGTGTTAACTCCAAAGAGCTAATGCTACTGGCAGATAAACTGGGTTAGTATGCCCCTGCCTTCACCCATCTGAAAGACCAATCAGTAGCTCCCCATCCATTACAGAAAAGGTACTCTTATTAAAAAAAAAAAATAATAATTATATATATATATATATATATATATATATATATATATATATATTCAAATTTGTAGTAAGGTGCACTCACAGGACTTCATCAATAACTTGCTTTTATTCTTAGAAGTGAATTACATGTGAAGAAATATCATAAATCGACGTTTCGACCCATATAGGGTCTTGATTTATGATATTTCTTCACTTCTAAGAATAAAAGCAAGTTATTGATGAGTGCACCTTACTACAAATTTGAATATTTATACCTACGCTGAGGTCTGCAGCCAGGCAAGAATATTGGAAAGAAAATTTTGGAAGGGTGAGTGCCAAGTGTGTGTGTGTGTATGTATGTATATGTATATATATATATATATATATATATATATATATATATATATATATATATATATATATATATATATATATATATATATATATATATATATATATATATATATATATATTTACATTGACAAACACAAATACACCTACCCAGAATCACTTGCAGTACTGAGAGCACTGTTAAAGTTACATTTCTGTTGGAAAAGCAAGTCTTATGGCTTGACTGGTGTGTGTATGTGTTTAGCAATGTATTAACTATCCACTTACTTCTGGTGGAAGGGGTTTTCATCCACACTTTTTTCCCCACCACAACTCTGTTGGCACAAACCCAGCCCAAAAATGTGAATTACCCTCACAAATTGAGACAAGACACACAGATACCATACCACTGTGTCCTCCTGATCGGATGACGGATGCCATTCTTTCACACACCCCAAAAACATTTTTTTTTAAATATTCAAACGCAAGCCTGCGGCCTACTTCTCTCCGACCGTTGCCGAGATTGAATCGCTATGCAGCGGTTCCCCGGTATTGGGCCCTGCCCGATCCAAACAGCCTGAAGACACCCTGGCAATGGAACGTCGATCTCAAAGGCAACCCACAAGTACCACTACCAAATAGGGATATCAGAACCTTATGGCAGCGACCACCGCCGCAAAAGATGGCAGCCGCGGAAAGTCCAGGGGCCCCAACACTACCTTGCATAACAGTACCGCCTGAACCAGTTTCACAGCCTATACCCCTAGACACGACACTAACACCCCTGACTAAAAGGGAAGGGTTGGAACTGGCTAGCAAACAAGATATCCAAACCTTCCTCCAATACACTGCTAGAAACGGATATAGCAGTAATAAAGTCAGTCACTGACAGAGTGAGGTCCTCTGAAGAAGACATAATTGATATACAAGACGAACTGTCCACCATGCGTAACATTATAAAGAGGGTTGAATCCTCACACCAAGCACTTGCTACCGAAATGGCAGCTATGGAGGATCTGTATTGGCGGCACCATATCAAAATCAGGTGCATACCTGACACTGTTCCACCTGAAGAACTGCCGCACTACTTGAGACGCCTAATGGCCACTACCCTACCACCACACCAGAAAACTATCCCCGGATGGAGTATATGGTTTGCCTAAGTGCCCAAGAGCACCTATTAATACATTCTAAAGTCCGGTTAAACGTTATCCTTAGTCCTAGGTGTGATACTATTCTGCGTGCTGGATCAACAGTAATCCTGACAACAGCCCCCACATAGCAAACCTGGGATCCTAACCAGGTGATATCGTTTGGAATGGAATGCAGCATTGACTCAAAGCGGAACCTGACTACCAAGGAGATGGATGTCACCAGCGAAAGGGGCCACAGCTGTGGCTCATGTTTCCTTACTTCTTGATGCCTATGTTGTTACACCTTGTTGCCTAGTTATAATTTTTATTTGCTTCTCTTGAGTTTCCAGTTTTGATATGCAATGTGCCCACTTGAATTTGTTAGGAGCATGTACGTGGTCTTAGACCATCATTACATTAACTTTATGAGAGTATGTCTCCCCATCCTCTGCTGCCCCCTAGGTAAGGGGCACTTAGATCGTTAATTAGATAACTATGAAGCATGATCTTTACCCATACTTAACCATATATTGCTTATTAATACTTCAGACACCAAATGGCACTCATTCATGTTAACCTTGCTTGTTGAATTACTTATTCTTAGGATTAACCACCGGCCAAGAACGTAAACTACATCTTGAGGCCCAGTTTTTTTACATGTGGCTGGCTAGCTTGCTCTCTACTCATGTATAAATGCAATAACCTTCTTTAGAACATAACCATGTGCACATAGTCTGATTGAAGCTAACCAGCAACCTCTTAATGGGCCCAGTTGCTCTTACATAACTCGGTTCGGAAATATCTAAAAACATGCTTGTTTCTACTTCAATATTGCCTATTTCATATGTACAGACTCTCTACTAGTTTGCTAATCTCTTAATTATATAATGCTTGACTTCTCATACTCCACTTGTCTTTTATAAACAAACAAAAAAAAAAACAGTACATTTGTCACCCTGTGGAATGTATACACATATTTTGCCTGCCAATTTTGCACTGCAAAAAAAATAAAAAAACACTTTTTTTTTTTTTTTTTTTTTAAACCTACCTAGGAATATTCAAATGGGGAATAAATCCAACAACAGATCACAAGTGGTACATAGCGTAATGCAGATAAAAGAGAGAACCCCCCTGTAACGGATCCACTGGCACCCCGACTGAGTACCTCCGTTAAAGGATGCTCCTAGTGCTTCCTGAGGACTCCAAGCACTCTGGCAGACACCATAATCACCGAATCCAAGAAACCTTTAAATTCTCCCAAGCGTATGAATGCTGTAGACCATTGAATAGGAACCATACGAATAGGCTTGTACCCCTAGCAGTCAACTGGAACAGCATACAATAAATCCTTCCCCCAATAATGAGACGACACATCACTTTGAGGTTAAAACAGGAACTCTGGACTGGCTCATCCAGCCTGGCTTTTATTTCCAACTCACACATACAGGCCACACCCAGGGGGAGGCATAAAAGAACCAATGACATAGATGTTACCTCCCACACATCCCCTCCCCTTAGTGTGACACATAATCCCATTATGCATACAGTGTAAAATATACTTTTACACAACTTTCATAACTTTAAAACCATACATCACATTCACATAAAAATACATATCCGCAATCAATCCATTCAGGGGAACAACATATTAAAAAATGGCATGAATCCGACCAGGGGTTCAAAAGTTACTAAAAGTATCTTTTGTTCCTTTCTGGCTGGCAGAAAAACATCCCCACAATGCACCCTGGTTTCCTCCCTTCTGCCCTGGAGTTAATTGGAGAAGTAACCCAATTATACAGGACTAGAGGCAGACTCCATTAACCACATGGTTGCAAAACGACATAAAACACTTTAAAATACATAAAGTCACATTTACACATAACACACAGACATTTCACCTATCCCCAGATAGCTGGGATCTGCACGCACAAAACTACCGAATAGCGCGCAGATCCTACTCACACAGTACAATTGCCATGGAGCTAAAGTCTTTCCCATAGTCTTTCATTATATGAATAGGCTCCATGGTATAGCTATCTGGGGTATCACATTCCCATAAAGTCTGGTCCATAGTCCAAAGGCAAGAGGCAGGCAAGCAGCCCCCTCCAAGGACACGTGGCGAGGTCGGTTTCGCCACACCCCCCCCCCCCCCAAAAAAAATCTAGGTATTGCACTCACAAACAAATGGTAATAGTTAGGGTCATCACTCCTTCGGGCTATATCTCGTGAAGCAATAAATGATACCGCACTCAATAAATTTGAGAATATAATGTTGTATTTAATAATTCATGAATTTCAGAAGTATTTCATAGATATTTAAATATGTACAAAAAGTGAAAAAAAATTGAAAAAGTAATAATTTAAGGAAAATGTATCCTATAGCAACCAGTATAACTCCATGTATAAAAAATCCTTACAAGAGCTGGCTCACTAATATACAACAAATGCCAAACTGTATAGTATCATAGAAAATTCCAAATTTGGAATATAGATGGTACTGACAAGGAAATATATACACAATAGTGGAAAAATAAAAATAAAAATGTATAAAAATGAAAAAATGTATATACAGTCCCAGTGTGTACACACTATTGGATTTAGGTGGATCTCACCAAAATGTCCTGTTGGAAAAAAGTCCTATTCCAAGTGAAGTATCCATACTCTGCTGTCCGCACAGTCAAACTGTTCCTCCTTGCTGGATGAAATGTTTTACATCCTTGGCAAGTCCTTGTCCGGTATATGTGGAGTGTTTAAGCTCTTGAAAAGCTTGCCAAGGACGTAAAACATTTCATCCAGCAAGGAGAAACAGTTTGACTGTGAGGACAGCAGAGTATGGATACTTCACCTGGAATAGGACTTTTTTCCAACAGGACATTTTGGTGAGATCCACCTAAATACAATAGTGTGTACACACTGGGACTGTATATAAATTTCTTTTTTTCGTATTTTTTCATTTTTATACATTTTTTTATTTTTATTTTTCCACTATTGTATATATTTCCTTGTCAGTACCATATATATTCCAAATTTGGAATTTTCTATGATACTATACAGTTTGGCATTTGTTGTATATTAGTGAGCCAGCTCTTGTAAGGATTTTTTATACATGGAGTTATATTGGTTGCTATAGGATACATTTTCCTTAAATTATTACTTTTTTCACATTTTGTACATATTTAAATATCTATGAAATACTTATGAAATTCATGAATTATTAAATACAACATTATATTCTCAAATTGATTGAGTGCGGTATCAATTATTGTTTTATGATTATTAGGAGGTTAATGGGCTACCTGGATACCTTGCACCAATAAGGATAAAAGGGTGCCTGTATATATGATTCTTTTTGTATATCTCGTGAAGGCCTGATTTGCAATCACTGCCTTATTTGCTGCATTAGAGCAGTCTGGCCAGTTGAAAAGCGGAATTTGCCTGTACCGTGTGTTGCTGCCAGCATCATTAATAAAGCTTGCATTCGGCACAGAGCAGTGAAGTAGTCTCCATCAAGAACTCAGCCACGATCTGTGTATCGGTTTTGGTGCACATCCGGCAGTACAGATCTGCAGCCCCCATTGTAAAGACAACTTGACCAGCGGGGCCCAGCTAAATTGACTTTGAGACTAGAGACTCAGGTGTACTTGGGTTTTTTTTCCCTAAAAGGTTAACTTCTACATACGTCTCTTTGGTCCCTAAAGTTAACAAATACATTAGCTAACCAAAACACACAATCATACAAATATATACTTCTATACCATAAATGTAAGAATTAAAGATCTTATACAAATACACAGAAACTTATGCTACTAATTTTTTTCTGGTCATACACAATGTATAGTTTTTTGGAGTTTCCAAAAATTGTCAGTACTTTCCGTGATGACTGAGTTTACATGTTTATGTCAACATTTGTATACTATTGTGCTAACTTCTATCTTTATTATGGCAATATTGACCACTTACTATAATAGATTAATGTGACACATAAGACAGAAGCTAGTATAATAAATATTCATGGATATTAGATTCAATGCAGCAAATAAATATTTTATATACTAATCCATAAGCCAAGCTTTTCAAAAAGCCCTCATGCAAACAAGATAATAATATGACCCACAAGCCAGAAGTATATAATTTCCCCCTGTATGCAATATCTGCTAACTAAACATACTGTGTCATGGTTTAGGTGTACGAATAAACTGGTATATTAAGTTACAGCACATTACAAATATGTCAGTAAGTCTGTGAGTTTAAAAAAAAAAAAAAACTTTGTAAATTCTATTAATTTGTCAAACATTTACCACACTGTTTCAAAGAACTTACAACCAGGTCCTGAAAAGGCAACTAAAAGATACAGTTTCCTTTATAACAGTTATCAGCTTGTTACTTTTTTACATTTCAGGCAATATTTTCTACTTCAACATTTTTACCATTTATGTTTTATTGAAACTAAGTGATGTCCTTCTCATGTGTAATTTCAAGTTATCTACCAACTCTTTATTTCTCCCAATCTGATGGGAGGCTCTCAGTTTATTAAAACCGAGGTCCAACTCAGATCAAGATGTACACCATCATCTCATGCTACAATGACTGTTCTGGCCCAACTCCTAAATCATAACCCACTTACCTACAACAAGAAGTTTTACAATTTCAGGGCACAAGTCTAATACATTGTACCAAGTCAAACTCTGCAAACAAAGCTTTGCAGTCACATGTAAAAAATCCCCCTTTCACTTGAGAACACCCTAACCAGGGCATATACTATCACCCCTTAAATCCTGGCACACACTTGCACTACTCAATGACCACATCACAAGTCCGACTATGGAATGCTATGGAACACCTAGAATCGTTTTCTATAACAAACAAATGTTTTTTGTTTTTTTTTAACTAAAAGGCAAGTTCTGGGCCTAGATTGGCCTATAAACAAGCACACACTACTCATATGCATTGGTCATTCAAGTTAATACCATTTACTAGGATTTAGAGGTAAACCAAGTGGTATACGAAGACATACCACAAGAACAAGCATATATTGCTCATGGAAGGCTTGGACAGCCGATTTCTAGAGCTGACAACCCAGGGGCCAATTCTCTGTCACCGGAGAACCACTGGCCCGGTCAGTAATGCTGCCAGTCAGCTGTGGCTCCCGGGGCCATGTCTCACAGTCAGATCAGACACCTGATGTCATTCCCCTGTCATCCTGGCAGTGTGCCCCCCTATTGGCAGTACCCCCGATTCTGTCAGCACGCTTCCCCCACTCCCCTATCTGGCAGTGCCATCCTCAATCAGTAACCACCCCCCCCCCCCCGCCCCTCATTCTTTTAGTACCCCCCATTCTCTCGATAACCCCCCCTATTCTGTCAGTAACCCCCCTGACCCACATTCTGTCAGAAACCCCCTATTCTTATTTTAGTAACCCCCCTATTCTTTTAGTACTCCCCCCGTCATTACCCCCCACCCCATTCTGTCAGTAAGCCCCCCTATTCTTTTAGTACCCCCCATTCTGTCAGTAAGCCCCCTGACCCCCTATTCTGGCAGTATGCCCCCCCCCCATTCTTACAATGCCCCTCATCCTGTCAGTAAGCCCCCCATTCTGTCAGTGCCCCCCCATCAGTAAGCCCGCCATTCTGGCAGTGCCCCCCCATCAGTAAGCCCCCCATTCTGGCAGTGCCCCCCCCCCCCCCCATCAGTATCTCCCCCCCCCATCCTGTCAGTATCACCCCCCCCCCCATCCTGTCAGTAACCCCCCTGACCCCCATCCTGTCAGTGCCCACCCCCCATTCTGGTAGTATCATCCCCCTCCCCATCCTGTCAGTAACCCCCCCATTCTGGCAGTGCCCCCATGACCCCCATTCTGGCAGTGCCCCCATGACCCCCATTCTGGCAGTGCCCCCATGACCCCCATTCTGGCAGTGTCCCCCCCCCCCCATATCCTGTCAGTAACCCCCGACCCCCCCTCTTTCTGGCAGTGCCCGACCCCCCCCCTCTATCTGGCAGTGCCCCGACCCCCATTCTGGCAGTGCCCCCAATCCTGTCCCTTACCGGCCTGCGTGGTGTCACTGAGGTCCTGTCGGGCTGCGCTCCGCGGGAACTCTCTCAGTTTCCTGCCGCTCAGGTTGAGGGCTCCGGTCACCGCCGCCTCCTCCAGAGATCTCTCCAGCGAACGGTTCCACGCAGCGGGTCCCAGGCCGGGGACAGATGCCGCTCCGCCGTGACCGTTATGTATAATCCCAGAAAAACCGGACGAAACCGAGCCCTCGGCCAACACTGCGGCCGCCATCACACCGACTGCTCACTGCGCCTGCGCGGCCCTGGCTGACGGGAAACGAGATTCAGGGGCGTGGTCTGCGCGTGGTGCGCATGCGCGGACTTTCCGGGCTCATTTTCGTCCACTGCGCACGCGCACCTTCTCTAACCCCACCCAGCTCGCGAGCGCGCAAACGCGACAGGAAGCTGAGTATAGTTTGTCCTCTCTGGCTATCCGTACTGTACGTAATCCTCGAATCCCCTTATGGGGAACTAGCTTGCTCATTATGAACAAGTCACTTCCCTTATAGCCTTACTGCTAATGTGTCGTTTGCCCCCTAGTGGTCAGGTCCTGTATAAGCATGGATACTAGACTGGTGACAGAGCCAGATTGATAATGGTCATTCTGACCCTTAGTGGTTAGTCCTTGTGTCCTTATTTCAAATAGGCAGTTCACTGTGATAGAGACAGACCCCACTCAGCTTTATTTCCATTTACAGGTTCTCTGTCACGCCTGGTCATTAAAGGGACACTCTAGGCACCCAGACCACTTCTGCTCATTGGAGTGGTCTGGGTGCCAACTCCCACTACCCTTAACCCTGCAGCTGTAATTATTGCAGTTTTTTTATAAACTGCAATAATTACATTGCAGGGTTAACTCCACCTCTAGTGGCTGTCTACTAGACAGCCACTAGAGGTCACTTCCTGGGTTCTAGCACAGGAAACCTGTGCTAGAGCGTCGCTGGACGTCCTCACGCTGTGTGAGGACCTCCAGCGTCGCTCAAAACCCCATAGGAAAGCATTGAAATGATTTTTCAATGCTTTCCTATGGGGAGACGTAATGCGCATGCGTGGCATTTCCGCGCATGCGCATTACGTCTCCTCGGCCGGTGGGCGAGATCAGTCTCGCCCACCGGCCGACGCAATCACTGGGAGGAGCGTCGCGGAGGCGGAGACAGCGGCGAGGGACATCGCCGCTGTCCCAGGTAAGTGACTGAAGGGGTTTTCACCCCTTCAGTAACCGGGGATTGGGGGGTGGGAGGGAGAGGGACCCTCCAGTGCCAGAAAAACGGATCGTTTTTCTGGCACTGGAGTTTCCCTTTAAACAAAGATAACATGCATGGAATGCTCATAGTGACCATGCTTGGCTCTTATTGAAACACCAATGTAATCACACACAATTTGGGACTCCTTTGTTTCATGACGTCAGCCAGTGTTAAAAGGTTAATAAAAGTTTCTTCCTTCAACAGCTAAGGACTATACTATCAGGGTAACAGTCCATCCGGGTGTGACAAAAAAAAAGTGGGATATCAGCCTGGCATCATGGCATGCTTGGCCCACTGAGAATAGACTACATGTGCTCTCCTGAAGTCCTCTAAGATTCATCTATTGCGTTTACTCTGTGTAATTATTATTATTATTATGTTATTTATATAGCGCCATCAAATTCCGCAGCGCTTTACAATGGGTGGTCGAACAGAAATGTAGTTGTAACCAGACAAGTTGGACACACAGGAACAGAGGGGTTGAGGGCCCTGCTCAATGAGCTTACATGCTAGAAGGAGTGGGGTAAAGTGACACAAAAGGTAAGGATAGTATTAGACTAGTGACAGTTGCAAGAGAGGAATCAGTCGGGAGCTATTAACAGTTTAATTGATACGCTTTTATGAAGAAGTGGGTTTTTAATGATTTTTTTTGGAGAGGAGACTGGGTGAGCATCTAACAGAGGAGGGAAGCGAGTTCCATAGGAACGGTGCAGCCCTCGAGAAGTCTTGAAGGCAAGCATCAGAGGTGGGAGTATGGACAGAAGATAGACGTAAGTCTTCAGCAGATCGTAAGGGCCTAGACGGGACATACTTGTGTATAAGGGAGGATAGATAGGTGGGAGCAGCATTATGTAGAGATTTGAAAGCAAGAACCAGAATTTTAAATTGAGCCCTATATCTTACAGGAAGCCAATGTAGGGACTGATAGATGGGTGAGGCATGGGAGGTGCAGGCAGACAGGAAGATGAGCCTCGCCGCCGCATTCATTATGGACTGTAATGGTGCAAGTTGGGAGCATGTAAGACCACTGAGAAGCGGATTACAGTAGTCAAGGCGAAAAAGGACAGTGGAATGGACCAGCACCTTAGTCCCATCTGGCGTTAAGTAGGGTCAGATGCACGCAATGTTTTTGAGATGGAAACAACAGGATTTGGCGATAGACTGAACATGAGGCTTGAAGGAGAGGTCGGAGTCAAAGAGAACACCTAGGCAGCAAGCCTGCGTGGTGGAGCTGATGGTAACACCGTTGACTTGGAGGGAGACAGACACAGGAATAACAATACTTGAGGGAGGAAAGACCAGAATTTAAGTTTTGGTCAAGTTTAGTTTAAGGAAGTGGCCAGCCATCCAGGAGAGAGCAATATCTTGTAGACCGATATTGCGGAGCAAGAGAAGAAGCTGTTGATAATCAACAGTGTCAAAAGCCACAGACAGGTCAAGGAGAATTAGGATAGAGTAGTGACCACGAGATTTTGCAGCTAGTAGATCATTGGATACTTTGGTCAGTGCCGTTTCCACAGAGTGCTTAGCGCTCTGTGGAAAAACTCTGTGCAAGCACTTCTATTAATGAACTTGTACTTTGTTTATTTACTGCATTTCCCCAGTGGTGGGACACTAGGCATATAAAAAACCTACTGAAACAGGGCAGATTTCAGACCAGCCCTATTTTTTGACTAGCCTAATGCTCTCAAGTAAGCTTTTCCAAACAGCTACCAAGGAGTGGTGAAGCAGAACAAAAACCTATTAGAGAATTAAAGAGACACAAATGCTGCAGCAGTGGGAATAAACTCCTCCCTGCTAGGCAGGTAAAGGGGGATTGCTGGCTTCCTCCCTGGAGGCAGGTTAGAGAGACGCTATTCTCTCCTGTGAAAGAGAGTGAAGGAGACTGAGCACTGGGAGTGCAGAAGAAAAGCAGTTAAGGCTGGCTTGGAGCACTGGGAGTGCAGAAGGAAATCAGTCAAGGCTGGCTTGGAGCACTGGGAGGACAATATTCCCAGCCTTTCTCTAGGTGGTTCCCAGCCCTTCACCGGGCGGACAATATCCCCAGCCTTTCTTTAGGCAGTTCCCAGCCCTTCACCGGGCGGATGCGTTCCCTGCCCGCTAGGCAGTCAAGCTATAATAATAAAGCATAAACCACACACCAGCTGTCTCACATGCATACACACACTCAGGAGGCAGATAGACAATCAACAGGTTCGTTTTTTTTTTGTTTTTTTTTAATTCTTTATTTATAGTTGTGCATGACATAACAACGGGCTTACGTAGCCACGACAGCTGACGTAGGCGGCAAACATCAAAACAATATATACATGGCATAGAAAAACATGTTGCACAATTTTATATTTTAAGAAAAAGAAACAACATAGACAGCGGGTGTGTATGACCCTCTGTAGTTGAGCTTTCCTGGCCGACCAGCCCCTTTATTTATTTATGCGTTCAGTGATTCTTGTCGGCAGGCCAAGGGTGATTCCCCTAGCATACACAGGTAGCCTTAACCTAACTGCATCTGTAAACATGAGCTATACAGGTGGTCAATGACAACCCACTCTCGTATCAGAGGCTGTCGTAGTGATCCCCCGAGATCTGGATGGTTATGCCAGCAGCCATTTGTCACTTCGCAAAGATAATCAGTACGCTACATGTAGTCTGGGGCATATCATGCAGCTTTAGTGCATACGGGCCAAAGGGCAGCAGTAACGCGTGCCCTCCCCTAGCAAGGAGGCCCCTGTGGTGAGTGGGGCTCCCGATAGGGCCTAGCCCACGCACAGCAGTAGTGACTACGTCTCCCGGGTAGATCCCAGCCAGCAGCCTCTGGCAAATATATGCTAACCATAAAAATAAAAGCAAAGAAAAGGGGGAAAGAGAGAGGTCAAAGATAGAAGGGTAGAAGGGTAGGGCGTGGGGCGGGGCGGGGCGGGAGCCATTAGGGGCCCACTGTCGTCAGTCTAAGTAATCGCAGTTGTCGATACCTCTGCCGGTCCTAGCACCAGGGGCTATTTTCCCAGGGCGCCCAAATTTTTTGGAATTGTGTCTGCGTTCCTCTAACCCGTGCCGTCAGGTCATCCATCACGTATACCTCTCTTATTCTGTTAAGTACCCCCGCTATGGCCGGCGTGGTCTGTTTAAGCCAATCAGCCGCCACTGCTCTCCTAGCTGCCAGTGTAAATTTATGAATGAGTTTTTGTTCACGTCTCGTCCACCCTTCTACCGTTCGACTGAGCAGGTATAGCCACGGGTCCCAGGGAGGGGGTCTGGAAAATACCTGGGCCATCATATCTCTAACCTGTTGCCAAAAGCGTACCATCAGGGGGCATTCCCACCACATGTGGATATAGGTCCCTTTCATCCCGCAACCCCTCCAGCAGAAGTCTGTAGGACACTTTCTCATGTGGCATAGCTTAACCGGGGTTGTATACCAACGAAACAGCGTCTTAACTGCTTGCTCCTGCATCGTTACGCACTCAGAAGATCTATGATTGGCTTCCCAGATCTCCTGCCATTCCACCCCCTCTAGGTGCTCCCCTAAGTCCCTCTCCCACTGGTCGATATAGGCCATGTCGCCCTCTACAGTGGACACAGAGCAGAGGTGAGCGTACAACTGGGTTATCAGACCCGTAGGCATATGGTCTCGAAGGCAGATTCTTTCAAAAAAAGTCATGGGTGTTTGGGCCGCAGCTCGGACCCATGGGAGTCTTACGAAATCCCTTACTTGAAGGTATCTGAAGAAATCTGCAGGTGTGAGGTGACCCCTTTGTTGTAGGTCACTAAATGATATCACTTCTGAGCCCTGCACTAATTGGTGAATGCGCTGCAGGCCTATGCGTTCTAGA
This sequence comes from Pelobates fuscus, assembly GCF_036172605.1. Taxonomy (NCBI): domain Eukaryota; kingdom Metazoa; phylum Chordata; class Amphibia; order Anura; family Pelobatidae; genus Pelobates; species Pelobates fuscus. The sequence goes on from NC_086318.1 coordinate 155,162,957, forward strand.
TTCCTAAAGTTCCTTGCCGACATACCCGGGGGGAATGCCCTATTTCGCAAATAAGGCATCAACGGAGACGGGGCAGACGCTAGGCCATACCTCTGCTGGGTACTATCCCATATGTGCATAGAATTCAATATAGCTGGGCATGTGGCCCTAACAATTGGTCTTTTATCTTTGGGAACCCAAATTAGTAGCTGCGGTATATCTGCCCCCACCATCAGCGACTCCAGGTCCACCCATTTCCGTTCTCCAGGCGGAGAGTGCCATAAAACTATCTGCGACAATTGTGTCGCCAAGTAGTAGCCATATAAGTTAGGTAGACCCAGGCCTCCTCTATTCTTTGGCCTATATAGGGTGAGTCTCGAGATTCTGTGACGTTTATTTTGCCACACGAAATTCCCTATCGCCTGCTGCAGGGGCGCAAGGTGCGACTTGGAGAGATGTATGGGCAGAGATTGAAAAAGGAATAGAATCCTAGGTAGTATATTCATTTTGACTGCATGTATTCTCCCTATCCAAGATATAGGCTTTTTATTCCATGCCTCCAGTTCCCTAATGAGTTGTTTTATGAGTGGTGTGTAGTTTTGTTGCAGTAGATGGTCCGGGTCTGCTGTCAATTTAATGCCTAGATATTTAATCGTCTGTCGCTCTATGTGTATGTGGTGTTCCCTCTGAAGAGCAGCCAACTCTACTTCTGAGATCGCAATAGGAAGGGCGCTAGACTTGGCCATGTTGGCTTTGTAGCCTGACACAGCTCCGAAGTCCTTTAGGACCCATTGCAAGGCCCGCAGCGAGTGGATGGGGTCAGTGAGCGTCAAGAGCACATCATCCGCATATGCCGATACTATGAATTCCCTGCCCCCCACTCGATCCCCCTGATTGTCCGGGTGTTTCCTGAGGGCCTGGAGCAACGGCTCCAAGGAGAGTACAAATAGGAGCGGGGACAAGGGGCAGCCCTGTCTGGTGCCATTATACAGCCTGAAAGGGGTCAGCGGGGCTCCAGAAATTTTTACTTGCGCTCGCGCATTGCTATACATGGCTTTGATCAGGGTCATCGCATGATCGGGGAAACCAATATGAGATAGTAGTGTGAATAGTGTGACCCTGTCAAACGCTTTTTCAGCGTCCAAAGATACTAGCATAGTCTTAGTGCGTGTAACTTTCTGCTTCCAAATGATGTCAATGTTCCTGCGGGTGTTCTCGAACAATTGTCTGTTTTGCACAAATCCCACTTGATCCGCGTCCACCAAAGTGGTCAAATAGGGGTTTAGTCTCGTCGCTTGAATTTTTGCTAAAATCTTCATGTCGTGGTTAATAAGGGAAATCGGCCTATAGCTACTCGGGAGGCCCGGGTCCTTGTCCGGCTTCGGTAGTAGGACAATGGTCGCTAGTGACATATCTAAATCTGGATCGCCTCCCGATCTAAATTCGTTGAAAAGAGCCGTTAAGCGAGGGGTCAGCTCCTCACGGAATTCCTTATAGTAGCTTCCGTCGAACCCGTCAGGTCCCGGAGCTTTCTTCCCCTTTAGGGCGGCTATAGCTTGCGCTACCTCCTCATTTGTGATTTCTGCCGCTAGTACGTCTGCCCCTGCCTGATCTAGTTTGGGCAGTCCTAAGTCTGCCAGGAAACGCCGCGTCCGAGCCTCGTCCCCAGCCTCCCGCATCTCGGAACCCGGGGAGTGATTGTACAGAGATTTATAATAGTCCGTGAAGACCTCTGCGATATCCCGTGGACTAGTTTTAGTCGAGCCATCTTTGTGTTTTATGGACGTAATGTGTCCCCCGCGGTGCCTAGGTTTCAGGACCCTGGCTAATAGGGTATCCATTTTGTTCGCATGTTCGTAGAAGTTCCTCCTGGACCACGTAAGGGATCTAGCCGTGTCGTCAAGGAGCAGCTGGCGTATTGCCAACCTTACCTCTCGCAAGCGCTCTGCGGTGCGCTCCGTCGGGTTACCCTGGTTTTGTTGTTCCGCCCTCTTAAGGTCTATCAGGAGGCCCTCCAGCTTCTGAAATTTCAATTTCTTTCTAGCTGTCGCTACTTTTATGAGTGTGCCTCTTATCACCGTTTTATGGGCCGCCCACACGGTGGCTAGTGTCACATCTGGGGTTGTGTTGGTCTCGAAAAATTGTTCGAGCTCTGCCCTAATCTGGCTTGCTATATCCGGGTCTTTCAGCAAAGAAGTGTTGAGACGCCACGTCCACGGGGTCGCTTCGCATAGCCTCCCCAGGGTTAGTGAGATATCGGCATGATCCGACCAGGAGATAGTCCCAATGTCCATGCCGAGTATCCTCGGTAGGCACCCGGTATTGACCAGGAACATATCGATCCTGGAGTAGGATCCATGCGGGGCCGAAAAGAAGGTGTAATCTTTTGTGCTTGGATGATGCGCTCTCCACGCGTCTACCAACCCCGAGCCCGCAATGAAAGTTTGTAACAGTTTGTCCTGGCTCCCCCTGCCCTGTGACCTATGCATGCCACTGTCTGTCTTCCTGTCCACTGCTGGACAAGGTGTCGCGTTCATGTCCCCCCCTACAATGATCATCCCACGAGGTAGTGTCTGTAATTTGGACTGTATTGACTCCCAGAAGGCTGCCTCTGGGCGGTTTGGAGCGTATACATTAACTAAATGGACCTGATGGGAAAGCAAGGTGCCTGAGACTATCACATACCGACCCTCCGTGTCGGATTCAGTGGCTACTACCTTGAGGGGGCAGCTATTCCGTATCAGGATCGCCACTCCATTGCGTTTGCATAAAGCCCTGGCTTCGTGGGTCGAGCTATATGTGTGGTCTTTAAGTTTAAATTTAGCCTGTCGGGGGAGATGCGTTTCTTGAATAAAAGCTATGTCTGTCCTCATTCTCTTAATTTCTCTAAATAATAGTCTCCGTTTGGTTGGGGAGTTAAGCCCCTTAACGTTCAGGGAAGTTATTTTAACTGCCATAGTCCGTTCCACTCGGTCTGCTGCAGTGCACGCCCACCTCTGTCCCCCCCACGCCCCCGCCCCCCACCCCCCCCGCGATGCCCCCGCCCCCAGGATAAAAAAGGGAAAAAGAGAGAAACTGGAATTCAGGAAAAGGAAGAAAGGAAAGAGAGAATAAGAGGGAAACAAAAAGAAAAGAAATTGAATCAAATAAAAGAGAGTGGTGCGCATCTCGCGCTCCACCAATAGTGCCTGGTCTTACTCTGTCAGGATCGGGTCAGGGATCCAACACGCAGAGTACAAAGAGTAGCTGATACGTATACCGGTCCTTAGAATGGCCGGACTAACGTATAACTACAATAGAATGGTCAGAGACAAGCCGAGGTCGAGGATAACAGAGGACAGGTAAGCGAGAGACAAGCCGGGTCAAGGATAACAGAAAGGCAGGAGAGTAAACAACAAAGCCGGGTCAGAACCAAAAGACAAGTGAATAATAAAGCACTGTGTGACTAGGCGGACTAGAACCACGACAGGGCAATGAGTGAATGAGAGAACCACCGTTAAGTATCCTGGCTAGGGAGAGGGGACACGCCTCCGGCGAGTCCTGATTCGTCTCCCGAGATTTGAGTGGCAGGATGTTTCGGGTTAGCGTCATGACGTCTACCTCCGGTCCTTCTGTTATAAAAGGAAGTGACTCCCTCGCGGCCGGCGTTAGCAAGACCGAGTGAACCGCGGGAGACCGAGGAGACATGGCGTCCGGACGGATAACCTTCTAAGTCTCTACCTCTCTCAAAGGTAGAGACTCCAGGTACCCTGACATACTCTCTGCCAGGCGTCAGTGGGGTCAAGACCCCGCATTCCAACTGCGTCCAGCGCTTGGAGGAAGATGCGGGATCGCGAGCCCATCCCCCTCAGCACAATGGAGTTTACTGAAATTGTACATAGACATTGTGACATACACAGCATGGCAACGAAATTGCCCTCCAATAGGGGCATCTGGGGCGCCGTACAGAGGGCTCGCCCGCCCTAAGGCTCCGCTACCGGTAAAACAATGTGTGTAAGCATGCAACCTCTTGACAACATAACATTTCAACAAATACATCAAAAAATACTTCAAAAGAAGGGTTAGAAACAGCAGTATGGCCGTGCGACTTGGGACTCCCTATCCCTAAAACGGGCAGTAGCCCTCACTCCTCCAATCCGTGTCCCTTTCTACTCTCAACCTCCCCCCTCGACCCCCCAGGATCCTAGTGCCGCTATGCGGCCCCCAGCGGCTATCCACATGGGATAGGCACTGCAACTATGCCCCTACGGCCCTCGGGGTGTCCGGGGTCTCCGTTGACGTCCCAGGCAGGGTCACACACTAAATTCTCGCCTCCAGGTCGTAATTATACAATAATGGCGGCATGCAGTCGACCTGCCCTTTGTGATCTTATCTGTTTGACAATTCACTTATTTACTTTAGTTCCTGCGTTATTAATCAGAAAACGATATTTTGTAAACAGTTTACATTTTTCGTTTGTACTCCTTTATCCCCCATGAGATACACATTACCTGTAACTAGTCTACATACATGGTGCAAAGAGAACTTTTGTAATGGTGGTTTCACCTTTTTTGTTTTTGTTTTTTGCGTTTTAATTCCACCGTCTCCCCCATTTTTCGTCTTTATTATTTTTTTTATTATTATTTTTTTTTTGATTTTTGATTTTTTTTTTTTTGATTTTAAGTACATTTATGTGTTAACGTGTAAAATACTGTGAAGACTTATGGTCGTCGTCGGGGGGTGACTACGGTTATGAGCTATGTCTTGTAACCTAGTCCCATTATCTCCGTCGGTACGATTGTACCCCGGCCACCCTTAATCCTTCCTAAGACATACCCCCCTCTTTTGATTCAAAAACTGGAGAAGAAAAATAACAGCAACTTCTGCACGGGTTTGCTTAGAAGCCATGGTTCCCGGCAGTACACCGGGCCCGGTCAACCTGTCGTGCAGATTACCCAGAGCGCCGGCCCCCCTAAAGCGGTAGGAAACTCACGTACCCCTGCCTTCATGCATAAAACAAGTAAGAGTGAAACTATAAACAGGGTACATCAGGCTAGGGGGCCGCTTGGGCGATAAATCTATCAAAGAACCCATAGTGTTTGTGTCAGTCCTGCAACTGTAAGCCTCCCCGGGGCCTGTATGGAAGAGTCCGAGGCTCCCTGCTGCGAAGCTTCGCTCCCATTCTCACACACACTGGGAGGCCAGTCGATCGTACATGGGAGACAGTCCCCAGCCCCCTCATCAGTTGCCTGGATGGCCGTAACAAATCCCCCAGGGCCCCCTCCCCAGTACCGCCGTAGCCCCCCGCTCACCAATCCAGTACCGAGAGCCCAGGGAGGTCCAGGGTTCCGCATGCCCAAAAACCCACCCAAGCACAGTCCCGTTCCCCCCCCACAGGGCCTCTGCTTCGAGGAGATTTATCCCAGGGCCAACATACCATACCGGCCTCCGAGGTCATCGCCGACGAGCTCCCACCTCCTGCCATTCAATCGGGAGAGAGTCCAGCACCTGTTGCGTAGGCCTCATATCTGGTAGGTCCCCTCGAACAGTTACTCCCAGGGCATCCATGAAGCCTCTCGGGTCTCCGTTAGGGGTCAGGGTAAAGGTCTTCCCCCCTCTAAAAGCCATCAGGCGAAATGGGAACCCCCAGGCATACTGTATGTTCGCCCCTCGCAGGGCTTCCGTAACGGGCCTCCACTCTCGCCTCCTCTGCAGCGTGCTGGGGGCTAAATCTTGGTATACCTGTAGTTCCTTGCCGTCGTGCATTAACTTGGCCTCTCTGGTTTTGCGCATTAGTGCTTCCTTCGTCTGGTAGAACAGAAAGCGGACAATGACATCCCGAGGGGAGTTGATTTCAGCCCTTCTCGTTCGGAGGGCACGATGAGCCCTTTCCATGTGCCATCGATCTTCGGAGAGATCCGGCAGAAGGGGTCTAAACAACGCCATAAGGATGGTCGGCAGCATGCCCTCCGTTTCGCCCTCCGGTAGGCCACGAACACGGAGATTATTTCTCCTCGATCTATTGGACATATCTTCGATAGCCAGCTCTGCGTCAGTCATCCGGGCCGCCAGGCCGTTAAGGTGGGTCACCGCCGCATTATGGGCCTTGGCTGTGGCCTCCATCCGCTCCTCGAGTTGGGCGGTGCGTGTACCCAAGGCCGCAATCTCACCTCGGAGGACCGCTGTGGAGTTAACGATTTCGCCTGCCAGGTAAGCCTGGACTTCAGCGAGGCGGTCCAAGATTTGCGAAGTTTCGCCCTTGTTTCTTCTTTCACCCAGTGCCTCGTGTGGTGAGGATGGTCGGTGTGAGGGGCTCCGTCCGGCGCCATCTTGGGGATCCGGAGACCCGGCTTTATGGGCCGTCATCAGGTCCAGGACCGACGTACCCCCCTCGGTTCCCCTCCTGGGCTGTTTCTTGAGGTTCCGTTTCTCCATGCTTGGCAATAGGTATCGATCCGTGTCTAAAATACTGCTAAAGTAAGCTTTAGATTGTGCGTTGGGGCCGGAGCTCTACACAGCCACGTCCAGTTCGATCCCTGGTCAGGCCACGCCCCCCAACAGGTTCGTTTTAAAAGGCGCCGGATAAGAGATTACCTGTCTTGTAGCTTTCTGGAAGCCGGGAGTGGACACGGAGACAGACCGGCACAAAACAGGAGAATACAGGGAAACCGCTGTATTTAGGAGGTGATCAGGCTCCGGTTGTCCAACTTTCCGGAGGTCCGCTCCAGTCCCGTTTTCCGGCCATCCGAACTGGCGAAAACCGGTGCCCCACGTTGGGTGCCAAATGATGTGGAATCAATCAATCAATTGATTATCTTGCGTATCTGCCCCCAGCCAAATTAAAGAAATAATGCGTGCACGCTCCTGAAGTAAATCACACCAGACACAGGTTTCGGGTTAATGAAAAACTTGAGTAATGTTTATTCCAAGGGGACGGCATGCCCCTTGTAAAGCAAAATTACATCATATGCATTGTCAGAGATAACATGGAATAATACATCAATAATTGGTTAGGTGTTCATTTATTGCTCTTCCTACTGGGTGTGATGTCACTGGCATCTTGGAGGTCTCCCCCAGATTCCAGCGCCATCTTGTTAATAAGGGTGTTAGTCGGTGTTAAGGGGAAACTCCCTAGCGGCCATTTTAGGTAAATCAATTATAAAAATGAATAATGCTGATTGTAGTTATGCTGAGTAAATAGGCATTTTACTAACATGAATTGGGTTAATATTTTGTCCACAACACACACACACAAACACACACATGATCACAGACCTATACACACAATCACAAATACACACACACACACAATCACAGACCTATACACACAGTCACATACATACACACATAATCACAGATGTACACACACACACACACACACAATTACAGACCTATACACATAATCAGACACACACACACAATGACAGACCCCAAAAACATACAATCAAATACCTACACACAATCATAGACACACACATGCACATACAATCACAGACCTATACACACAATCACATACCTATACACACAGTCACATACATACACATAATCACATATGTACACACACAGACATACACACACACTCATAGACCCCCACAAACATAGCTATACACACAATGACAGCTATAGACACACACAATCACAGACCCACACATGCACATACAATCTCAGACCTACACACAGTCACATATCTACACCCGCAGACATACACACATAATCACAGACGCACACACACATACCTATACACACAATAAAGGCTATACACACGCACATTCACAGACCTACACACACACACACACACACATATATACACACACACATACGCACATACACACAATCACATACATACAATCACAGACCTATACAATCACATACACACATACACACACACACAATCACAGAAACACACACCCATACATACAAACACATAATTACAGATATACACACACACAATCACAGACCCACACATATAATCACTGACTTACACACATACAATCACAGACATACACACAAACTCCCTCCCCCCCACACTTTCACTGACAACAAAATACACAAAAATCACATATACACATTTAGTACTAAAGAGGTTTTACCCAGCCTCCCCACCTTGCTCTGGGAGGGCTAGGATGGATCCTCTGTCTCTGGTGGCCAGTGGTTGCTGCTGGTCTGGGACCTCTGTGCTTTTCCTGCACAAGTCCCTCGCATGCCCAGCAGTGATGCTGATGCTGGGATGATGACATATCCCAGGGGTCGGCTCACTGCAGGGTGCACAAAAGGAGCGGTTCCCCTCCCCTTCCTGCCCCCAACCCTGTTGTCCCTCCCTCCTTTGATCTTTCATCACTCATTTCCGCCCTCTCTGCTTCCAGTGCTACTCCCTCTACTCCTGTACCTCCCTCTCCTCTCCCCATCACCCCTTCCGTCCCAGTTCCAGATTCCCCTCCCCTTCCCGCCTCCAACCCTGTTGTCCCTCCCTCCTTTGATCTTTAGTCTCTCATTTCTGCCCTCTCCGCTGGGGAGCCCAGCCTACTCAGCCCGCCCCCTCACCCGGCCCAGCCCCTTTCTCCACCTCCCTCATGGTGGCTCCCAGTTACCCGATTATGATAGTTGGGTCGAATGAATCTACCATGTCGGGACAACCTCATGCTGTAGGCGTTTCTCCTGCAGCGTCAGGTTTCCATCCCACTACCTCCCAGCTAGTTACTCCCCAGGCCATCGCTGTCGGTTCCCCGGCTCCGATGCTCCAGCCGCTCAAGCCCCTAATTCACCAGATGTTGCCAGCTATCATGGTCTCCCATTCCCGGTTCCCCCCGAGGATGACAATGTGCAGGGGCTCAGCCCATTCCGTCCTTCGAATAATAGAGTTTCCCAGAGACAGGCCACCCTGGCCAACCACATCCATGCCTTATCAACAGTGGAAGGGGCTCCCCCAATGTATGTTACTTTCAACCCCTCCCAAGCTGCAACCCTAGTAACCTCTCTCCCTGACCCAGAGAAGCAGCCCATGCCCTTCTTCCGGAGGGTTGCCCAGATTCGTAATACATACTCAGCAGCCTGGCGTGATCTGTACACTCTGTGTGAGATCAAGGCTGGGGATGCCTATTGGCCCATTATGGAAAGGAGTTTTAATGACGCTCTCCTCACTACCGATATGGATTTCCAGTCCGGTATTACATTCTGTGAACAGCTTCGGGCCTGGGCCCAGGATAAACTAGCTGAACAAACCACTTGTATAAATGACATTATACAAGATAAACTCGAGTCTGTGGAGAAGTACCATTCCCGGTTGACTCAAAATTTCTCCGATCTCGGATTCAGTATATACAACAAAGCACATACCCAAATGTTATCTGCTGCCTTTGTTGCAGGCCTTAAGGAAGCCATCAGGAAAGGCTTAGTGCTCTCCCGCCCCGAATATAGAATTATTCCTCTGGACACTCTTTTACTGGTCGCCAAGGGCCTAGAATCTGCTCTTCAGACACCCCAAAGGAAAAGTAATCCCCTTATGTTTTCCGTTTATAGCCCTGCCATCAGACCCACCCCGGTCCCCACAGTATATCCCGTGCCATCTACCCTGCCAGCTGCACAGGGGCAGCACATGACACCCGCCCCTATGCCTCAGACCAGGGCATGCTTTAATTGTAACCAACCGGGCCATTTCCAGAGAGATTGCCCACACCCCAGGGTGCCTAGACAGCTGACCACTAGACCACCTAATCCTGTGTTCAGCTATCCCATGTACCCTAATGCCCCTGCAACCACATATGGTTGTCTCCAACCAGGTTACCCTTCACAGGTACATCCTCAGGCACATACTTTGTATTACCCTCCTCAGGAATATGCCCAAACTGTCTACCAAGCTGATACTCACCCCCCACCCCGCAGCTATGCTCACCCTTCCCCTGATAGTTACGATACAGATGATTACCAACAAGATGACCGTCCTGTTCCCAGTCCTACACGCCAGACTCATCAGGCCAGTCATTCCGCCACATCCACTCGTCACTACACTGGCCCTGATCAATCTCATCTAGACCTCGTACAATAGGTAACCGGCAAACTTGTGTCTGACACCCCTGTCATGGCAGTGTCTACAGGGGACAAAGGGGGGCCTCTTGCTACAGTTGTCCTACCTGTAGAGGGTCATCCTACTACATTTTTAGTTGACACAGGTGCAGCCCGCAGTGTTCTCAGAGAACAAGACCTGCCTGACCCATCTTACCTATCCGACACAGATGTCTCTTGTGTAGGTGTCGATGGTACCCCCCGAAATAACCCATTAACTAAGCTCTTGCGGGTGGGTTCTGACATACTTTCACGGTTTGTTGTCTCTTCCACTTGTTCAATTAACCTATTAGGTGCTGATGTTCTGTCCCGTCTTCAAGCTTCTATCTCCATTACTGCTGATGGCCGGCCCAATTATTAACCCCCCTTTCTCGCAAAGATACTTCTGTCCTTTGCTCTCTGCCCCTACTACTGCACATGACATCCCCCACCGAGGAGGTAAGGGTCCCAGACGCCCCCAGTGCCATGGATAGGATCCCAACTAAACTCTGGTCCACGGGCCCTGATGACATTGGACGCCTACGAGTCCCACCTCTGGTAGTTACACTAATAAAGGGAGCCAATCCACCACGAAGACCACAGTACCCATTGAAACCTGCGCAAGCCCTCGCCATCTCCAAACAAGTTTAAAGTATGTTGGCAAAAGGTGCTCTGGTCAAGTGTGTATCACAGTGTAACACACCTCTCTTTCCAGTAAAGAAGAAAATTGAAAAAGGTCCAACCAACCAATACCGTATGGTCCAGGACCTCCGCGCTGTTAGTGAAGTCACAAACCGAGACACTGCTGTTGTCCCTAATCCACATACACTGTTGTCACAAGTTCCTCCAACCAGGGGCAGACTGCCCACTATAGTTTTTTTTTTTTTTAAAAGCATAGTTTAGGTGGCTGTCCTTTTTGTCAGAGTAGTAAAAGGTGATTTTAACCACCTTTATTCCAGCGCTGCTCCAGTCTCATCATTAAGCAATTCTAGTGGCTGTCTGAATGACTGCCACTAAAGGTGTTCCTAGGCAGCAATGTAAACACATCCTTTTCTGAAAAGCCAGTGTTTACGTTAAAAAGCCTGCAGGAACTAGCTATGGGCATTAGAACAACTACATTAATCTGTAGTTATTCTGGTGACTATAGTGTCCCTTTAATACTTAATATTTGGTTTTCGAAGGGTCTAGGATCTAATTTTGCCCGAGGGCCCAGAAGGCTGTCAGTCCGTCCCTGCTTCCAACAACTAAATTCTTCACTGTGGTTGTTCTTGCAAATGACTTTTTCAGCGTGCCCTTGGATCCCTCTTGTCAATATCTGTTTGCTTTCACACACGATCGCCAACAGTATACTTGGACTGTCATGCCTCAAGGTGCACAAAATTCCCCAATCCAATTTGCCAAAGCTATGCCAGCTGTCCTAGAACCTTGGCAGAAGTCACACCCAGACATGATCCTGCTCCAATATGTAGATGATTTACCTCTCTGTGCGGATGACTTTTCAACTGCTGAACAAAATTCCGAAGATCTCCTTTGTTTTCTCGCTGAAGGTTGTAAAGCCTCTAAAACGAAACTTCAGTGGTGCCGGCCCTCTGTGGTCTTCTTGGGACATTGCCTTTCCCATGGCACCCGTCACCTAACAAGGAACAGAGTACTTGCCATTACAAATCTCTCCCTTCCATCTACCTCTCTATGATGCCTTGAAGAGTGAACCCTTTTCATTGTCTCCTACAGCTCGCACCTGTTACCACGCCCTTCAAAGGGCCATCTCCTCCGCCCCTGCTTTGGGCCTACCTAACTATCAGCTACCGTTCAAACTTTTTGTTTTCGAGAAGATGGGCCATGCTTCAGGGGTCCTTACTCAATCACATGGTTCCCAACAACGCCCTATTGGTTACTTTTCATGCATGCTAGACCCCGTAGCTAGGGGTGGTCCTTCCTGTTTGAGTGCTGTTTTTGCTGCCAGTGCCCTGCTGGACAAAACTAATGACTTTGTTCTTGGACATAAACTAACGGTCCTCACTCCCCATGATATCGCTGCAATCCTGAATCAAGTCCAGCCTAAACATCTCTCATCTCAGAGACATCTCCGCCTTCAAACCTCCCTCCTCTTGCCTGATAATGTCTCCTTACAAAGATGGGCACACTAAATGTTACTCCTTGAACCCGACCAGTCTTCTGCCACTTCCCAAGGGGGGAGTGCCGCAATACTGGTACAGTTTGGACATAAATCCCGACGTTCATATGAAACTTCAAGTGAAAAAGCCCACGGTTCCACATGATGAACAGCCCGAGAGCTACTTACATTGCACCCTGTCTTTCAGGAACACCCCAGGTCCTGACCAATACTATGAAGAAGAATTATTCAGCCTGGTGGAAATACACATCACACTGACAGACCTGTTCTGTGACTCCAAAGGAAACATTGTTATCTTAGTCTACCTGCCCATGGAGGTATCGCATTTATATCATCATTGGGAGGTGGCTGTTCCTCATATTTCTTTCACCAAGTCTCCAGATCTCTCATGGAAAGAACTCGTCCCAGTGGCCAAAACATGGAGTACTGCAACTCAAGAACAGCTCACACTGACGGGGTCACTAAAAGAACCATAAATTGCAAAACAGTTGGTTATCCTCGATATCACACAGAGATATGTGAAGACATCCATCCTACAGAACAGGACCCGTATGCCCCTCATGATTGCTTTGAACAGATGAAAATGTAAACCACCCATCTCCCAACAGTGCACGAGGCTGCTCTACCTGACCCTGACTACACCCTGTTTGTGGATGGTTCTAGATTCGCAGATGTGCAGGGACAATATCCTACCGGGTATGCAGTCACCACAGAGGACCAAATACTCCAAGCATCTTCACTTTCATCATCTAAATCAGCACAAGAAGCCGAACTAATGGCCCTTACAGTAGCATGCAAGATGTCTGAAGGGAAGCGTGTTAATATTTACACAGACTCAAGGTATGCCCTGGGCGTGGCACATGACTTTGACTTAATCTGGAAAACCAGGGGGTTCCTTACAGCAACAGGTACTCCTGGAAAACATGGCGCAGCTATCAAAGAATTGATGGATGCCTTACTGCTTCCTGAAGAGGTGGCCATACTGAAGGTAAAGGCCCACAGGAAACTGAATTCAGAAGAAGCAGAAGGATGCGGCACGCCAGTGTCGGGAAGTGGACAGAAGAGTGTCCGTCGAAAAGACTCCTATTTACACTATGCAAACCTTACCCACCGATCTCAAGTTCCTAAGAAAGCCACCCCTCAAGAAAAACAAAGCTGGAAAGAAAAAGGGGCAACCCTCCAGAATGAAGTATACACAATCAACCTCAAATTCTGTCTACCCAAGAATATGTACCCAGCTGTCGTTCAGTGGGCCCATGGACCAGCTAATTTATCTAAGCACCTCATGAACTCTTTGATTGATAAATATTTTGAAGCACCTAGAATCACCAGCTTGACACGAAATTACTGCAGATCTTGTACTATCTGCGCCAGATGTAATCCAGGGAAAATAATTAAAGCCACCCCGAACCATTTGGCCAAACCACAGTACCCTTTCCAGAGGATCCAAATTGATCATATCCAAATGCCAAAGAGTGTCCGGTATGAATACGCACTGGTCATAGTGGACATGTTTTCAGGATGGCCAGAAGCTTTTCCAGTCGCTAATCTCACTGCCAAGACCACGGCAAAGCGCCTACTTCCTGAAATCATCAGCAGATATGGAGTTCCTGAGGTGATCGAAAGTGACCAGGGAACATCCTTCACCGCGTTGCTAACCAAGGAGATCTGGGCAGCATTAGGGGTGACCCTTGCATTCCACACACCCTATCACCCACAGAGTAGTGGTAAGGTATAACGCATGAATGGCACTCTGAAAGCCAGAATGCTTAAAATGTCCCAAGAAACTAACCTACCCTGGCCGGAGAGTCTTCCCATAGCACTATTTAGTGTAAGGTACACCCCAAGAGGGAGGTTTAGCTTATCCCCCTATGAAATTTTACTTGGAACAGCACCCAGGTTAGGCTGTTATTTTCCTCACCAACTTCAAATTCAGTCAGATGCAATGGTAGATTATATAACTGCACTCTCTCATGCCTTGACCAAAATCCATGCACAGGTGTTTTCTTCTATTCCAGATCCAGAGTCAAATACAGGAACACATAGGCTACTTCCTGGTGACTGGGTCATGGTCAAGAAGTTCCTAAGAAAACACACTCTTGAGTCAAGGTTTGATGGTCCATTCCAAGTCCTATTGACTACATCTACCTCTGTAAAGTTGGCCGGGAAGAATACCTGGATACACGCCTCGCACTGTAAGAAAGTCCCTGATTCAGAGGAAGCATATTCCACCAAACCATGAGCTTCCTGTACTTATTTCTGCTGCTAGGCCTATTAAAGGCCCAACAAGTTGCTATTACCAAAGACAATCATGTTTACACATTCGTAAATCAAGTTGTGGTGACATGCAGTTCAGATCTAAAATGACTGGCCTGTGGTGGGGAGAATGTACTCTGACCAAAGCTATCATGCCCATACGCATCATTTCTGATAACCACCAGGGCCCACTTGATTCACCACACACGTATTTTAGGGTAAAGAGAGAAACCACTATTCAAGGTAGTTTCGACCCACACATATATGTTGATGCCATTGGAGTACCAAGGGGGGTACCAAATGAGTTCAAAGCCAGAGATGAGGTGGCGGCAGGATTCGAATCCTTGATCCCACTCATCACCGCTAAAAAAAATGTTAACTGGATCAATTATATCTACTATAATCAGCAATGTTTTGTCAATTATACTAGAGATGCCCTCCAGGGCTTGGCAGAACAGTCCCTTGACCTCGGCTATTCCTGACTATTCTTTGGTACGTTAGTCCGGCCATTCTAAGGTCCGGTATACGTTATCTATCAGTCCTCTGTGTTACACCATTCTACGTGCTGGATCATACTGTACTCCTGACAACATGTTAAGTTCCTTTAACTTGTTAGTTTTATCCTGCAATCCATGAACCAGATTAGTAACCCTTCTCTGAACTCTCTCTACAGTATCAATATCCTTCTGGAGATACGGTCTCTAGTACTGCGTACAATACTCCAAGTGAGGTCTCACCAGTGTTCTGTACAATGGCATGAGCACTTCAATCTTTCTACTGCTAATCCCTCTCCCTATACAGCCAAGCATTCCTGCTGCTCGATTACATTGTTATCCCTCAATCCTTTTCCTCAGATGTTGAGGTTAGGACTCTATCAAATATTCTGTACTCTGCCCTTGGGTTTTTACATCTAAAATGCATTATCTTGCACTTATCCACATTAAATGTCAGTTGCCACAACTCTGACCATTTTTCTAGTTTACCTAAATCATTTGCCATTTGGCTTAACCCTCCTGGAACATCAACCCTGTTACATAACTTTGTATCATCAGCAAAAAACATACCTTACCATCAAGACCTTCTGCAATATCAATAATAAAAATATTAAATAGAATGGGTCCAAGTACAGATCCCTGAGGTACCCCACCGGTGACAAGCCCATGCTTCTAATATACTCCATTGACTACAACCCTCTGTTGCCTGTCACTCAGCCACTGCCTTACCTATTCAACAATATTGGAATCTAAACTTAAAGATTGCAGTTTATTGATAAGCCTTCTATGTGCAACAGTGTCAAAAGCCTTACTGAAATCTAGGTAAGCAATGTCTACTGCACCACCCTGATCTATTATTTAATTACCCAATCAAGAAAATCAATAGACATGTGCATTCGTTTTCGAACTAAAACGTTTTCGGCTGAAATTCATGTGGTTTTCGTATTCGTTGGCAGAAACGTAAACGATAATGGAAAAGAAAGGATAGTGGAAATGCCGAATGATTTCCTTTTCATTTACATTTTTGTTTATTTATTTATTTTTTTAATTCTTTATTTTATTTGTGCAAACTGGGAACAACCGTTTGCACTGCCACAACATCTGATGCAGACAAATACATAAACATCTTAGAACATTGGTATGGCATCAAAAACAGTGCACATTTTTGTTTTTTGAGAGTCAAGGCATAGAATAAGTTGAGTGTGGAACAGGTTCATACAAAGGAGATTTTGCCACATAGTTACAATGGTAAGCAGATGAATACAGGATAGGTTTATCTAGTGCTTGGGGATATTAGACTGGTGCATCTGCTGTGGTTTTCACTGGAGGAATGCATTAAAGTAAGCCTGCAGAATGAATAATAGTGAGACAAAGTTCAATACCTAGATGAGCAGCGTTAGATTAACGTATTGACTATGTGATACCCAGCGTCGCTCAGGGGGAAACATGCTGTTAAGAACCCTGTTATATTAATGGGCTGGCATTGGGTGTATATAAACAAAACAATACACGCTAGGCTTACTGGCTACATTGCCATATTTGGCATTAAAATGGTAAAATGCAAGCGAGTTAAGCAAACTATGAAAAGTGTAACAGGAGGAGTTCAACAGTCCACTGGTACCTGCTCCGCTCTGCTACGACTGAGGTGAGTAGGACGGTACATGAGTAGTCAGGTGAGGTGCACCTCAGTTAATAACTTAGCTCATCTGCAGAACAAAAAGAAACAGAGTCCTCGGCAGTCCAGTATGAAACATGACAGCCATGCAGGTAGGAGCAACAGGCGTCCTGGTGAAGTGTAAGGTAGGTATGGGACACATGCAGCCAGTCCACCTTAGGCCCTCAACCCACGCTAGTCCTCGAGGCCCGCCGCCCGGCAGCAAGAGTCCGCTCGGCAATGTGTTGTGGCCAGTCGTTCTGTAAGATGCAGGGTGTCAGGCTATGAGCTGCTTTGATCGTCGGCGTGTAGGGCAGTACAGTCTCTTGGGGAAGAATTTCCGCTTGTGTGCACCGGGTCAGTATTCTGGAGGGGCGTTTGGGGCTCTGGTGCATCGCTTTTGCCCTTCTGCCCTGGTGCCGTTTGAGTGCCGATGCCCTTGCGCCACCAGCCTGGGTTCCGGTGCGGCCCAGGGACTTCCCTGTCGGGATTCTGTGGTGGGTCCTGTTCTCAGGTCGCCATCGTGAGAGTCTTATCACCCTCCGCCGGTGTGGCTGGCATCCGTGGGCTACCACCCCTTTTGCCCTCGGTACAGAAGGGCCCCTTTTTTGGGAGTCTGTAGTTTTGGGCTCCAAAACACCTGTGTTTCAGGTCTCCCTTCTGCTGTGACTGCTTGTTTTGCAGGTTTTATGTGCCTTGGCCTGGTGGTCTGCAGGCATGTCAGTAATTTGGCCCATAAATTTTCGAAGATTATGTCCAACAGGTCTCTCATGTTCTCATTAGTGCCCTGCCTGGTAGGCTGGTGCTTGTCTCGCGTAGCCAGGTCATATGTGTCTGCCATATTGGAGGCCCCGGGCCCCACCTTGCTTGTTTGAGTCACTGGCTGGATCGATGTGCATGGGGTGTGGGGTTCTCTGTCTGGAGGGGACAGGGATACCCCCCACCGGACCATGGGGGGGGGGGGAAGTAGCGTGTGCTCGTATGTAGCTGTGTGCAACTGGTGGGAAAGTGGCCGTCTTTCACCCCCACCTCCCACGATAGGCCTCTGTGGCAGCAACAGCCACTTTTAAACTGTGGTTATTTGAATATGTATGTACCCCTTTAAGAACCAAGTGTATGCATGCATAATGTGTGGTTCAGGTCTATGGCGTTCATATGCTGGCGGCATAAAAACCCTTCAGTATTCATGTAATCGTTTCACGAACAGTGAATTTCATCTCTGTTCGTGAAACGAACAAACTACCGAAGGGAGACCACACACAGGAGGTCGTGTGGCTCCCATTAAGGATTGCAACATTGTTGCAATCGGTAAATTAAGAGGATTCAGGGTGGCCGTCGTTCAACTACCGACCACGCGGCGGTCGGCCATCTTGGATCCTTTGTTAGCCCAGCGGTATTTGGTCGTCGAGTGCCTGGAACTAAAATCGGCTACTCGGCGGCACGAATACCGCTGGACTTCCAAGCCGTTCGGGAGCCCCGGTCCTTCGGTAAAGTGGTCCCCTACAGTTGATCTGTAGTTTGAATGTAACTTGAATGTAATGTTGGTTTCGTGCGGCGTTCGGTTATTTATGCTGGGATCTGAGCGGTACTTTCACGAAATGTACACTCAGACTCCAGCTATCTACCGAACGTCCATTCGTTTGAATCAGACGAATATTATAGGAGTTATGCATTTTAATGTAAATTGTATGTTCTGCTGCACCGAGGGATAATCCACTTAACTGTGTATTCTAGTGGGAGTATCCCTCGCGTGCAGCAGGGGCTGCTGGGAGAGATATCCACATTGTTCAGTTTCCCATTTAGTCGTCCACTGTATAACCCCTGAAATGTCTGTAGGGAAACCCCTTGCATGGGAAATCCCATAAATACTGGAAGTGTGTGATTAAAGCCTCAGTTGACCTCCAAGCTATGTGTCGTCTAGTTCTTGGAGGGAAGGGATTGTAACTACGCTACCTGTCTTGTACCTGTCTTGGATTACCTTTCCTGTCTACCAGCGGAGATACCTTGGATAATACCTCTACTCCGCTACAGCCTCACCCCGTTGTTGCGCTGCCTGGTTATCCCGGGTGTCGAGTTTGGCATCTCCAGATTCGGGTATGTTACCCCAGTGTAGTGGACCGACTTGTGACAGGTTTGTAGCACCGCAGCCTGAGATAATCATCAGATTGTGTGCTCGTCGGCAGGAGCTCATACAGAGCTCATATTTTTGTTTATTTAATTAGCCTCCGTGCTGCGGGATAATAACCCCCCCTGCATTAAAATCCATGGGGGTCACTATGACCATCATATTAATAAATGGGAGGTTAAATCCTCCTGAATGCCCCTAGGCAGTAGGGGCATGTCAACTAAACAGCATTAGGTCCCCCCCCCATTATTAAATTAGGGTCCCCACCCGCCGCTCATGGGTGGGGACCGGGAGGGACATTAGGTCCTCCCCCACCATTATTAAATTAGGGTCCCCACCAGACGCTCATGGGTGGGGACCGGGGGGGTCATTAGGTCCCCCCCACAATTATTATATTAGATTCCCCACCCGCCGGCAATGGGTGGGGACGGGGGGGGACATTAGGTCCCCCCTTATTATTATTTTAAGATCCCCACCCGCGCGGGCAATGGGTGAGGACCTGGGGGACATTAGGTCCCCCCACAATTATGTTAGGGTCCCCACCCCGCGGGCAATGGGTGGGGAGTGGGACCTGGGGGGACATTTGGTCCTACCTAACATAATTATGTCCCCTCCATTATTACTATGTCCCCCCACATTTTAACTTGTGTGTTCCCCACCATGGGGGAATGGGGGACCTGTGTCAGGTCCCCCCTTATTTAACTAGCGACTGGACAGCAATAGCCGCCCAGTCACTAGTGTTTTAAAATTTTTATTTAGGCGATATGCCCCTACTCGTGGCATGCCGCGAGTAGGGACATTGGGGAGGGTTTAACCTCCTTTTTATCAATATGGGGGTCCTATTGACCCCCATATTGATTTATATTTAGTTTTATGACAGCGAGCCGACATTTAAACTTACACAGAAGTGAGAGAGCTGGTAAGAGTACCGTGGGAAAAGTAGCTATTTAGATCTAAATAGCTACTTTTCCTTTTGCAACATTGTTATAGTTTTACTATAACATTTTGTTACATGTACTCTCTCTTCCCATAGCTCTCACTCACTTCTATGTAAAATACTGATTTAAATGACAGAGAGCAGCCACTGGCTGTTTAGGTGACATGCCCCTACTGCAGGGAGTGTGGGGGGGGGGGGGGGGGGCTGGCACAGGTAGGGGCAGCAGGATTTTACCTGTGCCACCCCCCCCCCCCCCATTTATTGCACTAGTGACTGGGCAGCAATAGTTGTCCAGTCACTTGTAATTTAAAATTTGTTTAGGAAATATGCCCCTACTCGCGGCAATAGGGGCAATAGGGAGGATTTAATCTCCCTGTTATCAATATGGGGGTCATGACCCCCATATTGATTTATAATTAGTGTGTAATGACAGTGAGCAGGAGGATTTAACCTCCAATTGATTAATATGGGGGTCATAGTGACCCCCATGAATTTTAATGCGGGGGGATAATTATCCCACAGCACGGAGGCTAATTAAATAAACAAAAATGTAAACGAATAGGTAATCATTCGGCATTTCCACTTTCCTTTCATTTTCATTATCGTATGTTGCTCTTTCATTTACATTTCTGCCGACGAATACGAAAACCACAGGAATTTCGGACGAAAACGCTTTCGTTCGAAAAGGAATGCACATGTCTACTTATGACTTGCTTAGCCTCTTTCTGTCTAATCTTTTAGATCTGTCTATCTTCCTCACTCTGGTTTTTGTTTATAATTGCAAAATGCTAACTTTTAGTTTTTTACTGTTTTGGCCACATCTGTGGATTTCCACAGTGTTTTTTTGAATTTTTTGCTTTTACTGACAAGCCTAATGCAATTTTCTGTTGCCTTCACCAGTGCAACTTTTAAATAATCCCATTTCTCTTTGACTCCATTTAACCCCTTAAGGACACATGACGTGTGTGACATGTCATTATTCCCTTTTATTCAAGAAGTTTGGTCCTTAAGGGGTTAAATTGCTCCAGTCTGATAATGACTCCTTTACACATATTCTAATTTTAGAAAAGTCTGTTTTTCTAAAGTCTAAATCTTTTGTTTTTGTGTGGTGTGACTCAGTCACTGTTCTTATATTAAACCACACTGACTGATGATCACTGGATCCTAAACTTTCACCTACAGTAATATCTGATACCAAATCTCCATTTGTGAAAACTAAATCTAGTATTGCCTCCTTACGAGTTGGCTCCTCAACGACTTGTTTTAGAGACAGTCCCAGGAGGGGGTTTAGAATATGTGTGCATATTTGTTGATTATCGATTTTTGCTATCTTTTTTCACATACCGCCCCTTTATCAATACGGACTCTGTGAGGACTACTATTAAGAAATTTTAACGTTGGGAGTATACAGCCAATTAACGAGGACTCCACCAACCATAGATGCAGTGGAACGCATATGCATTCCATTGCAGTGAGATTAATGATGTCACATCTTTTGTGGTGAAAACGAGGTCTGACATGCAGAAGTCCGGAAGGGAGCACAGTATGTGGAAGATGCTTTTCTTTTACAGGTGGAATCAATTATGGACCCGTGCCTGATTGGCTAACAAGCTTTGAGGCAGGGATGAGCAGGACATTTAAACGGAATCAGAAGACAAGACTGTAGGACACTAGCCGGATTTCCCTGATGAAGTCTTAGGACAAAACGTTTAGGGAGGTAGGACTGCTTTAATTTGCCGATTTTATTGTATATTTTATTTTCATACTCACATTCTTTCTATCCTGGGTGTTTACAAGCTTCTTCCCGGATATTGAAGGCCTGCTGCGATTTTTGATAGGCTTTTAACCACTTATTTCTTGTGAGTGCAATCTAATAAAGTATTTCCTTTGGTTTATACAGTCGTACACTATTTCTTGTATCTCTCTTTTACCCTAAATCATTTAGAGTGTGAGAAGAGAAGAAAAGAAACCTACATATAATCCATATATTCAGCGAATTTTACCGTACGTTTGTGAGTGTATCTTAGTTTTTTCTTTTCATGGTGTTAAGTTTTATCTACACCATTTGTGGTCCCTCTTTGTTTTTATATATTTTAGGTTGTGTATTTTTTTTTATTCATACCTAACTTTCTCTATCTCTTCCAATTAATTATGGAATCCTAACACTTGTTTCTTCAACTGAAAACTTTCCTATTTCCCACAATTCTCTGATACTTGCATTCACAATTCCTGGGACATATCTCCAAGCCTGATAGACATCCTACAAAAGAACTGGTAATTATCCTGGTTTTTATATAACTTAATTTAAATTAAATTAAATTAAACTAACTTTTACATAAAAGCCAAATATATCTGGGTGAAGGTTGGTCAGGTTTCTAACTTAGAAATCATAATTAATGAAGGAATATATGGTTATAAAAATTCCATTTCTGCAGGTGGAATAATGAAACAATATATTCACTGGTAATTTTTTTTGTTTTTTGTTGTTGTTATTTTGTATCTCACTGTTAAAATACACTTACCATTAAAATTATAAACTGATAATTTTTTTGTCAGTGGACAAACGTTCAAAATCAGCAGGGGATCAAATACTTTCCCCCCACAATGTATTTTTATTTGTGTGCTGGGGACTAGTAGCACCTACAGCACACATGACCTAGGTAGCCCAGAACTTTACTGTTATGCTTTATCCCCTGCCCTTCCTTCTCCTTTCTCTCCCTCTCCATTTGCTGTCTCAGAGCGTGTGCATGCGCTCTAAGCCAGTCAAATAGTCAAATCAAAGGCCTCTCAAGGCCTCTCAAGCCTGTGACTGACTATCTGCGAGGCTCCTGTGACATAAGACTGGATCATGCCAAGCCGTGTCGGGAGTTTCACAGTCAGGTGCTGGATTAAGTCAAGTTAAACTTCTTTTACAGCCATTTTAAACATTTTTGAGGGGGGGCCTACAGAATAATGCCCAATCGAGCATTATTTGAACAAGGAAAAAATGGTTGGAGACGTGGGTACACTAGAAAAGAAAAATGGGGGAAGTTGTTTTGTCTGAATCATTTTACCTGAAACATTCGCATAGATTAAATTCTTCTGAACTAAAGCACCATTCATCTAAACAAAAACATTTTTTTCAGACATGTCGATGTAGACAAACCACATTTTTTTTTGGTGTATGTAGACAAACCAAATTTTTTTGCCATGCACAAGTCTAGCTCTTTCTGTCTTCAGAGTTGCGTGCATGCCAATCACTCCAATATTGGGTGAATTTATTGACTTGGAGTGCCCTTTTGATTGTACACTTTTTATTCTATTTGAACAGCCAGTGCAGGATTATGGGAATTGTGGGCCTGGAGCTGAACATTCTATCTGGTGCTTTGAAGATGATGTGCCTGTGATGATGATGATGATGTGATGTGACTGCCATCTGCAACTAGACATTAGAGTCATATTTAAAATCATCCCCATGTACATTAACTGGGAATTCCAAGCAAATAAAATCCATCTTCAGAAGTGGACCGAGGCACAGAGAAAATCACTGAGAGAGCAATGGGTTAATGAATTATGAGGGTCAGATGGAGAGGGATTACGTGCAATGGGCATGGAGCAGAGATAGACCCATCCTGTGATATACAGATTTCTATATAAATTTCAAAAGCTACCTTTAGTATGTGATTATTTTGGAAAGTGTCTCTTGTACTGCTCAGACCAGGTATGATATATGTGCCCCCTTGGTCTAATACAAATGTACTAAATACTTAAAGGACCACTCTAGTGCCAGGAAAACATACTCGTTTTCCTGGCACTAGAGTGCCCTGAGGTGCCCCCACCCTCAGGGACCCACTCCCGCCGGGCTCTGGAAAGGGGTAAGTGTTTAAAACTTACCTTTTTCCAGCGGTGGGCGGAGAGCTCTCCTCCTCCGATCCTCCTCTTCTCCTCCCCGTCGGCTGAATGCGCACGCGCGGCACGAGCTGCGCGCGCATTCAGCCGGTCACATAGGAAAGCATTCATAATGCTTTCCTATGGACGCTTGCGTGCTCTCACTGTGAAAATCACAGTGAGAATCACGCAAGCGCCTCTAGCGGCTGTCAATGAGACAGCCACTAGAGGAAATAGGGGAAGGCTTAACCCATTCACAAACATAGCAGTTTCCCTGAAACTATGTTTATGAAAAAATGGGTTAACCCTAGCTGGACCTGGCACCCAGACCACTTCATTAAGCTGAAGTGGTCTGGGTGCCTAGAGTGGTCCTTTAAAAGCAGAAGCAGATCACATGAGACAAATACAACAATAAAGAACAGTCAGTGGGCCAACAGCTATGTCTGTGTCTTGAGAGTCCAACTGCCCCTATTTAATTCTGGCCCTGTGCATAGCACAAGTTTCTCTTCCTATAGTAGCATTACAGATGGGTACCTCTTCCACTTTCACAAATTAGACTTAGAACTTTATTAAATTGCCCTTAATATGTACTTCTTGGTTTTGGTGACTATAGTGTCCCTTTAAGTTAAATTTGTAATGTTACTGACCACCTGATGTTGGAGCCGGCAACTCTACACTTCTATTTCAATTCAAAAGAAAAACAACAAAAAGATTTTATAACAAGACACCGAGGCTCATATTGCATATTCCTTTCTTTACTGTCCACCAATAGCAGCAAAGAATACAAACAGAATGAAAAAAAAGAATGAACATGTGATAACATAGGCCCCTCCCCGCTCAGGTCCCAGTATAACAGGCAGCACTTCCCTTCCATTTCCTTCTTTCTTTGCTGCTCCGACACAAAGATAAGTACATGTCATTTTCTCTCTTCATATTCTCTTAGTATACAGATTTTTAGTTCATTGATATTTTCTGTCAATCTGCTTACCACTTAACTTGGTAGCATCCTATTTATCTCACATTTATTTGTATTTATTTATCCATTTATTTATTCATTTATTTATTCATTTACCGTATTTATCCGGTATACCTCATTTTAAGAAGGAAATTTCCCCCCCTCCCATAGTATTCTCCCCCCCTCCCATAGTGTTCCCCCACCCTCATCCCATAGTGTTCCCCCCCTTTACATAGTATTTTCCACCACCTCGTCCCATAGTGTTCTCCCCACCTCCCATAGTGTCCCCCCTCCCCTTGTCCCATAGTGCACTTTCCCTCCCCTTGTCCCATAATGCACTTTCCCTCCCCTTGTCCCATAATTACTTACCTGTCTTGAAGCGTGGGCCGGCTTCACAGCGTGCACTGCGGTACAGGAACTTAAATTTCAGGTTCCGGTTTCCGGCGGGACTTAAAAGGAAGTGTGCACACTGAGTGCGCACTTCTTCAATTTCAGGTTCCGGTTTCCGGCGGGACTGAAAGGAAGTGTGCACACTCAGTGCGCACTTCCTTTCAGTCCCGCCGGAAACCGGAACCTGAAATTGAAGTTCCAGTACCGCGGTGCGCGCTGAACACCGGACCACGCTTCAAGACAGGTAACTAAACCTTCACATTCGCTCCATAAGACGCACAGACATTTCCCCTCACTTTTGAGGGGGAAAAAAGTGCGTCTTATGGAGCGAAAAATATGTATATCGGCGTATAACACGCACACATCATTTGCCCCCTGTAAGGAAACCAAGTTTAACCAAACCGAGTTCGGTAGTTTCCTCCCGGACGGTCAGAGCATAAGGTAGCGAGAGTCCGGTTCGGTAGTCCCAGGAACGAAATCCCTACGGAATATAACAGCTGCATAAGATAATTCCCTTGTTACAGCATACGAATTCCAAAATAACAGTCAGAGTCCAGATTCAGGATACAAGCAGAACTAACGTTTATTCACACACATGGCTTTTTATGCAGGTCCCCATGCAAGGGGACATCCCACAGGGAGGAGTAATATTTATCCAATCCTGGACAGTAAAAATATAAAACACACCTAATACAAACAGGCAGTTCCCTCCCCTAGTCCTGGAGATAATCAGGTCTGATATAGTGCCAACCTAATTATCTCCAGGCTGAAAATTCACCATTTTCCCCAACTTCTGGAACACCCCTTTATACCTGGGGTATCCCCACAAATACTATATCCCCTGATAGCCCCGATCCGGGTGACCAACATATCCAAATTTCACCCGGATCGGTTCAGGGGTTCGCAAAAAGTATGGAAGTCCTTTGTGACCGGTCCACTGGGGCCGGACTGCCCAAAATAGTTCCAGAGGTTCGTGTGGTTTTGCCGGTCACTTCAGAAAAAGGGAAGAAATGCATAAAAGTACCGAATGAATTCCCCTGGCTCCTAGCAGCGATTGTTCCCCTCATTCGTGTGCATATTTGTACCGAATAGCGCTCTCCTAGCTAATCGGTATCACTAGTTCCAGCGTTCGCATGATGGAGACCGGTGTTTGGGAAGTCGAGTGTCCGATTTTAGTTCCAGACACTCGACGACCAAGTCCCGCTGCCTTTGTTTGGCGAAAACAAGATGGCCGCGGTTTTCTCTGCCACGTGGCGTTCGACAGTACGAACGCTGACCGCACACATAGAGGGTGAAAGTGATGCCGGCTTTGAAGTTAAGTGAGCCAGGGGTGGTCTCGGTTCGGCAGTCCCATCTGCCGAATGAAAAGTACACAAAAAAAACAAGAACTATGCAACAAAATATCGAATAATATAGTCATTTCTTCACACTGCTCCCCTATAAGTCCATAGGTCGGCATACCCGCCTAGACCCTGTCGGGTTGGCTTGGGGATGTCCGAGAAAAGTAGCGGTTTAGGAGTCCAGTTCGGTCTGGCGTGACAGGCCATCCGCATTACCATTTTGTTTTCCAGGCCGGTACTGCATAGTAAAATTATAAGGTTGAAGGGCTAGGCTCCACCGTAATAGCCTGGGATTGTCTCCAGCTACCCGGTTAAGCCATACCAGGGGGTTGTGGTCCGTCATAAGGGTAAATGCCCGCCCATACAAATAGGGCTGGAGCTTCTTGAGTGCCCACACGAGGGCCAAGCATTCTTTTTCTACGGTGGCATAGCTGACCTCTCGGGGTAACAGTTTACGGCTGAGGTATGCCACCGGGTGGTCCATGCCGTCTGTGCCCACTTGGCTTAGCACGGCTCCCAGTCCGAACATGGAGGCATCTGTGTGTACAAGAAATTGTTTAGTGTAGTCAGGTGCTGCCAACACAGGAGCCTCACTCAATGCCGCTTTAAGCTTCTGGAAAGCGTCCGTGCACTCTGGGGTCCAGGAAACCTGTTTGGGGAGGGCCTTTTTGGTAAGGTCGGTGAGGGGTTTGGCCAGGGCGCTGTACTCTGGGACAAACTTTCTATAATAACCGGCCGTCCCTAAGAAAGCTAGTACCTGGGTTTTGGTCCTAGGTTGGGGCCAGTTTGCTATGGCCTCTACCTTCGCTGGCTCTGGACGCTGTCTACCGGAGCCCACCCTGTGGCCGAGATACTGTACCTCGGCCAGACCTACGTGACATTTGTCGGGTTTTAACGTGAGCCCGGCGAGGTGGATTCGTTGGAGTACCCTGGACACATGGCCCAGATGGTCTCCCCATGTGCGGCTGTAGACGGCAATATCGTCTAGATACGCGCATGCGAAGTCCTGAAATCCCTCCAGGAGCCTATCGGCCATCCTCTGAAAGGTAGCCGGGGCATTCTTCATCCCAAAGGGCATAACCTTGAATTGGTATAGCCCGAAAGGGGTGACGAATGCCGACTTGGGGATGGCCGCAGGCTCCAAGGGGATCTGCCAATAACCTTTGCACAGGTCCAGGGTAGTCAAGTAGTTCCCCCCCGCCATACGGTCTAAGAGCTCATCTATTCTGGGCATGGGGTAGGCGTCTGTTATGGTACGATCGTTAAGCCTCCGATAGTCTACACAGAAGCGCGTGGTACCGTCGCGCTTCGGTACTAGGACTACCGGGGAGGCCCAAGGACTTTGCGAGGGTTCTATTACCCCTAACTGTAACATATCCCTTAACTCGGTGAGCATACTCTCACGCACTGCTTCCGGGATCCGATAGGGTTGTTGCCGCAGTGGCGTCTCTCCCTGGGTTTCCACGCGGTGTACCGCAGCGGAGGTATAGCCTGGGGTGGCTGAAAACATCTCTTGATATCTTTGCAGCAGTTGCGTGGCCTCACCTTTCTCCAGGGGGTTTAAATTTTGACCCAAGCTTACTTGGTCAATGGTACAGGGAGCGGTGTCTAGTAAATCGGGAAGGGGTAGTCCCTCACTATCTTCTGTGGCGGGCGCACACACGGCGCCCACATCCTCTGTTCTCTCAAAGTATGGTTTGAGCATATTCACATGGAAGGCTTTGGTCAGCCTTTCATCTGAGCATTTGCTCACGATGTAGGTGGTCTCGCTAACCCGTTCTACTACCTTAAATGGTCCCTGCCATGCGGCTTGTAGCTTATCCTTTTTAACTGGCCTCAAAGCTAACACCTTCTGCCCCAATTCTAGTACTCTATCTTGGGCTCCCCTATCGTACCATTTCCTCTGGTCCTCCTGGGCCGTCTGCAGGTTCTCCCGAACCGATGCGGTGAGCGCCCGCAGACGGTCCCGGAACTCCAGAACATACTGGACGATAGGGACTCCCCCCTCGTCTGTATTGCCCTCCCAGTGCTCCCGTACGAGCTCCAGTGGGCCCCGAACTTTTCTCCCATACAGGAGTTCGAAGGGGGAAAACCCAGTGGAGGCCTGGGGCACCTCACGGTAGGCAAACAGAAGGTGGGGGAGGAATTTTTCCCAGTTCTTGTGGGACTCCGTAAAGGTTTTTAGCATCTGTTTCAGAGTGCCATTGAAACGTTCACAGAGCCCGTTAGTCTGGGGATGGTACGGGGCGCTGAACAGGGGTTTCACTCCACAGCTCTGCCACAATTGTTGTGTCAGGGTAGCCGTGAACTGAGTTCCCCGATCGGATAGGATCTCTTGTGGGAAACCTACTCGGGTGAAAATCTGAATAAGGGCTTCGGCCACGGTCTCGGCCTCTATATTGGTGAGGGCGACTGCCTCCGGGTACCTAGTGGCGTAGTCGACCACGGTTAGTATGAACTTTTTGCCCGACTGGCTGGGTCGGCTGAGGGGTCCTATTAAATCTACCGCTACTCGGTGAAAGGGCTGTTCTATAATGGGCAATGGGTGAAGTTTGGCCTTCCGAAGATCTCCCCTTTTTCCCACCCTTTGGCAGACGTCGCACGTCCTGCAATAATACTTGAGGTCCTGGGTGACCCTGGGCCAGAAGAAGGTTTGGGTTAACCTGTCTCTTGTCTTTTTAACCCCTAAATGTCCTGCTAGGGGAATGTCATGACTGAGTTTTAACAACTCAGCCCGGAATTTACGGGGTACAATTAATTGTCTTTTGATGACCTGGGTGGCCCCCTGTCCCACCCCCTCGGTCACTCTATATAGTAACCCCTTGTACCACTCAAACTTTTCGTGCGGGTTGTTCCCTGGGGTAACGGCCGCTGCCTTCCTATAACCCTCTAATGTGGGGTCGGTACGCTGCTCTTGTTCAAACCCCTGGGGGGTATCCCAGAAAGGGAAGGTAGGATCGGGTAAGGGGGGTATTTCGACTCTTACCTGGTTTTCCTCAGAGTGCAGCGGAGCTTCCAGTCTGGCTTGAGCTCGGGTGGTCACTGGGTATGCCTCAGCAGGGGGGTCTCGGGCCAGTTGGGAGGTCAAGCAACCTACATCATTCCCCAACAAAACCTCGGCGGGTAGTTCTTGCATAATCCCCACCTCTAGCTGTTTCGACCCGGAACCCCAATCAACAAGGATATTAGCGGTGGGCAGTTTGTGAATAGCGCCCCCAGCCACCCTCACAGCGACTGTGCGTCCGGTGCGAGCTTGCGCTCTGATCGTGTGAGGTTGCACCACAGTCAAAGTAGCCCCAGAGTCTCTCAGAGCCCGGGCCCCCACGCCATCTACGGTAATCCATTGGCGGTGGTGGTCCCGGTTGTCACCCCCAGCTTGAACTGGGTTGACCTCGTGCAATACACTCCACTGTTCTTCTTGGTTAGGAACACCGGTTGTGCCTTCCTGTTGCACACAATGAGCAGCTGCCCTGGGTTGTTGTGGGGGTTGCCTTTCCCAGCTTCCCCGGTTTAAGCGAGGGCACTGATTCTTGTAATGCCCTGGTTGTTTGCAATAATGACACACTGCAGGGGGACGTGGTGTGTTTGCTGGGTTCGGTGAAGAGTTACTCATGGCGGGTCTAGGAGGGGTAGGGGTTGTTGGAGCCTGGTAGTTAGGCTTAAAAGGTGGTCTGCTCACCCCTTGCTCCTTCCTCCTATTATCCTGATACTCATCCGCTAACCTGGCGGCTTCCTCCACAGTTTTTGGTTTTCTATCTTTAACCCAGTCTTTTATGTCCTCTGCAGCGTGATTAAAAAATTGCTCCAGTAACATAAGTTGCAAAGCATCCTCCAGGGTGGTTGCTTGGCAGCCCTTCATCCAATTGCGGGCCGCCCGTTGTAGCCGAAACGCCCATTCCGTATGGGAATCTCTCCCAGTCTTTCTCAGATCTCTAAACTTTTTCCGGTATGCCTCCGGAGTTACAGCATATCTGGCCAACAAAATGTCTTTTATTTTTTCATAATTATGTATGTCCCCCTCAGGTACTGCTCGCAGCGCCTCGGCTGCTCTACCTGACAATTTACAGCTAATGACTGCAGCCCATTTCGTGGAGTCTAATCCCTCCAGTGCACATTGGCGTTCAAAGTCTTGCAAGTAACTGTCAATTTCCATCTCATTGTCATTGAAAGATTTAAAGGCTGCATAGTTTACCTTCTTTGGGATTTCCCCAGTACTTCCCGGGGAGTGTAGTAAATCCCCCTGTGACGGTCTGTCCCGGTCCTCTCGCTCTTTTTGCGATTGTCTGGCTTGTGCCATGACCTGCAGAACCGCCTCTGTAGCTGGGTTGGGTCCCAACAGACTGAGCATCCATCGGATGTCCTTTTGCATCGCATTTTCTTCCTCTTGATCCATTTCTGTGTTGCTGGTATTATCGCTCTGCATTAATTCTGCAATTAACGTGGCTTTTGTCTTGTTACTTGCCACTCTGCCTCGAGCTTCCAGTAAATCCTTTAGTGTGGTTCTTTTAAGTAGCTGGTACTGCTGAGCCATTCATTCCCTTGCTTGGTTTGCAATGTCCATTCGGGATTCGAATCCCTCCGCTTGCCACCAGTTGTAAGGAAACCAAGTTTAACCAAACCGAGTTCGGTAGTTTCCTCCCGGACGGTCAGAGCATAAGGTAGCGAGAGTCCGGTTCGGTAGTCCCAGGAACGAAATCCCTACGGAATATAACAGCTGCATAAGATAATTCCCTTGTTACAGCATACGAATTCCAAAATAACAGTCAGAGTCCAGATTCAGGATACAAGCAGAACTAACGTTTATTCACACACATGGCTTTTTATGCAGGTCCCCATGCAAGGGGACATCCCACAGGGAGGAGTAATATTTATCCAATCCTGGACAGTAAAAATATAAAACACACCTAATACAAACAGGCAGTTCCCTCCCCTAGTCCTGGAGATAATCAGGTCTGATATAGTGCCAACCTAATTATCTCCAGGCTGAAAATTCACCATTTTCCCCAACTTCTGGAACACCCCTTTATACCTGGGGTATCCCCACAAATACTATATCCCCTGATAGCCCCGATCCGGGTGACCAACATATCCAAATTTCACCCGGATCGGTTCAGGGGTTCGCAAAAAGTATGGAAGTCCTTTGTGACCGGTCCACTGGGGCCGGACTGCCCAAAATAGTTCCAGAGGTTCGTGTGGTTTTGCCGGTCACTTCAGAAAAAGGGAAGAAATGCATAAAAGTACCGAATGAATTCCCCTGGCTCCTAGCAGCGATTGTTCCCCTCATTCGTGTGCATATTTGTACCGAATAGCGCTCTCCTAGCTAATCGGTATCACTAGTTCCAGCGTTCGCATGATGGAGACCGGTGTTTGGGAAGTCGAGTGTCCGATTTTAGTTCCAGACACTCGACGACCAAGTCCCGCTGCCTTTGTTTGGCGAAAACAAGATGGCCGCGGTTTTCTCTGCCACGTGGCGTTCGACAGTACGAACGCTGACCGCACACATAGAGGGTGAAAGTGATGCCGGCTTTGAAGTTAAGTGAGCCAGGGGTGGTCTCGGTTCGGCAGTCCCATCTGCCGAATGAAAAGTACACAAAAAAAACAAGAACTATGCAACAAAATATCGAATAATATAGTCATTTCTTCACACCCCCTATTTTCAGGGAGTTTGCCGCGTCACATGTTCGGTAGTTTTACCGCGAATCTCGCGGGTGCCGCGAATCCCGCGAGATTCCCGGCGGCCATTTTCAGACTTCCTGTTCCTACATCTTAGTGTGTCACTGGTCTGGGCCCTGGTGAGAGCGTTTTTTCCTAGCTTTGTCTAGCTGTTTGGGTGACTAACCCATACGTTCTTTCTCTTCCCTACTACTCCCTGCTAGTTTTCCTCAGCATGCCTAAACCCAGACTATCCGCTGGGTCCACTCCCTCTGGGGAGTCTGATACCCCACTCATTAGGAGTGAGGCTCCTGTCACCTCAGACAACTCGCCTACTATGGCTGATGGAGCTACCCACCCTGGTGGGGCACAGTTTCTAGCGCTACAGCGCTCAGTAACAGACGCCATTATGGCAGCTATGGAGTCTATGTCCTCCACCCTCTCCCACACCATTTCACAGGCCCTCTTGCCACGTCCTTTAGACGAGCAACCTTCGGGCCTATTGACGCCCTTACCACGTCCCTCCACAAACCCCCAGGGAGAGGTGTTCAAAGAGGGGTTTAAAAAGGCTACCCGTAAGTCCAAGCATCCCTCTGCCTCCAGAAACACCATTACTGGCGTACCTTTGGTCGCCCCAGAATGCGTGTCCCATCCACGCAAAAGAGCCTTTCCGCGCCAGGCAGAACGGGCGCGGCTATGGAAATGTGCCAGAGCACAGCTAGAGAGCGACACCGACTCAGAAATCGGGTCAAATGAGGAGGCTATGAGCAAGTCGGATACCGACTCTGATGTGGATGCCGCCGATGGTGGTCTTGACCTCCTTTCCTCTGCTCAGGCAGAGATGCCCGGAGGCGAGACAGGGATCTGGAACCCCGTGGCTGCGGGGTCAACCCTCGTGGATCCTTCGGGTGTCCCACTCTTCGACCCGGATGATCTACACCAGTGATGGCGAACCTTTTTGAGCCCGAGTGCCCAAACCGCAATACATGCCAACTTTTTTTTCCTTAAAGTGCCAACACGGCAATTGCGTGTGTGTGTGGGGGGGGGTGCGTGTGTGTGTGGGGGTGCTTGTGTGTGGGGGGTGCGTGTGTGTGGGGGCGTGCGTGTGTGTGGGGGGGCGTGCGTGTGTGGGGGGGGTGTGCGTGTGTGTTGGGGGTGCGTGTGTGTTGGGGGTGCGTGTGTGTGGGTGGGGTGCTGTGTGTGTATGGGGGGGTGCTGGGTGTGTGTGGGGGGTGCTATGTGTGTGTGGGGGGTGCTGGGTGTGTGGGGGGGTGCTGTGTGTTTGGGGGGGTGCTGTGTGTTTGGGGGGTGCTGTGTGTGTGTTTGGGGGGTGCTGTGTGTGTGTGAGAGGGGTGCTGTGTGTGTGTGTGTGGGATGGGTGCTGTGCTGTGTGTGGGGTAGGGGTGCTGTATGTGTGTGAGAGGGGTGCTGTATGTGTGTGAGAGGGGTGCTGTGCTGTGGGGGGTAAGGGGTACTGTGTGGGGGGTAGGGATACTGTGTGTGGGGGGTAGGGGTGCTGTGGTGGGGTAGGGCTACTGTGTGTGGGGGTAGGGGTGCTGTGTGTGGGGGGTAGGGGTGCTGTGTGTGGGGGGTAGGGGTGCTGTGTGTGGGGGTTAGGGGTGCTGTGTGTGGGGGGGTAGGGGTGCTGTGTGTGGGGGGGGTAGGGGTGCTGTGTGGGGGGGGTAGGGGTACTGTGTGTGGGGGGTAGGGGTACTGTGTGTGGGGGAGTAGGGGTACTGCTGGGGGGGTAGGGGTACTTCTGGGGGGTAGGGGTGCTGCTGGGGGGTGGGGTGGTGCTGTGGGGGTAGGGTGCTGCTGGGGGGGTGGGGTGGGGTGGTGCTGTGGTGGGTAGGGGTGGTGCTGTGGTGGGTAGGGGTGGTGCTGGGGGGATGGGGTGGTGCTGGGGGGGGTGGGGTGCTGCTGTGTAGGGGTGGTGCTGTGGTGGGTAGGGGTGGTGCTGTGGGGGGGTAGGGGTGGTGCTGGGGGGGTAGGGGTGGTGCTGGGGGGATATGGTGCTGTGGTGGGTAGGGGTAGTGCTGGGGGGTAGGGTGCTGTGGTGGGTAGGGTTAGTGCTGGGGGGGTAGGGTGCTGTGGTGGGTAGGGGTGGTGCTGGGGGGGTAGGGTGCTGCTGGGTGGTGGGGTGGTGCTGTGTAGGGGTGGTGCTGTGGTGGGTAGGGGTGGTGCTGTGGTGGGTAGGGGTGGTGCTGTGGTGGGTAGGGGTGGTGCTGGGGGGTAGGGGTGGTGCTGTGGTGGGTAGGGGTGGTGCTGGGCAGTAGGGTGCTGTGGTGGGTAGGGGTGGTGCTGGGGGGGTAGGGTGCTGCTGGGGGGGTAGGGTGCTGCTGTGGGGGGTAGGGGTGGTGCTGTGGTGGGTGGGTGCTGTGGTGGGTAGGGGTGGTGCTGGGGGGGTAGGGTGCTGCTGGGGGGGTGGGGTGGTGCTGTGGTGGGTAGGGGTGGTGCTGTGGTGGGTAGGGGTGGTGCTGTGGGGGGTAGGGGTGGTGCTGTGGTGGGTAGGGTGCTGTTGTGGGTAGGGGTGGTGCTGGGGGGTAGGGTGCTGCTGGGTGGGTGGGTGAGGTGGTGCTGTGGGGGGTAGGGGTGGTGCTGGGGGGTAGGGTGCTGCTGGGTGGGGGGTAGGGGTGGTGCTGTGGGGGGTAGGGGTGGTGCTGTGGTGGGTAGGGTGCTGTGGTGGGTAGGGGTGGTGCTGGGGGGGTAGGGGTGGTGTGTTAGTATCCCACCCCCCTCCTTCTTACCTTCAATGAAGTGTGGGGGGGGGGACACAGCCATCCCTGGTGGTCCGGTGGTGGTAAGTACTGCAGGGGGAGGGATCTGTGTAGCAGCTCCCCCTGTCCTCTCGCGCAATGCTGTGTGGAGCGTTGCCATGGTAACGCTCGGCAACGCTCCACACAGCATCGCGCGGGAGGACAGGGGAGCTGCTACACAGATCCCTCCCCCTGCCTCCCGACCCGGAAGCAGAATAGGCACCTGCCGTTTTGGGCAGGCAGGCGCCTATTCTGCAGTGATGGCGGACCTGTGGCCGCGTGCCCACAGAGAGGGCTCGGCGTGCCACCTGTGGCACGCGTGCCATAGGTTCGCCATCACTGATCTACACCATCCGAGGTTGGCAGAGTGGCTCCCGGCTGACCACGTTGCCACATACCTGGAAAATTGGGTCCGAAGACCCTTAAGTAAGGTGGCCCGCAACAAATTGAGGGCAGAGTGTCGTGGTGCCCAACAAAGTTTGTGACACTCCGGAGGTAGACCCCAAGATGACCCAGTTCCTCACTAAAATGGGCTGGAATCCCCATAAAGGACTGGAGTTGGCATTGAAATCCTGCCAGGACAAACACCTGGACATATTCGGCCCCTTGGCCAAACTATTTGACTTGGCGGAGGACGCCAGAGCGGAAAACCGCATGGTCGACCCTGAAGACCTTAGAGGTTGGGTCCAGAGAGCAATATGTATTGCTGGGAGTGTAAATACCTCCCTATCTATAGAAAGGCGTAAGGCCATATTATTCAAAATTGAGCCCAAACTGGCCAGCCTCGCCCTTACGGAAGCGGGTAAAGACACCCAAGGACTCCTCTTCGGAGATTCCTTCATAAAAGATTTAGGGCGCTTCGTTGGAGCATTCACGGCTCTGGACAAGGCCCAAGCCTCCATGAGACGAGTATTCCAGGGGCGGGTCTCTACCAGGGCCGGCAGACTCAGGAGCCGTCTGTCCGGCCGCAGCTACCCCCAATCCCGTGGCACGGGAAGAGGCTCCTTCCAACACCGTAACCAATACCAAGATTCCTCCCGCCCCACATTTTTTCCATCCCGCGGACGTCCATGGCGATCCAGAGGCCTTCGGGGTAACCCAAGCTCAAGACGACCATACGGTGAGTTGCCTCGTACCACACATTTCTTCTCCGGGTTATGTAGGGGGCAGACTCCAACATTTTTTCCCAGCCTGGTCACAAATCACTTCAGACCCCTGGGTACTAAACACTATTCGGGGTTTCAATATAGAACTCACCAATCATCTCATACATATCCCCCCTCCTCGACCGATCAGCTTTTCCCTCCAGGATCGCGGACGGATCGACGAGGAACTCTCAACCCCGCAGGTGTCCTAAGCAATATCTTCCTGGTGGAAAAGAAGGGCGGCCAATTGAGGCCCGTCATAAATTTGCGCCCCCTCAATGCCATAGTCAGGTACCGCCATTTCAAGATGGAGGGTATTCACCTGCTAAGAGATCTCCTCCTCCACGGAGACTGGCTAGCGAAACTAGACCTAAAAGATGCGTACCTGACAGTGCCGATAGCGGTGGCATCTCGGGACCTCCTACGCTTTTACTGGCGGCACGAGACATGGCGGTTCACCTGCCTACCCTTTGGCCTCTCCTCAGCCCCGTGGTGTTTCACGAAGCTTTTACGGCCTGTTATGGCCTGGCTACGCAGTCGAGGAGTTTGACTAACCGTCTACCTAGACGATATTCTCCTCATGGCTCAGGAGCGTTCCACCCTCCTCACACACCTACGACTGGCCATAAACCTCCTTTCACGCTTAGGTTTCATAATCAACTGGGAGAAGTCGTGCCTGACCCCCGCCACCCGCTTGGAATTCTTAGGATTCCAAGTGGATTCAGAGGCAGCAACGCTGAGCCTCCCGATATCCAAAATTCGATCCATCCGCAAAGAGTTACGCAGGGCCCTCATCCGGCCCCAACTCACCTTACGCCAACTTGCACGCCTCATAGGCCTGCTGGCCTCCTCGATTCAGGCCGTGTTCCCAGGTCCTCTCCACTACCGAGCGCTACAGCGCCTAAAGATCGCTCACCTAAGATCCGGGGCATCCTACGCGGATCTGGTATCATTGGACAGCGAGACGAAAGACGAGTTGCGATGGTGGATTCTCAACCTGTCCGCATGGAATGGCAAGCCATCTTCGGCTCAATACCAGAATTCACGATCGACTCAGATGCGATTCTCCACGGCTGGGGAGCCCACTGCGAGGGAGTCTCAACTGGGGGCCGTTGGTCGGAATCCGAATCCCGACTGCACATCAACGCCCTGGAACTTCTGGCAGGCTCCTTCACCATTCGCAGCTTCGCCAAGGACCGTGCCCTATCATGTATTCGGCTCCGCATGGACAATGTTTCGGCGGTGCGATATGTCAACCACCTGGGTGGTACACAGTCGGCGGTCCTGGCCAGATTGGCGAAGGACTTTTGGGAATTTTGCCTGGAACGGAACCTGATGGTCTACGCGGAATACCTGCCTGGTCTGCACAACGTCCAGGCGGACTGGGGTTCACGTTATCTCTCAGACACCAGCGACTGGAGATTGGCCAGGGAGGTGTTCTCCAATATATCATATCTCTGGGGACCGTTTACCATAGACCTTTTCGCTTCCTGGCTTGACGCCCAACTCCCACGCTTCTTCAGCTGGAGGCCAGACCCGATGGCGGAGGCAGTGGATGCCTTCCTACAAGACTGGAAGGGAGGCCTCCTTTATGCCTTTCCCCCGTTTTCCATGATCCCACGCTCACTCCTTCAGGCCCGCAAACACCATGTGGAAATGGTCATGGTCACCCCATTCTGGGAAACGCAGTCGTGGTTTCCCCAAGTGCTCGAGATGACGTTGGACTACCCCCGACTCCTACCGGGACACCACAACCTGCTGCAAGACCCGACGGGGCGATATCACCCCCTCCGGTTAGAAGGCTCTCTCCCACTCCTGGCATGGCGGATCTCCGGGGACCCTGGGAGCATGGGCTCCCAGCACTAGACGGGCATATGGGTCGGCTTGGCGAGCTTGGGCTGGCTGGTGCATGGCTCGGAATGAGGACCCCGTTTCGGCCTCTGTAACAGTAGTCCTGCAGTTCCTGACGTCCCTCTTCGAAGCTGGTAAGGCTTACAGGACTATTAACCTTTACCGCTCTGCTATCTCAGCGATTCACCAAGGCTTCCAGGGCTGCCCTGCGGGACAACACCCCCTAGTGTGCCGACTCCTCAAGGGTTCTAGGTTTTCACGACCACCCAGGCCACGCTACTCCACGACCTGGGACGTCTCGGTTGTATTAGCTTTCCTCTCATCCTGGCCCGCTAACGCAGGGCTCTCCCTCAAACAGCTATCTGCCAAATTGGTTTGCCTGCTCTGCCTCGTCTCATGCAAGAGAGTTTCGGATGTCAGAGCACTGGACTTCGATGCCAAGTCATATACCCCGGACGGGGTAACTTTCAACATCAGCAGGCGGACTAAGACTTCCATCAAAGCGGTATCCTACCCTAGTTTCCCTACCTCTCCTTCACTATGCCCAGTGGCCTGCCTTCGCGAATACGAGACTCGCACCAACCCACACCGCTCTACCGTCTCTCCTCAGTTGTTTTTATCTTTCCGTCCTCCTTTTCACCCAGTTTCTGGCACTACCTTGTCACGATGGGTGAAATGGCTGCTGTCCCAAGCAGGCATTGATACCACGATATTTGGTGCCCATTCGGTCCGGGGGGCATCAGCCTCTTCTATGATGTCGGCAGGCGCACGCCTAGAAGACATTATGAGGACGGCTGACTGGTCTAGGGAGTCTACCTTCCGAGAATTCTACTTTCGGCCGGCCCCACATACATTCGCTGCGGTAATGGATCAGCTTTAAACTTGCAATATGAGCCTCCGTGTCTTGTTATAAAATTACATGATTTTGCTATTACATGACGAAAAGTCATGATTTTATTAAAGACACGGAGGCGAGTATTGTCCCACCCTTTTTCGTTCCTACACAATTGTAATAATGTATTTCCCCCCCCCCAGAATTACTCATACCACTATACACCACATAGTATGGTTCAGTACGGTAAGTGGGGCCATCCTTAGACAATGTTGTTTAG
Source organism: Pelobates fuscus (assembly GCF_036172605.1). Classification (NCBI taxonomy): domain Eukaryota; kingdom Metazoa; phylum Chordata; class Amphibia; order Anura; family Pelobatidae; genus Pelobates; species Pelobates fuscus. The sequence continues at coordinate 155,201,621 of NC_086318.1, forward strand.
GTAATGCTGGATATATCAATTGTTTTGTGGGACTGTGCATATGGGGGTCATTTCTCACCCGTGTAACCTTGAAACTAGTTGCAAGTATCGACTTTAACCTGTCGGCTCCTGTTCCTTTATGTCTTCACAGCTTAATCCGGCAAGACAGCAAGCAATGGTTCGGATTATAGGACTCCTCTCGCTATTCTCCATCGGTCCTATGGCTTCTATGGTCAGGCTTCCCAGTTATTGATGTTCTACCTTCTTCAGTTTAAGTTTTTTGCCTTGGGACTTTGTTCTCACACTACTCTCGTTCTGGACATTTTACTTTGGTCGCATCTTCAGAAAGAGGGAAATGGAAGGGAAGTGCTGCCTGTTATACTGGGACCTGAGCGGGGAGGGGCCTATGTTATCACATGTTCATTCTTTTTTTTCATTCTGTTTGTATTCTTTGCTGCTATTGGTGGACAGTAAAGAAAGGGATATGCAATACTCGCCTCCGTGTCTTTAATAAAATCATGACTTTTCGTCATGTAATAGCAAAATCATGTAATTGGTCTCTTATAGGGTAACTTTCCAATTAGAGCATAACCCTGTAAATAATCACGATGGACGGCAGGAACCTCAAACTCTTTTCTAATGAAGCCCCAGACGAAAGGCACAGTATCTTAGCGCCGAAACGTGCATCAGGCGTGTTTTTAGGGAATTATTTACCTAGTAATTAGTTCAAATGGATTTTAGTTCAGTTTGTTCACTTTATTTCAGGGAGCACCAGTTATTCGGTTTTTGGTTTTCTAGTTTACACCAGAGAAGAGTTTGAGGTTCCTGCCGTCCACGTTAGGTTTAGGATTCTCAATGAGGCTCAAGAGCCCGGTTCAGTATGTTTCTCTTACCTATGTGGTAGACAGGTTCAATACCAGTGAGGAGTTATTCCATCCACAGGATTAAGGATTCTCCACGAGGCTCTATTGCTCAGTTTAGTAAGCTTTTCTTACCCATGTGGTAGGCTGGATATGGAGTACTTGGAGGAGGGAGGTTTTCTTACCTTATAGGACCAGTTGCCATATGTGGTCTTTTCTAGCTCTTATGTGTATCCTTTGACTTTTGACTGTACCAGGATTATATATCTTGGAGTTAACTATTAATACACATTTTGGTGGGGACGTTTACCCCTATTAGATACCTTATCCTAGTTAGACTCGGATTTGAATAACTAATGATTTATTATTTGAACTGTATATATTGATCAAGTGATCATTGTTCCCTGTCTCCTAGTACCCTTTTCTCTTATGGCTGGATACTGCGGCCGTGCTCTATTATGATTAGCTACTTATGTTTATAGCTTCAACAATCTTACAGCTGCCCTTTATGTTACAATTTATCTAGGGTTACAATGTCTCTATCCACTGTGAGAATCTCAGGTCTCCTGTAGGGCTCTGTCTATTAGCACAATACCTAATTTCACTCTGTCTTTATTTCTTATATATATATATATATATATATATATATATATATATATATATTTTCTTCTTTATTTTTGTTGTGCAGGTTGTTACATGGCATCGACATATGCCACAATAGCGCGTTTAAAGATGTACTGAAGTTATACAGTGGCATGAGGAATTGCACAGTTTTAGTTAATTATAACAATAACAAGCTTGACTAAGCAGTGAAGTCGTTAGAATAAAGTGAGATATTCAACGTTTAACAGTGCTAGGTTAGTTATACTGGTTATGCTAGCAATATTGAGTGTAATAGTATGATTTGCGGTGTATCAGTAGCTGGCTTGTGAGTAAAGCGTATACAGGTTGCGCTGCTCTTGTGTAGACTATTATGCTGTAAAAATAAATAACAATGCTGTATTTTGCCTACTATATAGGGTAACGTCCCTACACAGTCTAAACTTAAATGCGAACTGTAGCAGAGTAGCAGTAGATTCAATGGTAGTGTGTAAGCGAGTAGATTAGGCTAGACATGCTTACAGCAGTAGGAGTTGTGCTTAAGGTCGAAGTGGTGTGGCATTGCGTTGTCAAGAGAGTAAACATTTATACAACACTAACCTGGTTAATCTTGCAGTAGTGTGTCTCGTGTGTGAGTGAACCACATTTGCCTATCCATGTAGTTCCTCTTAAGCCTGATGTGGCAGCCTTAAATTAGGACAAAGCATATGAGTGGACTACGTTACGTAATAAAGTCCCCTGATGGTTCCCGCTGCTTATGCCCTTCGGTTACTACCTCCCACCCCATAGTTTAATTAAGTAAGCTTTAACTTTCGCATCCATTGCCGTTCATTGATTATCTAAACAATTACTATTGTTGTCTAGCTATATAGCATGAGAGTCCTGGGTACTTGTGAGTGTGTCAGGGGCTGCTTGGATGAGTCATCTACCGCCCGGTGTTCGGTGGCTGTCCCCCACACAGTCCTCTCCGCTCAGCCGATGCCGACTCTGGAGGCTTGCCAGGTGTGGAGGGAGCCTCTCTGCGGGGTTCCAGGTCCGGCGGGTCGTGAGAGTGTTCTTCGCTCGTGTCTCGGTATTGAGTCTGGCTCTGCATGCCTGTGGAGGCATCTGGCTGGATCCCCTTGGTAGAGTCTGCTTTTCGGGGCCCGTCGTCCAGAGCTGTGTATGATGGAGTGCTGGTTCCCCTTGACGCTGGCGTCGCCTGGCTGCTGTGAGGTGTGTATGGTTCGGGTTCGCTTGTGCACGTGTGAGGTGCAGATCCCTTCATGGCGCCTTCTTTTGTGCCTGCTTACTGCGTGTCACTTGCGATGGCGCCATTTTTGCGCTTGGGTGGGGGGTGCTCTAGGTGTGCCAGCTCTTGGCTTCGGTGGCTTTCTTTTTTTCGCCGGTCTGTGCCGGTAAGATGGCAGTTTGGCTCTCCGTCGTCTCCCGCCTTTCTGGGTTGCTTCCGGGCTGTTGGTCTTTGCTGTGGGTCGGGCGGTGGGCGGCGGGGTATGCAGTTTGAGGCAGGCGTCAGTGTCCTCTGCCGCAGCCTGTGCTCCAATCTGAGCCAGAAGTCTGTGAGGATTTTTTCCAGGCTGGTCAATGAGCCCTGCCGTGTTGTGTGGCAGCCGCGTGGTCTCCGCCATCTTTGGTGGGTCTTTCGGCCCTCCGCTTGATTTCCTTTTCGTTACTGCCCTGTCTGGGAGGACTCCCAGGGGTGAACCGGGATCTCCACCACCGGTCCCAGGGGGGGGTTGCGGGAAACCCGCTTGTAACAATCGGTCCCCGGGTCACTCCAGGCTGGGAGCTCGGCCGCCGCTCCCGTCCAGTGTGCACCAGGCCACTTGTCCTCGCGGGTTTTGCCTGCCGTCTGTCGTCCACCCACGGTCCGCATTACCGGTTTACCGTGGGGGCTGATAGCCAGTAAGTCGTTTGGGGTCATGTTCTGTCGTTTATAGTGGCTAGAGTGTGCCTTTAGATCCATTTTAGCAGAAATCTGTAGGGAGCTTCATTCAGGCACGTCTTCCCTCCATGACCGTCAGGCTCCGCCGATTTCTTATATATTTTAACCATTTAGTATTATCCCTAATACTTGTATGTGTGTGTCTGTGTGTGTCTATGTGTGTGTCTGCATTTTTGGGGGAGGAGTGGAAGGGGGACGGTAGACGTATTGGGGGAGAGTGGCGGGGGGGAGTAGTAATATGGAGGGAGAGGGGGGGCCAGGGCAATTTTCTCACCAGGGCATCATGCTTTCAATTAATTATAAAAGCCATCTGATGGAATTAAATGGAAAAAATTATGCAGACACTGCTTTTAATCATAGCAGATGAAGTAGCATCTATATCTGCAGAAACCATTAACCCAAATCTGGCTATGGTCATTTCTAAGCCTGTGGCTGCTGGGAATAAAGAGGCGACTGTCACGGCTAACTATGTGGTCCAGCACACAGAAACTATGTAAACATATACATAAGTAAGAAAAGGAAAATAACAGGATAGAGCGTAAACCGGACCTTAGAATGGCCGGACTAATACGCTAGAGACAGAGAATGGTCAAAGGGAAAGCCGAGGTCAAGGAAGCCAGAAAATACTCAATACCGATTAAACAAGCCAAGTCAGGGAAACCAGAGATCAGAATAATCAGGGAAACGCCAAGGATCAGGATACCAGGAAATCAGAAACACGGAAATAGCACTCTCAGGAAACCAGGAAACTGAAACCACGACAGGGCAAAGTTCTGGGAAAAGCTAGGGGTTTAAATACCCCTCTCTAGGCTATGATTGGTCAGAGGGCGACCTCTGACCCCAAAACGTGCGTGTGCGTTGACGTCGTGACGTCACGCACACGTTGGTATAACTCTCGGGGGCGGGGCTATCCATAGACGCGACCACGTGATCGGCGCCATATTGGATTCGGGCGTGATGCCCGGAAGAAGTGAGTGCGCGGTTCCCGGCTCGCTGACGAGCAGGTAAGCTCGTGTAGTCAGTACGGTCGTGCTGGTCGGGCACGGCCGTGAGGCTCGGCGGGCCGGTGACCGCAACAGTACCTCCCACTCGAAGACCGCGCACCGGGCAGGAAGGACCCGGCTTAAGAGGAAAGCGGTTGTGAAATGACCGGATAAGACGGGGCGCATGGACCCGGTCAGCAGGAACCCAACAACGTTCCTCGGGGCCATAACCCTTCCAGTCAACGAGATAGGACAAGACACCTCTGGATAACTTGGAGTCCATGATAGAACGGACTTCATATTCTTCCTGATCACCCACTACCAAGGGCGGAGGAGGAGTGGATAACTTGGTGTAGCGATTGCAAGTAAGGGGCTTGAGCAGAGACACATGGAAAGTATTCGCAATTCTCATATGAGCCGGTAGTGCCAAAGAATAGGTCACTGGATTAATACGTTGGGTAACTCGAAAGGGACCTATGTATCGAGGGGCAAATTTCATGGACGGGACCTTGAGCTTGATATGTTTTGTGGAGAGCCACACCCTGTCACCTGGAAGATAGACAGGATTAGCGCCCCGTTTTTTGTCAGCTTGGACCTTTGCTCGTAATGAGGCTTTTTGCAGAGCTGAATGGACGGAATCCCAGGTATCATGAATCGATTCTAAACGGGTGTTCAAAGCAGGAATTTCCGTGTCTGAGAATTCAGAAGGAAAAACCGCGGGGTGATAACCCTGATTTACAAAGAATGGACTATGATTAGAAGATTCATGAGTGGCGTTGTTCCTGGCGAACTCAGCCATGGGTAAGAGTTCATACCAGTTAGACTGATTGGCATTTATAAAGCAACGTAAATAGGCTTCTAAAGACTCGCCCTCTCTGCTGCTCCATTTGTTTGAGGGTGATACGCTGATGAAAAGGAGAGTTCGATGCCCAATTGTTTACAGAAGGAACGCCAGAACCTAGAAACAAACTGGGTGCCTCTGTCAGATACTATGCTTTTGGGTACACCGTGCAACCGAAAGATTTCTCTCAAGAATATTTGAACTAGATCCTGAGCAGATGGTAATTTTTTAAGTGGGACAAAATGTGCCATCTTTGTGAATCTATCGATAACCATAAGGACTGTATTAAACCCGTTTGAACTGGGTAGATCCACAATAAAATCCATGGCCAAGTGGGTCCAGGGAGCACTAGGTATGGGCAGTGGTTGTAGCAGTCCAGGAGGCGATCTAGGAGGTACTTTAGAAACGGCACATATTTGACATGCCCCAATGTAATCTTTGATATCGTTCCTAAGAGCAGGCCACCAAAACCTCCTGGAGATGGCAGAGAGAGTTTTATGGACTCCAGGATGGCCCGCTGTGAGGTTGTCATGGAACATATCTAGTACCTTCTTTCGGAACTGAGGTGACACATACAGTTTGTCCGGAGGCTTTCCCACAGGTGCCTGAGTTTGATCTGCTATTATGGCACCGAGGAGTGGAGAAGACACTTCGGAAACTGTAGTGGCAATGAGGCATTCAGGAGGTATAATAGGATATACCTCTTGTTCCGGAAATTCCTCTGTCTCAAACTGCCTAGAAAGTGCATCTGCCTTGGTGTTTTTAGTACCAGGCCTATACGTAATTACGAAATTGAATCGGGAGAGGAACAATGACCATCTAGCTTGACGAGAGGATACTCTCTTAGCGTCCCCAATATAAGCCAAATTCTTATGATCAGTAAAGATCAGAAGTGGCTCTTTGGAACTTTCCAAGAGATGCCTCCATTCTTTAAGGGCAAGTACAATGGCCAAAAGTTCCCTATTCCCTATGTCATAATTCTTCTCGGCAGGTGTGAGTTTGCGAGAGTAAAATCCACAGGGATGTAAAGGCGTATCAGGACTTTCTCTCTGAGACAGAATGGCTCCAACTCCTGTGTCTGACGCATCTACCTCTAGGATAAATGGTTTGGTTGGATCAGGATGGGTCAGGACAGGTGCTGAGGAAAATAAAGATTTTAACCGTTCAAATGCCTCTCTTGCTTCTTTGGGCCAAGATATACAATTTGCTCCTTTTTTTTGTTAAATTGGTTATAGGGGAAATCACGGAGGAAAATCCCTTTATGAATTTGCGGTAGTAATTCGCAAAACCTATAAAGCGTTGAGTAGCTTTAAGGCCCTTGGGCAATGGCCACTGTAAGACTGCCTCCAGTTTGCGGGGATCCATCTGGAAACCAGACGGAGATATAACGTATCCAAGGAATTGTATCTCCGTTTGGTCAAACTGGCATTTCTCCAGTTTACAGTAAAGACCGTTCTGTAACAGGGTTTTGAGTACAATTCTCACATGTTCGTGATGTGTCTCTAGGTCTGGGGAATAGATGAGTATGTCGTCCAGATACACTAGAACGAACATGTGAAGGTACTCTCTTAGGACATCGTTAATAAAATCCTGGAATACCGCTGGAGCTTTACATAATCCAAACGGCATAACCAGGTATTCGTAATGTCCCATTCTGGTGTTAAATGCGGTCATCCATTCGTGACCGTCCTTAATTCTGACTAGATTGTATGCACTTCGGAGATCGAGCTTGGTAAAGACTCGAGCTCCTTTCAATCTGTCAAACAGCTCTGATATAAGGGGAATAGGGTAGGCATTTTTATGGTAATCCTATTCAAACCCCTATAATCGATACAGGGGCGTAGGTCTCCTTCTTTTTTAGAGACAAAGAAGAACCCAGCCCCGGCTGGTGAGGAGGATCTACGGATATGACCCTTTCTGAGAGCATCCTTTATGTATTCTTCCAAACAAAGATTTTCCTGGGGGGACAAGGCATAAACTCCTCCCTTGGGAGGCATAGTCCCTGGTAATAAATTTATAGTACAGTCATAGGGTCTATGAGGAGGTAACCCTTCTGACTGGACCTTGTTAAATACCTTTTTTAAATCCATATACTGCGGCGGTATTTGTGTGGTCAAGGGAGGTGTAATAGGAACATTAATGGTGCCAATAGGTTGTGGGATTTGCTTCAAGCACACACCTTTGCATCTCTCACCCCAACTCACAATCTCTCCTTCAATCCAATCCAAACGAGGATTGTGTTTCAGGAGCCAAGGGAAACCGAGTATTATCGGACATGTAGGGGACGATATAATTTGAAAGGTCATTTCTTCAGAGTGGAGAATACCCACTGAGACAGTGATTGGCAGAGTTTCGTGTGTGATGAAAGGCTGGGAAAGAGGCCTTCCATCAATGGCCTCGACTGCTATAGGTTTCTCTTTTTGTCTTAAGGGCAGGAGATGTTTAGCAGAGAACTCTTTGTCTAGGAAATTCTCCGCTGCCCCAGAGTCAATCATAGCCTCACACTGGATAGTAGTCTTCTTAAAAGACAAGGTAACTTTGACAAGGAAACGGTTCTTAGTCAATTTAGGGGACATATACATCACACCTAAGGTCGGTCCCCGTACGTGCCTTAGGTGTGCAAGTTTTCCGGCCGAACCGGGCATGACGATCTTAGATGTCCCTTCTTGCCACAATACATACATAACCCCTCGTTACGTCTGTGTTGTCTCTCTGCCTCAGTGAGTTTAGCGCTACCCAATTGCATGGGTTCAGGTTCTGGAAGAGGCGCTTGGCTACTCACCACTGGGTTAGAGAAACGAGGGGCTATGGACAAATTAGAACGTCTGTTACGTTGTTTGTTTTTCTCTCTCTCTCTGAGCCGGTTATCAATGTCTATCATGTAGGCAATAAACTCATTAAGATTAACCGGAAGGTCTCTTGCTGCGGTCTCATCTTGTATACTCTCAGCTAGACCTTCAGAGAAAGCAGCCACCAGACCACTATTAGTCCAATCAACCTCAGACGCCAATGTCCTGAACTCTATGGCATAATCGGCTACAGAACGACTGCCTTGCTTTATTCTCATAAGGGCTTTGGCAGCGTTCTTCTCCCTGCCTTTAGGTTCAAACGTAGCCTTAAAAGCTGTGAGAAAGGCACTGTAATCACGGGCTACTGCGTCACCACTTTCCCATAAGGGGTTAGCCCAGGTTAAGGCTTTTCCAGTTAATTGGTTCATCAGATAGCCTATTTTTGATCTATCTGTTGGGAATGAACTTGGGGAGGCCTCAAAGTGGTATTCAATTTGGTTTAAAAAACCTCTGAATTCTTTAGAATCACCTCCATAACGAGGGGGAGGTGACAGGGTTATGGACGGTGGTTTATGTGGTACGGGAACCACTACAGGTGGCGGAATCACAGGTGGTACAGGAGGGACCTCTAAATAGGCAGTCCTCTGGAGCAAGGTCTGAAATGCCTGGGCAAATTGGTCTAACCTGTGGTCCATATCCTCCACCCTATTTTCACAGGCGATCATATGTTTGCATAGTTCTGCAGGATCCATGGCCCTGTCGTAATGTCACGGCTAACTATGTGGTCCAGCACGCAGAAACTATGTAAACATATACATAAGTAAGAAAAGGAAAATAACAGGATAGAGCGTAAACCGGACCTTAGAATGGCCGGACTAATACGCTAGAGACAGAGAATGGTCAAAGGGAAAGCCGAGGTCAAGGAAGCCAGAAAATACTCAATACCGATTAAACAAGCCAAGTCAGGGAAACCAGAGATCAGAATAATCAGGGAAACGCCAAGGATCAGGATACCAGGAAATCAGAAACACGGAAATAGCACTCTCAGGAAACCAGGAAACTGAAACCACGACAGGGCAAAGTTCTGGGAAAAGCTAGGGGTTTAAATACCCGTCTCTAGGCTATGATTGGTCAGAGGGCGACCTCTGACCCCAAAACGTGCGTGTGCGTTGACGTCGTGACGTCACGCACACGTTGGTATAACTCTCGGGGGCGGGGCTATCAATAGACGCGACCACGTGATCGGCGCCATATTGGATTCGGGCGTGATGCCCGGAAGAAGTGAGTGCGCGGTTCCCGGCTCGCCGACGAGCAGGTAAGCTCGTGTAGTCGGTACGGTCGTGCCGGTCGGGCACGGCCGTGAGGCTCGGCGGGCCGGTGACCGCAACAGCGACTTGCAAGAGTCATTCCTGTAAAAAAATCTAAAAGAGCAAGAGAAGATTCCTAAAGCTCTATGTCAGAGGTTCAGATCCCAGATGGCTCTATCTCATCAGAGGATGAAGAGAGCATGGATTACTCTTCTAACCTAGACGGTTAAGTGGTTGATTCACTAATTTATCTAATTAGAGACACTCTACGAATCCCAGAGGATTGGGGAAAAGCTAAGGACTCCGATATATATACTTTGAGGACCTGCACAGGAGAATAATTATTTCCCCATATACTCCACCATAAAAGATCTGATAAAATCAGAATGGGGATAAAAGAAGAAGAAAAAAAAGAAAAAAACCCAGAGATATGTTTTTCAACCCAAGGGAAAGTTAATATTTTTTTCCCATTCCAAATAATCAGACGCATAATTCTGGAAAATTAGGTGTATCGCACAGTGGTAGAGAATATGACTGCAGATCAAGAGGTCTCAGTACAAATGCTGATACCCCCCCCCCCCCCCCCAAATAAGAAACGCATAAATAAGAAAATCATGAATTCAAAGTTACCTTCAAATCCTTTTCTTGGGTGCCATTGATTCTACTATTTTAAAAACACAACACTGAAAGTGGATGCGGCTATATTCAAAGTGTCAAAAATAACAGTTTTACCTATAGGGACAGGGGACAGGGCTGGGGACAGTGCAGCATCTTTAAGGAAACCAATGGAAAAACGATCAGATGCTAACCTGGCCAAGACTTACTCTTTAGGGAAAGCAATGCATCCTGCAGTGGCCTTAACATCGTTGTCAAGGGCTCTAGCCTCTAAGTGTCTGGACCTCTACACTTAGTAAAGACATCTCTAAAGGCACTAACAAAGATACATTACTGGAAATTTTAAAGGATTTAAAATTCGCTTCAGATTTCATCACAGAAGCATTGGTAGTCCTTACCAAATTTATATCCAAAGCTATGGGCCCTTCAGTTTCAGCCAAGAGAGCCCTTTGGTTGAGAACATGGGATGAAGATAGTTAATCAAAACCAACCTATGCCTACTTCCTTTTCATGGAAACCTTCTATTTGGAAAACCCTTAGATGATGTTACCTAAGGTGGCTGAAGGGGAAAAAAGTTCTCCTGCCACAGGACAGAAGAATAAAACAATATCCTAACGGTTGGAGTAGAGGATACAAAGAACAAAATTCCTTTTGAGACCTTATAGCCTGGAAGAGAATATTGTAGAGTGCCATGTTCCAAGGAGGTATCTGACTGCCATTTTGGAGTCAAGAATGAATTTGTTCCTAGTTTGCTGCAAAATTGGAAGCGCTTCAGACTGTGTTTTTTACCTCTTGTTGGATCTATAGAAAAAACATATATGTGAGAGAGACTGAACTTGATGGACGAAAGTCTCTTTTCAGCTAGAGGCTGATGAGAAAGCTCAGTGGGCTAATACATCATCAGTAGAATCTATCCCCCCCCCCCTTAGGGGTTGCAGGTTGAGATCCTGGCAGTGTTGAGTCAGCTCTTCATTCCTCCGAGGTTGATGTAATGAGTACCATTAAATTGGGTAATAGTAACAACCCTGGACGTATTTGGAAGTCAGAGTAATCTGAATGTAACTTTCCTGGTTACATGCTTTATTATTATTATGTAACTATGTGACATACTGGAAGGAACAACAGAGTCAATCCTCCAAAACCCAAAAGAGGAGAACCGTTCGTTCGGCAGGTGGCAGGAAACAGATATTCAAGGTAGGAGTCCTCCTTGCAAAATTTAATTTGCAAAATCCTTGCACATCACAGATTTTTCAGTTCAGTCAGTTATAGAGAAGAGGAAAAATCTATGCAAGAATGCCAAGAAAAGCCCCTTCAAAAGGAAGTGATTTGTTATATTCCTTCCAAAGAAAGATTTCAAGGAATTTACTCTTCTGTTTTTCTTGCTCCAAAACCATCAGAGAAATGGAGAAGGAAGGTGATCTCGCTATTAAAGAAAGAATTTTAAAGATAGAGAGTCTTCAGACTATGATTCCTCAAATATATATCCTACAGAATGGGTAACCTCCATAGATCTTCAAAATGCATACTATCACATCCCTGCAGCCCTTGCACACAGGCAGTCATTTCCAATTCCTAGGTATGCCGTTTGGTCTAAGCTTCGCACCCAGTACATTCACTAAGATCCTGATCAGCCTAAATGCTCTCCTATGAGAATCAGAATATTCCATTATCTGTGTCAGGTCCCCTGCCCCCGCTCCTCTCGCGGTGACCTTGCTTACCTCATCACCAGGGGCGTATTAGCCGCGAGGCAAACAAGGCATTTGCCTTGGGCGGCATTTTCCAGGGGGCGGCAAAAAACGCCGCCCCCAAATGCCCAGGGCAAATGCCTTGTTAGCCTTGCGGCTAACTGGGCTGCCGGTCGGGCTGCTGGGCTGGTTGCTGGGCGGGCGGCTGGCGAGGGAGCTCTTCCTCTGAGCTCTCTGCTCGGCTCCCTCGCGCGCCGCAGAGTGAGGCTGGGAGCCGGAAGATGACGTCATCTTCCGGCTCCCAGCCTCACTCTGCGGCGCGCGAGGGAGCCGAGCAGAGAGCTCAGAGGAAGAGCTCCCTCGCCAGCCGCCCGCCCAGCAACCAGCCCAGCAGCCCGACCGGCAGTCCCACTAGACCCCAGGGAGGTAAAGAAACCCCCCCCAGCATTCCCAAAGGTAAGGAGGCTGGGGGGGTAGGTTATATTAATGATATATTATATATATATTATATTATATATATATATATATATATATATATATATATATATATATATTTATTATATATATATATTTATTATATATATATATTATTATTATATATATAATATTATATTATATATATTATATATATATAATATTATATTATATATATATATATTATATTATATTATATATATATATTATATTATTTATATATATTATATTATATTATATATATATTATATTATATTATATATATATTATATTATATTATATATATATTATATATATTATATATATATTATATATATATTATATTATATATATTATATTATATATATTATATTATATATATATATATTATATTATATATATATTATATTATATATATATTATATTATATATATTATATTATATATATTATATTATATATATTATATATATTTATATATTATATATATTATATATTATATATTATATTATATATATTATATATATTATATATTATATATATTATATATTATATATATTATATTATATATATTATATTATATATATTATATTATATATATTATTTATATTATATATATTATATATATTATATATATTATATTATATATCAGAGAGTGTGTGTGTGTCTGCTAGTGAGTGTGCGTGTGTGTGTCTGTTAGCTAGTGTATGCGTATCTGTCAGTGAATTTGTGTGTGTGTGTGTGTGTATTTAGAAGGCGGGACGGGGGGGAAGGGTTGGGTGGGGGGGCGCGCGCGGGGGGGGGCGCCTGAGTTTTGTCCTGCCTAGGGCAGCACAAAACCAGGATACACCACTGCTCATCACAGCGAGCAGCGTCATCTGGTCCCTGTCTCCAGACTGGCAGTGTGTCTGATGCTGCACGCTCCAGTGCAGCTTCCTTATATGTGTGCTGCACCCGGTCATGTGACCCGGCACACAGTGATGACCTCAGAGACCACAAGGGAGGGAAGAAACTCCTCCCACGTGTTGTGGTTAACACTAATTGGAGATTAGCCAATCAGACACACCCTGTGTGTATATAAGCTAACCTCTCCCTTGCCTTAGTGCCCTGTTATTTTCTTTGGTTTACCATTGCACGTTGCACTTATTTGGATTTCCTGGTTACTGATATATGGCTTTGTCCCTTGTTATTACGTCTCTCTATTTCCCTTGACCTCGGCTTGTGAATTGACTATGCCTTTTTGCATAACCTGACCATTCTAAGGATCGGTATTGCAATTCTCTCTACTCTGTCTGTGTGTTAGGATTCCCTAGTGAACGTTACAATCTGGAAGATATACTGATTGTCAACCAATCAAAAGGAAGACTGATAAGAGATATAGAGACAGTCATTCAGGACTTACAAGATTTCGGCTGTATTATAACTTCAACAAATATAAACTGCAACCATCACAGAGAACAATGTCCCCAACTATTGGTTTAGTGAGGTGGGCACACTGGAACCTGAGAATAACACAGATAAATGTCTTAGAGCAGTTCAATCAAGAATGGAAAGAAAAGATCTGGATCACAGAAGAAGTAAGAATGTATCTTCATGTCATGTATTCATCCGCACATAAAAATGTGGTTAATAGCATTTACTGTCCTGACAGGAAAAGTTGTGCCGAGCAGCAATCATGCACATGGAAACCTGGTAATTATTTTTGGGGTCAAAGGCCAATCATGGCCAATCAAATCCACAGGACAGTTTGTGCTGAGCAGCAATCATGCACATAGAAAGCTGGTAATTGCCTTTGGGATCAAAGGCCGGTTACAGCCAATCGGATCCACAGGAGGGATATTTAAACCCAATTCTCCTCTTGCTCATTGCCCTGTCTTGGTTTCATGCCTATGGTTATCCGAGAGTGCGTTCCTGATCTTAATTTTCTGGTGTTTGACTTTGTTTTGATTTCCCTGATATTTGGTATCCTTGACTTTTGGATTTCCCTCATCTTTGTGTCTGATTCTGTGTCCCTGACCTCGGCAAGCATTTTGACTATTCTTGGAGACGTTAAGTCCAGCCATTCTAATGTCCAGTTATATGTTATCCTTAGTCCTAGGTGTGACACAGTACTGCGTGCTGGATCAACTTGTAATCCTGACACTTCAGTAGAGGATGAACATAGAAAATATCAGGAGAGGCTTCCGGCTGGGGGATCCAGAGTCGGAATTAGTGACCACTGATGCCAGCAGAAAAGGTTGGGGAGCTCAATACATCTTCCAGGACTACTGAACAATGTTGCCAACACTATGTACCTAATGTACTGTATTTCCTCTCCTTCAATTAATCCAGATAACTTTCAAAAAGACCTGGAAGGAAAATCTAGAGGTGATAGCAATTATTTCTCGTTGGCCAAGGAGGCCTTGGTTTCCACTGCTGTTAAGTCTGTCACAAGGAGTTTCTTGGGAACTGCCAATCAAGAGGAACCTATTATCACAGAGCCCAGTTCTCCACAAAGATCCTGTAAGACTCAGTTTGAAGACCTAGAGATTGAGAAGAACTTTCTGAAAACTAGAGGCTTATCAGATTATGTAGTGGAGACTATTCTCAAAGCTAGCAGTCACACTACGTCATAAGTATACAATGGAATTCTAGAAAGCTTATGTTGATCTTGGGAAAGTTTCTGAAACTCTTAATGGTCCTTATTTGTTGGATGTTTTGCAAAATGGTGTGAATGAAGGTTTAGTTCACTTAAAGTACAATTATTCTACTATTAAACATTTTAACAAAGGAGTTTTAACAAAGGAGCAATGAGAATTAGACCATCTGTTTAAAATCTTCATCCCGACATGGGCAGGGCCGGATTAACATAGGGGCTGATGGAGCTGCAGCTCCAGGCCCAGGCCCATGGAATAGGCCCATTTAAAAAAAAAAAATAAATTTTTTTTTTTTTTAACACACTACTCTTAGGTTTGCCACCTGACTGGTATTTTACTGGCACAGCTGGTATTTGAGTGTGCCTGTCCGTGCCGGTATTGCAGTAATACCGGCAATACAAATGCAGGTATTTTTCTCAGAATAAATGGAGATTACTCTGCAATACCAGCACTGGCCAGTAGGGGTCACTGTGTGTGGAGAGAGGCAGGGATAGGAAGTTACAGCATATCCCTGCCTCTCTCTACTACTCACTGATCCATGGGGGAGCAGCAACACGGCACAGAGTCCAGACAGCAGCTCTACAGTAAGTGAGGGATGGGGGGAAAGGCAGCAGGGACACATGGGGACACTGAGACACTAGGGGACACAGACACTAGGGGACACTGAGACACTAGGACACATTGGGACACAGACACTGGGAGACCTGGGAACACTGAGACACTTGGGGACACTGGAAAACATGGGGACGCTGAGACACATGGGGACACTGTGAGACATAGGAACATTGGGAGACACTGAGACATTGGGACACGGAGACACTATGTCCCCATTTCTCCCAGTGTTCCCATGTCCCCCAGCCAGTGTCCCTAGTGTCTCAGTGTCCCCAAGTCTCCCAGTGTCTGTGTCCCCATGTCTCCCAGTGTCCCTATATGTCCCAGTGTCCCCATGTCTATGTCCACAACTGTCTCCATGTCTTCCAGTGTCCCCAAGTGTCTGTCTCCCAGCCAGTGTCCCCTAGTCTCCCAGTGTCCCCTAGTCTCCCAGTGTATGTGTTCCCATGTCTCTGTGTCCCTAGTGTCTTAGTGTCCCCAAATGTTTCAGTGTCCCCATGTATCTCAGTGTCTGTGTCCCTAGTGTCTCAGTGTCCCCATGTCTGTGTGTTCCCGGGTCTCTCAGTGTCCCCATGTCTCTCAGTGTCCCCGGGTCTCACTGTGTCCCCAGTATCCTAGTGACATGGGGACACACTGAGACATTGGGACACTGGGCAACATGGGGACACTGAGACACTGGGAGACTAGGGGACTGGGCGACATGGGGACACTGACACTGTGATACATAGGGACACTGAGACACTGGGTGACTTGCGAGACTGAGACACTTGGAGACATTGGGAGCAATCCATCTATACAGCAGAACCAAACTGTGAGTAGTTTGTTGGTGATTTTACAGAATTTTCTCTGATGTCACTCCTTGTGATTATACAAATGATTAAGGCTGGTATTTTTTCCCAAGAAAGGTGGGAACCCTAACTACTCTTCACATACTCTTGCTTAAAGGAGCACTATAGGGTCAGGAACACAATAATGTATTTCTGACCCTATTATGTTAAAACCACCATCCTGGCCCCTTCTTGCCTCCCTATAGTATAGTAAAATATAACTTGTATTCAAGTCTGCAGCTACTGGCTCTGCCTCTGAACTGACTGTCTGCTAACATCATCAGAAGTGGTGGTCTGAGCAAATTACAATACTTGCCCATAGGATTGGCTGAGACTGTCAACTAGGCAGATCAGGGGCAGAGCCATCACAAGTCCAACATAGCCCTGGCCAATCAGCATCTCCTCATAAAGATAAATTTAATCAATGCATCTCTATGAGGAAAGTTCAGTGTCTGCATGCAGAGGGTGGAGACACTGAATAGCAGTGGTGCACAATGGGCAGTACTGCCCCAGGAAGCACCTCTAGCAGCCATCTAAGGAGCGGCCAGTGGAGTTATTTTCTCTGAAAAGACAGGGTTTACTGCAAAAGGCCTGAATGGAATGATTCTACTTACCAGAACAAATACAATAAGCTGTAGTTGTTCTGGTGACTATAGTGTCCCTTTAAGTTTGGAAGCTTAAGAGGGATGTATGGGAACAAAACTTGTGTGGACTGGCTGACAATAAAATTAGCTTAAGTAATCCAGACATTGGTCTCTCTAACACTGTGGCATGTCCCCTTTCTTCTACACTTACTACATACACCTTTTCTCTGTCTCAGACTATATACCAGGCATTTCTGCCTGCTAGTAATAAGGTAAGGAGACAAGTGGACCAGCGAGTGCTAGGGGACAGTCCTTAGAAAGCATGGAGTGAGCGCATCTTTAGACACATTTATGTCAAGCTCAGGGTGCTGCCTGCGTAGTATGCCTGCATGATTGGCAAGCAGCCTGACATGCATTCATGCCAGGCTGTCCTTCAAATTCTTTGGACAGGCATGCCCCCTTTTTGGGCAAGTTCTCCCCTTTTGGCAGGTCTGGTCACGTGATTCGCACCAGTGTCCCACCCTTTTACCCTGCCCATTGACTTCCTGCTTCACTGGACACTGCTGTTAGGGGTTATGGATTTACTTGAAAGATGAAAGCATAAATTAGAGAGAGATTAGCATAGGGTATGTGTTTTTGTATAGCTGCATCCTTTGAGTTTCCCTCCAACACCATCTCCATCAGGTACATGACGCTTGGGAGGTATGACTGTTTTAGTGTTTTTGGTCGATAAGATTCCGTAATTAGGCCCATCATAATTGTCAGCACCAGGCCCACTGTGCTCTTAATCCGGCCCTGGACATGGGACTTGCCTACAGTTTTGCATAGTCTGACAGGCACACCCTTTGAGTCTATGGATTTTTCATCTTTAGGGGTCTTAACAAAGAAATGTGTTTTGCTTGTTGCCATCACCAGGGTAGGGCTGTCGGCCTTAGACCTGGGGGCCAAATCCAGTCAAGTGGCCCATTGCACCAAGAGGAGAGCACAAACACACACACACACACACATAGACAGACACACACTTTACACTTTTAAAGCCAGTAGACAGGGACTGAGTAAGGGGACAGGGCTGTAGTGGGGGGGGGGGGGGGGTATGAGCTGTAATTGGGGGGTTAGGAAATGTAGTGGGGGGATAGAGGCTGAAGTAGGTTGATGGTTACAATATGGGAAAGGGGCTGTGGTGATATGGGTTGAAATTGGGGGAGACGAGCTGTAGTGGGGATATTATGGGGCTGTGGTGGGGGGGCATGGGGCCGAGTAAAGGAGACAGGAGCTGAGGGGGGACAGGAGCTGAGAGTGGGGGACAGGAGCTGAGGGTGGGACAGGAGCTGAGAGGGGGGACAGGAGCTGAGGGGGGTGGCAGGAGCTATAGGGGGCAGGAGCTATGGGGGGGCAGGAGCTGAGGAGGACAAGAGCTGATAGGGGGGACAGGTGCTGAGGGGGTAACAGGTGCTGAGGGGGGCAGGAGCTGAGAAGGGGGCAGGAGTTGAGAGGGGGGGCAGGAGCTGAGAGGGGGGGCAGAAGCTGAGGGGGGGACAGAAGCTGAGGGGGGGGGACAGGAGCTGAGTAAGGGATACAGGGGCTGAGGAAGGGAACAGGGCTGAGGAAGGGGACGTGGCTGAGGAAGGAGACAGGGTTAAGGAAAGGGACAAGGGAGGGGGACAGGGGCTGAGGAAGGGGACAGGGTTGAGGAAATGGATAAGAGAAGGGGACAGGGGCTGAGGAAGGGGAGACAGGGGCTGAGGAAGGGGGGGCAGGGGCTGAGCAAGGGGACAAGGCTGAGGAGGGGGATAAAAAAATAAGAAAGCCACACAAAAAAAATACCTAAAGTGTATTCCCCCTCTCCCTGAGTCTTACCTTAGGCCATGGAGGGGTGGGCAGGAACCAGGATCCAGCAGGAGCAGGTGCACCAGCCATACTTCCCTGCGGTCCTGGGAGGAGAGCAGTGAAAGTCATGTCCCCTCCTCCTGACATCAGGAGAGCCTGGCAGACTCCACTGGCTGCAGGCAGAGTGAGGTAAGTTGAAAAATCCGAGTCCCCAGCCAGAGGCAGAGGATTCGGATTTTTACTTTTTCTTTTGCTAGATGTGGGCAGCCCTGGGTTTAGGGTGGCCTGTGGGGCATTTGCCTCCCTGCCCCCTGTCCCAGCGCGCCCCTGGCCATCACCTCAGCCAGAAGAGCTTCAGAATTACAAGCTCTTTCATCTGATCATCCATTTACTCAATTTGTTGGGAAATAAGGTGGTTCTAAGGTTGGTTCCGATATTCATTCATAAGGTTCCTTTCCTAATTTCACCTGAACCAGAAGATTATACTACCTTCTTTCTTGGAAAGTCCTTCTTCTGAAGAAGAATCTCTTTGGCATACTTTGGATGGGGTTAAGCCTTTATGCATTTACCTTGATCGTACTAAAGAATTTAGTAAGTCAAAAATACTTTTATTGTACCTCTGTGGTTACCATAAATGTATATCTGCCTCTGTTTCTACTATCAGGAAATGGATTACTTCTGCGATTCAGAAAGCACTTTATTGTAGATATTAATCACATAAATGTAAATATGTGCACAAGTATCACTTTAACCCCTTAACCCCTTAAGGACAGATGACGGATATATTCCGTCACGATTCCCTTTTATTCCAGATGCTGTGTCCTTAAGGGGTTAAGGACCAAACTTCTGGAATAAAAGGGAATCATGACATGTCACACGTCATGTGTCCTTAAGGGGTTAAAATGGACTTGAAAGCACTTTAATGTATGGAGTAGGCACTTTAGCATATATTAAATAGATAAGTTACTCCTATATGTTTGGCATATCTGAATGAGGATGTATATGTATGTATATATATATATATATATATATATACACACACACATTTGTTTGATGGGTTATTAGTCTAAAACTTTGTTGTAAAGAGAGAGAAATGTATCTAATTTGTTAAAAATTATAGTAAAGAGTTTGGTATAAATATGAAATGATATATTATGCTCTAATGAGTGAACAGTGTGGAATGTGGTTTTAAACGTTATATGATTGATTTTAATTTGTCTGACCGTATGTATGCTATATGAGACCCGGCCAGGGAGCCTGAAGCGATATCGGGTAACCCTGGTAACAAATGGTGACGTCAGCACACTACTTCTGGGTAGCGGCATGTTTGCACATGCGCAGAAGTGGTTGGAAGGTAGAAATAGCGATACAGGTGGTGAGTGATTTTATGATTAATTAGTTTGTTTAGCTATATAAGTGTATTAGTTAGAATATGTATTTATGCTGAACTGATCCTGATGAAAGCCACAAACGATGGCTGAAACATTGATTATGCTTTAACAAAAAATGGAAGAAAGAAATTATTGCAAAGGAGAAAGACCGTGAGTGCAAGCCTTTTTTCACTCTCTATTATAATTTACGGCTGTGGCTAGAATGCACCCGGCATTTGGAAGAATCTATAAAGTGTGTGTGTGTGTGTGTGTGTAAATAAATATAAAAAAGTAAGAAACTCAGGCACTCTACCTTTAGAGATTTGTTGAAATAAACCTCGGTGCTGCACAGCATAGATAAATACAGGATGTTGAAAAGAGCACTCCAGAGGATTTGTTTAGCAAGCTTTATCTGTGATACAAAATGATCAACGATTCAACATTTTGTATCACATATAAAGCTTGCTAAACAAATCCTCTGGAGTGCTCCTTTCAAAAAAAAATAAATAAAAATAAATATATATATATATATATATATATATCTATATCAATTCCTGGTAATACAACGTCAGGATCTATAGAATAAGACTGCTGGGAACCAGGGTGGATAACTATCATAATTTTAGCACCAAACTCCTGTCCTGCTAAATTTTTGTAAGTTGGAATAAATCTTTTCTCCTGGTCAGTTTTGGCATAGCTCCACCGTCTAAAGATTTATACAAGCAATCCCCCCACCGAGATCAGCAATCATCTTTTCCCTGTTCCTCACCTATCAGTCATGTTGCACCCAGTTACAAATGTTCTTTTTAGGGCAGATTTTCCAATTTAAATGGTTTTTCTAGGGGAGGTCAATTAAACATCTAAAAAACAAACAGTCTGGAACAGCCTTAAACAATGGATCAAATGTCACAAATACCTTGACACTGCTGAATCCATGTTACTTTGCGGATGCACTAGTGGTATAGTATTAATACCCCTCTTCTGCTGCAGGGATAAACTCCACATCCGCCCGAGTCATTGGGAACAAAATGTCCTGATTTGCTATTTTCAATTCTCCCATATTTGGCAACTAATGCCAGCACAGACAGAATGCTGGCATTAGCCAGCCAATGGCAGCATGTCCTCCTCACAGCCCTTCCCTGACATATGTTGGTTGGAGTAATCCCTTAAGGAAATGTACCTAAGTATTTTTTTTTTTTTTGCAAATAACTAAGAGTTTTTCTAACATATTGTCATAATTTCTGATGTTGATCCAAACGAATTAAATTGGGGCCTAAATTAGTATCGAAGAGCATGCAGTAGAGCTTAGGTAATTAAAAGAACACAATAATAAAT
Source organism: Pelobates fuscus (assembly GCF_036172605.1). Taxonomy (NCBI): domain Eukaryota; kingdom Metazoa; phylum Chordata; class Amphibia; order Anura; family Pelobatidae; genus Pelobates; species Pelobates fuscus. The sequence goes on from NC_086318.1 coordinate 155,222,867, forward strand.
GAAGAACCACAAGAATGCAGAACTTTTTATTATGAAAAAAGTAAGGTAAACAACATTGTTTAATTAACAGCATTAACAGCAGAACTGTAGCAAAAAGATTGTTTAGAGAGACATACTTTATGTTCATGAGCCCGTAAAGTTAGTCTTTACGGAACCTTTATATTCAATATGCAATTTAAATATAAAAATGTTGCCCCACTGATCAGTTACCTGAATCTGAAAAGATCATCAAAACACCATTATTATCTATATTTGTTGAGATCTGCAACATTTTTTTTATTTATTTATTTATTTTTTAAATGTTTTAAACTTGGCTCATATTTTGTCTAGAAAACCTGATCTTGATTATCTATGTATGCCAGTGTCATCTGTAAGCAAAACAGATTTAGTGGTCCATCCACATAGATGGGGTAGGGGAAACAAAACAGGGACAACTGTAAAGAGTTAAAAAAACAAACAAAAAAAACACTATATTCAGATTGAGCCCAGCAATGTACTGTTACTTTTCAAGTACCAAAAAAATGATGCAGCTGCTTAAAATGTATGCAGTCCACATTCATTGCTTGTGACGCAGGCCATTACACTGGCAAGAATATTTTCACAACTACTGACCCTCATGCGCTGCACTGGGAAATTCTGATCACTCCGCTCAGAAAGGACATTCAGGATCCAGAGGGGTAAGTAAAGCATAAATAAAATTGTACAATAAAACTGTACAAGAACATACATGTGGAAAAAAAAAAACCCAACGGTTTGAATTTGTAATTTGGAAACAAACCTGCCAAGAGAAAATAAAAAAATAGTAAATGTACTGGTATCTTGGCTCTGTAACATCGGCTTTGTACAGAACAGTGCTTGAACAATTTCAAGCTACAAATCGCCTTTCTATATTTAAATGGTCCCCTTACAGGAGTTTCACAGTAAAAACAATACAAAAAAGGGTTGTCCACTTTAGCTTTCTCAAAATTCAAAACAAGGTTGTGTGGTGCCACTGAAGACCTTTTTCCTCTGCAATTTGTTAGTCAAAGTGGAGAAACAAAATGGAACAGAAACACAAACAGCCCTATGCATTGTGTAAGACTCATCCCACGGTGACAAATCTGCTGCCTTTGCCGAGCGTCTGTGATAATCTTTGCTCCTTCAGGATCTTAAAGCGTTCATTTAATGTTATTCCAGTCTAAGAATTAAAAGAAACAAACTGTAAATAACTGCTCACCCAGTTGTTTATGTATAGTTCAGTGTGTAGATTACATATTCATAAGCATAACCAAACTGCCAATAATGCAAAGTGAAAGCAAAATTATTATTTCAGAGCATTCCTCTCTTGTTCAGGGCAACTTCCCTTAATAAGCTAAATAACTGCTATGTAATGAGCAAAGACATTCAATATGGAAAAACCTCACTCTCCAGTTTTTTTAATCAATAGAGTTTGCTAAAAAAATATAAAAAAAAAAAAAAAAAATCCAAATATATATAAAAATAACTAAAATAAACAAGATTAATTTATATACATATAACATACAACATATGCAACGGCAGCTCTACACTGCTTAATCATTTGCAAATCCAAAAGGTAATGCACTATATACCTATGGCATTATAGGGAAGCAGAACACACACACACCTGTTTTGCAACACTGTTTATATCAAAATCTAGAGGAACACCTTTGGGAATTTTTGCTTCTGCGCCTTCCTTTTTCAACAGGAAAGGGAGCTGCGGTCGAGGCGTCCTTGTTCCCAAAGAGCTTCTGTACACAAATAACAGAGACCATGTAAGAATTTAAGTGGAGCCATACCAACTCAAAAAAAATAAAATAAAATCTGTGCACCTTAATTTCATTGCAACAAATCTGTTGCGGTGCAATGAGGTTCTGGGTTCTTAACCTTAAGGGGTTAAACCAGGGCTTGACAAATCCCAGGCACCAGGTTGCCGTGGAGACTAGAAATTTTGTCCTGGTGCCTAGGATTCGTAAGTCTGTTCAGTGTGAGGGAGAGTGGAGCCTGAAATCTTCAGCTCTTCTTGCTCTGCTCCCTGCTGTGGTTCCAGGATATGACATCACTAAATTGTGCGCGAGAGTGCAGAGCAAGAAGAGCTTCAAGATTTCAGCAACCACACTGGATCCCATGGAAAAGATCTACTCAAGCTCTCCCAAAAGGTACAGAGGCTGGGTGGACTTAAATTTATATAAAAAAATTTATTTGTGAGTGTGTGTTTTTCAGTGAGTGCATAAGTATATGTATGTCTGCCTGTAATTGTGTGTTTCTAGGTGACCAGTTCCCTTCTGATCACACGGAAAAGGTGTTTTTGCTCCACCTTCATGGCTATCAATCAAATGCTGTGCAAAATCAGCATTCTCCTCATAGAGATGCATTGAATCTCTATGGGGAACATTCAGTGCCTGCATGCAGACACTGAATGTAGGTGCTGCACACTGTGTAGCAGCGCTGGACTAAGAAGCACCCCGAGGCCATCTGAGTTACTGTCACTAGGGGGGTCACTACGCAGCAATGTAAGCACTGCCTTTTCATACATTAAAAAGCCTGCAGGGATAGGCTACAGACACCAGAACCACTACATTAACCTGTAGGTGTTCTGGTGATATAGTGCCCTTTTAAGAATTGTATTTTTGTCGTTGAAAATGAGGAGAGAAAAAGAAAACCTGGCTCCTCATTTATTGAGCTGACTCCTAGATTCTAAGCAAATTTGCCAAGCCCTGGGTTAAATCCCACACTCTTGGAGACAGCATTATGTCGCTCTGCCCCTCTATTTCTCTTCTGAGTCTGAGGCTTCACACAGGGAGGCTCAAACCAGTCACACTTGAGGGCGTCAGCTGTGTGTGGGGTTAAACTGCTCATTAACTGGTTAACCCTTTAAGGTAAGAGTGCCCTGAGACCTGGCAACAGAACAACTTCACTGTAAATGGTGTAAGGAGCGTGCCTTTAAACCTCATGTGTTTAGCCCCTAAAGGAACAAATTGAACAGACAAATGCAGGACTGTACAGAGTGAAAAACGCTGCAAAACTTGATATCCCACTTTGACAGAAATACTTACAATGATCAGATTGGGCCGATGGAAAAGTTGCATTTGGTCCTTTATGGGCTAAAACAGGGACACCTGACAATTCTGAACAGTTTGTGAGACTTTAGGATTGGTACAGCATCAGTGCATTCTTATTAGCTCGCAGCCATTTTAAAAATATCCCAAACTGGGCTATCACTTACATAGGTAATGGTGCAGCTGTTGGGTTATCAATAGACACAGTGAGAATTCCTCCACTGCTCATAGATGTTCTCCATCTAATGCAAATAAAGGTGAGGTGGGGTAACAAACAAACAAGAAAACAAGAAAAAAAGAAAAGAAAAAAAACGTGATCAATAAAGTACAAATCACATACCACTTCAGTAAGCCACTGTTGTATTTATATCCCTGCATATGATGTTTTTTTTAACGCCTAAAGAAACAGCTTGTTTTTCCCTAATTATTTTTTTTAGATGAAATAGTAAATAGAATATATGTAAAACTGTTGTATTTAGTACATAGGATTCTTATAGGACAAAAGCACAAAACTCTGAATTTGACTAAAGGAGTACTCACGGGTGTGTACTGTTTATATCTTGCAAGTCTATATGCTGATCCCTGTCCATCTGAGTTTGGACCTATTTCATAAACAAAACAAAAATCAAAACAGTAAACCTGTATATCAAATTACCTGCAATGTAAAGCCTTGTAACATTTTGTTTTTTTATTGTATTCTAAACACTACAGTTTTTTTACCCACACCTCTATGTGTGTAATCAAGGTCTTTACACTGTATTTCTAATCAACAATAGCTACTTTTCTAGCACTTCATCATAAATAAATACTCTATTTTATTGGACCAATTACCTTCAATCCTCGTCTGAAGAAGAATGTGGCCTGTCGACTTTCTCTTTGATGGTTCATTCTGAATCCACTTCTAAAAGTGTTAGTTTGGGTATAATTGCTGTAACACACATGTATTGAGGACAGTGTATTATATTCAAACAACAGATTTTCTTGATAGAAGCTCAAGACTGTCTATAAGGTTATATCAATCTAGATCTATAAGATTTTGTTAAAAGATAATAGTTCTAGAGAATATATATATATATATATATATATATATATATATATATATATATATATATATATATATATATATATATATATATATATATATATATTTTTTTTTAATTTTCTAGATTTTGTGTCCCTAGACATAAAATCAGTTTTCGTTCTAAATCTTACCTACTATAGTAATACCTTTGTAGAGAAGATACAGGTTTATTCTCGAAGTCTGGCGGACTTAAATAATTCATTCTCCTTCTAAATGGCAGCGGGTGACCCGATGAATTCTAAAAGTAAAAAATATTTAAATAAATATTTTAAAAACAACACAGTAGGAGATTAGGAGCACTGTATATGGACTTAATAGGATGATAAAAATGTAATCAAACATTGTATGAAATTTCAGCACTTTGGAGAAACGGTTTTGCAAGAAAGGGAAGAAAAAAACTGTTACACATCTGAATGTTTAGCCACAGGTGTTCTTTTTATCTGTGCCTTTTCATGAAGATGGGTTTTGAAAATTTCTGTGAAATTCCAAAAGCTATACACGACACAAAGAAGGGAATAACTGGTTGCATGTAAAGACAAATTGCCAAAATGTGTAAAAGGATTATCACTGCCATGTCCTGTTATTTCCCACCAACAGTCAAACATTACTGCGAATAGAAACAGGCATTGCACTGTGCACAATATAGGTCTATGACACCTTATCAAGGAAGAGTATCTTTAAAAAAAGATCCCTACCATAGACTCTGCTAACTCCATGGCTAAAAATAAAACACAAAGCAACTTAAAAAGGGACACTATGGACACTAAAGCACTATAACCTGCTGAAGTGCTGTGTGTGAAAAGTGTGTTTCCTAATTTGTGCATTTAAATTTTTTTTATATGCAGATTTGAATAGAAATTGCTACTTTTATAAATGAACCTGGGTATCAATCAGTACTTCCTGGTTTGATTAGCTCAGTGGAGCTAATCTTAAAAAGGAACAACTGCCCAGACGACCTGCCTTGCAAAGACTTCTCATTAACCTGTACTGGGAAGTCTGTAATTGAACAGCCACAGGAAGTTTGGTCGGGTTAGATGGGGAGGGCTTGCAGTTGTACCAGACAAGAGAACTGTGTTTTTAAATATACCATAAAAAGTGCATAATGAAATGTATGTTTTCATTTGGGGTATTTTTTTTTTTTTTTTACTAAACATAGATTTTATAATTGCAGCTTATATAATCTATACTTGTAAAGACATCTTGTTAATGTTTATTTCTCATTGCAAAGCAAGAAGCTGACTATTAAAAAGTGTTACAAAATAGTTCTTACCCTCACACCGAGTGGAAGGCGACTCATGGAGCTGAAACCATTCCAAGACGCCATCTTTCTTACTGCCAGTCCGGTTTTGACGCCATATGGTCGTCGCTTCAAACCAGGAGCCCTAACGTTGCTGCCAGCCACTTTAAACATGAAACATGAGAGAGAGATCAGAGAAGGTCTACTAAACTGGTTCATGGATTGCAGGATAAAACTTACCAGGAAATGTTAAAAGATCTTAACATGTATAGCTTGGAGGAAAGACAAGACAGGGGGGATATGATAGAAACATTTAAATACATAAAGGGAATCAACACAGTAAAGGAGGAGACTATATTTAAAATAAGAAAAACTACCCACATCAAGAGATAAATGAGAGGGGCAAAGGTTTAAAAATAATATCAGGAAGTATTACTTTACTGAGAGGGTAGTGGATGCATGGAATAGCTTTCCAGCTGAAGTGGTAGAGGTTAACACAGTAAAGGAGTTTAAGCATGCGTGGGATAGGCATAAGGCTATCCTTACTATAAGATAAGGTCAGGGACTAATGAAAGTATTTAGAAAATTGGGCAGACTAGATGGGCCGAATGGTTCTTATCTGCCGTCACATTCTATGTTTCTATCACAGTAGTTAAAAAATAAAAAAATAAAATAAACACACACCTTAAAATTGGGCATGATAATTTCTTTAAAAAGTGGTGTGCATACTCTATTTGATGCTGGTGCTTCAAAAGACCTCACTCTGTTTTATTGGGTATAAATCTAGAAAAGGCTAATGTACTGTGAGATGCCCAAAATCATTAGAAGATACCTGAATAATGCCGAGCTCCGAATCTACCCCAGTTTTTAAACTGCGGGTAAGGACTGAACTGTGATCTTCCATTAAAGGTTCTCTTTTGCTCCTGCTTGTTCAGTTTGATGATATCATCTGTAAAACAATATCCACTGCAGCATTTAGCTGGCATATCACAAATGTTCAGGATAAGATTAACATTGCATTGTTGTGATAACACAATTGCACTAGTGGCTTTGATTTCTAGAGTCCAAAAGAATGCAAAAGCCCTAACAAGCTAAAAAGATCATAAGCAGAGTATTCTAGTGCAAATTTCAGCCACAAAATAGGTTATCCAGTAATGTCCAACATATACTAGATTGAAATCTAAATTACAAAACTGAAGCTTAAAATTAGCCAAGTTGCTGTGGCTATAGCGGATGTGGAGTTTTTTTTTTTTTAGCAAACGATAAGTATGAAATTTGCAATTCTGATTTCAACTTTGTACACTATGGAGTTCAGTGAAGAAACATTAAAGTAATGAGGAAAAATTGAGTTTATGTATTAAACTGTAGTCGTGTAAAATCCAACTCGCAAAATGCAAGTTAAAAGAGCCAAAGCACAACTATAGCAGTGTTACTGAAATTGTCTAAATCAGTTGTTTTTATGTCTAAACATTGCAATTTGGTTATCAATTCACTAGGGTTTTGTCAAATATTTAATAAGCACTACTACCTTAGTAAACAAACAAACAAAAACAAAAAGTGAAAAACCCTGAAAAGGGAGGTTTGACAGTGGTGTGCACAGGGTATAGATAACACAGACACTCCGTTATAGGAATCTCCCCTCCCCCCTATTACTATGCAAATTCTAGGTTCAGTTTGGGAAACAGATGCACACACAAAGCAGTGTAGGCAGGTGGAGTAATAGTATTAAAAGAAAAAAAAATCTGTCACACAGCCATCACACTGGGGCATGTATTTTACTACCACCACTATCCGCTTAACACCTATGCATTTCATCTCCAGCACCAGAACAATTTACAGGCATTAAAGGAAAACAACACAATTGTGTTATTGAACGGTCCTGGTTTAGTAACTTCTCATCTCAAAACTCCAATTATCCTCACTTCCAGCTGCCATCACCCATTTAGCAGTTCATTTCAAGAAATGAGGAGAGATACTAAGATGGTTACCACTGATTCCAATTTAGAACGTAAGCCTTCCATATACAGCCAGTAAAAAACTATTCTTCAGGAAAGGCTATATACCAGTGATAATCAACTTTTGGCACTGCAGCAGCTGTTCACTACGTTCCCCATGATGCTCAGCCAGCCAGCCAGCTCAGTATCATGTAGATAGGCAGTTCCCAAAAGCCGAGAATGCCAAAGGTTGTCCATCACAGATATATAGCGGATAATGTAGATCCCATGAAGGCACTTGTCCAGCTCCACGTTGTATACCCATACCCTTACTGTAAACAAAGTCCAGCGCCCCCTGTGTGAGGGCTAGACCGGTGAGCAGCTAACATACACCCCAGGCTCCATGCACCCCGCAACCCGGGGAGGGTGCTCACACAGTCCTGGCAGCCCGTACAAGCTCTCACCCAGGGACATGTCGATCTTGTCCATGGTCTCGGGCAGGCTGGCTTTGTGTGGCACCATTGTGTCTCCTTCCAATAGCCCTTTTTAGCAGCACCAGTCCAGATGTGTCACCGCCGCACGGCTCCCAGCTGTTGACACGCTGTCTCGGCGAGCGCCTGAAACTCCGAGCCCGAGGCTGCTTCGGTTCAATATCTAGGCCCAAACCCGCTGCTTTGGCGACCTACTTACATCACCGGACGCTCTGCGTGCTGACGTCACGGGACGCGGCGGCCATGTTTGAAGCCGTAGTCAGGTTTGCCCTCAGCCCGAGTCCTGCACAGAGCTGGCCATGGGTGCTTGGTGGCTGTGTGTCAAATGGTGTCTGTACCCACTGGGTAACCATGACAATGGCAAACCACTGCTCGTGGGCTACTTGTTATTCTGCTACTTTAGCTGAACTCCCACATACCCATTGTACAGCGCTACGGAATTTGCTGGCACCATAAAAATAATAATAGTAATAATATGCTCCAGTGTACAAATAACCAAATTCAAAGTCACTTTAAGATGTCTGAACATTATGAAATTAATAGGAGATTGCTAATAAGATGGTATTTTGTCACTTAGTAATATTATATTCTACTTCCCCGCCATCGTGCTGGCACTATGGTTGCCATCTTTTTGTGAAAAATTACCCGCTTTTTCTAATTTACATGATCAATTATATGTGCATGATATTACAGTAGGTAACTTCACCTGATGTTACGTTAAATCTCAGGGAGTGGCATAAGAGAAAATAAAAATGTTTGGATTTGGAAAATCCCCTATTTCTAAAAAAAAACTACTTACATTGTGTGTACTGTGTCTGACAGTCAGTGTAGTAGTGCACAGTGTCACTGTCTAGGTGTGTGTATAACCAGGGCCAGACTGGGAAAAAAATTAGGCCCGGGCATTTTTCAATCAGAGCGGCCCCCTAAGAACGGGGCGGGGCCAGAGAGAGTGTGTTTTGTCATCACTAATTACAAGCACGCCCCCTCTCAAAGTGAGCATGTTGGTTCAATGGGCAGAGCCGCGCTGAAGAGCTCTGGCATTAGAAAAAGGCCCTGAATTTGTTCTGCGCAGCGCAAGCAAGTTTAATAACATGCTTGCGCTGTGTTTGCTAAAATTGCCTCTGGTGTCTCCACAAGTGGGATACCAGAGGACAAAAGGAAAGTGTATGGTGCATGTGTTTGGAGCCTGCTTGAGGGATTGCGTGTGTGTAGAGTGTGGTGTGGTATTGTGTAAATAGGTCAATTTCATTTGTGTTTGTGGTGTAATATGTGGGGCTAGGGGCTGTAGAGAGTGTGTGTATAGGGGGCATAGTGTTATAGGGGATGTAGCGAGTGTGTGTATACGGGCTGTAGTGTGTGTTTATAGGTGACGTAGTGTGTGCAGGGGTTGTAGAGAGGGTGTGTTTAGAGAATGTTGCATGTGTTTGCTGACAAGGAATGTAGTGTGTGTGTAGGTGGTGCAGTGTGTGTTTGTGTAGGAGATCTAGTGTGCAAAGGACCCAGGTTGTGTATAGGAGATTGTGTGTGTGTGTGTGTGTATAGAGGATTAAGAGTGCATATAGGGTAAGGGATCTAGCGTGTATCTGGAGCGTAATGTGTGTAGTGGTGCAGTGTGAGGGGTGCTGTAGTGTGTACATATATATATATATTTGGACGTATTGTATGCGTGAGGGGCAGAGTGTGTGTGTATGTAAGAGGGGTGCTGTGTGTGAGGGTGTTTTTTTCTGCCGTCACATTCTAGGTTTCTAATTTTCTTTGTTAACTCACTGAGGGTTATTTTATATATATTATATATATGTATATATATATGTGGGAGTGTGCTGTGTGTGTGAGCGAGGTTGCTGTGTGTCTAAGGGTGCTCTGTGTGTGTCTGGGTGCTGTGTGCGTCTGGGGGTGCTGTGTGTGTGTCTGGGTGCTGTGTGTGTGTGTCTGGGTGCTGTATGCGTCTGGGGGTGCTGTGTGTGTCTGGGGGTGCTGTGTGTGTCTGGGGGTGCTGTGTGTGTGTCTGGGTGCTGTGTGTGTCTGGGTGCTGTGTGTGTCAGGGGGTGCTGCGTGCATCTGAGGGTGCTGTGTGTGTGTGTCTGGGTACTGTGTGTGTGTGTCTGGGTGCTGTGTGCGTCTGGGGGTGCTGTGTGTGTGTCTGGGTGCTGTATGCGTCTGGGAGTGCTGTGTGCGTCTGGGGGTGCTGTGTGTGTGTCTGGGTGCTGTGTGTGTCTGGGTGCTGTGTGTGTCAGGGGGTGCTGCATGCATCTGAGGGTGCTGTGTGTGTGTCTGGGTGCTGTGTGTGTCTGAGGGTGCTGTGTGTGTCTGGGGGTGCTGTGTGTGTCTGGGTGCTGTGTGTGTTTGAGGGTGCTGTGTGTGTGTCTGGGGGTGCTGTGTGTGTGTGTCTGGGTGCTGTGTGCGTTTGGGGGTGCTGTGTGTGTGTCTGGGTGCTGTGTGCGTCTGGGGGTGCTGTGTGTGTCTGGGTGCTGTGTGTGTCTGAGGGTGCTGCGTGCGTCTGAGGGTGCTGTGTGTGTGTCAGGGGGTGCTGTGTGTGTCTGAGGGTGCTGTGTGTGTCTGGGGGTGCTGTGTGTGTCTGGGTGCTGTGTGTGTCTGAGGGAGCTGTGTGTAGCCGCGGCAATGCTCAGACCTCGCGAGAGGACCCGGCGGAGCTGCTGGCAAAAGCTCCGCCGGTCCTCTCTCCTGCCTGCCTCCCTCCCTCCCCAGCACCGGCCGCCTGTAACTGCCTCTGGGCTGGTGAGGGAGATCTTTGATCTCCCCACCGGCCAAAGGAGACACACAGCAGGGCCGGCGCTCGGGTACCTGGCTGGCCCTGCAGGGGCTGGCAGGGGAGATCCTGTGATCTCCCCTGCCGGCCTCGGCCCCCAAGGCCATCGTGGCCCACCGGGCATTTGCCCGGTGTGCCCGATGGCCAGTCTGGGCCTGTGTATAACACTGTGTTGTAGAAATTTTGGAGCCACTTACACAGCTCAAGGCCTGTGCTCCCTGACCCCTTGGGTCAGCCCTGAGTCCGTCCATAGGATGCAAAGCCAGCTCTACCCACAAGGATGCAGTGCATGTGTAAGGGATGTAGCATGTGTGTATACTAAATGCACAGTATGTATGTGTTGTGGAAGCCATGTGTGTAGAGTGGATGCAGTGTGTGTAGTGCCAGCAGAGTGTGTACACAAGTCTTTCAAGGATCCTGGACGCAAAAGGCAGAAGTGAGATAGGGCAGTAGTTGGATGGGGAGTTAGGGTCAAGGTTGGGCTTTTTTAGAATAGGGCTTACAGTCGCATGTTTGAAAGGTAATGGAAATATGGCAGATGAGGGGGAGAGATTAAGAATTTTAGTGAGAGGCAAAGTAAGAGAAGGATACAGAGTACAAATGAGATGCAAGGGAATAAGGTCAAGGGAGCAGGTGGTTGGGCAGGAGGACCAGAATAGATCAGAAACCTCTTCTGCTGTAGCGGGTACGAATGCAAATAGAACAGCGGAGGGAGTGAGGTTGGGGGAAGTATTGTAAGGAGAAGGAGAGATATGAGAGTTCATTGTGTATTGCAGAAATGCCATGCAATTTTTGTAAAACATTTTTTATTCTTTATTTTCAGTGCAATAGCATTATTACAGACATTTGTGTATTTGCCACAACAGTAAAGAGTTAACTTGGTATTCCAAACATGTCAATACAGTAAATTGGCTAAAACATACATTGCACATTTTTTAATATAATGGGCTGTTGGGTTATAGGGTTTTTCCTCCGTTAGTACTGGTACGTGCTAGGCTAGGAATTGCGGAGAGGTGTCTGTTTTGGGCTAGGCACTTGTGAGCTATCAGTCTCATAACATCGCGTTGGTGATCTTGGGGACCTGGGACGTTGTGCCACTGGCCTGGTAGCCCCGTTTGTTAGTGGGTGCATGGTTTTCCCCTTTAGTGTCGGATGGTCTTAGTCTTAGGGCTGCTGGGTTGCAAATGGGGATTGAGGGGCGTAAAAGCAGGGTAGGTGCAACTAGCGATGCACTAGCACAGTTGTCTAGCAGACCCGTGTCACTATATGGCGCTAGGGTCTAACGGGTCCCTAAACGCGTTGAGCCGATGTCAGGTGGTCTTCAGCCTAGCTAATAGGGTGTCGTCCAAATGGGGTCGGGATGTAGCTCGGAGCGTGGCTATCCATTTAATCAGTGGGGTACGCCTATTGTGGCCGTGCGCTGTGGTTATGTGTTCTCTATATGTTGAGATCCAGGTGTGGAGTGTAGCGCTCCATGGTCGACTATGTCCCTTAACCCTATGGCATTGGGGACGGGGGAAGTGGTGGAATCGGTGTGCGGTGCTGCCGCCCTGCTGCTTGGGACTAGGAAAGAGAGTGTGGGTGGCATCTCCGGATCAGAGATTTTGCGAAATGAGAAACATTGTGATAATATGAACATTGAAAGGGAGAAAAAAAACAGGAATATAAACTTTGTGTACTGGTTTTGTTGGATGAGTTCAGGTTTCTGGGCGTTGTTCTTCTCCACGCATGGGAGAGGGGGAGTCCTCAAAGTCTCTCAGATGAGTATTGGGTGTACCTGGAATGGGTAACCCTTGCAGGGTGAGGCCCAGCGCTGTCAAGAAGGCAGGGCCGTTTTCCGGGTCAGTTGCTTTGTATGTTTTCCCTTCCTTCGTGACTAGCAGTGACCTGGGGGTTGACCATCGATACGTTAGTCCCGCTTTTTGGAGGAGTTTAGTGATGGGCTGCATTTCCTTGCGCCATATCAGTGTAGATCTGCTCAAGTCCTGAAAAGAGGAAATGTTGCTGGTTTCTAATTTGTATGGTGTCTTCCCTTTAAGGGTGGTTATTAGGCCCATTTTGTCCATTAGAGAATGGCAACGCAGGATGACGTTGCGTGGTGCTGCGTTGGGGGCTCGCAGGGATTTAGTGATCCTGCAGACCCCATCGAAGGTAAAATGTTTTGCTGAGATTCCTCTGAGTTTAATGTTTTTCCTTCTGCCCCTATCGTCTAGTATGCTGACTTGGTTAAGAATGTTGGTCTGATTAGCTTGCATCTGTTGTACATGGTCGTGTAGTGCATTCAGGTTTTGTTTCAGGGCAAGGACGTCTGTCTCAGTCGTTTGGGTGCGAGCTGTCCGCGTTTGTACCTTTGTTTTGAGTGCTGCCAGGTCGGCTTCCCACATTTGTCAGAGGTTTCGTTGGAGGGTAGCCAGCATATCCTGTATGTCCCCCTTTGTTGCAGGAGCCATTTCTTCCGCCCTGTGTGGGGTCGAGTTCCCGGTTTCTGCTGGGGTTTGGTGATGGTGAGAATCCCCGCCTGTTGAGTCTGGGCTGAGGCCGGCGTTGGTGTTCTCAATAACTGGCCGATATCCCGGTGTGTCTGTGAAGTAGTTGACGGCTCTTTCTGGGACTTCCTCCCCATTTCCTCCACATAGGGTGCTTGCAGGTTCGGGTCAAGTGCGCCAAGGTTACACCACACCCCTGGGGCCCAATCCAACTTGAGTGTGCTGCTTCCCACGTGGTAGGCCTTAGGGCCGCGGCTGCGGGTTTTTCTTGTTGTGGTATGGAAGAACGGCATCGACGGGTTCCGTGCGATGCCCTCCGTTGCTATTGGGCCCTTTCATGGTTAGTTAGGGTGTGATGTGCGCGTTATTTTTTGAATTCAAGTCGATTGGTTCCGCGCGATGCCCTCCGTTGTTATCTGTCCCTTTCGTGGTTAGTTAGGGTGTGATGTGCGCGTTATTTTTTGGATTCAAGTCGATTTTCTCGGAGCTAGGGAATATGGCGACTGTTCCCTTGTGTAGTCAGGCTCCGCCCCCATGCCATGCAATTTTTAATGCCTGCCTCTATGCGCATCCAGTAAGATGTTCCCTTATTGTTTTGGGTTTTTTCTTTGGTGCATCTTATTGCATCTTATTGCATAAACCGTATCTATTACATATGCCAAAGCAGTGGCTGCTCACTGTCATTTAACACTCAATATAAATCAGTATGGGGGTCACTATGACCCCCATATTGATAAAAGGGAGGTTAAATCCTCCCACATCTCCCACATGCCCCTACTCGCAGCATGCGAACCTAATGTCCCCCGTGGTCCCCATCCATGAGAGGGACCTTAATAAAATAAATAATGGGGGGCCTAATGTCCCCACCCATGAGCGGTGGGTGGGGACCCTAATTAAATAATGGGGGGGACCTAATGTCCCCCCCAGGTCCCCAACCATGAGCGGCTGGTGGGGACCACAAATAATAAAGTAACTCCCCCCCAATAAAAATACCCTACCTACCTCCGTCACCCTTATAATAGTGAGGGGGGACACAATAAACTAACCCTGTAAAATAAAATTTCATACTTACCATTTGATGTTGTCTTTTTTCTAAAAAACTTATTTTTTCAGCCCCAAAAAGGGCAAAAAAAAAAAACCATAATACCCGTCAAACTTTGAAAATAAAATTAGAAAACCTGAGCGCAGAATAAAATATGACGAAAAAAATAAATCCTGACGGTTAAAAAGAATCCATCTTCAACCATGGTGGGAACCACGCAGAATGAGCTGTGCAGGGCGGGGAAAGGCTTAGAGGGTTATGTGCCAGGTCCCCCCTTATTGTGCTAGTGACTGCCCAGTCACCAGTAGTTTTAGAATACAGCAAGCAGCCAGTGGCTGCTCGCTGTAGTTTAAAAGTGGATAGAATTGTATCTTATATAGAAGTGGTAGAGCTACGTAAAAGTATGTGTAAAAAGTAGCTATTTAGATCTAAATAGCTACTTTTTCATATTGCAACATTGTTATAGTTTTTGCTATAACTTTTGGTTACATGTACTCTTACCATAGCTCTCTATCCCTTCTATATAAGATACAGATTTTTACATCTAGTTTAGGTGACATGCCCCTACTACACGGGGGGACCTGGCACAGGTAGGGGCATGCTGCAGGATTTAACCTGTGCCAGGTCCCCCCTTATTGCACTAGTGACTGGGCAGCAATAGCTAGTAGTAATAGTCACTATAGTCACCAGTAGTTTTAAATTTGATTAGGCGACATGCCCCTACTCGTGGCATACCGTTTTAATGCGTGGGGGGGTAGAAATAGTTATTTATTTATTACAAAAGGGGAGCTGGGAGCGCTGCTGGCTCCCTCCTTGCTTTTTTTTTGTGTATGTGCAGTGCTGTTTTTCGAAAACAAATAATTTTTTAATGAATTTCGTTTGAAAAAGAATGGTTTGCGGACGAAATTTGGGATTGACGAATAAAATTTTTATTTAGTACAAAATCATTCGGACAAAACAAAAATGTCACTGGTGCACATGTCTAGAGAAAAGTGTGAAGACAACAGGCAGTAGTCCAGTATTTTTTTCAGCAGCTAGTGTGCATTTGTCTCCTGCATTTTTGTCCACTGTTTTAAAGTCCATCTGTATTTGCTTTAGAGTTGTCTTACCCAACAGAGACAATTGAGACATTGGTTGCACCTGCTACCAGTGGCACAAGTAGCTCACCTATTGAAAATGTTTCTATCATCACCACTACTATCATAAAAAATAAATAATTATATATAATCACCCGTACCGGCATCATTAACATTTCAGTTAGCATAAATTCTAATGTACAGGCTAATGTGCCAGCTTCCATTGCCACTGATGCAAATTCACCTGCATCTTTAGCAGGTGCAATGGATTCGAATAACGTATTGCGTCAAAAAAAAGCAAACTTTGGGATCAATTTGAGTGTCTCCAAAAAGGGTGACTTGCAAAGTATAAATTGTGCAGCAAAGAAGTAAGTAGGGGACAAGTGAAGTCTGTATTTATAGAACTATAAAACTACACTGGATTTACTAATTTAGTGAAATCACCGGAATCGAAGCAAAGACTTCTGATATATTCAGACTTAATTAATGTGTTCTCTTGAATTACCAGTTTGATCATGTTAATCTATGATACTATAATGATCACATTAAAATGCATGTTGCCATCTTGTGGTTCAAAGTATAACTGCATAGCAAATCGTATTCATGTATATCTGATACAAATCGGCAATATTTTATAATCTTGCACCTGTCATAGAAGACAAACACACAAAAATAAATTCCGCACGGAAGCAAAGTGATAATAGTCCAAAAGCAGCTGGAACACCAATACGGAGTCTCTCTTTTCCGATCAGAAAATTTGATAAAAACAGGGATGTATGGGGGGGTGGAGCCAAGCTGTTGAGCACAGCAGACGTGGGGACTCTATGCTCCTGAATCCTGAGCCCAACTTGGGGTGTAAAAACCCGTTTATCGACAATGGAACCCACCCAAGGGCATTACCTGAACCCTGGCACTCGGCTGCACAAACTGACACTTTAATCAAGCCTGTAGCATGGCGGAAGCCTGGACACCTTTGCTGAGGCCTACTGGGGATGAGACTATGGAGAGGCGGCCGATCTCCTTGTCTCCAAACCTCGGGCCCGACCTCGCAGCTATCCTACCCCTCCCCCCTTTGGACCGGCGGGGGTTATCCCAGTCCCCACTGGCAAACCTGGGGTGACCTACCCTGCGCTTGCCCTGATCTGATCGCAATCAAGCTAAATCCCAACCACGCGGCACACGCAAGATGGCGACTGCCCTGTCTCCGGATAATGGAGCACTGTACCAGCCTCAACCGCCACAACGCAGCTCCCTACAGCAAACCCTGCAAAAACTGGATGAAATATTCCAGGGCTTCTGGGCGCGCCTGCAAGACCGGGCACGAGCAGCCAAGCTGGAACACGGTATGTCTGAGCTGAGAAGCAACCTGCCGAAGCAGGGCAGGCCTCCCCGGGAAAAATGCACACCACATGTTCCGGCTCACTCTGCCACCAGCCCGCAAGCACGGAAAACCCCTAGAGGCAATCCCTCCTCATACCCTCCAACACTGCGGGCAACCGCCCGTCGATGACGGACTTCATTACCTAGATCCCGCACTCGCTCCCTTTGGAAGATGGACTCTGCTCCTGGATATACCCTAATCCAAGGAACTGGGAAGCAGGCCCACATCACTGCTGGGAATTGGAGGGAAGACCCACGCAGGCAAGACACGACAGATACTCACCCGATGCACAACGCCACCTGGGGGAACAACAACATACCAGCAGCTGGGGTGGGCTAGGTGACTCCCGAGATTTCTGAGTTAACTATCCTATTCATGCCGACCTACTCACTGTTAGACAGCCTAGTACAGTTGATTTTACCAGTGCCTCATTATTTTTGGTTCTGCCTAATGTGTCCCCTAGCGTACCTCTATGATGCCTATTTTAACGTGACATATACCTTAGTGCCAACATGATCTTCTCTGTTTTAACAATCTGCCATCACTAGCCCATGCCGACTGGTGACACCTTTCATGCAAATATAATAATCTATCGTATAAGCTGTGTTTGAAGCCTTGACTAGCTAAACAATTACTGCTAAATGTTGAACAACTATGTTTTTCCTGTTTTTCATATTATAAAATGTGCAAGTTTTTCCTGAGTGCCACGATGCATTAACGCTGCTCATACAAACCAAGCATACTCAGGTCATAGCTGTATACCTAAGCAAACTCGGACTGTTTATTCTAAAAATGCATTGCTCTGTTTTTTCAACAACTATGTCATTAAGCGTACTTGATGTGCTTGCCAATGCTGTTGGGGCACGGCGAGTTATTCTGTTACATGTCATACATTGCACAACAAAATAAAGAATACAATTTAAAAAAAACAGGGGGGTATGTGCAGTGCTTCAGTAATCCTTGACAAGGTATATGTGAAGAGAACCAGAGAAGGAATAATAGTGTAGTATTTAAAACTTTAGTGGTGATAAGTAAAATAAAAGATGTGCACTCACACTTACCTGGAGCTTCAATACAGCTCCAGTGTATGTGCCTGGGCGGGTTAATCCCCGCCTATGGATCAAGCGCAGAGGAAATTCTTCAAGTTACAGGTGTGGTGGGGGGTATCTTCATAAAAAACAAAGAAATAAAAATCGTATATGGTGAAATATGTAGAGCTATGAAGCAAGGGTAGGTAAAACTATAAAATGTGCACTCACATGTAATGGAGCCGTAGAACTTGGCTCCTCTGATAGAGCTTGAAGTGGTATGATCCCCACTCAAGGATACAGGTGTAAATACAAATACTTCCCTCCGTGTATATGTGGAGATAAACAAACAGAACCACAATAGCGTACACCGTAAAAAGGAGCGTAAGCAGAAATAAATAATTTAAGCCTACTCACTAATGAGCAAGTTCCAGTTTGCTCCATCCAAAGCACTTGGGTGGTATGATCCCCACCAGGGATATAGCTCCAAACAATCCGACAGCAGCAAAGTTAGGTCCAATTAAAAAAGTACTTTAATGTTAAAAAAAAATATAACAAAAAAAAATACATTATATAATAAAATAGTGATAAAAAAGTAATAAACAATACACTTAACGCGTTTCTCCTTGGATAGGCTTTATCAAAAGCATTTTTTGATTACACAAATAACAGTGTGTCTGCTTCTCTGAGCGCTCGAATTTATAATCTGGTTTCCCTTGAACATACTTTGGGTTATTTATGCACAACAATTTGGTGCCGAAACCCGGGAATGACGGTTCACTTTATCCGGAACTACGGAGCAAAATTAGTGTCTCTGACTGTGAACAAGTGCTGCAGCAAGGTAAGAAAAAGTGTTTATTTTTCTACCTATTACCTTCACTCTCGGAGCTGTGCTTATTTTGTGTGTCCGGGTAGGTGTGAACTTAGAAATTGTCATTTCCCAAGATACATTTAAAGGGACATACTATGTCCTGGTGGAATGTCTTGTACGCAGTTTAGTAACTGTAGAATACGTCTGTGGGGTCCAGGGTATTCTTATTATCTGCCTAGTTGTTTGTTTCCTGATCAGAATAAGAATTCCCTGGGACAGGTATTCTGACCTGTGTTTAAATTGAAGACAAGTCCTGTAAATAAATTCCACTAGTGGACCTAAGTATTTTACACTGATTAAGTACGTTCTTGTCTTGACTTAAAGTGAGCAGCTGCATTTAAGTAGTTTTAATAGGGAATTCACAGAGTACTCAGGATAAATGTACTGCCCTTACCATAGTTAAACCTCATAAGGACAAAGAGGCAGTTTAACCCCTTAAGGACCAAACTTCTGGAATAAAAGGGAATCATGACGTGTCAGACACGTCATGTGTCCTTAAGGGGTTAAATAAGCTTTTTAAGAAAGCTAGGATGCCTTCTGAAGGCTCCTTGGACCCACAGATTTGGAAAGCACTTATGGCCAATTATAAAGGATGGTTAATGGATAACAATTTAGTTGAAGTTGCCCAGAAATGGCTTGATATTGCAGTAGATTTGACCAAATGTATTTGTAGAGAAACCACTAGGAATGGGGTACCCTAATACCAATGTTTTGGTGCCTTATGATCCAGCTCTACAGCAATAGCCCATAGTACCTCATACCACCCACCACCTTACCCGGGCAAGGATGAGAGTGATCCTTAGTCATGTCTTAAACAGAGCCCTCAAGTCCCTGTCTCCACTACTAATCCAGTTACTCAAAAATCTTACTGTATTTGTCCCAGATGTGAATGTGCTAACCCTTGGTGGGACTTACTGATATTGTGCAAGGTAAAGAGTAATCAGTGGAAATATTTTTTTTTTGCCCACCTTCAGATAGGCTGGGAGTCGTTAGGATACTCTGAATTAGACCCCCTAGTGGCCAGACACCTTGTTAACTGTTTTATGGATGGTCTACACCCTCCCTTACGCGTTGCCCTTTAGGCAGCTCGCCCAGAATGGAGGGGACTCAATTACTCTGATTTAGTTAAAGTATCCATGGGGGTAGAGGCTAATTCTAATACACACAAGAAACCAACAGCCCTTATGGCTTTGACTGCCCCCAAACAGGCCAATAGATTCCAGCAAGTAGAATGCTGGAACTGTGGAAGAAAAGGACACATCAAGTGTAACTGTAAATGTCTTTCTCGCTTTAAACCTGACTGTCACAATGCAGCAGCTTACCCCTCCTTCACAAGATACTACTGTTTCACCATAGGAAATTGACAACCCAGTGTCCCTGCACGCTTTGACTAATTCCGACTTAAGCTGGACCCTCTCCCATAATTACATTACCAGGTGATAGAATAGTCCCTTTTTCTGTTAGACACTGTGGCAGTCTATTCTGTTGTTCAGGAGAAATATATATTTCCCTATGAGAAATCTGATGATGTGTTATCATGTGTGGGTGTAGATAGGACCCCTGCAGAAATCCCTCTAACCCACCAGATAAAGCTTAAACTCCATGACTCTACTTCTCTTGTTAGCAGATTGCTTGTCAGCCCTAATTCCCCTGTCAATTTGCTAGGCAGTGATATTCTGTCTGCTATTAATGCCAACATTCAGTTCAGTCCATCTGGAGAGGTATCATTGTCTTTGCCCCTAGAGAACAACCACCTGATATCCCTTGCCAATTTACTAGTGACCCTCACTTTGCCCAACCCTGTGACAGAACCTACCACTGACTTGACCTCAGTCCCTAACTCCCTATGGACAACTGGGAAAATGGACTCTCTGTGACCCCAGTCAAAGTAAATCTCCTGCCAGGATCTACTCATCCCTGTCAGAAACAGTATTCCCTTAAGCAAAGGCACAAGAGGATGCTATTTCCCAGTCCATCCAGGAATTGTTGCAGGCAGGTGTAATTGTCCCAACCACCTCCACTTGTAATCCCCCCCCCCCCCCCAGTACCCCATAACGAAGAAACAGGAGAAAGGCAAGCCAGTTGTATATCGCATGGTGCATGATTTAAGCTCGATCGAGCAGGGTCCTCTTCAACCTATTGTTCCTGTAAGTTTATTTGTAATTGTCCTATCTATAGTTAAATCCCCTCTCATAATATTGTAAAGCGCTACGGAATCTGTTGGCGCTATATAAATTGCAATAATAATAATAATAATAATAAGAGCTGTTAATGCTGTAACTGAATTGCTTGACCCCAATGTTCCCAACACTCATACACTGTCACAGATTCCACCTTACTCTTAGGTGTTTACTGTCATTGACCTGGCAAATGCATCCTTCTCTGTTTCCTGGCACCCAGACAGTCAATTGCTTTTTACATTTACACATAAACACAAACAATACACATGGACGGTTTTGCCCCAAGGTGCACAAAATTCACCTACCATGTATAGCATGGCAATAGCCCAAATTCTAGAAGCTTTGCCAAAGCAAATTATGTGGTGTTATTACAATATGTTGATGATTTGCTTGTATGTTGCCCAGATCAGAAATCATGTACAGAGCACACCCTGTCTTTACTAAAATTTCTAATGCAAGCAGGGTGCAAAGCTACCAAGGCCAAACTGCAGGCATGTGTTCCCACTGTTATCTTTTTAGGACATTGTAATTCCCATGGCACAAAACATCTCACAGAAGACAGGAAACATACAGTTCAAAAGATTAAACCTCCACGCAGCCTAGCCCAATTACGTACATTCCTGGGCCTAGTCTCCTAGCTTTGCTCTGCAGCAATTTACATGCAGCCCTTGTATGATTGCCTCGCCTGTAAAATTGTCACCAGACGAGTTACCTGAAGCCCAGATACCCCATGATTGTGCAGCATTAATGGCACAAGACACCACAGGTTTTTTGACATTGAGTTTTTTGTAGATGGTTCTCGATTTGCCGATGAGAAGGGTAACTTCCATACTGGATATGCTGTTGTCTCTGCACACAAGATAGTTAAAGCTGAACCACTCGCTCCTCACTGCTCTGCACAGGAGGCTGAGCTGAAGGCACTCCCTGAAGCGTGCAAACTGGCCTCTGGTAAGAGTGCTAATATTTACAGACTCTCGCTATGCCTTCGGTAAAGCCCATGATTTTGGCCTATATGGTGGGCTCGTCACCTCAGCAGGAACTCCAATCAAGAACTCTGAAGCTGTGAGTGCCCTTATGGACGCTGTCCTGCCACCCACTCATGAAGGCATCACAGATGAAATTACAAGAGGAAATCACAAAGCAGATGAATCTGCCAAGCAAGCAGCAATCCAACTTCATCCTTCCACACTCAAAGGGTAATACCTTCCTACAGGTTGTCTTTCCAGATAAGACTGTTGACTACAATATATTGTTGAGCCTGCAGAAGCAAGCAAGCAAAGAAGAACAAGATCTCTGGAAGAAACAAGATGCAGAACCTGATGATGACAAGATGTGGTGAAAAGGTAAAAGACGATGTTTACTACGAGTTCTATACCCTATGATTGCCCAGATGGTCCATGGACCAACCTATTTGTCCAAAATGAACATGAACTGTATAGTAAAAACCCACTGGGTGGCGCCTGGGTTTACCGTTGTAGCAGCTAAGCATATCCAGGCTTGCATGATTTGTGCTAGAAATAACTCCGGACAGGCTGTCAAAACACCAGGTAAACATATACCAAGGCCACTTTACCTGTTTCAGAGACTGCAGATAGACTATATTCAACTGCTTAAGGTAGGAGTGTATGAATATGTGTTGGTGTGCATTGATCTCTTTTCAGGTTGGCCTGAAGCCTACCCAGTGTCGAAAGCCACAACGAAGGTCACAGCAAGTAAGCTTATGAAGGAACTGGTATGTAGATATGGGGTACCTGAAGTGATTGAAAATGACAGAGGTAGCCATTTTACTGGAGAGATAATTGTAGAATATTGCATATTCTATGTTTCTATTGATTATATATATGGATGTGTGGATTGACATAAGTAACAGATGGTATCAATAAGTCACAAGGCTTTCTTTGTCCGAGAGCTCTGGAATGTGGATTTGAGGATCTTGTCCTTATATGGCAAGAATTAATGCTCTGACGTCAGTATGGGCACTTCTATATAGTAACAGAGGGACACGAGGTCTCTCTCTCTTCTCTCTTCGCTCTTGGCTCTTCTCTCTGGTTCTCTCTCGATGTAAAGATGTAAGGGTGTAAAGAAGTCCAGCAATTACCATCTGCTGTTGAACGTACATTATCCTGTAACATCATTTGTTGTTTTATTATGTATCAGTAACTAAGAATAAACCTGAAGAAACCGTAAGTCAGATTGCGTATTAGTACTTTTCAATAATATAGACATATATTATTGTGGCGAGCATTTGGCCCAAGACTATATATACAAAAGACGTATATATATCAATCAACTGAAGACAAGAAGAAATTAAGAAGATTTAACTGTGACGATTCCAAACCAGTTTTTACATTGACTAGCCAGCCAGTCTTCTATTCAAGTTTTGTTCTCACTTCAAGGAGGAGAGAAAGAAGAATCGAGTTACAAAGCTGTTTTGGAACTGGGAAAACAAACTTGAAGAGAAAAAAAGAATCTAGACTGTCACAGAAGAACTGTGTTTGTAAGAAAAAGAAAGTTTTCAAATCACAAAGACTGTACAAGATTATTTTCTACAACTGAGACAAAAAGCACAAGATACAACGTGAATTCTAGAAGCAAGCACGTGGCAGAGATTGGCAAGATTCCAGATCCGAGCCCAAAACTGCGCAGCTGTGTGGATGAAGCAACGAATTAGACAGAAATAACTGATCTGGTAAGTAACATGGAATTCATAAATGATATTGCAGAGAAAAGTAAATTGCAGTTTGCATTTAATAGCAGCTATTCAGATGCTGTATTGTGGCCATCTTTATACACACAATGTGAAATTGCCAATAGTGAAATTGACAAGAAAATGTTTGTTAATAAGAAAAAACAAAAGATCAGAAATGTTATGAAACTAGTCTGTACTTACAATGCATTGATTTGTAAACGAGATGCAGGTCAAGACCATTTAGAATCAGCAGAAAAAGAAGTAGATTTGTATGGGTTAACAGAAGACAAATCTGATTTAAATGAAAAGTGTAACAATGTAACAGAGAGCACATGCTGTAACTGTGAGAGATTGTCAGAAACAGTCTGTGAACTAGAGGATAGAGTTGAACTAAGAAATGATCTTATTTGCCAGCTTAGAAATGAAGTAAAGCTAGTGTGTGTTAATACAAGAAAAATACAGGCACAGAATCTAATCCCAGAACCAATAGATACTGAAAATGTATCCTCACAGAGTGATTTGCAGAAATGTAAATTTCAAGACAGTGCTGCAAAACGTAATTTGAAAATCCATGAACAATTAATGAAAATTGTGAAATGTATTCCAGTTTATGACACGTCAGTGGATGCATTTACTAATGCTGAAATGTTTGAGTCAAATTTAGACAAATACAGCCTTAATGACGAACAAAGGAATAGACTATTTCAAATATGGCTGCCGACTCAAATTGCATGTAGACTGACCACGCCTGTAAAATGTGAGGACAATGATGAAATAATATATGGAAATAAGCAAGACAGATTAACACAATTAATAAAATTAACAACAGGGAATGATTTTGCAGACTTTGAAATGTTGGAAAAACTAAAACCACACAAGGATGAGGATATTTTTAGTTTTCTTGTAAAATTTGAAAATGCATATAGACTTGTTGCTGATTTTCCTGAAGATCAGTTAATTAATGAATTTGTGAAGAAATTTCAATATCTAGATCCAACTGCAATTGTAATTGCTAGAGAAAAAAGCACTTTGACAGAAGTTGCTTTATTCTTAGATAACTTAAACAGAGTAACCAATAATGAAGGGGTTAAAATGACTTGTGGAATTAGGCAGAGAAAGAAACTCAGACCTGACACCGCTCGTCCCCCTCCTCCTTTTTCTAGGACAGAGTGTAAAAGAGTTATACAGACAGCTGAGCCACTCCCTATTTGCTCAACTAAAAACTGTTTACAAAAACAGTTAACAATCAAAGGCAGAATATAACTCCTAAAGTTATTTGTTTTTGGTGCAATAAACAACATTATTTAAGATCTTGCAGATATTTTATCCGAGATATCCAATCAAAAGCAAATGAGAAATTAAATTTGTTGATTGAAAATTTTGACAGAGAAAATACATGTGGAAATAAATCAATAAAAGCCTTTCCTTGTAAACTGATAATCAGACAAATAAGAGCAATTTTAGCTAAATCGAAATTAGGAGACAGACAAGCAATGCAGTGTAACACAGAAAGTTATAAGAATCAGATAACTTCAAGAGATATGATCACTTTAGGGAATGAGCATGGATATGTGTGCCAACAGATGTACACAGGCTGATTCCAGAATTAAGAACAGCACACAAGAATAGAGATCTATGTTAGTTTGTTGTTTTAATGAATTGTTAGTCTGAACAGTTTTTTCATTGTTTTATGTGTGTTATAAGAAAGTATTAGGTTAATTAATTAAAATAAAAATTTACATCAAGTTTGCAAATATGGCAGGATGAAATACACTAATGTAGCAGTTAGTTATATTGGGTTTATGCAATTATACAGTAACTCCAATTGTTTTACAGAAGGAAAAAACAATAGATTTATTCTTTGTTGCTTCTAAGGTTGATTTAAAATCTTTGATTTAATTCATGAGAATGAGATTTTAATATCATGACTGATAATGGATTACTATATTTTGCAAAGCCTGGACACACATATGTTATGACTATATAGAAGACAAAAGTTTTGATAGAATAAAACCTAGATTTACAAATACATTTGATGTAGGAAACAATATGTTTTTTGTAGTTTGTTTCATGTGACAAAATGGTGCCAGTGTTAAGACAAGATGGCTGCTATTGCTACAGTATAGTGGAAAACTATGTTGTTGTTTTTTTTTTTGCAACATCTGATATGTGATTAGGTTATACCTCCAGATTATTAACCAGTTTAAAAGGGGGGTATGATTAGTAAAATGTTTGGAAAATTAAAATGTTCGGAAAGATCTCGATATAAAGGAAATTTAAAGATTAAACATCACATGGCATAAATGTAATGACCACAAGATGGTAGATCTCATGAGAAGAAATTAGTATGTTTTGTGTAGTCAATATAATTCAATGTTAAACTGTATAATAATAATGAGATATGGGGGCGGGGCCGGACCGCCGAGCCGGCTGGTCGCATGCGAGACCAGCTCCTGCAGCCCAAGACCAAAATAAGCTAAAAATAAGCATTTCTATGATTTTTGGCACGAAACCTACCGGCAACGGTGGCCCTCGCCGGGCGGAGAGCCCTGGATCCAGGGTGAGGCTGGCCCAACAGGCTGCAGTCCCTTGGAGGGGGAATCCCACCTGGCTCTACTGCGGCCTACTCTGGAGGCGAGCGGGGCGGACGGCCGCTGCCCTGCCGCATTCCGTTGGGTGCTAGGAGTCAGACCGACGGGGATACCGGCTCCGTACCCCCCCCCTCTGGACCGGGGGGGTGATCCCGGTCCTTCTCATGAGGATTACTCAGCCCACGAAGAGGCGCGACGGGCGATAAGATAAAGCAGCACCTTACTTAACATGGCGGACGCCGCATGGTCTCCACGATCCAGTGCTGACCTCAATCACATCCTCTCCAGGTTAGACCGGCACTTCACTAATTTCTGGCAGCAATTGCAACAGATGAAGCGCTGTCCTGCCTCTCCACCAACGTGTACCCACTGCATGCTGCAACATTCCCCTCCACCAGCGGGGAAAACCCTAACATGGCGGCGGATCAAGCACCGCTCCTCCACTAAACGCAAAGCAGCACCACGGAAGCCACTCAAAGGGCGCCAACCTGCTCACGACCACAGCCCGGGATAAAGAAGGGAACCCCACAAGCGACCTACCTGCCTGCAATTACGGGCATTGCCCTGCTGAGTGACTGCTCAAATTGGGACTGACTGATACCCCCGGCTGGCATAGCCTAAAAGTGGATCCAGGACTGAGCTGTGAGCAAGGCCCTTTGCCGCACGCTGACACGACCTGCCTACATGGCAGTGCTGGTGCCTATCACTCTATATACCGTTTTATTTTACTTCTGTATTTAGCCATGCTCCTTAGTTAAGCCTTACTTAGCACTCTTATGATAGCCTCCCAATATCTGTATAAGTCCTTACCATAAGCGTTAAACACTCAGAACGCCTGTAGCTGGCTGCGTTAAAGATGACAAGCCCGCCTGCCTGGTATTATCTATGTTTAGTTAAGTAACTTATCACATACGTTAATCGCATTTACTAACCTACTGATGTAATCAATGTTGCTCCCTCATTATTTTTATTTAATTATTTTTTTCCTTCTCTTGAACTTGAAAATCAGCATGTTTAAATCATACTCATCAAGAGACTGAGGCAGGCAGGACTAGGCACTGTCTAAGCATAAGGTGTAATCTTACTCGCTCTCTAAACATTATGGCGGAATGTATAACTTGACATAATTACTTACCTGCCTTTAGCGCGAAGTCTAAGCTAGAGTACAGCACCTAATAGATAAATCCTGCAAAACTTAGCGAATAAGCCTATATCTGTTAAAGCTGTAACTCATCTTCATAAAATTAGCCTGTATTCATAAACCAAAAATGCACTATTGTCAATGCCACTGTTTAGCCTGTTTAATATGCATACATACGCTGTTGTGGCGTGTGTCACTGTTAATTGTTCTCAACTGTGCAACAAAAATAAAGAATAAAAAAAAAAAAAAAAAAAAAAAATAATAATAATGAGATATAAACATTGTAAGCCATTGTATTGATGCTGCACATGTTTTTTGTTTTAATGTAGGTAAAGCGTGACAGATCCATGTGGCAGTAAATTAGGAAAGCATTCCTTCAGACAACTGGACATCGACTCTTGGAAAGAGACTTTTCATCTGATCGGCAAACAGTGATGGAAGATTCTACAGAGTTAATTTGATACAGAAGATTAACAGACTTACAAAGAAATAAAAGATTGACACTAACATACATATATATTCCTAAATATTAACGGAAAAGAAAACAGACAATGAAAAGTTTTTGAACAGTTATGAGGTTTAATACCAAGAGAGTACTTATAAATGTATATGAAAGGATAGTATTATGAAGAGAACTATTACATTATTACCTATACATAGGATGAGAAGTATCAGAAGTAGATAAGATATGAAGTTGATTAAATAAGGATCATGGTTACTTAATACTACAAAGATTGAGTGCAATAGTATTTCATAGATTAACTATAATGAATATTTTGTTTATAATCGAGGTGGAGTGAAACAAACTATGGTAACATAAGGAAGAAAACTAAGGAAGGATAATTTATATTGATTAATATTAAGTAATGGTATACATTAAGAATGCCTTGGATATAAGAGTTCAGAGATCCAAGAGGAATTGAATTGAAGTTTAGTTAAGAGTATAGTACACGATTATATTTGACCTAAGTCTATAAAGGTATGGACTAGGGAGAATAGGTTTCTGGATATGGTGATATCCAATGAATGAATACGTTATTTGATGATTATCCTGAGTTTGTTAGACACAGACTAGGAATAAGAGTTTCTGGGCAGTATGACCCCCAAGTTTTTTTTTATTTTTTTTTATTTTAGTCAGTTAAAGTGTACTAAGGAATATGGATTGGTCAGAAGAAATGTTTGGGTAACATTAGGACAATCCTACTTTTATTTTAAGATGTATTACATTAATAAGTCATCACAATTAAGGTCTAATGAGAAGAGTGATGATAATTAATTTATATTATTCTTTCCAAGTTCTTTTAAAGTAAACTATGTTTCTGTTGAATGAAAAGTTTGTTACTACAAGGTGGAATTTAGTGAAAATTATAATTATGTAAACAAAAACAAATCTATGATAGAAAGATTCATGGGTGGAGAATTTCTAGAACAATAAGTATTGTCAACACCATGAATATTATTTGAAGAATTATTAGAGAACTTCATGGTTGATAACAACACAACCTTTGAAGGTTTGCAAACTATTATGAGTTTTATAAGTAGTGTTGATATATTTTAGTTAGTGAGAGTCTACTGAATAAACAAATTAAATACTATGATTGTAAAGTACTGATACAATCATCACTAGATGGTATTAATGGTATAGGAATGTAATTCATGAATACAAATGACCTAAAGATTTTAAGGTTGCTAGAAACCATATGATTCATGAAAATATAACTGGACGGGATATACAAGCAATACATGTATTAGTACATGTATCAGGTATTGAGAATGAAAATACTATGCTATATGTGTCTGTAGGAATATGATAGTGATACACAGTTATTATTTAGAAAGTTACGATCTTGATTTTGTTGTCTACAAAGACATGACTGTAGCTGAGCAGGTTGATCTTTCTCATTGCTTTACATTGTTTATTGGATCAACATTTGTAAATATTTTATTTTATTCATTTATTATTGTTATATATATGTATATATTATGTTCAAGTAGTTATGATGTAACATGGATATGGATATCGATACATAGCTGAAACAGAGGGAGTTTGAAGTAAAGTAAGCAGTATAAGGGATAGAAACTCGACCTTCTAAGAACTCTCATATAATAGAAAGTTGTGACTACATCTTGTTCTATGCTCAATGACTGTGATACAAGTGATGTATGAATGGACAGGTTAGTGACATTGTGTTATGGTTTTAAGACAAACCATAAACAGAGGGAATGTAGAATATTGCATATTCTATGTTTCTATTGATTATATATATGGATGTGTGGATTGACATAAGTAACAGATGGTATCAATAAGTCACAAGGCTTTCTTTGTCCGAGAGCTCTGGAATGTGGATTTGAGGGTCTTGTCCTTATATGGCAAGAATTAATGCTCTGACGTCAGTATGGGCACTTCTATATAGTAACAGAGGGACACGAGGTCTCTCTCTCTTCTCTCTTCGCTCTTGGCTCTTCTCTCTGGTTCTCTCTCGATGTAAAGATGTAAGGGTGTAAAGAAGTCCAGCAATTACCATCTGCTGTTGAATGTACATTATCCTGTAACATCATTTGTTGTTTTATTATGTATCAGTAACTAAGAATAAACCTGAAGAAACCGTAAGTCAGATTGCTTATTAGTACTTTTCAATAATATAGACATATATTATTGTGGCGAGCATTTGGCCCAAGACTATATATACAAAAGATGTATATATATCAATCAACTGAAGACAAAAAGAAATTAAGAAGATTTAACTGTGACAATTCCAAACCAGTTTTTACAATAATGCAAGAAATAATTAAAGCACTAGGAATCAGCCAGGCTTTTCACACTCCCTACCACCCCCAGAGTAGTGGGAAAGTAGAAGGAGCAAATGGCACTTTGAAAACTAAAATTGCCAAAGCCATGCAAGACACAGGGAAACCCTGGACTAACCCTAGCCCTCTTCTCTATGAGATTCACCCCCCGTCCTAGAAGTAATTTTTCCCCCTTTGAAATTCTGTTTGGTTGTGCCCCAAAGACAGAACTTTGGTTCCTCCAGACACTCCAATTACAACATAGTAACATGACCTTCTATGTCTAGGCCCTTCAAAGGAAGTTAGGGCAGGTGCGTCCATAAGGCGGCACAGGCGGCCGCCCTAGGGCGCACGGGCTCTGGGGGCGCAAGATTTCAGTGACCGGCAGGAGGGTCACCACTCTGCTTCCTCGCGCGCTGTCTGCTGATACCGCGGGAGCCGGAATATGACGTCATATTCCGGCTCCCGTGGTATCAGCAGACAGCGCGTGAGGGAGCAGAGGTGAGATTAGAGCTCCCTCGCCGCATCTGATCTCAGCACAGCACAGCCGCACGCCGCCCAGCAGCCCCACTGGACCCCAGGGAATGATTATCATCCACACCAGCTCTCCAGGTAGGGAGGCTGGTTGGAAAATGTTTATTTCTAAAATAATTAGTGAATGTATGTGATGTGTCTTTGTGTGAGTGTGTGTGTCTGTGAGTGACAGTGTGTGTGTCTGTGAGTGACAGTATGTGTGTCTGTGAGTGACAGAGTGTGTGTCTGTGAGTGACAGTGTGTGTGTCTGTGAGTGACAGAGTGTGTGTCTGTGAGTGACAGTGTGTGTGTCTGTGAGTGACAGAGTGTGTGTCTGTGAGTGACAGTGTGTGTGTCTGTGAGTGACAGCGTGTGAGTCTGTGAGTGACAGCGTGTGCGTCTGTGAGTTACAGAGTGTGCGTCTGTGAGTGACAGCGTGTGCGTCTGTGAGTGACAGATTGTGCGTCTGTGAGTGACAGCATGTGCGTCTGTGAGTGACAGAGTGTGCGTCTGTGAGTGACAGTGTGTGCGTCTGTGAGTGACAAAGTGTGTGTCTGTGAGTGACAGCGTGTGCATCTCTGAGTGACAGAGTGTGCGTCTGTGAGTGACAGTGTGTGTGGGAGTGAGTGCGTCTGTGTGTGTGCAAGTGTGTGTGTGAGTGAGTGTGTCTGTGTGTGTGCATGTGAGTGTATGAGTGTGTCTGTCAGTGTATGATGAGTGTGTTTGTCAGTGTATGAGTGTGTGTCTGTCAAATCAGTGAGAGTATGTTTGTCATTGAGTCTGTGTGTGACTATCAGTGTGTCTGTCAATGAGTCTGTGTCTGTCAGTGTGTACAGAGTGTAGCGTAGCGGAGCGCGGTAAAGGAGCTTCTGTTTCCTGTACCTGGCCAGACTGACAGGAGGTGCTCACAGAGAGAGAGCACTCCCTGTCAGTTCGGCCGGGTACAGAAAACTGAAGCTCCTTTAGGGGATCTGCTCTGTTAGGCAATGCAACCAGGGCTCGAGTCCTGCAGGAACGCGTGGGAACGGCGTTCCTGCACTTTTTCCACAGCAGGAACGCCGTTCCCATTACTAGTCCTGCAGGACCCAGGGCTGGCACAAGCGGCTGCCAGAGCAGGGGGAGCACAAATCCGAATCCCCTGCCTCTGACTGGGGACTCGGATTTTTAAACTCACCTCTCCCCCTGCAGTCAGTGGAGTCGTCCAGCCTCTCCTGATGATGTCAGTAGGAGGGGGCGTGACTTTCTCTGCTCTTCTCACAGGACCGCTGGGGAGCAGAGGAAGTCACGCCCCTCCTACTGACATCATCAGGAGAGGCCTACTCCACTGACTGCAGGCTACAGGCTCCACATCCTGTCCCAGCCCTCCTGGCCCAAGGTAAGCCTCAGGGAGGGGGGAAGGCACTTTAGTTTGTTTTTTTGTTTAGTTTGTTTCCTCAGTCCCTGTCCCCCTATTTAAGGCCCTGTCCCCCCTCCTCAGTTCCTGCCCCCCTCCTTAGTCCCTTTCCCCAGTCCCTGTCCCCTTCCTCAAGCCCTATCCCCTTACTCAGTCCCTGTCCCCCTCCTCAGGCCTGTCCCTTTCCTGAGTCCCTGTCCCCCTATTTAAGGCCCTGTCTCCCTCCTCAGTCCCTGTCCCCCTATTTAAGGCCCTGACCCCCCTCCTCAGTCCCTGTCCCCCTATTTAAGGCCCTGTCCCCCCTCCTCAGTCCCTGTCCCCCTATTTAAGGCCCTGTCCCCCCTCCTCAGTCCCTGTCCCCCCTCCTCAGTCCCTGTCCCCTTATTTAAGGCCCTGTCCCCCCTCCTCAGTTCCTGCCCCCCTCCTTAGTCCCTTTCCCCAGTCCCTGTCCCCCTCCTCAAGCCCTATCCCCTTACTCAGTCCCTGTCCCCCTCCTCAGGCCTGTCCCTTTCCTCAGTCCCTGTCCCCCTATTTAAGGCCCTGCCCCCCCTCCTCAGTCCCTGTCCCCCTATTTAAGGCCCTGCCCCCCTCCTCAGTCCCTGTCCCCCTATTTAAGGCCCTGTCCCCCCTCCTCAGTCCCTGCCCCCCTCCTCAGTCCCTGCCCCCTCTTCAGTCCCTGCCCCCCTCCTCAGTCCCTGTCCCCCTCCTCAGTCCCTGTCCCCCTCCTCAGTCCCTGTCCCCCTCCTCAGTCCCTGTCCCCCTCCTCAGTCCCTGTCCCCCTATTTAAGGCCCTGTCCCCCTCCTCAGTCCCTGTCTCCCTCCTTATTCCCTTTCCCCAGTCCCTGCCCCCCTCCTCAAGCCCTATCCCCTTACTCAGTCCCTGTCCCCCTCCTCAGACCCTGCCCCCATCCTCAGGCCTGTCCCTTTCCTGAGTCCCTGTCCCCCTATTTAAGGCCCTGTTCCCCTTCCTCAGTTCCTGCCCCTCTCCTCAGTTCCTGCCTCCCTTCCTCAGGCCCTGTCCCCCTTCCTCAGTCCCTGTCCCCCTTCCTCAGTCCCTGCCCCCTTCCTCAGTCCCTGTCCCCCTTCCTCAGTCCCTGCCCCCTTCCTCAGTCCCTGTCCCCCTTCCTCAGTCCCTGTCCCCCTTCCCCAGTCCCTGTCCCCTTCCCCAGTCCCTGTCCCCCTCCTCAAGCCCTATCCCCTTACTCAGTCCCTGTCCCCCTCCTCAGGCCTGTCCCTTTCCTGAGTCCCTGTCCCCCTATTTAAGGCCCTGTCCCCCTATTTAAGGCCCTGTCCCCCCTCCTCAGTCCCTGTCCCCCTATTTAAGGCCCTGTCCACCCTCCTCAGTCCCTGTCCCCCTATTTAAGGCCCTGCCCCCCCTCCTCAGTTCCTGCCCCCCTCCTCAGTCCCTGTCCCCCCTCCTCAGTCCCTGTCCCCCTCCTCAGTCCCTGTCCCCTTATTTAAGGCCCTGTTCTCCCTCCTCAGTTCCTGCCCCCCTCCTTAGTCCCTTTCCCCAGTCCCTGTCCCCCTCCTCAAGCCCTATCCCCTTACTCAGTCCCTGTCCCCCTCCTCAGGCCTGTCCCTTTCCTGAGTCCCTGTCCCCCTATTTAAGGCCCTGTCCCCCTATTTAAGGCCCTGTCCCCCCTCCTCAGTCCCTGTCCCCCTATTTAAGGCCCTGTCCACCCTCCTCAGTCCCTGTCCCCCTATTTAAGGCCCTGCCCCCCCTCCTCAGTTCCTGCCCCCCTCCTCAGTCCCTGTCCCCCCTCCTCAGTCCCTGTCCCCCTCCTCAGTCCCTGTCCCCTTATTTAAGGCCCTGTTCCCCCTCCTCAGTTCCTGCCCCCCTCCTTAGTCCCTTTCCCCAGTCCCTGTCCCCCTCCTCAAGCCCTATCCCTTTACTCAGTCCCTGTCCCCCTCCTCAGGCCTGTCCCTTTCCTCAGTCCCTGTCCCCCTATTTAAGGCCCTGTCCCCCCATCTCAGTCCCTGTCCCCCTATTTAAGGCCCTGCCCCCCCTCCTCAGTCCCTGTCCCCCTATTTAAGGCCCTGTCCCCCCTCCTCAGTCCCTACCCCCCTTCTCAGTCCCTGCCCCCCTCCTCAGTCCCTGTCCCCCTCCTCAGTCCCTGTCCCCCTGCTCAGTCCCTGTCCCCCTCCTCAGTCCCTGTCCCCCTATTTAAGGCCCTGTCCCCCTCCTCAGTCCCTGTCTCCCTCCTTATTCCCTTTCCCCAGTCCCTGCCCCCCTCCTCAAGCCCTATCCCCTTACTCAGTCCCTGTCCCCCTCCTCAGTCCCTGCCCCCATCCTCAGGCCTGTCCCTTTCCTGAGTCCCTGTCCCCCTATTTAAGGCCCTGTTCCCCTTCCTCAGTTCCTGCCCCTCTCCTCAGTTCCTGCCTCCCTTCCTCAGGCCCTGTCCCCCTTCCTCAGTCCCTGTCCCCCTTCCTCAGTCCCTGTCCCCCTTCCTCAGTCCCTGTCCCCCTCCTCAGTCCCTGTCCCCCTCCTCAAGCCCTGTTCCCTTACTCAGTCCCTGTCCCCCTCCTCAGTCCTTGCCCCCATCCTCAGGCCCTGTCCCTTTCCTGAGTCCCTGTCCCCCTATTTAAGGCCCTGTTCCCCTTCCTCAGTCCCTGCCCCCCTCCTCAGTCCCTGTCTCCCTCCTTAGTCCCTGTCCCTTTCCCCAGTCCCTGTCCCCGTCCTCAAGCCATGTCCCCTTACTCAGTCCCTGTCTCCCTCCTCAGTCCCTGTCCCTTTACCGAGTCCCTGTCCCCCTATTTAAGGCCCTGTCCCCCTCCTCAAGCCCTGTCCAATTACTCAGTCCCTGTCTCCCTCCTCAGTCCCTGTCCTCCTCCTCAGTCCCTGCCCCCCTCCTCAGCCCATGGCCCCTTCCTCAGCCCATGCCCCCCCTCCTCCTAAGCTCCTGTCCCTCTTCCTCAGCCCTGCCACCTTACTCAGCCCATGGTCCCTTCCTCAACCCATGCCCCCCCTCCTCCTAAGCTCCTGTCCCTTTTCCACAGCACTGTCACCTTACTTAGCCCCTGTCCACCTTACTCAGCCCCTGTCCACCTTACTCAGCCCCTGTCCACCTTACTCAGCCCAGTGCTCTTACTCAGCCCCTGCATACAAGCATCAGTCCCTGCCCCTCTTCCTCAGTCCCTGCCCCTCTTCCTCAGTCCCTGCCCCTCTTCCTCAGTCCCTCCCCTTCTTCCTCAGTCCCTCCCCTTCTTCCTCAGTCCCTCCCCTTCTTCCTCAGCCCCTGCCCCTCTTCCTCAGCCCCTGCCCCTCTTCCTCAGCCCCTGCCCCTCTTCCTCAGCCCCTGCCCCCCTCCTCAGCCCCTGCCCCCTTTGTCAGCCCCTGTCCCCCTCCTCAGCCCCTCAGTTCCTGTCCCTTTCCTCAGTTCCTGTCCCTTTCCTCAGCCCCTATCCCTTACCTCAGCCCATGCCGCCCCCCCCCCCCAAGCTCCTGTCCCTCTTCCTCAGCTCCTGTCCCCCTCCTCAGCCCCGTGCCCTTACTCAGCCCCTGCATACAAGCGTATCATTTTTTTTCGGGTGGGGGGCGGGGTGAGGGGGCGGGGAGTGGATCTTGGGTGAGTTCCTGCACTTTTTTACCCAGGACTTGACCCCTGAATGCAACAATAGAGGTAGGAGGCACACCAGAAAGAGGAGTGTGACCACTAAAGGGATGTGGGGTGCACCAAGGGACAGGGAGGGAATGGGAGAGAAACACCAAGAGACAGGGAAAAGAGGGGGGAGGGGAGAAGAACACTAAGGGACAGGGAAGGGACCACTAATGGTCGGGGAGGGGAGAGGGACTGGTTAAGAGGCACATAGGTGAAGATGTTTTTTTTGGGGGGGGGGTGGGCGGAAAAATGCATATTCGCCTATGTACCTAAAAATCCAAGCACCGGCCCTGAATAAGTGTCTGATTCCATTCCAGATCCAGACTCTGATTCTGCAACCCACAAACCCACGCTGTGTAATTTGACTCATAACAAGACTCTGATTGGTGGATTGAAAGTGACCAATCAGAGTGTTATGAGTCAAATTGCACATCGTGGGAAAATTCCAAAGAACTTAAAATGACACAAAGCACTCTGATTGGTGGATTTCAAGCTAACCAATCAGAGTGCTGTGACAGGTAAATGTAGAGACTTACCTGTCAGTCTCTTCCTTTACCTGTCAGAGCACTCTGATTGGTGGATTTCAAGCTAACCAATCACAGTGCTGTGACAGGTAAATGTCAAGACTTACCTGTCAGTCTCTTCCTTTACCTGTCAGAGCACTCTGATTGGATGGCTTAAACCCACCAATCAGAGTGCTCTGAGTCATTTTACACAGTTCGTCGGTTATTATGGATTTTTATTTGAAAAAAAGAAGATTTTAGAAGAAATCAAATGGTAATTTTTTTTTTTACAGGTATCTAGCTTATGGTCCCCTCTCATTATTTTTAGGATGAGGGGGGTAGGTAGGGGTTATTTTTTGGGGGGAGAGGGGTTACATTTTTATTTAGGGCCCCCACCCATCGCCCAGGGGTAGGGGCCGTGGGGGGAGGACAATAGGTTCCCCCCTATTCTAAATGTAGGGCCCCCACCTGCCGCACAGGGGTGGGGGCTGGGGCGGGGAGGACAGTAGGTCCCCCCCCCTCATTCTTATTTAGGGCCCCCACCCACCATGCAGGCATACTGACCCTTTCTGCAAGTTTTCTGCAAGGGTGACACTCAGGTGGACCTTGTTGGGAACAGGGACACAAACTTCCAAACCAATAAAACACATTTACAATGTAAGGCACTCCCACACAAGGCAAACAATCCATCCCCTCTGCTTGGGAGATAATTGAGTTAATTACTGTATCAACTCAATTATCTTCTTGCAGAAAAAACACACATTTCTAAAAAGTCCCAAATGTACCTTAAAACACAACATATCCCCATCGTCACATCCTCTGATAGGCCTGATCTGGGTGAACAACATATCCAAAAATCACCCAGATCAGAGCAGGGGTTCAGGAATTTCCTGGAAGTCATAGTTTTGACCGACTGTACACATGGTCCTATGCCCAAAACAGTTCCTTGGAAATCAGTGCTAACAGTCGATTAAGTTTGGTAGTCTTTTACAGGTTTCTCTGCAGGGCCCATAGTCTGTGGGGAGGAGGCTGGCAAAACTTGTGGCAAACTCACTTGGAGAGGGGAGTTTGTTACAGCCGTTTCTTCGAGTGATGGTGGGGAATGATGGGTTCGGAGGGGGGGTAGTTTGTGGTCGTTGAGATCACCTCGATCTGCAAGCTGGCATATTTGGGTGTTCCCAGTTGCAGGGGGGTTGGGCATCCACAGCCAATCGCCGCCCCCTTCTACCTGGGGGCAGGTTAGTGGGGGCGGGGTGGAGGTAAGGGGGAGAGGGGTGTGTGATTTGGGGTCGGGGGATGTGAGGGGTGGCCCAAAGATCTGCAATTGCTCGTCTGGTTGCCAGGGTTATTCTGGCCACCAGTTTGTTTTCATGTCGTGTGAATATGTCTAAGGGTTTTGATAGTAGTAACGCCCATGGGTCTTTAGGGAATGGTCGTTGCAGGAGTTGAGTGAGAAGTGGTATAATGCTTGTCCATGTTTGTAGTAGCTTAAGGGAAGGTCCACCAACAGTGTAGGAAGGTGCTGACTTCTCTTCATTGTTTCCAGCATAAGTTCGAGCTGGTCCTGTGCATTGCTGCTAGGTGCTGTGGGGTGTAATACCAGCGGAACAGCATTTTATAGGCTTGTTCTTGGTATGTAACGCACATTGATATTGAGGTAAGAGAAGTCCATATGTCGGCCCAGTCTGTGGGATTGTCAGGAGGACCCAGGTCTTGTTGGAACTGCCACTTTAAAATGGATGTTTTGTAACCAAGGCTATCCAAATAAAACTTTAAAAAAAAAAAAAAAAAGCTTAGAGGGACACTCCAAGCACCCAGACCACTTCTGGAGAGGTCTTGGTGCAAACTCCCACCAGGGGCGGACTGAGAACCCTCACGGCCCCCGGGCAAAATAAATCAAGGGCCCCCTTACAGGCCCCACCCATACTCCGCAGCAAGCGCCACCCATGTCCCGCCTCCATGCACCGCCTCCAGCCACACCCTACACAATCTTTAGACACAAGGAACAAAAGTGCAATAATCCCTTCAAGGCCCCAGTAGAGACTACAATTGAGGGCTAATGGGCCATGGAGAGTGTCCTTTAGAGAGTGTGTTAGAAAGAATGCCCTCCAGGCCCTATTAGAGACTACAATGGAGTCCAATAGGCTTGGAAGGGGGTCTTTCTAACAGAGGCCATCTCAGTGTCCCTGCTGGAAACAGTCGCCTCCAGGCCCCAGTAGAGACTACAATTGAGGGCTAATGGGCCATGGAGGGGGGGAGCATTCTAGCAGAGGCTATCTCAGTGTCCTTTAGAGAGTGTGTTAGAAAGAATTTCCTCCAGGTCCCATTAGAGACTACAATGGAGTCTAATGGGGCCTGGAGGGGGGTCTCTCCAACACTCTGGTTCCTATTCACAATATAGCAACACAACATAGCTCGCTGATACCTAGGCCAAGTTGGCTCCTCTTACCTTAATTACTGTTGCTGGCTGGCAGTCTGTGGGCTTGCTGGAAGGCTGTGGGCTTACTGGCTGCGGCTGGCAGGCTGTGGGCTTGCTGGCTACTGGCGGCAGGCTGTGGGCTTGCTGGCTGCGGCTGGCAGGCTGTTGGCTTGCTGGCTGCGGCTGGCAGGCTGTGGCTTGCTGGCTGTGGCTTGCTGGCTGGCAGGCTGTGGCTTGCTGGCTGCGGTTGGCAGGCTGTGGGCTTGCTGGCTGTAAGCCTAACTGGTGGCCTGTGGGCTGGCTGGCTACTGGCCAGCCTGTGGGCTGGCTGGCTGGCTGGCCGGCCTGTGGGCTGGCTGGCTTGCTGGCTACTGGGGCACTTGTAGATTATTTAAAGAAATAATCCATGCACAATAACCACTACTGCTCTGTGTAGTCGTTATGGTGCCAGGAGGGCCGGGTCCCCCTCCCAGAGTAAGTAGTCAAACCGTTTAAGAACAGTTTGACAACTTACCTGGGGTCTGCTGGGATATGAGGCTGTAGTAGGGTATAGGAGCAGTGGTGCAATGTGTAAGGGGTGCAGTGTGTGTGAAAGGTTCAGTGTGTGTGAGTGGGTGTAGTGTGTGAATGTGTAGGGTGTGTGGGGCAATGTGTGTATGAGGGGGCTGTGTATGTGTGTGGCAATGTTAGTATGGGGGGCTGTGTGTGTATGGGTGGGCAGTGTATGTGTGTGTGTGAGGCAATGTGTGTAAATGTGTATGGTGTGTGTGTGTATGGGGGGCAGTGTGTGAATGTGTATGGTGTGTGGGGGCAGTGTGTTTATGGGGCTAGAGTTCACTCTCACCACTGCGACCACCAGGAATCCCTGGTGGTCACAGTGTTGAGAGTGAACTCTAGCCCGTAGTTTACTCTCGCCAGAGCCGTAACGTTGCCGTGGTAACCGCGGCAACGATCTGTGCTCGCGCAATAAGGACCCAGAGGAGCTGCAGGCTGAGCTCCCGGGTCCTCTCTTCCTCCCTCCCCTGCCGGCTGCCCGCACGGTGCCTGCGAACAGGGGGGGGGCAATTGCCCTCCTCTTACACCCCCTCCCCCTCTTCTTAACCCCCCTCCCCCTCTTCTTACCCCCCTTCTTACTCTCCCCCTCTTCTTACTCCCCCCTTCCCCTCTTCTTACTCCCCCTTCCTCTTTTTACTCCCCCCTCCCCCTCTTCTTACCCCCTTCTTACTCCCCCCTCCCCCTCTTCTTACCCCCTTCTTACTCTCCCCCCTCTCTTCTTACTCCCCCCTCTCTTCTTACCCCCCTCTCTCTATTCTTACTCCCCCTCCCTCTCTTTTTACCCCCTCCCTCTTCTTACCCCCTTCCCTCTCTTCTTACCCCCCCCTCTCTCTTCATACCCCCCTCCCTCTCTCTTCTTACCCCCTCCCTCTCTCTTCTTACCCCCTCCCTCTTCTTACCCCCTCCCTCTTTTTACCCCCCTCCCTCTCTCTTCTTACCCCCTCCCTCTCTCTTCTTACCCCCTCTCTCTTTTTACCCCCCTCCCTCTCTCTTTTTTTTTTTTTTTAATTCTTTATTTTTGTACTCGACAGAAGTAGGCAAATACAACACAGTTATGGGGCTTGCGCAGAAGCCAGACCTCAAATAAATCAAGTTTGTAACTATAAGTAATAACATCAAACGTACTTATACACTACTTTTCGACTTTTTATACATCCCACCGCTAAGCTATGATCACGGGTTTTTATTTGTCAGTCATACTCATCTGGTGGTGCAAGTGTACTTTGACCGTGCTGCTTACGCCGAAGTCAGATCGTGGTGTGTGGTCATTATATATTCATATGTAAACATGGTCTGACATAACGGCATACCCCCTTACAACCCGGTCCCGGGCCTCACATGGGCAGCCCCCTTATCGAGGATAAATTTCTGAAATTTTATATGAGCCCAATATCAGGATTGCTAGTGCTCGGTGATACCTAAATAGGGCAGCCAAACGGCTCCACTATGCCTTTCAATCAGGCTAGAGAGAAGAAAGGAAAGGTCTGGAAGAAGGAAAAAAGAGACAGAGAAGAAGGAGAAAAAGAGGAGGAAGGGGGGGGAGAGCCCCCCACTGAGAGGAAAGAGGAGGTATGAGTGATCAGAGATGAGGACGAATCTACATCTGGCATAGAAGGAGGCATAAGGGATGGAGGGGGAGAGGAGGAGGGAGGAGGGGTAACCCACCGATTAGTAATCGAGGCTCGGCCTCCACTTCCGTTCGCACTTGGTCACAGGCCACGGGCCTATCCACCACCACCTCTGTTCAATCCCAGAACGCAGTTGTCCCAAGGTTCCCATAGTTTCACGAACCTCTCCATAGAGCCGTTCACCCTAGCCGTCAAGTCATCCATTAACCTACAGTCTCTTATTTTGGGTACTACTGTTTGTATATCAGGGCCTTCTGGCGACAGCCATGCGGTAGCAATTGCTCTACGAGCACTTAGGGTCACTTTGTGTATTAACGTCTGTTCCCATTTGGACCATCCCTCTACAGATCTGTTAAGCAGATACGTCCAGGGATCCAGAGGTAAGGGCCTGCCGAAGGTCTTTATCAGTATTTCTTTGACTGCTGTCCAAAGGACCTGAACTTTTGGGCATTCCCACCACATATGCAGATAAGTGCCGCGTTCACCACAGCCTCTCCAACAATTGTCAGTATCTGTTTTGTGCATATGATAAAGTTGAATGGGTGTAGTATACCATCGTAGCATGGTTTTCCAGGACTGTTCCTGAAACGTGGTGCAAATGGAAGCTTTGGTGTTCGCTTCCCACATTTCCTGCCATTCGATACCTTCTAGCACTTCACCCAGATCTGATTCCCATTTATCCGTATATGGTAAGTTTCCCCATTCCGTGTTCTTCTCGCTTAGGTGGGCGTATAAAAGCGTGATCGATCCCTTGGGAGTTATTCCGCGTAAGCACATTGACTCGAAAAAGGTCATCTGTTTAATAGCTGCTGCTTTGATGTGTGCTTGTCTGGCGAAGTCCCGGATTTGGAGGTATCTAACGAAATCCGCGGGGGTCAAGTGGGAGCCTTGTTGGAGGTCCGCGAATTGAATTATGTTTCCATTCGGGTACAGCTGGTGAATTCGTTGTAGTCCGGTTCTTTCAATGCGTTGAAATTCCTTAGGTGCCATTCCTGGGGGAAAATCGCGGTTCCGTAGTATCGGAGAGAGAGGGGACGGCGATGATGCGAGGCAGTATCTGGATCTGCTGCGGTCCCAAATGTGGATGGAGTTAAGAACGGCCGGGCACGTCGTCCGTATTATAGGTCTGCTGTCTTTGGAGGCCCACATGGTGAATTGAGGGACGTCAGATCCAACCATCATGGACTCGATGTCTACCCACCTCCTCTCGGCGGGTGGCGAGTGCCACATCGCAATCTGCGTCAATTGTGCAGACAGGTAACAGAAATACAAGTTTGGGAGGCCAAGTCCGCCTCTATCTTTGCGTCTATAAAGCACCTGCCTAGAGATTCTGTGCCTCTTGTTGTGCCAAATGAAGTCTCCTATTGATTTTTGTAACGGAGCCAATTGAGATTTAGCAACCTGGATTGGTAGGGCCTGGAACAAGAACAGGATACGCGGAAGGATGTTAATTTTTACCGCATTTATCCTACCTATCCAAGATATTGGTTTGTCGTCCCACCTTTCCAGGTCGCCGATCAGAGATCGTATCATGGGGGCGTAATTGGCAGCGTACAGGCGTCCCGTGTCCGCCGTCAGGTGGATCCCTAAGTAGGTCAGTTGCTCAGTTTCGATCCGGATCTTATGGGTCTCCCGTATCCTTCTCACTGTTTCCTCCGGTACACCTATCGGTAAGGCGCTTGATTTCTGCATATTGGCCTTATAGCCTGAGGATTTCCCATACTCCGTTATCACGTCCCGCAAAGCTGTTATTGATTCTTCTGGGTTTGTTAGTGTCAAGAGAATATCATCCGCATACGCTGAGACAGTAAATTCATCGTTGCCCACTTTTACCCCGCAAATCTCCGGGTGACGGCATATAGCTTGCAGAAGGGGTTCTAATGCTAAGGTAAAAAGTAAGGGTGATAAGGGGCACCCCTGTCTCGTCCCGTTAAAAAGTCGGAAAGGAGACAATGGGGCACCAGTTATCTGTATTTGGGCTCTCACATTGTGGTACATCGCTTTTGTCATTGCAATGTATTCACCAGGAAAGCCCAAGTGATTCATGACCGTAAACAGGAATTGCCAACGGACCCTGTCAAAGGCTTTCTCTGCGTCGATAGATACTATCAATGTTGGGGCAGCTACAGTTGCCTGTTTCCATATTAAGTCGATGTTCCTCCTGGTGTTCTCAAACAACTGCCTGCCCCGTATGAAGCCGACCTGGCCCCTCTTCTCTTTTAACCTTCCCTACCTCTCTCTTTTGACCCCCCTCCCTCTCTTTTTTTACCCCCCTCCTCTCTCTTTCCCCCCTCTCTT
The DNA here is from genome assembly GCF_036172605.1 of Pelobates fuscus. NCBI lineage: Eukaryota > Metazoa > Chordata > Amphibia > Anura > Pelobatidae > Pelobates > Pelobates fuscus. Next base: position 155,265,613 of record NC_086318.1, read on the forward strand.
TCCCCCTCCCTCTTTTTACCCCCCTCTCTTTACCCCCTCTCTCTTTTTACCCCCCTCCCACTCTCTTTTTACCCCCTCCCACTCTCTGTTTACCCCCCCTCCCACTCTCTTTTTACCCCCCTCCCACTCTCTTTTTACCCCCCTCCCACTCTCTTTTTACCCCCACTCTCTTTTTACCCCCCTCCCACTCTCTTTTTACCCCCTCCCCTGCCCTCCCACTCTCTTTTTACCCCCTCCCCTCCCACTCTCTTTTACCCCCTCCCGTCCCAATCTCTTTTTACCCCCTCCCCTCCCAATCTCTTTTTACCCCCTCCCCTGCCCCCCAATCTATTTTTACCCCCTCCCCTACCAATCTCTTTTTACCCCCTCCCCTGCCCTCCCAATCTCTTTTTACCCCCTCCCCTCCCAATCTCTTTTTACCCCCTCCCCTGTAGCGTGGCCGAGCTGCTCTCCGGTCCGCTGCCCTCAGTGTGCACCTTCCTGTCAGTCCGGCCGGGTACAGGAAACAGAAACTCCTGTTCCGCGTGGAACAGGAGTTTCTGTTTCCTGTACCCGGCCGGACTGACAGGAAGGTGCACAGTGTGCACCTTCCTATCACTCCGGCCGGGCACCGCGGACCGGAGAGCAGCTCGGCCACGCTACAGGGGAGGGGAGGTGAAAAGCTGCAGCCGCCTGAGGCTCTTAAGAGAGCGCTCAGGTGGCTGCAGCATTTAAAGGAGCAGGCGGGCCCCCTGATGGCGGGCCCCCCTCCCGGCCGGGCCCTCGGACCATGTCCGAAGTGCCCGACCGGTCAGTCCGCCCCTGACTCCCACTACCCTTAACCTTGCAAGTGTAATTATTGAAATTTGTTTATAAACTGCAATAAGTACCTTGCAGGGTTAACTCCACCTTTAGCGGCTGTCTACTAGACAGCCACTAGAGGGCACTTCCGTGTCCCTAGCACAGGAAACCTGTGCTAGAGCGTCGCTGGACATCCTCACGCTGTGTGAGGACCTCCAGCGTCGCTTAATTCTCCATAGGAAAGCATTCAAAAGCAATGAGAACCTGGCTCTGGATGATAGACTTGGGTGCCTCTGGAGAGGGGCACCTGCCCTTCTTTAGCTACAAGATAAAGTGGGAAGCCGATGGGACTTAGTATAAAAGGTGTAATTTATTGTAACTTTAAATATAAAATAAAAAAAGTAAATAAATAAATAAAACCAAAATATCCAGTATTTATAAAATGTACCAGTATATGGCTTCAGTCCCGAGACGCGTTTCGCCCACATTCTGTAAGATTTTTCAATCGAAACATGTAGTGGCGGAACTGCCGCCGGTGCAGTTGCACCGGGGCCCGCATGCTGATGGGGTCCATCGGGTGGCCCACGCACTTAGGGCCACCCGATGGGCCCTATATCTTCAGGGGCCTGGTCAGCGCGGCGGCTGTGTAACAGCACGACTGGGCCCCTTTAAAATAAAATAAATAAATAACACAGAAAGTGCTGCTGGGAGGAAGTGGTAACTTCCTCCCAGCTCACTCTGCACGGGAGGACCGCCAGCCAGGCCATGAAGAGGGAGAGACAGCTGACTCCTATCAGCCCCAGCCACCCTCCTGCAAAAGAAAAGGTATGAGACAGGAGGGTGGCTTGAAAATGTGCTCTGTGTGTGTGTCTGTATGCATGTAAGTCTGTATGTCATTATGTATGTCTGTATGTCATTATGTATGTTTGTATGTCAGTATGTATGTATATGTCTGTATGTCTGTATGTCTGTCAGTATGTATATATATATATATGCATGTATGTCATCATGAATGTATGTCTGTATGCAGGGCTGCCATCAGAAATTTTGGGGCCCCTGACAAAGCACAAGGTCTGGGCCCCCCCCCCCCCCGACCCCTCGCCCTACCTAGTCCGCTGACAATGATGCGGGACTGAATGTGGTGTGTATAGTGGAAGTGAATTAGAATGTGTGTAATGGATGTAGTGTTTGTGTGTATTAGATACTGTTTGTGCAGTGAATGCAGAGTGTGTTAGTGTAGCGGATGCAGAGTGTATAGTGAACACAGAGTGTGTTTGAGTAGTGGATGTAGTGGGTGTACAGTGATGTAGTGTGTGTTTGTGTAGTGGATGTAGTGTTTGTATGTACTAGATGAAATGTGTTTAGTGGATGCAGTGTCTGTAGTGGATGTAGTGTGTGTATTAGACGCAGTGTATGTGTATAGTGAATGCAGAGTGTTTCAATTTGTGGTGGGTGTAGTGTGTGTACTGTGAATACAGGATGTTTGTGTAGTGGATGCTGTGTGTACAGTTAATGCAGAGTGTGTGTCAGTATAGTGAATCCAGAGTGTGTGCATAGTTTAGTGAATGCAGAGTGTGTGTTAGTGTGTAATGAATACAGAGTGTGTGTTAGTGTGTAGTGAATGCAGAGTGTGTCAGTGTAATGAATGTAGTGTGTGTGTTAGTGCAGTGAATGCAGAGTGTTTGTAAATGTGTAGTGAATGCAGAGTGTGTGTTAATGTGTAGTGAATGCAGAGGGTGTGTTAGTGTGTAGCGGATGCAGAGTGTGTGTTAGTGTAGTGAATGCAGAGTGTTAATGTGTAGTGAATGCAGAGAGTGTTTGAGTAGTGGATGTAGTGTGTGTACAGTGATGTAGTGTGTGTTTGTGTAGTGGATGTAGTGTTTGTATGTACTAGATGAAATGTGTTTAGTGGATGCAGTGTCTGTAGTGGATGTAGTGTGTTTATTAGACACAGTGTCTGTGTATAGTGAATGCAGAATGTTTCAATTTGTGGTGGATGTAGTGTGTGTACTGTGAATACAGGATGTTTGTGTAGTGGATGCTGTGTGTACAGGTGATGCAGAGTGTATGTTAGTGTAGTGAATGCAGAGTGTGTGTCAGTATAGTGAATCCAGAGTGTGTGCATAGTTTAGTGAATGCAGAGTGTGTGTTAGTGTGTAATAAATGCAGAGTGTGTGTTAGTGTGTAATAAATGCAGAGTGTGTGTTAGGGTGTAGTGAATGCAGAGTGTGTCAGTGTAATGAATGTAGTGTGTGTGTAAATTTGTAGTGAATGCAGAGTGTGTGTTAATGTGTAGTGAATGCAGAGAGTGTGTTATTGTGTAGTGAATGCAGAGAGTGTCTTAGTGTAGTGAATGCAGAGAGTGTGTTAGTGTAGTGAATGCAGAGAGTGTGTTAATGTGTAGTGGATGCAGAGTCTGTGTTAGTGTAGTGAATGCAGAGTGTGTTAGTGTGTAGCGGATGCAGAGTGTGTGTTAGTGTAGTGAATGCAGAGTGTGGTAATGTGTAGCGAATGCAGAGTGTGTGTCAGTATAGTGGATGCAGTGAGTGTGTTAGTGTGTAGTGTATGCAGAGTGCATGTTGTATTAGTGAATGCAGTGTGTGTATTGTATTAGTGTATGCACTGTGTGTGTTAGTGTATGCAGTGTGTGTGTTTGTGTATGCAGTGTGTGTTGTGTTAGTGTATGCAGTGTGTGTTGTGTTAGTGTATGCAGTGTGTGTTGTGTCAGTGTATGCAGAGTGTGTGTTGTGTCAGTGTATGCAGTGTGTGTGTGTGTTGTGTTAGTGTATGCGGTGTGTGTGTTGTGTTAGTGTATGCGGTGTGTGTTGTGTCAGTGTATGCAGAGTGTGTGTTGTGTTAGTGTATGCGGTGAGTGTGTTGTGTCAATGTATGCAAAGTGTGGGTTGTGTCAGTGTATGCAGTGTGTGTTGTGTCAGTGTATGCAGTGTGTGTTGTGTTAGTGTATGCAGTGTGTGTTGTGTCAGTGTATGCAGAGTGTGTGTTGTGTCAGTGTATGCAGTGTGTGTGTGTGTTGTGTTAGTGTATGCGGTGTGTGTGTTGTGTTAGTGTATGCGGTGTGTGTTGTGTCAGTGTATGCAGAGTGTGTGTTGTGTTAGTGTATGCGGTGAGTGTGTTGTGTCAATGTATGCAAAGTGTGGGTTGTGTCAGTGTATGCAGTGTGTGTTGTGTCAGTGTATGCAGTGTGTGTTGTGTCAGTGTATGCAGAGTGTGTTGTGTCAGTGTATGCAGAGTGTGTGTTGTGTTAGTGTATGCAGTGTGTGTTGTGTTGGTATATGCAGTGTGTGTGTTGTGTCAGTGTATGTAGTGTGTGTTGTGTTAGTGTATGTAGTGTGTGTGTGTTGTGTCAGTGTATGTAGTGTGTGTGTGTGTTGTGTCGGTGTATGTAGTGTGTGTGTGTGTTGTGTCAGTGTATGCAGTGTGTGTTGTGTCAGTGTATGTAGTGTGTGTGTTGTGTCAGTGTATGTAGTGTGTGTGTGTGTTGTGTCAGTGTATGTAGTGTGTGTGTGTTGTGTCGGTGTATGTAGTGTGTGTGTGTGTTGTGTCAGTGTATGCAGTGTGTGTTGTGTCAGTGTATGTAGTGTGTGTTGTGTCAGTGTATGTAGTGTGTGTGTGTTGTGTCAGTGTATGCAGTGTGTGTGTGTGTGTGTGTGTGTTGTGTCAGTGCATGTAGTGTGTGTGTGTGTTGTGTCAGTGTATGCAGTGTGTGTGTTTTGTCAGTGTATGTAGTGTGTGTGTGTGTGTTGTGTCAGTGTATGTAGTGTGTGTGTGTGTGTGTTGTGTCAGTGTATTTAGTGTGTGTGTGTGTAAATTTGCAATGAGGAGGGGGAGGGGGGGCATTTTAACATTATTTAAAAAAAAAAAATTTTTTTAATTAATTAAATTGTTTCTCCCCCCTCCCTGCTTACCTGTGTCTAGGGAGGGGGGAGATTCCATGCCCGGTGGTCCGGTGGCATGATGGGGCCCCCCGGCTCCCTGTTACCGCAGAGGGGGCCCAGGCAGCACACAGCTTCTCCTCTTCTCTCCTCCAATAACTCTCGCGAGACCCGCGGATCATTGCCATGGCAACCGGGTCTCGCGAGAGTTATTAGCAGGGAGGAGAAGAGAAGAGGCTGTGTGCTGCCTGGGCCCCCTCTGCGGTAACAGGGAGTCAGGGGCCCGCGGCTGCACACATAGATAGCGATATTCGCTATCTATGTGTGCAGGGAGGGAAAGTGGGGCCCAGGACTGCCAGAGCAGTCCGGGCCCCCCAGGGCCGCCGGGCCCGTGACAACTGTCACGGTTGTCACCCCCTGATGGCGGCCCTGTCTGTATGTCATTATGAACGTATGTGTGTATGGATGTCAGTATGCATGTATGTCAGTATGTATGAATGTATGTATGTCTGTCAGTATGTCTGTATATATGCATGTATGCCATTATGAATGTATGTCTGTGTATGTATGGATGTCAGTGTCTGTATGCATGTATGTCTGTCTGTATGAATGTATGTCTGTATTTATGTATATATGTATGTATGCCAGTATGAATGTATGTATGTCTGTATGTCATTCTGAATGTATGTCTGTGTGTATGTATGTCAGTTTTTATGTATGTATGTGTCTGTATGTCCTCATGCATGTGTGTCTGTATGTATGTTAGTATGTGTCTGTCTGTCACTATGTATGCCTGTGTGTCTGTATATGTGTGTATGTCTCAGTATGTGTGTGTCAGTATGTAGGCCTATATGCATGTATGTCTGTTAGTATGTATCTGTGTGTGTGTGTATCTGTGTCCTTTTGTATCAGTGTTTCTGTGTGTGTATATTCCTGTCGGCGGGATTTGGAGGCGGATCCTGTGGGCGGGATTTGGAGGCTGACCCTGTGGGCGGGATTGGAGGCGGGCTCCAGGGGGCCCAGACCCTGAGCTGAGTTAGGGGTCCCAAACTTTCTGTTGGCGGCCCTGTCAAACCTTATAATAAATGCTTATTACAAATTGAGTCAAAGTAGATTTTCAGACTAGAAACATTGACCCTACAAGATTTAAATAGTGAATTTAATTATACTCCTTTCGTTCATTAATTGTTATTACCCTTGGCGGTTGTAGGTTTAATTCCCAGCAGGGTTGACTCAGCCCTTCATCCTTCCGAGGTAGATAAAATAAGTACCATTAAATTGGGTAATAGTAACATCCCCTGGATATTGGGCAAAAGTAACATCCCCAGGACGTACTTGGAAACCAGAGTAATCTGAATGTAACTTTACTGGTTAAATACTTCGTTGTTATTATTACACTTTTGCATAGTGAAGTTTTTACTATTGTGATTTGAAGTATTATGTACTAGATTTCTCCCTTGGTCATTTTATATGGCATAATATATATTATCTATTTAGTTGTAGATTAGCCCATTTGTGAAGATTCATCTATGTACTCCCCCATTAAGCCTGTGTATGTATTTGGACCGTGGTTATTATTTACATACATGTTAACTTATTGACAATTCACATTACAGCGGTATATTCATTTTTCACAGTTGGGTAATTTGTTTAAATTCGTTGTTTAGTAGATTTGCCCCTAAGGGAGAAGTTGAATTTTCCATTACTCAATAGTTTGAATGTGTGTATATAGACTATGGTTATCATTTAAACATATAATTATTTATTGTTAGGTTCTATGGCAGCCAGGGCCAGCCTTAGGGGTGTGCGAGTAGTACGGCCGCACAGGGAGCAGGGGGTGCCATGTGGCCGACACAGCCCGCACATGGCCGGCTACCCGGGTGGAGGATTACATTATTCTCCACACGGGATTAGAAAAAAAACCTCCCAGCATTGTGATGGGGCGGGGCTCATCTTTGCGGCAGGGGCGGGGCTAAAATGATGGCAGGCAGGGCTAAAATGACAGCGGGGTGGGGCTAAAAGTACCGGCTGCATGGAAGCAGGAAGGAGTCCCCGCTTCCCCAACAACCAGACCCCAGGAGCTGCACTGCCTTCACTCCTCCCAGACTATAAAGGACAGAGGTAACCATGTATGAATGTCTGTTTGTGAGTGTGTGTGAGTATGTGCAACTGTCTGCCTGTGTGTGTGTGAGTACCTGTGTGTGTGGCTGTCTGCCTGTGTGTGTGTCTGTGTGTGGCTGTCTGCCTGTGTGTGTGTTTGTACCTGTGTGACTGTCTGCCTGTGTGTATGGCTGTCTGCCTGTGTGTGTGTGTGTGTGACTATATGCCTGTGTGTATGTGACTGTCTGCCTGTGTGTGTGGCTGTCTGCCTCTGTGTGTGTGAATACCTGTGTGTGTGTCTGTCTGCCTGTGTGTGTGTGTGTGTGTGAATGTGACTGTCTGCCTGTGTGTGTGTGTGACTGTCTGCCTGTGTGTGTGTGACTGTGTGTGTGTGTGTGTGTGTCTGTCTGCCTGTGTGTGTGACTGTGTGTGTGTGTGTGTCTGTCTGCCTGTGTGTGTGGCTGTCTGCCTCTGTGTATGTAAGTACCTCTGTGTTTGGCTGTCTGCCTGTGTGTGTGTGTGTGTTTGACTGTCTGCCTGTGTGACTGTCTGCCTGTGTGTGTGGCTGTCTGCCTGTGTCTGTGTAACTGTCTGCCTCTGTGTGTGCATCTGACTGTTTGCCTGTGTGTGTGCGCATGTGGCTGCCTGCCTGTGAGTGTATGAGTACCTGTGTGTGTGGCTGTCTTCCTGTGTGTGTGTGTGTGTGTATGTGTGGCTGTCTGCCTGTGTGTGTGTTCCTGTGTGACTGCCTCTGTGTGTTACTGTCTGTATGTGTGTGTGTGTGTGTGTGTGTCTGTCTGTCTGTGTGTGTGTGTGTGTGTGTGACTGACTGTCTGTGTGTGTCTCTCTGTCTGCCTGGGTATGTGTGTGTGTATTTGACTATCTGCCTGTGTGACTGTCTGCCTCTGTGTGTGACTGTCTGTGTGTGAAGCTGTGTGTGTGTGTGTGTGTGTGTGACTGTCTGCCTCTGTGTATGTGAATGCCTGCATGTAACTGTGTGTGTGTGTGTGTTTGTGAGAGACTGTATGTGTGGCTGTATGTATGTGACTATCTGTCTGTACCTGTGTGTGTTTGTCATTGTCTGCCTGTAACTGTGTGTGTGTGTGTGTGTGTGTGTATGTGTGTGTTACTGTCTGGTTGTAATTGTGTGTGTGTGCGTGTGTGTGTGTGATTGTCTGTCTGGAACTGTGTGTGTGACTGCATGTAACTGTGTGTGTTTATCTGCCTGTAACTGTTTATGTGTGTAACTGCCTGTACCTGTGTGTGTCTGCCTGATCCTGTGTATTTGACAGTGTATATGTATAACTGTGTGCATCTGACTGTGGGACTGTGTGCATGTGACTCTGCAGTCTGACACATCTGGCATGCACTTCTGTTGGCTGCAGACCATAAGTAGCTGTCTTCCTAGCTCCGGCCATTTAGAGCACTGCCGCCGATTACCACAGGACACTGCAAGTCCCTGAGCTTGCGAGACAGTTAAACATGGTCTGCACCCAGTGGAGGGGCAGACCAGATTCAGATCAGCATGCCCCTCTCCCAACTAGGTAACAACAGGGAAAGGAGGAATTAATATTTGTTTTTAAATCATTATTTATTTAATACACAGGGCGCCTAAGGCCAGCCCTGATGGCAGCTATATTCTTTTATTATTGTTGGATAAATTGTTTGATGTGTTGTTTTGTAGATCTGAAAGGATCATATTTCCCAATCGGATGAATAATGGGCTTATTCCTGGCTGATGACTTCATGGGCATTTCATTCCATATGATTGGATATCTAATTTAATGGACAACCTACAGGGCCAATGATTGCCACATTTAGGGTATTTAAACCCACGTTAATTATGCAGCATCCTGATGAACTAACTGAATGTTAGGGAAATGTATGTAGTGTGTTTTCTAGTTGTTCAGTCAGCTAAATCTTGCCAGTGATTCGGAGATCAGTTTGGAGGGACAGAGTTTAAACACTACATTTGCCGTTTTCTCTGTGGGCAGGAAAAAGCTAGGGGAGAGTAAGAGCTCTCCACTTTCACACCTTCTCTTTGGGTTACATTCATATCTTAATTAGGACTATGCTTGGAGCTGTACATTAACACAAGGCTCCAGAGTAGTTTTATATTGAGACGAGACAGAGTTCTGTTCATTAGACATGTGCAATTTGTTTCGGTCCGAATAGGAATTCGGACAAATTTCGGACAATTCGGACATTCGAGGGGTGGGGGCCAGGGGGGAGGACACTAGGCCCCCCTTACTCTTATTTAGGGCCCCCACCCATTGCTCAGGGGTGGGGGCCAGGGGGGAGGACATAAGGTCCCCCCCTTATTCTAGTTTAGGGCCCCCACCCACCGCTCAGGGGGGTGGCCAGGGGGGAGGACATTAGGTCCCCCCCTTATTAGTTTATAGGGCCCCCACCCGCCGCTCAGGGGTGGGGGCCATGGGGGAGGACATTAGGTCCCCCCCCTTATTAGTATTTAGGGCCCCCACCCACCGCTCAGGGGGGTGGCCAGGGGGGAGGACATTAGGTCCCCCCCTTATTAGTTTATAGGGCCCCCACCCGCCGATCAGGGGTGGGGGCCATGGGGGAGGACATTAGGTCCCCCCCTTATTAGTATTTAGGGCCCCCACCCGCCGCTCAGGGGTGGGGGCTGGGGGGCACTATTTTTTTTTTTTTAACAGTGAGCAGTCACAGGCTGCTCACTGTTTACTAGACATGCCCCTACTCACAGTATAGCGAGTAGGGGCAAAATTTACTAATACTAAGTAATTTTTACTTAGTATTAATAAATTTAGCTGAAAGACCAATTTAGGTCTTTCAGCCTTTTGGTAGATAACTCCCTGATACCGTGGGAATTAAGGAGTTATCTACCAAGCGGCTGCAAGAGAAGTCCCGAGGTGCTGAAGTCCCGAAATTCCGAAAGGCCGAAGTTCCGAAGGTCCGAAGTGTCGAAGTTGCCGAATTTACGAAGTGCCGAAGTGACGAAGTTCTGAAGTTGCAGAATTTCCGAAGTGTCGAAGTGCCGAAGTTCTGACGTGCTGAAGTTGCCGAAGTTCCGAAGTCTTGAAGTGCCGAATTGCCGAAGTTCCGAATAGCAAAAATCCAGAATTTTGTAATGCGGAACCGAACCGAATTTTTTTCCCATGCATATGCCTACTGTTCATATAGCATTGCTGATTCATATAAGAAGTGTCCCTGTAGTACTTATTTGATTTCTTTGCAGCCTCCGAGTGATTTATTGTGGTTTTGAGTTGAGGTCTACTACATAGATTTTACATTTTTACTTGAACGCACTTTATTATTTTCCTTTATTTGTTGTGTTTAGAGGAGTGTTACAATGCTGCAAGCTTAACTTGCATCATAATAATTACATTTCTATTTAACATACCCACTCCCACTTTCAATCTCTCTGTCACTTTTATATATAGCTCATATAATTTAATAATGGTGACTCATGCTATAGATCTGCAGTTTAGATATCTCACTGTTGTATATATGTATGCATATTTTTATTCTCATGCTTAACTTTGGTTTGTGGGTGTGTATTTTTTTTTTTTTTTAATTCTTTATTTTTGCGTGCATGAAAGATACAAGACAGCTTACCACGCCACAACAGCGTTTGTAAGTCTAAACATATCACAGTTATCGTATAGTTATGGCATTGAAACAGTGCACAATTTTTTTTTTTAAATGACACAAGCTTATTCGTTGTAAGGCAATATATGAATAATAAAGTGGTAAAGACATGCAAATTGTCAATTGATTAAGCTAGAGGTACATAAAAGTAAGTCTGACAATGTTACAGAACATATAAACTCTTAGAGTGATTAATACCGTTTAATTCTTAGCAGTTATCTCTTATATTAGATTAGGTTATGCTTGTTTAGTTTGGGCTGTTAACAGGAGACACATACCAGGGTACAAATTTTAAGCCGCACGTAGCATAGTAGTAATAAATAAAATAAATTGAATGATGCTTGACAGGTTGGCTGTGTTAGAGTAAATATAAGGTAGGAACAGTTACTTAGCTTTAAGTGGTCTAAATTATGCTGGTACAATATACACATCTTATAGGTAAACTGAAGCTTGGTGAGTATTCAGTTTGTGTGGCGTAGGCTTAGATTAGTCGCTATGTAATCTAAGTAAGTTAGGTAAGCGCGGCATGGGCTAGGTTACCATTTTTAAAGTAAAAGTTACAGTTACAGGCGAGAACAGAGCAAAACATTGTGTGGTAAAGGGAAGCAGCACAAACATATGGTGTGGCACAAGAACATGCTATAACACGATATTAGTATTTAAGGAAAAAACTGTACCATCCATGTTTGGTGTAGTGGTTGTTTTTCGGGCCAAATAAAATAAGATAACTAAATCTCACGTGTGCTACGAGGACGATTGTGGGTTGTTATCTAGGTTACAGGGGGGCATCCCGACTCTAGTGGCATGAGTTGGAGAGGCTTGATTAGGTGTGGGAGAGATTAAGCTACCAACAAAACGTACTCGTCGCCATGCTTGTGAGATTTTGTGAATGGGATACTATTATAATGTAATTAGGCTAAGTATGCCCCTGGGGCCGACCTCGTATTTTTAAGTATATATATGTTTGTCAGGCTTTAGTTCCACTGGGAATGAGTAAAAAAACAATAAAAAGAGTAAACTTGAAAACATATCATGTATGAAGAAAATAGTAATACTGCATAAAAACAGGCATTATAAACATGCTTAGTGAAGTCTCCAGCTTAGTAGGGACTCTGCTGAGCAATGATTTGTGTCCAGTCAGCCAATTCCCAAGATACCTATGTGAGCGTGGCCGCTGCGTAGGTCGGTCATATAGAGCTTCACCCGGAGTTGCAAGGCATGGCTCTAGTGGGGTTATGCTATAGGTGTGTCAGCCTATGCCCCTCAATGGTAAGTCCCGGTCAGTGCCATAGTATGTTCCTCCTTCGGAGCCCCTGCACATGGTGTCGCCGCGCCTGGAGTCAGCTCCGGTGGTACTTCGGGGGATGTGCAGCCGCACAGCCCCTTGTGTTGCAGCGTTAGCGGTGGGGAGCTGGTTCATGCTGCGCTGGCCAGCGATGGTTCTGTCCGGTGAGTGCTCAGTACGGGTGGCCTGTGTAGCAGTCCCGGGTTTGTGTGACAGCGAATGAGAGCGTGCATATGAGAGACTTGGCACCGTATCCCGCCTTAAGGATTGCTGGAACCTGCGTAGCCGCACTGCCGCTTTGGAGACCCGAGGTATGCGCCTATAGTGGCTGCGTCGTGCAGCCGGTCTGATCCAAGAGGCTACAATTGTTTCTGCCTGGTGGTAGGTTCTTCCCCTGCTATGCAGCATGTCCCAGAGCCTCTTGCAAAGCCAGTCAAGATTTTCTTGTTGAGGTTTGAACGTCTTAGAGTGGGCGCTCCGCTCTTGGGGCCTGTGCTGGGCGGCCATTTTGACAGGGCCCTGGTGGCCTGTTGCCCCTGCATGCCATGGAGCCTGCTTGTCCGCTTTTCGCTCCTGCCGAGTCGTCCAGCGAGGACCGGGATGTCCCCCACCGGTCCATAGGGGGGATGTAGGTTGCCGTATTGTCGCTTGAGGGCCCTGGTGCTGGGGAGAGCGGCCGTCTCCCCCCGGCTCCAGCCCCAGTAGGCCGCAATCGCTTGTTTGTGTTCCCGGCTCCGGCGAGCCCCGGGGTGGTATCTGTCGGATTTGCTGTACACCCCTGACATGGGTAGTGCACCTTTGAAGGTCCTTGGACCATGTAGCTGCCGCTTTTACCCCGGTTTTCAGCCTGTCTAGCAGGAGCTCGTGGCAGGTGCGTCTGCACCGCTCGGTACCCCTGTGGGTGTGTATTTTAATAGATTCTAATGAAAGCTATGTTTTAGTCACAATACATTGTTGTGTCCTGGTTCACTGTCTCTTACTATCTATAATGAGTAACTAATAAGTAACTAAAGTAACTAATGAGCCAATCACAGCTAAATCTAAAGTCCACTACTCCATAGTAGTTCTTCTGGACCTTTCTGCTGCCTCTTGATCATGCTCTCCTTCTCCAAACTCTCCATACCCTCAGCCTTCATGGCACTGATCTTTCATAGTTCTCATCCTATCTCTCCTAATGATCCTTCTGTGTCTCGTTTTCTGGTAACACCATCTTCCCTTATCCTATCTCAGCTGGAATCCCCCAAGGCTCTGTCCTTGGTCCCTTTTGTTTTCTCTTTGCACTGTTGCTCTAGGCAAATGTATTAATTGTTTTGGATTCCACTGCCACCTATATGCTGATTACAGCCAGACATACCTCTCTGCCAGTGATCTCTCTCATGCTATCTTAAAACACTTAACCATTTGCCTCTCTTCCATGTCCGACTGAATGTCCTCCTGCTTTCTAAAATGGAGTCTTTCTAAACCTGAGCTTCCTATCTTCCCTCCTTATAATACTAATCCTTATTGGAACCTCCTAGCAGGGTGAGTGTATGCTCATCAGCCCATCCGTGTAATCTCGCTGCTTTGATCTTATCTTTGATTCTGTCCTAACCTTTACCCTTCATATTCAGTCAGTCGCCAATCTTGCCAATTCCACTTTAAAAACATTATCTGTATCAAGCCCTTTTCTTACTCAAGATGCTACTGAGGAGCTTGTTAATGCTCTAGTAATTTCTCACATTACTGGTATTCTCTCCTATTTTCTTTCTTTCACTAGACACCATACTGCCTCTCTATCTAATCTATAAAGAAAGCTGGTGGGGGGGGCAGAGCCAACACTCGAGCAGAGCGGACGCCATCTCACCGAGCTCCGCAAGAAATGCACCAAAATCGCCCTAAAAACGAGCAATTTAAAAACGCATACAAAGGTACACGGTGCCAGCACAACAGCGTTACCCGCTACAGTGCCCGATGCCCTTTTTCCACACCCCACGGACAAAGGGACCGAAGCGCAGGTCGCTGCGGCCTACCACGCGCCCTCCATCCCCAGACTCGAGTACATCCTCGGCGGATATCAGGAAAGCGACTTCCTCTGGCCAAACAAACCACCGTCACCCACCTCACAGGCAGAGAGCACAACAATGGGACGCCGATCCCAGAGACCTGCACCGGCCACAGCGTCCGACACGAGAGACATCAGCACTCTCCTGCAGCAACAACCGCAACACAAGATGGCGGCCGCAAAGAACCAGGTCCCCTCTCCTGCACCCAGCCATGCAGAACCAGCAGCATCAACACTAATACCCACAATGGGGGCAGAGCTCACAGAAATTGCAGCACCAGCACCTCTGCCCATGACTGGAGCAGAGCTTACTACACCTGCAGCACCTCTGACAGCCCAGGCGGGGCCTGAGCTAGCTACCAAGCAAGACATACAGACCTTCATGCTGGAGATCCGAAAGTGGCTAGAAACGGACAACGCAGTCATAAAGGAGGAGGTACGGGCGGTGACAGACAGGGTCCGGGCCTCCGAGGAGGACATCCTGGATATACACAAGGGCATGTCCGCAATGCACGACACCATCAGGCAAGTCCAGACCTCCCAACAGGCACTCAGCACACAATTAACAACCATGGAAGAGCGTCATAGACGACAACACATTAAGATTCGGGGAGTACCTGATAATATCCCCCTGGAAGAATTACCACACTATCTAAGGCGGCTGCTGGCGACCATACTATCTCAGCAGCAGGCAAGAAAGATAACCCTGGATGGGGCATATCGCCTCCCGAAATCTCCCAATGCACCCCCCAACGTGACAAGGGACGTAGTGGTGCGCTGCTCCTCCCTACAAGACAAGGGACACATTATGTCGGCAATCCGAGACAAGACCCCTACTCCTTCGAGAACTCCCCTCTCACGTTTTACCACGACCTCACTAGATCCACGCTGCAGTGGCGCAGATCCCTCAAGCCAGTGACCAGCCACTTGAAAGACTCAGGAATGACATACAACTGGGGCCCCCCAAGGTCCCTCATAGTGACTCACCAAGGAACTGTTCACCGGCTCTCCAATATTACCGAGGCTCCCGCTTTCTTACAAGCCCTGGGGCCGCCGGCACTACCCACAGAGGCAACTTGCACGACCCCAACCTGGGACCCAAGCCATGTGGTTCCCTTAGTCCTTTCGTCCCACGAGACCGAAGAGGGGTTCACCCGGATACCAGCAAGCTCGAAAATGCCGTCGACACCCCAAATGTTAAACTGTTATAATGCGTATTATTATTATTATTATTATTATAGCAATTTATATAGCGCCAACAGATTCCGTAGCGCTTTACAATATTATGAGAAGGGATTTAACTATAAATAGGACAATTACAAATAAACTTACAGGAACAATAGGTTGAAGAGGACCCTGCTCGATTGAGCTTACATTCTATAGGAGGTGGGTGTAAAACACATTAGGACAGGAATTTGCAATCAAATAAGGTGGACTGCCCTTTAGGAGAGGGCAAGAGACAGGTATGTGAGGTAAGGGTTAGTCTTGGAGGCCATATGCTTTCCTAAAGAGATGGGTTTTAAGGCACTTCTTAAAAGATGCAAGACTAGGGGAGAGTCTGATGGCGGTAGGCAGGCTATTCCATAGGAAGGGAGCCGCCCGCGAGAAGTCCTGCAAGCGCGAGTTGGCCGTACGAGTGCGGACAACGGACAGGAGGTGGTCACGGGCAGAGCGGAGAGACCGAGAAGGGACATACCTATGGATCTGTGAGGAGATATAAGAGGGGCTAGAGTTGTTCAGTGCTTTATAGGTGTGAATTAGTACCTTGAATTGACTCCTATAGCATACAGGAAGCCAATGTAAGGACTGGCAGAGGGGTGAGGTGTGAGAGAAACGACTAGAGAGGAAAATCAGTCTAGCAGCAGCGTTCATTACGGACTGTAGGGGTGCAGTACGGCTTTTGGGAAGACCAATCAGGAGAGGGTTACAATAATCCATGCGGGAAATTACCAGAGCATGGACAAGCTCCTGGTATCTTGGTGCAAGAAAGGGGCGGATGCGGGCTATGTTTTTAAGATGGAATCTACAGGATTTGGCAACATGCTGGATGTGAGGCTCAAAGGTGAGACCAGAGTCAAGTATGACGCCAAGACAGCGCGCTTGCAAAGATGGACTGATGTTGGTACCACAAACTTGAAGGGAGAGCGAAAGAGGAGGATCAGTATTAGGAGGAGGAAAGACAAGGAGCTCAGTTTTTGAGAGATTGAGTTTCAGAAAGCGGGAGGACATCCAGTCAGAGATGGAAGAAAGGCAAGCAGTGACACGTTGCAGGACGGCAGGGGAGAGGTCCGGGGAGGAGAGATATAGCTGGGTGTCATCAGCGTACAGGTGGTAGTGGAATCCAAAAGAGGTAATAAGTTTGCCAAGAGAGGCAGTATAAAGAGAAAATAGAAGGGGACCAAGGACGGAGCCTTGGGGGACTCCAACCGAGACAGGGCGAGGGGAGGAGGTATCATTAGAAAAGGAGACACTGAATGAGCGTTGGGAGAGATAAGAGGAAAACCATGAGAGGACAGAGTCACAGAGACCAAGCGATTGAAGAGTTTGAAGAAGGAGAGCATGATCAACGGTGTCAAAGGCCGCTGAGAGGTCAAGAAGAATTAGTATGGAGTAGTGGCCTTTGGATTTAGCTGCGATTAGGTCGTTAGTGACTTTGATAAGGGCAGTCTCTGTAGAGTGGAGAGGGCGGAAGCCAGATTGAAGGGGGTCAAGGAGAGAGTTGGAATTGAGGAAATGAGACACACGGGTAAAGACAAGCCTTTCCAGAAGCTTTGAGGAAAAAGGGAGCAGGGATATGGGACGGTAGTTAGAGAGGGTGGATGAGTCGAGGGATGGTTTTTTTAGTATAGGTACTACAGTGGCATGTTTAAGGTCAGCAGGGACGATGCCAGAAGAGAGCGAGCAGTTGAAGATGTGTGTTAGAGAAGGCACGAGACAAGTGGAGAGAGATCTGATAAGGTGAGATGGGACAGGATCGAGCGGGCAAGTGGTGGGGCGAGAGGAGCAAAGAAGAGCAGCCACCTCTTGGTCAGTAGCTGGGGAGAATGTCTGAAGGGTAGGAAAGGCATGATCTATGTGTGATTGAGAAACAGAAAGGCAAGGAGGGGAGAATTCTTTCCTTAGCTGTTCAATCTTGTCAGTGAAGTAACATGCAAAGTTATCAGAAGTAAGGTTAGTTTTGGGGGTGGCCACAGCAGGGCGAAGAAGAGAATTAAAGGTGTCAAAGAGACGCCTGGGGTTGCGGGAACATGAACTAATGAGAGAAGAAAAATAGGACTGTTTAGCAAGGGCAAGGGCTGCACTGTATGAACACAATATGAATCTATAATGGAGAAAGTCTGATTGGGTGCGAGACTTCCTCCAGGAGCGTTCAGCACAACGGGAGCATCTTTGCAGGTAGCGCGTTGATTTAGTATGCCATGGTTGGGGGCGGGTCCTCCTTGAGGTGCTTGTTTGGAGTGGCGCTGCAGTGTTCAAGGCAGATGTAAGAGTAGAGTTATATATGGAGATGGCCAGTGAAGGACAGGAGAGGGAAGGGATGGACAGCAAATGTGAATCAATGTCAGCTGACAACTGTTGGAGATCCAGAGAATTAAGGTCCCTCCTGAGTTGAGGGGGGTTAGGCTGAGGTTGTTGGATGAGGGGGTATGCAAGAGCAAATGATAAGAGGTGGTGATCAGAGAGTGGATAAGGAGTGTTGCAGATATTAGTTACTGTACATGCATAAGTGAAGATTAGGTCAAGGGTATTGCCAGCTACATGGGTGGGAGAATTTGCCCACTGCGATAGCCCGAGGGAGGAAGTAATTGAAAGTAGTTTAGTGGCTGCAGAGGTCAAAGGTGGGTTTATAGGAATATTGAAGTCCCCGAGAATTAGGGATGGAATGTTAGAAGAGAGGAAATAGGGTAGCCAGGCAGCAAAGTGGTCAAGGAAGAGAAGAGGGGAACCAGGGGGACGGTAAATAACAGCAATGTTAGCGGAGAAGGGTTTGAAAAGGCGAATTGAGTGTATTTCAAATGACGGGAAAGAGAGGGAAGGGGGGGTGGGAAGAGGTTTAAAAGAGCAGTGAGGGCGGAGGAGAAACCCAACACCACCACCTTTACATTCAGAGTTTCTTGGGTTGTGGGTAAGTTGGAGACCACCGAATGACAAAGATGCAGGGGTGGCAGTGTCAGAGGGGGAGAGCCAGGTTTCTGTTAAGGCTAGTAAATCTATTGAACGAGAGATAAAGAAGTCATGGACAGCAGTGGATTTAGTTATATTGCAAACAGAGCGTGCATTCCAGAGGGCAGTATTGAAGGAGGATCTAGAGGAACATGAGATGGGTATGAGATTAGTGTGGGTCCTTGGGTTAGTATGTGCTGTGTTTGTTGAGAGGGGACCAGGGTTTGGAGATACATCACCAGCTGCTAGGAGCAGAAGGATAGAAAGGAAGTGAAGGTGGGAGTAGGATTTGAAAGTTTTGTAGGAGGGTATGTATGTAGAGGATTTGGGGGGAGTTGGTGGAGATAGGCTGGAAAGGTATGTGTAGAGTGCATGGGATGAATAGAGAGGGGAGGGGAGTAAGGTGGAAGTAATGAGGATTGTGTTGCCAGGGACAGGTGAGTGAAAGGATAGGGATATTTTAGTGATCAGAGACGTTAGTGTTAAAGTGAAAAATAGAAGGGAGAACATTAGAGAAAATGTGCATTATATAGATATGTAGATCATATATACAAACACACACAAATATCAATGAGTGTTTAAACCAGTGTAAGTATGCAGTGTGTTAAATGAATTCAGGTGAGGAGAGGTTTGGTAACTTGATTGGTGTGTTAAGGAAACCAGCTGATGTGCACTATCTATAAGTAAGTTGTTGACCATGGGGTGGGATGGTGTGGGGAGGGGAGGGTGGGCAATCATCCAGAGATGATACCTCTGCTCTGAAGATTTTGCAGGACTTGGTTGCTTGGGAGTGCTGGGTGTTAATGCTGTTTTAAGGGGCCCAGTCTGAGGTCTGAGGTTAGAAAAAAAAGAAACAAAACACTCTATTATGGGTGGGGAGACATGGGGCTATTGAGGTAATTAATTAGAGATGAAAAACTAAAAGGAGAGAACATTTGGGATAAAAAGATAGGAAGGATCAGATAGGTGAAAGTCATAAACCATGAACATAAATTTACTAGATTATCAGTGAGAGTAGTAACACTAGCTAAACAAACAATTAACAACGAGTCTTAGGGAATGAACATAAAATGACATGATCATACCAGCATACCAGCGTACACATGAGTACAATAGCGCTCACCATGTATACACTAAGTTACTAAGTTAATACTTCCATTCTTTACGTTCAACACAATCCAGGCCCACTAAGGCTCAGCGTTCAGGCACTACCCACCCTCGCAGGGTCAAGTCGCCTAAACCTGTCACGCAACCTTAAAATACCCAGCACGACATTGTGAAGGAATGCCCGAACCGGCCAATACTCTTAACACCTACACAACAATTAGACACACACCAGTAAAGAGACTCTAGGGTACAAATTAATCGTGTACTTTACATCCTATAATGCCTGTAGATGATGTGACAATCTAACCTGTTACAGAACAAGACACGTGACAATTGTGTTGCTTATACATAAACATAGCTAATCTCACTTGACTTACCTAACAACTCGATCGAACGCTATTTCTATGCTACAAGTGAAATACAAATCTGCCTGCTTTATTTTTGTTTTTTTAAAAACTGTGCACGTTTAACTTTTAACTTTTATAAATACTATTAATCCCATTACTAATATACAAGCATGCATACGTAGACTAATTACGCTATTATAGTCCTATTCAAGTATTCCTAGCCTGTTAACTCTCATAAATATAAAAAAAAATAAATGTGCTGTATTACTCTGCTATGACAATGATTGCTATTGAAATGCCTGTACTAGCTGTCGTGGCGCTACAGGACCATCTGTTATGTTTTCTTATGCACAAGAAAAATAAAGAATAAAAAAAAAAAAAGAAAGCTGGTGCCAGGCTGTCATTTCTCTCCTGTCGCTCCTTTGACGCATTTTCCCTCTTTCAGTCACTATTATAATTCAAAATATTGTCTCTTAACAACTTTATACCTCTTGTACATTTCTTCACTAATTCATAGGTATACCCCTTCTCAGGCACTCTAGTGTGCCTGTCTCCTCTCCGCTGCCAACTGTGTGTGCATAAAAAGTGTCACCTTGAAAAGCTACATTATTGAAACGCGTTAGTGTCACTTTGAAAAAGCCACAGTGGTGAAAAGCATTATTATTACTTTTTACTCTATATTTTATCTTTGTTTTTTTAGCCTTAGTCAGGATAAAGGTTAATGTGTTTATTTCAGACACCTTGGAACATCCTGCTTTTAATTCTTCACATCCTGGATGTCACTTTCCTTGGTGGGGAACATACCACCTAATTTAGTTTGGATAATGAGTAAAATACCTGTATAGCTCCACACTAGCAAGTGATTTTCCTTCTATTTGCACACAAAAAAAAAAAAAATCACAGCCAGCCTGCACTGTATGTGTTATTTCTGTTTTATTGCATACCCCATATACGGGAGAGAACTCCCACTCATCCCTATCCCAGAGTGGGGATCATACCCCTCCGTGCTATATTCTGAAGGGAAAAGGCTTCATACCACATTAGGGTATTTTTATTACTTGATTTTATCCTTTTCATCCAGATATACTACACTAGATAAGTCTATCTGTATATTTTATTAGATTGCTGACTGAGACAGAGGGAACTCACAAGAATCCATAAGCCGGATTGTAATGCTCACACTCATAGAAATAGAGCTTTCAGGAAACGCCTAAAATCTGTAAGTGTATTCCTTACTTATCCTTCCGTTTTACTTACCATTTTGCAACACTATATATTTCTCCATCTTCTGATTTTGTGTTACATATACCACTGAGAAATACTGAAAAGCATTACCCCTCACTTTCTATACAAGCACTATTGTCAGGGTACCTGAGGCCTCTACCTCTAAGGGAGGTAGAGACTTGGTGGTTTATCCGTCCAGGCGAGCTGTTTCCTCCGTTCCTCACGGTTCATCCAGCCACTTAAACACCGGCCGCGAGGAATCCACATCCTTTTCTAGCAGGACGCTCAATACGTGACGTCATGACGCTATCACGAGCGACCTGTCACTCAAGTGTCCGATATCCAATCGGCACTTGTCAGAGGCGTGCTTACCATCCGGAGCCAGGGTATTTAAGCTTACTTCTCTCTTCAGCTCATTGCCCTGTCGTGGTTCTAGCTTGTCTAGTCACTCAGTGCTCTGGTATTCTAGTTTGCTCTATTTGGTTTTGACTCGGCTTGTTGTACTTCCCTGCTTCTCTGTTCTCCCTTGACCCGGCTTGTCTCTCGCTTATCTGTCTTCCCGTTCCCTCGACCTCGGCTTGTCTCTGACTATTCTCTATTACTCTCGGTACGTTAGTCCGGCCATTCTAAGGCCCGGTATACGTACCTTTCCACTCTTTGTACTCTGCGTGTTGGATCCCTGTCCCGATCCTGACATTACGACAGGGCCAATGGATCCTGCAGGTACAAACAGTCAGCTTGGTTCTTCTGATCCCAGGTTTGACGCCATGGAGCATAGGATGGATCAGATGGCTCTAGCACTACAGGCACTTTTGTCTCGTGCTAGTAACCCACCTGAGGAGACACGTACTCCTTCTATTTCTCCTGCAGTCTCAGGTCTAGAGGTAGCCACTGTAGGTGCTTCTTCCCGTATTACCCCACCAGTACGTTATGGCGGATCACCGGAGAAGTGCCGTGGTTTTCTGAACCAGATTAGCATCCATTTCGAATTACAACCCCGCTCTTATCCTACAGATAGAGCGAAGGTTGGATTTGTTATTACTTTACTCATTGAGAAAGCTCTGAGATGGGCCAATCCTTTATGGGAGAATGATAATCCACTAGTCTATAATTATAATGCCTTTGTAGCTGCGTTTAGAAGAACTTTTGACCCTCCGGGTAGAAAGGTCAATGCAGCTAGATTACTGTTGCGCCTTAGACAGGACAATCGAACACTTGTGGACTATGCACTAGAGTTCAGGTCCTTGGCGGCAGAAGTTAAGTGGAACGAACAGGCTTATATAGATGTGTTTCTGAATGGGTTATCAGATGTAATTCTTGACGAGGTCGCTACTAGAGAACTCCCTGAGAATTTGGAGGATTTAATTTCTTTTATATCTCGTATTGATGAACGCATAAGAGAGAGGCAGAACACTCGAGATAGGACCCGTAGACCCTCCTTTAAACTAGCGCCTACCTTTCAAAATTCTGAGTTCGAGGACTTACGTATTTCTGAACCTATGCAGATAGGCAGTACTCATCTCACAGAGAGAGAGAGACAGTACAGAAGAAGGGAGGGTTTATGTATGTATTGTGGAGTCAGAGGACATTTACGCCTAAATTGTCCTAATCGTTCGGGAAACGCTCGCACCTAAGTTTCTCTAGAGGACAGGCCTTGGGTGTTTCTACTTTGTCCTCTATTCACAACTACAAAGAGTTCAGGCTTCTGTTACCCGTTTCTTTGAGGTGGGAGAAGGGAGTAGTAAAGACTATGGCACTAATCGATTCTGGAGCTGCTGAGAGCTTTATAGATCAGGGTTTTGTTGCCAAGCATGCTATCCCATCCCAGTTAAAAGAGACACCACTGGCTGTTGAGGCCATCGATGGTAGACCGTTACTTGAGCCTGTTATTTTCCATGAGACCATACCGATTAACTTAACTGTTGGCATCCTACATAAAGAGGATATATCCTTAATGCTCATTTCTTCTCCGTCTATTCCCATAGTCCTGGGGTACTCCTGGTTGAGGAGACACAACCCTATTATTAATTGGGAGTCAGGGGAGATAGTTTCGTGGGGAAAGAATTGTCAAGAAAAATGCTTGCGGAAGGTCTTACTGTCAGGGTACCTGGAGTCTCTACCTTTGAGAGAGGTAGAGACTTAGAAGGTTATCCGTCCGGACGCCATGTCTCCTCGGTCTCCCGCGGTTCACTCGGTCTTGCTAACGCCGGCCGCGAGGGAGTCACTTCCTTTTATAACAGAAGGACCGGAGGTAGACGTCATGACGCTAACCCGAAACATCCTGCCACTCAAATCTCGGGAGACGAATCAGGACTCGCCGGAGGCGTGTCCCCTCTCCCTAGCCAGGATACTTAACGGTGGTTCTCTCATTCACTCATTGCCCTGTCGTGGTTCTAGTCCGCCTAGTCACACAGTGCTTTATTATTCACTTGTCTTTTGGTTCTGACCCGGCTTTGTTGTTTACTCTCCTGCCTTTCTGTTATCCTTGACCCGGCTTGTCTCTCGCTTACCTGTCCTCTGTTATCCTCGACCTCGGCTTGTCTCTGACCATTCTATTGTAGTTATACGTTAGTCCGGCCATTCTAAGGACCGGTATACGTATCAGCTACTCTTTGTACTCTGCGTGTTGGATCCCTGACCCGATCCTGACATTACGACAGGGCCATGGATCCTGCAGGTACAAATTGTCAGCTTGGTTCTCCTGATCCTAGGTTTGACGCCATGGATCATAGGATGGATCAGATGGCTCTGGCACTACAGGCGCTGCTGTCTCGCCCTATTAATCCACCTGAGGAGAGGCGTAACACTTCTGCTTCTTCTGTGGGTTCAGGGTTAGAGGTAGCTACTGTAGGTGCTTCTTCCCGAGTTACCCCACCTGTACGTTATGCTGGTTCCCCTGAGAGGTGTCGTGGCTTTTTGAACCAGATCAGTATTCATTTCGAGCTACAGCCCCGTTCATACCCTACTGATAGGGCAAAGGTGGGATTTATTATTACCTTACTCATTGAGAAAGCTCTGAGATGGGCGAATCCGTTGTGGGAGAATGATAATCCATTAGTCTATAACTATAATTCCTTTGTAGCTGCTTTTAAAAGAACTTTTGACCCTCCTGGCAGGAAGGCCAATGCAGCCAGATTACTGTTGCGCCTTAGACAAGACAACCAAACACTTGTGGATTATGCACTAGAGTTCAGGTCTTTGGCGGCAGAGGTAAAATGGAATGAACAGGCCTATATAGACGTATTCTTAAATGGATTATCTGATGTAATACTTGATGAGGTAGCTACAAGAGAACTTCCCGAGAATCTGGAGGACTTAATTTCCTTTATCTCTCGTATTGACGAACGCCTAAGGGAGAGACAGAATACTCGAGATAGAACCGCTAAATCTTTCTCTAGACTAGTACCATCATTTCAAGTTGCTGAAACCAAAGATCCACAGGTTTCAGAACCTATGCAGTTAGGCCTTACTCGTCTCTCAGAGGAGGAGAGACAGTACAGGAGAAGAGAGGGACTGTGTATGTATTGTGGGTTCAGAGGTCATGTACGTTTGAGCTGTCCCAGCCGTCCGGGAAACGCTCGCACCTAAGTTTCTCTAGAGGACAGACCTTGGGTGTTTCGATTTTGTCCTCTACTCATAACTACAAAGAACATAGACTCCTATTACCGGTCTCTTTAACTTGGGAGAAGGGAACTTTAGAAACTATGGCATTGATAGACTCCGGCGCTGCTGAGAGTTTTATCGACCAAAAGTTTCTCACCAAACACACTATCCCATCCCAGTTAAGGAAGACACCCTTGGCTGTTGAAGCCATTGATGGTAGACCTTTAGTTGAGCCTGTGATTTCCCGGGAGACCACACCTCTTTACTTAACTATTGGTATTCTACACAAGGAGGAAATATCCCTACTACTCATTTCATCCCCTTCTGTTCCCATAGTCCTGGGATACTCCTGGCTTAAGAAACATAACCCCGTTATAGATTGGAGATCAGGGGAAATAGTTTCTTGGGGCCAGAATTGTCAAGAGAGTTGTTTAAAGAAAGTGTCACCTCTTTGTAGTGTCAACCCACTTAATAACGCTACTGACTCTACCAAAGTACAGATACCGTCCTTGTATCAAGATTTAAAGGCAGTATTTGACAAAAGAAAGGCTGATACCTTACCACCACATAGGCCTTTTGATTGCAAAATTAATTTACTTTCTGGTACCATGCCCCCCAGGGGTCATGTATATCCTTTGTCCACGAATGAAAACTTAGTTCTAGAAGAGTATATTCGTGAAAACCTAGACAAGGGGTTCATTAGAAGATCCTCCTCTCCTGCTGGGGCTGGATTCTTTTTTGTTAAAAAGAAGGATGGTTCTTTAAGACCTTGCATTGACTACCGAGGTCTTAACAAGATAACCATCAGAAATGTTTATCCGATTCCCTTGATCACCGAGCTTTTTGACCGATTAAAAAGTTCTAAAATTTTCACTAAGTTAGACCTTAGAGGTGCTTATAATTTGGTGAGAATCCACGACGGTGACGAGTGGAAAACTGCATTCAATACTCGATATGGGCACTATGAGTATACTGTAATGCCTTTTGGTCTCTGCAATGCTCCGGCAGTATTTCAGGACCTTATTAATGAGGTTCTTAGGGAGTTTCAAGATGACTGTGTAATTGTATACCTTGATGATATTCTTATACATTCCAGGGATATTGAGACTCACCACAGGCAGGTCAGGAGGGTTTTGCACAAACTTCTTCAGCATGGCTTGTACTGCAAACTAGAGAAATGCAGCTTTGACCAATCCCAAACTACGTTTCTTGGTTATGTGATTTCTGGGGAAGGGTTTGAAATGGATCCGGAGAAGCTCCAATCCATATTAGACTGGCCTTTACCTCAGGGTCTCAAGGCTATCCAGAGATTCATTGGTTTCTCTAATTACTACAGACGTTTCATTAAGGGATACTCCTCTATCATTGCTCCCATCACTAACATGACCAAACAAGGGGCTGAGACTAAGAATTGGTCTACTGAAGCTCTTCGGGCTTTTGAGACACTCAAAGAGCTGTTTGCTTCCGCACCAATTTTAGTTCACCCTGATACTACTCTACCTTTCCTACTCGAAGTAGACGCTTCTGAGACAGGTATAGGTGCTGTTCTGTCCCAAAGGTTGGGTGTAGATAAACCATTACATCCTTGTGGATACTTTTCCAAAAAATTGTCCGGTACTGAAAGCAGATATGACATTGGTGACAGGGAACTACTAGCGGTTATAATGGCCTTGAAGGAGTGGAGACATTTATTGGAGGGTACTTTGCATCCTGTTACTATTTTGACGGATCATAAAAACTTATCCTATATTGGGGAGGCTAAACGACTATCATCTAGACAGGTTCGTTGGTCCATATTTCTCACTCACTTCAACTACGTACTCACATATAGGCCAGGTTCTAAGAATTCTAAAGCCGACGCCTTATCTCGCCAATATGAACCTGCTGCCGTATCTGAGCCGGTTTTGTCCTCTATAGTACCCAAGTGTAACATTATCGCTAACACTACTCTCAAAGTTCATTCCCCGCTACTTGATCAGATAAGGAACTTGCAGCATCTGGCACCTAGACTGACTCCGGTTTCCAGACTTTTCGTTCCTCCTGAACTTCAATTGGAGCTCTTACAGTGTCTTCACGAGAGTAAGGTGGCTGGTCATCCGGGTGTCCGCAAGACGTATTCTTTGATCTCCAAGGATTTCTGGTGGCCGTCGTTACGGAAGGATATTAAGGATTTTATCGGGGTTTGTGTGGTCTGTACTAAAACCAAACTACCGCATACGCTTCCTTGTGGCCTTCTACAACCGCTGGAAATTCCTGACAAACCTTGGTCCTGTGTGGCAATGGACTTTATTGTGGATCTGCCGGTTTCTAAAAAACACACTGTTATCCTCACCGTAGTCGATAGGTTTACCAAGATGGCACATTTCGTACCTTTGCCTAAACTCCCGACTTCTCCTGAATTGGCGGAGGTCTTTGCTAAAGAGATTTTTCGTTTGCATGGGATTCCTTCTGAGATCACTTCTGATAGAGGCTCCCAATTTGTTTCACGTTTTTGGAGGTCGTTCTGTACTCAATTAGGCATCAAATTGAATTTTTCGTCCGCCTATCATCCTCAGTCTAACGGAGCTGCTGAACGAACTAACCAGAAGATTGAGCAATACTTACGTTGTTTTGTTTCCGAACACCAGGACGATTGGGTCGGTTTGATTCCTTGGGCAGAGTTTGCGCACAACAATCTTGTTTGTGACTCCACGCATTCAAGTCCCTTCTTCATGAACTATGGCTTTCATCCATCCATTCTTCCCCCGGTTTCTCCTTCCCAAGGAGTGCCGTCGGTTGATGTCCATGTGGCCAATTTGAGGAAGTTGTGGGATCAGACTCGACAGATTCTTCTACACAATTCTGTACTGGTAAAGAAACATGCTGACAAACGTAGAAGGGCGGCTCCGAATTTTGTTCCAGGCGATAGAGTGTGGTTGAGCACTAGGAATATTCGTCTTAAAGTTCCTTCCATGAAATTCGCTCCTCGTTATATTGGTCCCTACAGGATCTTGACTCGAATTAACCCAGTGGCATATCGTCTAGCTCTTCCAGCTACTTTACGCATCCCGAACTCCTTTCACGTGTCATTGTTGAAACCTCTAATCTGTAACAGATTCTCCTCCACAATCGCCCCTCCGCGCCCTGTTCAGGTGGAGGGTCAGGAGGAGTATGAGGTTAAC
Source organism: Pelobates fuscus (assembly GCF_036172605.1). NCBI lineage: Eukaryota > Metazoa > Chordata > Amphibia > Anura > Pelobatidae > Pelobates > Pelobates fuscus. The sequence goes on from NC_086318.1 coordinate 155,292,948, forward strand.
TCCATTATTGATTCTCGTGTCTCCCGGGGACGAGTACAATATTTAGTTGACTGGAAGGGATATGGTCCTGAGGAGAGGAGTTGGGTACCACAAGAGGATGTTCATGCTCCTCGTCTTCGCAGGGCATTTCACTCCCGCTTTCCATCTCGCCCCGGCTCCTTCCGCCCGGTGGGCGTATCTGAGGGGGGGGGTACTGTCAGGGTACCTGGAGTCTCTACCTTTGAGAGAGGTAGAGACTTAGAAGGTTATCCGTCCGGACGCCATGTCTCCTCGGTCTCCCGCGGTTCACTCGGTCTTGCTAACGCCGGCCGCGAGGGAGTCACTTCCTTTTATAACAGAAGGACCGGAGGTAGACGTCATGACGCTAACCCGAAACATCCTGCCACTCAAATCTCGGGAGACGAATCAGGACTCGCCGGAGGCGTGTCCCCTCTCCCTAGCCAGGATACTTAACGGTGGTTCTCTCATTCACTCATTGCCCTGTCGTGGTTCTAGTCCGCCTAGTCACACAGTGCTTTATTATTCACTTGTCTTTTGGTTCTGACCCGGCTTTGTTGTTTACTCTCCTGCCTTTCTGTTATCCTTGACCCGGCTTGTCTCTCGCTTACCTGTCCTCTGTTATCCTCGACCTCGGCTTGTCTCTGACCATTCTATTGTAGTTATACGTTAGTCCGGCCATTCTAAGGACCGGTATACGTATCAGCTACTCTTTGTACTCTGCGTGTTGGATCCCTGACCCGATCCTGACACTTACCTCTCGGATTAACTAACACATCGACTACCTCTGACAATCCTACAGAGACACAAATTCCGCCTCAGTATCTAGATTTAAAGGCAGTATTTGACAAAAAGAAAGCCGATACCTTACCCCCACACAGGTCCTTTGATTGCAAAATTAACCTACTCCCTGGTACCATGCCTCCCAGAGGTCATGTATACCCATTATCTACAAAAGAGAACTCAGTTCTAGAGGAGTATATTCACGAGAATTTAGACAAGGGATTCATCAGGAGGTCCTCCTCCCCTGCCGGGGCTGGATTTTTTTTTGTTAAAAAGAAAGATGGTTCTTTGAGACCTTGTATTGATTATCGAGGCTTGAATAAGATAACCATTAAAAATGCCTACCCGATTCCCTTGATCACCGAACTCTTCGATCGTTTGAAGGGCTCTACAATTTTCACCAAGTTAGACCTCAGAGGGGCATATAACTTGGTGAGAATCCAGCAGGGACATGAGTGGATGACGGCATTCAATACTCGATATGGTCACTATGAATATACTGTTATGCCTTTTGGGTTATGCAATGCGCCAGCTGTATTCCAGGATCTGATAAATGAGGTTCTTAGGGAATTTCAGCAAGATTGCGTCATTGTATACCTAGATGATATACTCATTCATTCTAGTGAGATTGAGACTCATCACAAGCAAGTCAGGAGGGTTTTGCACAAGCTTCTCCAGCATGGCTTGTACTGCAAGTTGGAGAAATGTAGCTTTGATCAAACCCAGGTAACCTTTCTCGGCTATGTGATCTCTGGGGAGGGATTTAAGATGGATCCGGATAAGCTCCAATCCATTCTAGAGTGGCCTTTACCCAAAGGTCTTAAAGCCGTACAGAGATTTATTGGTTTTTCTAATTATTATAGGCGCTTTATTAAGGGCTATTCTTCCATTATCGCACCTATCACTAATATGACCAAACAGGGGGCTGATACTAAGAATTGGACTACTGAAGCTCTCCTTGCGTTCAAAACTCTCAAGGAGCTTTTCGCTTCCGCTCCAATTTTAGTTCACCCCGACACTTCTCTGCCTTTTCTACTTGAGGTAGACGCATCAGAGACTGGTTTAGGTGCTGTCCTATCTCAAAGGTTGGGGGTTGATAAACCATTACATCCATGTGGATTTTTCTCTAAAAAATTGACCGGTACTGAAAGCAGATATGACATTGGTGACAGAGAATTACTAGCGGTTATCAAGGCTTTGAAAGAGTGGAGACATTTATTGGAAGGTACATTACATCCTGTTACCATTCTAACTCAAAATTTGTCTTATATCGGAGAGGCTAAGCGGTTGTCCTCCAGGCAGGCTCGTTGGTCGTTGTTTCTTACCCATTTCAATTACGTTCTGACTTACAGACCTGGGTCAAAGAATTCTAAAGCCGATGCGCTATCTCGCCAATATGAGCCCTCTGCTTCAGTTGAACCACTTATGTCCTCCATTGTACCCAAATGCAATATTATTGCTAATACCAGTCTCAAAATTCATTCTCCGCTACTTGACCAGATCTTGAAGTCTCAACATCTAGCTCCCGGAAACACTCCTGAGGGAAGAAACTTTGTTCCTCCTGAACTTCAACTGGAGCTCTTACAATGTTTTCACGAAAGTAAAATAGCTGGTCATCCTGGTATTCGCAAGACATACTCTTTGATATCCAAGGATTTCTGGTGGCCTTCACTTCGAAAAGATATTGAGGAGTTCGTCGCAGCTTGTGAAACTTGTGCCAAGACTAAACTACCTCATGCATCTCCATGTGGCCTGTTACACCCCTTGGACATTCCTGAGAAACCTTGGTCCTGTTTGTCCATAGACTTTATCGTTGATTTGCCTGCTTCCAAGAGACAGACTGTTATTCTCACGGTGGTGGATAGATTTACTAAGATGGCCCATTTCGTGCCATTACCTAAACTTCCGACTTCTCCTGAATTGGCGGAGATTTTTGCAAAAGAGGTTTTTCGCCTACATGGGATTCCTTCGGAGATTGTTTCTGATAGAGGCTCTCAATTTGTCTCACGTTTCTGGAGATCCTTTTGTTCTCAAATGGGCATCAAATTGAACTTCTCCTCGGCCTATCACCCTCAGTCTAACGGAGCTGCTGAACGTACCAATCAAAAGATCGAACAGTATCTGCGTTGCTTTGTTTCCGAACACCAGGACGATTGGGTCGGTCTGATTCCTTGGGCGGAGTTCGCACACAATAACCTTGTTTGCGATTCAACTCGCTCTAGCCCTTTCTTCATGAACTATGGCTTTCATCCTTCGATTTTTCCTTCGGTTTCCTCTTCTCAGGGGATACCGTCGGTTGATGATCATGTCGCCAACCTGAAGAAATTATGGGATCAGACTCGGCAAATTCTGTTACATAGTTCCTCGTTGTTCAAGAAACACGCTGACAAGCATAGAAGAGCGGCTCCTGTTTTTGTTCCTGGGGATAGGGTATGGTTAAGTACTAAGAATATTCGACTAAAAGTTCCATCTATGAAATTTGCTCCTCGCTACATAGGCCCTTACAGGGTTCTCACTCGTATCAATCCGGTTGCGTATCGCCTTGCTCTGCCACCTGCCTTACGCATTCCTAACTCTTTTCATGTCTCCTTGTTGAAACCTCTCATTTGCAACAAATTCTCCTCTAAGGTCTCCTCGCCTCGTCCTGTTCAGGTGGAGGGTCGGGAGGAGTACGAGGTAAGCTCCATCGTTGATTCCAGAATTTCAAGGGGAAAATTGCAATATCTGGTCAACTGGAGGGGATATGGTCCTGAGGAGAGGAGTTGGGTACCTCAGGAGGACGTTCATGCTTCTCGCCTTCGCAGAGCATTTCACCTCCGCTTCCCATCTCGCCCCGGTTCCTTCCGCCCGGTGGGCGTATCTGAGAGGGGGGGTACTGTCAGGGTACCTGAGGCCTCTACCTCTAAGGGAGGTAGAGACTTGGTGGTTTATCCGTCCAGGCGAGCTGTTTCCTCCGTTCCTCGCGGTTCATCCAGCCACTTAAACACCGGCCGCGAGGAATCCACATCCTTTTCTAGCAGGACGCTCAATACGTGACGTCATGACGCTATCACGAGCGACCTGTCACTCAAGTGTCCGATATCCAATCGGCACTTGTCAGAGGCGTGCTTACCATCCGGAGCCAGGGTATTTAAGCTTACTTCTCTCTTCAGCTCATTGCCCTGTCGTGGTTCTAGCTTGTCTAGTCACTCAGTGCTCTGGTATTCTAGTTTGCTCTATTTGGTTTTGACTCGGCTTGTTGTACTTCCCTGCTTCTCTGTTCTCCCTTGACCCGGCTTGTCTCTCGCTTATCTGTCTTCCCGTTCCCTCGACCTCGGCTTGTCTCTGACTATTCTCTATTACTCTCGGTACATTAGTCCGGCCATTCTAAGGCCCGGTATACGTACCTTTCCACTCTTTGTACTCTGCGTGTTGGATCCCTGTCCCGATCCTGACAACTATACATTGATCCCGAAATAGGAGAGACTCTGGATTCGGTGTTCTGGCTGCCTACCCTCATCTAATACTACTGGAGTGCAATACCACCATGTAGACTCTAGCTAAAACTGGAGCTGACTTGCTCCAATAAAAACAAGTAAAACTACTAACAGAAACTCGGACAACCTTAACTACCTGGTTGGGACTGAAGATCTCTTGGTTTGGTAGAGTAAACTCTATAAATATGATGGTGCTCCCCACCATCCATCACCTCTTCCAAACTCTCCCAATAACCCTACTCTCATCACTGCACCAGAGATTCCAAATGCTTGTTCACTCACACATTTGGAAGCGTAGATTAAACATTGTAGTTACCAACATGATCTGTATGTCAATACCTTTGGGAGATCTGGGAGTCACTGACATTAAAACCTACCATGTGGCTTTAATATTGGCCAATATGACACCTATTTGTCCCTGTATAGAGTGCATTAACTCCTCTGGATCCCCCAAAACCATTTATCACAAATTAATTTGATGCTTCCACTGACCAATTATACGCTGCCGCTCTGGCACAGACATGTTACTTCTCTAATCAGCCCATTGCCATTTGCCACTACCTTTATTGGCCCCTATTGAATTCTTGCCACTTTTTACATAATATTTAAATCCCACACATTGGCAGAAGGAAAATTTTGGATTCTTCTCTATGAGCAGCGGTGCGAACTACTCTTGTTCTATTGGAGTCCTCTGTGAAAGGCAAATTACCATATATGGAGATGGGAACTTTAAAACAATAGCTCTAGTCTTTTAATGTTACTAGGAAAATGTCTAAATGCTTAACTCACTGGGAGTGGCACTGCAAACTCTTAATGCGCTGGTACAGGACCCCAGTAAGACTGGCACATGCCTTCCCTAATTCATCACTTAACTGCTGGGGGTGGGAAGGTTCATTCCTGCACATCTTCTGGTCTTGCTGGTTAATAATGAACTACTGGAGGGCTAATCAAGAAATTATCTCAAAATGCACAGGGGCGCCACTTCCACATAACCCCTCTGCATACTTCACAATCACCATTCCATGAATCAGGTCTTTTCTAGCCCGGTCACTAGTATTAAAGATCTACAGATATGCCCTCACCTTTAGATGGGGCATAGGTAGGTGAAATACCTCCTTTATAGTAATATATGTATAAGGACCTGTGCAAATATTTTTGACTACAAAGGCGAAGATGCAATCCTCCCCCCCGCAAAAATTTAGCATCTTCACCTGTGTGTTTCCTAGCCCCCATTTCTTATTTCCCGTTCAGTGTATCCTATCCCACATTTTTCCACTTTGTGTGTCTCATACCCCCTTCTGTGCCTATTACAACCCCCTTGTATGCCTCAAACTTCCCCCATTTGTGTGCCTTACTTTCCCCCAGTCCTTTTGTGTGTCTCTTACTTACCACCAGTCCCTTGTGAGTCTCTTACTTTCCTGTACCCCTTTGTGTGTCTTTCTTCAACCAGATCTTTTTTGTGTCTCTTTCTCCCTCCAGCTACTTTGCTTGTCTCTTTCCCTCCTCAGCTCCTTTGTGTGTCTTACTCCCCAGACCTTTTGTGTTTCTTTCTCCCCAGACCTTTTGTGTTTCTTTCTCCCCAACCCCTTTGTGTGCCTCTATTTCTTCTTCTTTAACCCCTTTGTGCATTTCTTCCCTTCAGCACCTTTGTCTTTTCCCTATCTCCATTTTGTGTCTCCCCCAGCCCTTAACCCCCTCACCCCTTTAGCCCCTCTAAGTATGTAATTGTCCCCTTCCCAAGCCCCTCTGATTGTTATATTGTCCCATTCCCCAGCTCCTCTGAGTGCCTCTTTGTCACCTTTTTCAGCCCCTCCGAGTGTGTCATCATGTTTTCACTTTTGACCAGGGGTGCCCAAAAGGTAGATCCCCAGCTCTTTTAAAACTACAGCATACATTTGTTTTTAGCATTATAAAGGCATGCTAAAAACATGCAAAGCATCATGGGAGTTGTAGTTCTACAAGATCTGGGGATCTACTTTTTGGGCACCACTGATTTAGACACTTTCAAAATGGATGAATTGTGGTTCTCGACACATCTAATCAATATGTTCCAATATGTTCTTTCTTCCCTCTCCTTTTCTTTTTTATCTTCTCTCATCTTCATATTTCATAATTCTCTTTTTGCATGACTACCTCAGACATCAGATGGCCATAACTGATGAAAGCAAATGTGACACACGGTGATAAATAGCTCCAAGGCATTTGCATGACAAAGGCAAAAATAAATAACACATAGGCATGAGAGAGGAAATGGGTGGATGACAGAGCAGTATTAGCATTCATTATATGCATTACAAAAATAAATGCATTAAAAAAAAATGCACTTTGGAAGTTTCCCTTAAATTGCCCCATGTAATATGCACAGTTTCTTGTATATGTATTGCCATGAGTTGTACAGGGCAGGCCCAGTCTACTCTCTATCAAGTTAATCAACAAAATTGGACTTGGTTGTACGATGGAGAGAGCCTTACTGTGCACCTCCATGATAAATCAGTCCACTGTGATAGGGTTTTCGACCCAAATATTCACCTCATTACCCACCCTTTAACCTCCCTCCCATGCATTACCTGTTTGTTCCCTTTCTTCTAGCTCATATCCACTATCCCCATCTCTGTTTTGTTTCTTTTACATCATTGTTATATGTATTACTTCCAGCCTACTCTTGTTTAATTTAACTTTGAAATATACATATTGCTGTAGAAAAAGCATTTTTTTTCTATAATAAATATTTCTCTTCTTTCTTCTTGTTGGATTGGTCACCATGATGTTAATATACATATATATTAAAATCCTTCTTAAAGGATATTTTAAAATATTAAAACACCAATATGCGTTATGTTTTCTGTAGGTTTTCTGTAGGTTTATTCTGCTTACAATTACTAATATACCTGTACAATAAAACAGCAAAGGACACTACAGGATCTCTTACAGATATTATAGATGCAAACATGAACATAGCTGTAGCGTAAAATGCTTTAAAACAAAATTACAAACCACCCAAGGTGCAGTATAAACACAATCAAAAATGAAAAGGTAATTCCCCTTCCACCTTAGCTATAACAAAGGATTCCTCTTAATCCTCAAATAGAAAAAACAAAGCTAAGATATACCTAAAGAATGATAGTAGAAAGCAACTCATAGGTAATATTGTTAAAATCACTTAAAATCTCTAAATGTCAAGGATACACTCACAAAATTCGGACAGTTTAGGGCTCATCAATGTAATGTCGATTCCAGATAATCCAAAGTTGTCCCAACGTTCCCCACCCTGCTGCCCTGCTCCCTGAATATAGTTACCAAAGCCACAGTCCCCCCTAATGCTGCCCTGTCCCTTAAAACTGTTCTGACCCCCCCCCCCCCACCAGAGCCCCAGTCCCGCACAATGCTGCCTGTATTACTCGATACTACTACTAAAGCCACTGTCCAACACACAGTACTGCCACTATCCACCTACTAAAGCCCTGTTGTACAGCGCTACAGAATTTGTTGGCGCTATATATATTATAATGATAATAAATTCCCTATCCCACACAATTCTGCCCTTATACCCCATACTCAAGCACAGTGACATAGAAAGGGGCTGGTGGGCAAGTAAGAGACACGGGGGGAGGGTCGTAAGACACTAAAGGGGGATATAATATACTAAAGAGGGTGTAACACACACAGGGATAACATATTCAAGAGGGGATATGTAACACTAAAGGGAATAAGAAATTCAAAAGGGGTTATGAGGCACACAGGTGAAGATACATTTTTTGGGGATGGGTGGTATGGGAAGGCATAATGCATATTCGCCTGTGTAGCCTAAAATCATTGCAGCGGCCCTGAGGACCTGCCCTTTGCAGACCGCCCGGACGCAAGAAGAGCTGTGCGGCTGCACATGGAGCAGCCGCCAGCCGACACAGCATTCAGTATGGTATTGGCTTAGGCCGGTGGGCCGTGCAAACAGTCCTGGGGGGCGGGCACTGTATATGTCATGGCATCTCACGAGACTCAAGCTAGGATGTCATGGCGAAAGACAAGGGGAGGGAAGGGGAGGAACTGGGAGACAGGACACTGACATGGAGACAAGAGACTGACTGGGAGAGAGTTTCATATTTGTTCTATATATATATGTTCTATATTTATTCGTTTATTGCATAGTTAACTTATTTTGTTACAACTATTCTATATTTATTTGTTTATTGCATGTGAATTTTGAAGATGTCTTTGTAAACCGGCACTTTACAATAAACGTTGCACTGTATTTTCTGAGAAATATAAATATATACGAGCGTATACTTTTTTGGAGGGGTTGAGTTCCCACACTTTTTTCCCCAGGACTTGACCCCTGCATGTAATATAACTAGCAAGGTGATACTACCTTAGTCTTCACGGGTGATAAAGCTATAAGTGCACCTGAGAACACCTAAAAAGAGAGGAAACCTTTTAGATGTAGCTTGAATCCATTGTAAAACCTTAAAGGAACACTCTAATGTTAAAACAATATTCAATACCAACCTCCCCCTTCCTCGAATTTAATTTTTTTTTATATTGCTTAAATTTTTATCCAGCGAGTCCCCATTTACTGATATTCCACTTTGCCCCAGGGAGGCAGTTAGCAATGACAGTCTCCACTTCCTGTTCTGTGAAGATTGGTGCATGTGCGGTGATATGCGCTAATTAAATGTGGTGATTGTGTCGATTACCAACAGAATGCTTCTCATAGGGAAACACTGACAAATGCTTCCCTACAGAAGCACTTCACTTCTGCATGACCAATCGTTCATGGAAAGAGAATCACGAACCCCTCCTGACTGTCGACTTGACTGCCAGGGGGTGTTCCCAAATCAACTCATAAAAGTTTGGGGACACTAGTACATTACTAGCTCATTATATTTGCCATGAATGACATGGTAGCCAGCAATCTAAGTGTTTTCCAGGGCTGGACTGGTTAACAATAATATTTCCCAGTGAACTGCAGTATCTAGGCTGAGCTTCCAGGACAATGATGAGTATGTCAACAGCAAAAACATATGTGAGGAAGGCTGACCCTGATGGACGCAAGTCTCTTTTCAGCTATGTAACTATGTAACTAGGTATGGTATCCCTGGAGCTGTTTACAATGGATTTGTAGAAAACAGAACTGTGCCCCTTAGGTGTGAACATATCTCTATTAATGTACCTTCCTGCTTCAATAGATACTCATCAATGTTGCAGGATACAACATGCATCTCACACCTCCAGCAATCTTCATCTGTCATTACCAAAAATGTCATGACTACAGTGAGCTCTGTAAGTTTAATGCACAAAAAGGTCATTTATTTGTACTTCCAACCATTTGTCAACCATTTTCTGACGTCTTATGTTGCCAAGAAGGTGGTCAGCATTTCCACTACTGTCACCCATGAGTGGGAGTTTGAGCACAGGGTTGAGGTTTGAGGTTTGTATATTTGAATTTGTTTTTGTATTACACAGCATGCCACCCACCCCATGTTTGTCTAATTAAGGGTAAAGAAGAATGTAGGTGTTCATAAAAAGACCATTTTTTGACCCTTTAAACTGAAAGCTGTAAGGTTAATTGTTAGTGTAAGACTCGCCTAAGTGGTTTGCCTTGACTTGACAGGTTAGCTTACATTTTGGCAATGAACTCGAAGAGGTACTGAAACCTCAAGTTATTTAAATGTGCATAGGGGTTTGGGACAGGGCCTGATTATAAACATAAGGGCTGATGGAGCTGCAACTCCAGGCCCATGCCTATGGAATAGGCCCTTTGATTAAAAAAACGATAAACTCTTCACATGCTTTTGCTTAAGTAGGGAAACGTAAGAGGGATGTAGGGGAACAAAACTGTTGTGGACTGGCTGACAAAGAAATTAGTTAAGGTAAAGCTGACTGTGGAAATTTTCTTGCTGCTTCAGTCTCTCTAACACTGTGGCATGTTCTCTTTCTTCTACACTCACTACATACACATTTTCTCTGTCCCAGATGGTATAACAGGAGCTTCTGCCTGCTAGTAAGAAGGTTAGGAGTGGAGTGGGACCAGCGAGTGCTAGGGGACAGTCCTTAGAAAGTGTAGAACAAGCGCATCATTAGACGCATTTATGCCAAGCTCAGGGTGCTGAATAAATAACAGTTCAGGCACTCCGGGATAACAAAAAATAGCAGCTTTATTGTGGCAAAAACAGCAACGTTTCGACCCTGCCGGGTCTTTATCAAGCTCATCATTAGACGCATTTATGTCAAGCTTAGGGTGCTGTATGCACTTGGTTGGTCATCTTGCATGATTGGCATACAGCCTGACATACAGACTGACAACCTAATTCTTTGTGCAGACCCTTTTTGGGTATTTTTGTCCCTTTGGGCGGTTCCTATTACGTTATTCACATCAGTGGCACACCCTTTTACCGCTCCCACCGACATCCTGCTTCACGGGACACTGCTGTTAGGAGGTATGGATTTACTTGAAAGATGAAAGAGAGATTAGCATAGGGTATGTGTTTTCTTATAGCTATATCCTGTGAGATTCCCTCCAGCACCATCTCCATCAGATACATGACGCTTGGGAGGTATAACTGTTTTGGTCTTTTCTGTCGATAAGATTCTGTAATTAGGCCCATCATAATTGTCAGCACCAGGCCCAATGGTCTCTTAAGCCAGCCCTGGGAGAGTGTGCACATTCCTTTTTTTTCGGTTTTCAACGTCTTCATATTGCCTAATAAGAAAGATATCAAGATTCAACCCTTAGACGGCACCTGGAAAAGGTGTGTCGGCATCTGGAAAACTCTTATTTTCCCACCAATAACATCAAAACTCCAGCTGTATGCACGTGTGTATATAAAATATAAATTTCATTTACTTTGACTTCAATGAATTAACGATTATAATAATTAACTTGCTTAATCAGGAACCAGTATGTGCACTTTCTTAAAATGCTTCCAGTATATACGCACAAGCTGAAATTAATCCTTTAAGAGGCTGGCACCTGTCCATCAATTATAATGTCAACAATCTGGTGAAACGAGTACCTGGATGACTTTTGCTAATCAAATGTGTGGTCCTACACCCAAATACTATAATAACCTCAATCGGCAAACATCAGTTTGACAGAAATCTACAGACTGGGATCCTGCAAGGTTAGATCTTGATTGCTCCTCTATAATCTCTCGTATGACTTGACCAAAACATATTTCATCTGCTTGATCTTGTGCTACATGTGCTTGTTTGACAAGGAATTTGTGTCTGTAGAATACACGTGTTGCTTAACTGAAGCCAAAATAGCTGATGTATTACATATTTTAAATGTATTTTACTCTTATTATTGGTTTGACTTTCTTTTGATATATTGTTATGGAATAACAGTGTTGGGCTTTATCAATTATCAAAGAAAGACTGGAACTCAACTGCAGGTTCAACTCTTTGTTATGTCACTAAAGTTGATTTTTTTTTTTTTTTTTTTTTAAGATTTTGAAGGATCTTTAACCGAAAACATAAATAAAACTGTATCTTTAAGATCTCTTCCAAAAATAAACTTTCACTTTAAGAATTTTAGAAAGGTACAATTTCACTTTAATTATCTTGAAAGGTGGTGTCTGAAAACCTGATGACTTTGAGTAGTGAATTAAGTACTTTGAGAATGGAATTTAAACCGTTTAATATGATATGTAGGAAGTTGGAACAATTTGATCAGAAGTAAAGTCACTTTAAATTATTTATGCAATTGGAAATTGATTGAAAAGAAATTACAAATACAAACCGTCTTTTCGAACACTTTGAAGAAAGAATTAGTAACTTTAGAGTCTCTGATGATGAGATGAGTGACGTTAGAAGAATTGCAGTATAGCAGGTTCACTTGAAATGAAATTAGTATGTGCAACAAATTTGTCAATAAAGTCCTTTGGTTTAGGTAAAAATATTATGCTCAATTTAATATGAATTATTGCCAAAGTTAACCCACAAGTTAATGTTGAGGAATTAGAAATTAAGTATGCAGAAGGGAATATTCACTAAAGTCCACTTTAGTAAGAGAGTGGTTTTGTATAATTATTTACCTTAGCAGGTACATTAAGCAATAGAGTTGGTCTTGTAGTCCGAGGTCAGGAGTGGAGAGGTAGGCAGAATCGAGGTCACAAGCTGAGGTTTGGTACACAGGAATTACAGGTAAGTTTGAGCTCAACCAATTTGAGTGAGCGATTCAATAGTGCCACGAGTCAGATTAAATAGACGGACATCTGACGATGAACGAAATCCAGAAGTGCGGTAAGGGGGTCGCCGATCGAGTTATGACAAACCGATATATTTTAGAGCAAAGGTTTTCTACAAAACTAGATAGCGGATTTGAATATTTTAAAAGAACACTCCAAAAATCATAACAAGCTATCGTTATGGTGCAATTGTGAGAAGTCAGACTGTTTTAGAATGGTGCTACTCCCCACTTCTACTACTTCTGAGAAAGGGCAGAAAGATGTCTGTCTGAGCTCATTTCGGCAGTGCAGGGCTCAGCCCATTGGCTGAGGGTGCACACCTGACCCAAATAAAACTCCTATTTTACAATCCACGTTTGCAGATCTTAATGCTAGATATGAATTGTAGACAGGGTGTGATGTGGCTCTTATCTTATCAGAAAATGTATTCTGTGAATTACAGCAGCTGATTTCCCAATAGGTGACCCACTTTACATCAATCTAGTACAAATACATATATAATATGGGTTCAGGTTTGTACTCTGATCTACCACACTGGTGGCACACACAAACCTCATAAGTAAGAGTTCTACTTAAGGACAATCACATTTATCTAGCCGAAAATTAGAAATCCATGTTATAAGCAATTTAGGTTATCTATATATCTTCTTAGTGTTATTCATTCCATTACAGTATATCAGTTACTCAACTCTAGCCTTGCGTGTACAAAATAGTAGCAAAGTATTCAAAGCAAAGAACTTTGTTAAAGTTTGTATCTACAATATGAACTAAGCAAGTTTTCAATGTTAACTGTTGCTGAAATGTAACAAAAGTGTCCTCAGAACCTGCTAACCACTAGTTGCTACAAGCAGACAGCCTCACCACAATCCTGAAAGGTTAAAGGGACAATCTAGGCACCCAGGCCACTTCTGCCCATTGGAGTGGTCTGGGTGCCAACTCCCACCACTCTTAACCCTGCAACTATAATTATTGCAGTTTTTCTAAACTGTAGGGTAGGGTCCTGCAGTGCCAGGAAAACAAATATCCCTTTAGTGCATATAAACACCCTGTGCAGTTCAATATACTACAGTAAAACACCTAGGGCCTGTAAAAACATAAAAATAGAAAAATACTATTAAATAATAAAAAAAAACAGCTGTGAACTTGGCTCTCACAACAGCTCCTCATTTTTGTGTCTCCTTCTCAATGTAAAGGGATAAGCCCTAAAACAACTTTAGGTTAATGAAGCTGTTTTGGTGTATATTTACTGTGCATTATGGGATGTTAAAATTTGTAAATTATTTTTCAGGAAATGTGTAGGGAGGCTGTGTGAGTAACAGCCTGGGGAGGTGTAGCTAGTGCTGCAATTGGTTTAACTCCTAAATGGCAGACAATTTAGCAGTGATACATTAAAAGCTTTTTTTTTTTTTTTTTTTTTTATTGCCGAATTGAATAGAAATACTAGAAATACTAGTGGGCTATCCCCACTTTGAGGGAAATTCAAATGCGCCCCCTACTGGTTGTGCTGTGTCCTATCAACATTACCTTACTGTATAAGGTTAGGAGTCATATGGATAGCAAAATATTTCAGGGATTTAGAGTCAACTTGCAGACTGTAGGAGAATGTCAGTTCAGAGTTTACCTTCATGGGAAGGAAAAGGGACATGATGCAGCATTTATGACATTCACCATATAATCAGAAGTTGCAAAGAATTCTCTCAAAATGTGAAATAAAATCACCTTAATTAATGTTAATGTCTGGCTGCTGCAACTGGCAGACTGGATTCTGAAGCTGGTTGGCAGCTGTGGCTGGCATGCCTCTTTACCCAGCAGGTGTCTGTCTCTCTCCCAAACCCCCTTTGTATGTCTCTTTTTCCCCATCACCTCTGTGTGCCTGTTTGTCACCCAGCCGTTCTTTGTGTTTGTTTGTCCCCTCCCAGTGTGTCTCTTTCTTTACTCAGCCCCTTTGTGTATCTGTTTCTCCCCAACCATTTTTGTGTGTCTATTTTTCCTCTTCCCCAGACCCTATGTGTGTCTTTTTGTCACCCATCAGACCATCTGTATATCTCTTTGTGCCCCCAGTCCCTCCTGTGCCCTTTTTTTGCCCCCTCTCCTCCTGTGCCCTCTTTAGACCCCTCTCCTCCTGTGCCCTTTTTTGCCCCCCCCCCTTTGTACCCTCTTTAGTCCCCCCTCCACTCGTGTGCCCTTCTTTGTCCCCCCTCTCGTGCCTGCTCAGCCTCACCTGAGATGGGCAGTCCACGCAGAGGACCCTCTGTTTCCTGTACCTGGTCCTACAGGAAGCAGTTTTGTGCTCTCAGTCAGCACTTCCTGTCAGACCAGAGGCTCCTCTACCGTGGTACACCTGCTCGGCCATGCTACATGCAAAGGAGGGGAACCCCCCTCCTGCTGGTCACCGAGAGATCTATCTGCCACCTCTCCCCCTCTTAGTACGCCACTGCTACAGATTCCTAAATGTGTAAAGGGTGTGTTCTCTTTTTCAATTTACAAAAAGTGCAGATTTCAACAGCAATTACCACTTTTATAAGTTAACTATGTTACAATCCCCTTGGCTGTCAATCAGACAACTGCTTCTGTTACTTCTTGGTTTGGTTAGCTCAATGGAGCTAAATTCAAGAGGCAGCAATTACACAGAGCACATGCCTTGCAGAGACTCATTGAGCTTCATTTGGAAGTCTGTGATTGGACAGCCACAGAAAGCCTGTGCTGGGAAGAAGGGGAGGGCTGGAAAAATATTTGGATTTAGAAAAGAGATCTGCAGCTTTTACAAGCTGTTTTTCAATATACCCTCAATGAAAAACATACATAATTAAATACATGCATGTTTTCACTGGGGGTATATCTACTAATAGTGATTTTCTTTATTTATTTTTTTATTTTTATTTGGATTATTAAGTGTCCCTTTTAATCGATCTACGATTAACCTGTAAATCAAATTTTTTGCAGCAGGGCGTTCATATAAACAAGCAAATTAAACTGGTGAAAAAGGGCAACTTTGGGCTTGGGGCTTAGTATATAAAACTTTATTTATAGAAACAAATGGGAGGGGAAACCCTAAGCTGACAAGCAATTTGGACAAATAGGATCATTCTTCCCTGTTTATACCTTCTCTGCATCCAACAAAAGGAATTAAGATGCCACCCACCTGTGCAAGGCTAACCAGAGTTGATCTTTGCAATGTCTAACATTTTTATACAGCTGACATTCAGGCAAGAATCCCACCTAAAAAACACTGGATAACCCTTCTCCTCTCAATATATTACTCATGCACAATAACTAGCTAAGAATCAAAATCCAGATATTTGATATCTGTAGCACATTGCAGAATTAAAATTGTAGAAATATATGAAAGTCCAATGATGAATTTTCATCCAGTTGATCCCATATAAGAAACAGAGAAAAAGTATATCTTAAAATATATAGATATAGGGCCCAATTCAAAATTCTGGCGCTTGCTTACAAATCCCTACGTAATGCTGCTCCAACATACCTATCCTCCCTCATACACAAGTATGTCCCGTCGAGACCACTGCGCTCAGCCCAAGACCTACGCCTATCCTCTGCCCGGATCCCCACCTCTGATGCTCGCCTTCAAGACTTCTCCAGGGCTGCACCTATTCTGTGGAACTCCCTTCCCTCCTCAATCAGACTTTCACCCAGCCTCCACTCCTTCAAAAAATCTCTGAAAACTCACTTCTTCATTAAAGCGTATCAATTACACTGTCAGCAGGTTTCTCATCCCCCACCCCATGACTCCTTTCCTGCAACTGTCAAAAATGACATACCAAGCACTCAATAAACCCTTCTCTAACAAACTATTTAATTCCCCTACGTTAACCCTTTGTGTCACTATACCCCACTCCCTCTTGCATGTAAGCTCATTGAGCAGGGCCCTCAACCCCCTCTGTTCCTGTACGTCGAGTTGTCTGATCTCAATTATGTGTCTGTTAGTCCACCCGTTGTACAGCGCTACGGAATTTGTTGGCGCTATATAAATAATAAAATAATAATAATATCCTTCTTAATCAAAACATAGAGATTCACTAATTATGAGTTCACTTTATGTGAGACATTCTTCATAAAACTGTAAATCTGTATTGACATGAAGATACAGACATTTTCCAGGAATAAGAATCAGCATGCAACTTGAACATTTGCAAACATAGTCCATGTATACCCAAAGAGAGGAACTTATCGTTATCCTAATGTATGTACGAGTATAGTGATCAACTCAATTTTCCTAGTATGGCTAAGGTACATTTCTCTGAGCCGTCTCTATGTTCGCTCTATCCCAGTCAATACAGGCTTTTATGTTTAACATAATACGTGAAAAAATAACATGTAAGATAAAGGCATCTGGCACCGTCAATGTAAGGTGACCTGCATGTCCCTTCTGGGGCCTCTGAGTTCCCGATCTACTTCACATAGTATCTGATGCTGTGTATGGGCTCAATATCTTTGTATTTCCAGCTATATATATATGTCTGGTCACTAATCTCGCGATCACTTGTTCCATTAGTGGGTACCAATGTTAGGCCTCTCATCTGCCCTTTTCCTGCAGCCCTTATAGGCGTCTCGGATTGTTTTTCAGTCACCATTACGTGCTAGATCTTCCCTTTGAGGTTAAAGAGAATAAGAAATAAAATAGTATAGACAGACAAGGTTTGGAAAAGCAGGGATAGAAAAGTAGTGGGATGAGAAATTAGGATGGGGGGGGGGGGGGGGGGGGAGGAAGCTAAGACTTAGTTTGCATGCCTGGCCATGCTCATCCCACGTTAATTAAAGTTTTCATTTATAATAGACAGTCTGTGTCTTCATCTATGGTAAATTAATATATAAGCTACATGCAGTGCAGACATTAGGTGAGTCTCTTGGCGTCCCAAGACAGCAACATGGTATTGCTGTTTTAGATTCAAATCACATTCCTCTGCACGGTCTAGATGCTAGCTGGTAGTAGTAGGAGTCAGGTCGTCTCCAGACGCGTTTCTCCGCTTCGGAGGCTTTTTCAATAGACCAGGTTTGTAGATAGATGGAATCAAGTCTAATTTCATAGGGAAATACAGAGGATATGAAGTCATTAGATTTATGGTCATCTTCCCAGAATATTTCTGTATGTTTTATTTATGTGAGACATAAAATTATCATACAACTATTACATATATAAATATATACATTTAAATTCAGAGTTTCTTGTGCAATTTTACTAGCAACATAAATAACTTTGTTTTGGGAATATGTGGTGGAAATGCTGTGCGACAAGATACCAACTCATTAAACATTTGCTCAATGCCTCCATATGATTCGTACAATAATTTGCCACTTTGGAATTTTAATTTAGCCTTCCTCTCCAAAGCTGATAAAGTATTTCCTAGTTAATGCAAGTACTTTCCCATCAGCCTTATAGGATATGTAGAGTAGAATTGTACAGCTCTTCCTTAAAGGGACACTATAGTCACTCAGATCAGTTAATGTTGAAGGGATTCTATAGTGTTAGGAATACTAATCTTCAATAAGCTTAAGTGGTCTGTGTGACTATAGTGTCCCTTTAATGAAGTGGTCTGGGTGCAGTTGCCCTGCCATTTAGTTTTTTAGAGAAGCATTGTTGAAATCGCACCTTGGTACCTGCTTAAAGATCTGAAAAACAAGCCTCCAGTCTATCACTGTTAAAGCAGCAATAACATCTCACAGATTTACGTCTTTCTCTAACTCAACATTTCTGAGTTATAATTACTCACTCTCTTTTTAGAAAAAACTAGGCGACCAGAGAGGATGTTGGGCACCACTACAGTGCTTCTGGCTCTGCTTTTAGGTTTACTTCTTCTCCATTTGATAAAATTACGGATTACCTCTGCACAGTTGCCACCTGGACCAACCCCAGTACCATTCTTTGGAAATCTATGGACTCTGAAGTTTCAACTCCATCATAAAACTATCATGCAGGTATGAAGGTGATAAGCAGGTGTTCCTTTTTAATTAGAAGAAATTGATAATGAATATATAAATCGAGAGAATATTTACTGTCAATTTTGTTACCCTGATCCCAGCATGACATTATTGATGTAGCAGTTTCAAATTAGCATCTGCCTGTTAAAATAATGAAAATAAAAGATGGTTCAAACATTGGCTGCATGTTTGATTATCTCTTTCGTGGTCTAGTGACAAAGCCCTGGAGGTAAGGGTGTGGGGAAGATATGCACCTGCTGTTTACATTTTGAGTCTGCAGCAAAAACAGCACAAATCTGATCAAATTTGCTTAGAAAGGTCGCAAGGGGAACTGAGGCTTCCCTTACCACAATGTTGCTAACATTGTAGGCAAGGCCTCCATTTTATATTCCACAGTAATACCAATGCACCCACTTGCATGGAGGTTAGGGTTCATGTGAAAAGGAGGTTGAGGTACAAGTATGCTGGAGATAGACTTGGATAACCCCACTAGTTCAAAAGGGGGCAAGAGAGGCCTTGCATATTCTTATGGATGTGTGGGGAGTCAAGAGAGAGCTTTGCTGCCTCACCATCCAGCGTGATGGACCAGGTGGCAAGGACAGGATACAGCTAAAAATAAACACCTGGTATATGCCAAGATTAAGGCAATCTAGGGAGTAATCCCTGCTTGATAAAAGAGGAACTGCAATTGATGACCAAATTGCTCAAACATCACACAAACCAGAGGAACTCTTGCAACCAATATATATTTAGCATTATAGTCAATGCCTATACCTTAATATGCAGAAATTTACTCCATTTTAATGCATTATATAGATAATATAAAAAAAGTTAAGAAAAAAAAATATTTTTTTCAATTTCCTAGAAATGCAGCACTTATACAGTCATGTGCTACAGCTGACAGACCCCTGCTTAAACAGGAGTAGCCTCCGCTCATCAGGAGTCTTTAAACTCTGGTTAAATTGCTTTTTCTAATTCTATAAAGCCATGTGCAGCAGGAGTTTCTAGGATATGTAGTTCGTCTTGTAGCCACAGTTCCACTGATGGCATAAGATGCACAGTGTCCTTATAACATGCATATCATGGCTGCTATCAGCCTATGCACAGACCCAATTTCACAATCTGTGTGGGGTGATCTCTCAAGCTGTCAATAACACATGCATACACCCAATGCTCATGATTTTTCCAGAACCAGCCAAGCGAGGGGACAGATGTCAGTCCAAGTTTTGCAAGTACAGTCTTATAGCTATTAGGTGGTAGTCTTTTACAAATTTCTGCACTTATAAGCCACTCTGGACAAGAGGGTTTAGTGAAGGGTACTCTTTGCTCTGTAATCTCTGCAACGGTGCAGCATTGTTATGGTGCTTAGAGGGACCCTCTAACAAAGTAAGTCTTATGAAAATGACTAAATATGAAGTACTAAACCACCAATGTATTGCTTTGTGTGGAACTCTTTTCTTAATGAATAACTAATGTTTCTATATCCCCAAATTCAGTTAATTTAAAGTAGTGCTTGCAAAACCCATGGGATTGGGAGGGAGCACCATTCTTCTGCATACAAATAACAGTACAAGTGATACATATGTTGTGTTTTTACACAGTTGGCAAAGACTTATGGGAATATCATAACCATCTGGATTGGGCAAACTCCTATTATTGTTCTTCATGGCTATGAATCTATACGTGAAGGACTGATTGCCAAATCTGAGCAACTTTCCATGCGAGCTGAGAGACCTTTCTTTAAATATTATGCCAATGGAAGAGGTAAAGGTTTATTTAATTCTTTTAAAAAAAAAAATTATAAAAAACTAGCTGCCAAGAAAGCTGAACTCCTCTTTGATGCTCATATAGCAAAACAATAAAAAAAAAAAAAAACAATGTTTCAGAAAGCAAATTTGGGAATGTGTGCTTACATTCTAAAGACGTATAATGGGGAGAGGAAAAAAAAAGGCTAATAACTATTGCGTAGGTAAAAAGCCTCTGGCTATGTACATTTTTCTGTAGCTTCAATGCAGAAAGACATTATGACAACAGGAAGAAGTAATAGTTAGAATAGTGTCTGATATAAAGTGAATGTGAGCTGTCAGAAAGAAAACCATTTGGCTTCCAGTGCAATAAGAGGGATGATGTGTAGCAGTAAACACTCAAATAGACAACGATAGACCGATTGCCCATTATTCTGTGTTTAATATGCTACAAATTGAAAGCGATTGATACAAATTAGTAACCAGGAAAAGAGTTCACAAAACCTTCAGATGAGAATAAACAACACTACCACCAAAGACAAATTGCCTTTTTAAGCAAAGAACAGGTGTTCACTGTTACAATGGCTAATAGCTGGGACTAGCTGCTTGTTTATGTTATCAGCAGAAAACAACGCATCCCTCTAAATATCATATCCTGCAATATCTACATATAATGCAATGCACACCCACACGTGTGAAACAAATATATTTGTATATTTTTACATGTGCATTAAAGGGACACGAGGCACCAAGACCACTTTATCTCATTGAAATGGTCTGGGTGCAACGTCCCTTTTCCCTTTGTCTTGCAATGCAAGACATTGCAGTTTTAGAGAAACTGCAATGTTTATATTGCAGGGTTAAGACTGCCACTAGTGGCGCTTGCTGCAGTTTCACAGAGTACGACTCCATGTAACGACACTGGACGTCCTCACGCTTTGCATGAGGACATCCAGCATTATGCAAAACCCCACAGGAAAGCATTCATCTAATGCTTTCCTATGGGGAAAATGCGATGCGATGTTTGCCACTCATGCGCATTAGGTCTCCCAAGCGGCTAATGTCGGCAGAAAAGGAGTGTGACCCAGGGTCGAGGGACCTCAGCTTTGGAATCTGGTAAGTGAATCAAAGTTTTTATTTTTTTTAATTCTTTATTTATTCCAAGGCAGTACGTTACATTGAAAACATAATGCATCATAATATTGCAATATATTGTTACATTGTGCATGACCGTATTCTATCGCATTTTCAATAACAGTAGGCCAACACTCCTTTTAACCCCTTAAGGACCAAACTTCTGGAATAAGAGGGAATCATTACATGTCACACATGTAACTTTATCTTATATTCCCTGTCTGTGCCTTCGAGGGCACCTATCTGCAGTGAAATCAACTCACTAGGGAAATCTAATGTACGGTTATGCTGTCTGTGCCTTCGAGGGCACCTATAATATAATACAAGCGACTCTCTATGAAAACACTATCTACAACCTAACGCTCTTATAGTTAAAATGCTAGCGATACAAATAGTGGATCCCAACTAAATAGATTTGGATGAATGCTACTTGTAGCCTTGTAAAGATACATGGAGGATTCCACTGAGCTCCTTAGTTTTTCGGTTAACCCCATTCGGAGTGTACTCTGAGATCTAGTTCTCTCCTTTTGGAATTTTCTCTCTTTATTCATGCTTAAAGGATCACTATTGTGTCAGGAAAACAAATCGGTTTTCCTGACACTATAGTACCCTGAGGGTGGTGCTAAAGGGGTTAAAACCCCTTCAGTTACTCACCTTCTTCCACCGCCGGGCTCCCTTACCTCTCCTTTCCTTGCCGACGTCAACTCCCCCATCTGACGTCAGCGGAGCGGAATGCGCATGCGAGGCAGTGCCTTTTTAATGCTTTCCTATGGACGCTTTACGTGATGAAGGCATAATATGCCTCCAGCGTCGCAGATGCGCCTCTAGTGGCTGTCCAGAAGACAGCCACTACAGACTGGCTTAACCCCAAATGTAAACATAATAGTTTCTCTGAAACTGCTATGTTTACAGCAGGCAGGGTTAACCCTAGAGGGACCTGGCACCCAGACCACTTCATTGAGCTTAAGTGTTATGGGTGACTATAGTGTCCCTTTAACTACATCAACTATGCATTGTAGACTATTTGTTTTGCCCAGAGATGAATAAAACATATGTTTAATGTATAAAAATTTAATTCTGCTTCTATAATTTGAGTATGCTTTGTAGGTGTCTCAAGAGATTTATAATAATTTACCAAAATGTATTCTGTGCACTGTAATTAGGTATCATTGTTGCTAATGGACATAACTGGAAGCAGCAGAGGCAGCTTGGAATTCAGATTTTACGGAATTTAGGTCTGGGAAGTAAGGGCATGGAATGGAAAATCCATCTGGAGGCTCAGAGACTGGTGGATATATTTACTGCATTGAAAGGTGAATAAGTTATTGAGATCAGTATGACAAAAATCAACAACCACAATCGCCAGTAGACGTCATATCCAAGTGTTATTTAAAGCATTAAACAATACAGACATATTTTCTATAACAGGGTACTCTTTGTCAGTGACACATAACTATGTTTCTGATGTTTGCAAACTCCATGTCCCATGATGCTCACTCAGCCTCTGCTACCCGTGGTGCTCAGTAAGCATCTGCAGGGTTAAGGTAAGTCCTCACTGTTATATGTTATATTCACTTTTAATTCAAACCTTAGCTATGGCCCAATAAACCCACAGAAGCATCACCCTGTTGGGACAATGGATCTGAAGGGTGGACAACTATAAAGAACAAAATTAAGGCTACTGCAAGTAAATAAAGACAATAACAGGGTTAATCACTAAACACCAGATTTCACCCGGATGGGCAATATCCTGTGAAAATTACCAAATCCTAACATTGGCAATTCTCATATTTACTAAAGCCAAATACAGCTGAAATTCCGTTGAGCTGGGCACACCTGCAGCAGTCGCCCAGATTCAGTGTTCAGATAAAAATTTGTGCTTTTCCATCTAAACCTTACAAAAAGTATAAGATTTGGAAGATTCAAAAAAGCACAAGTTTTCACAAAACTCAGAATCAAATGTATCTGGCAGGACACACATGAGCAAATTAATGTTCACTTGCATTTTTGCAAGTGAATTGAGCATTTGAAATACTTTTTGCCTGCTGGCAGCGCTGGCAATGCTAACCGCTAGAAAGCAAAGAGTTAAAAATCCTTGGCAGGGGGCATGGCCCGAAACAGCATGCTGACTAGTCGCATCCAGCAGAATGTGGTCTTTAATGTTACAATGCTGGGCTCAACCCTCTCCAGTGAGATGAGAAGTTCACCGATGTGGTTGTTGGTGCCACCGCGTTTTATGAGACAGGGAGTTCTGAAGCCCTCAAGAGCAAACAAAGCTTTGGTGCCTTCAGCCTACGATGGTGAAGAGTGGGGCAGAAGGCCCCTGTCCCATTTACATGCCTGGCTACCAGACAGCAGCCTCGTGACACTCCTCTCTAATTTGAATTTTCATAAGAGCACTGATTGGTTGGCTTGTAACCTTACCAATCAGAATGTTCTGACAGGTAAGCTAGAACACTAATGAGAATATATTTGGTTGAGATGTCACAGTCCTTGTTGTTTGCCAGATAGAAAATGGAAAGTGCTTTGTTGTATGTTTTTGTATTTTCAAGTTATAGACTTTTTCTTTTTTATATGATAGTGATTATGAAATACTGACTAGTACTGCACATCAATATGTTTTGTTTCCATCTTCAGGAAGAGCACATGATCCTAAATATTGTTTAATGAACACAATGAGCAATGTGATTGCAGCAGTGAGCTTTGGACATCATTTCTCCTTAGAAGATCAGCTATTCCATGATCTTGTTGAATCCTCAGATTCTGTAACCAGTTTTTTTGGTACTCGTTTGGGTCAGGTAAGGTGGTAGAGGAACTTTCTCCATCTTTAAAAATATAGACTTTCATTACAGACTGGCTGATAATGTAACCGGAGAGGCGGAGTTTCAGCAACATTAAATATGTTTCAAATTGAAACGCTGCACCTACAGACATCCAGCACCATGACCACTTCAAAACACACAGTGCTTAGAGTAACAGTTTAACCACAGATACAGAGCAGCAGGATTTTAAAAAATATATATATATATATATGTACAATATATGCATTTTGTGGCATTCTCCATGGAATGATATTGAATGATCAGAGACATAGTATGTTCTGTCTGAAATAAGTAAACTATACAAACGATGGGGAAAAGAAAAATTAGCATTACCCTCAAAGAAGTAACAAATATACAAAATATAATCTGCCAAAATACCCAACAAAATATAAAATAAGGTACATAGTACTGGTTTGTTGTCAGGATCGGGACAGGGATCCAACACGCAAAGTACAAACAGTAGGCAGATACGTATACCGGACCTTAGAATGGCCGGACTAACGTAAGTAGTACAGTATAGAATGGTCAAAGACAAGCCGAGGTCGAGGGTAACAGAAGACAGGTAAGCGAGAGACAAGCCGAATCAAGGGTAACAGAGATAAGCAGAGTAAGGTAAACAAGCCGGGTCAAAACCAAAAGGGATAATAGAATACACAAGCACTGAGTGACTAGAACAAGCTAGAACCACGACAGGGCAATGAGCTAATGAAATAAGCTCTGTTAAATACCCTGTTCAGAGCAGTAACCACGCCTCCGAGGCGTCCTGATTGGTCCTGCAGCAATTGACTGACAGGTCGTTCCGGGGGAGTGTCCTGATGACTACTTCCTGCCTAAATGCTGTAAAAGGCAGTCAATCCCTCGCGGCCGGCCTAGCATGACCGGATAGACCGCAGGGAAGGGAGCCATCAGACCGTCTGGATGGAGGAACAGCTAAGTCTCTACCTCTTTCGGAGGTAGAGACCACAGGTACCCTGACAGTACCCCCCCTCTCAGATACGCCCACCGGGCGGAATGAACCGGGACGAGATGGGAAGCGAGAGTGATACGCCCTGCGGAGACGGGGAGCATGAACATCCTCCTGAGGTACCCAACTCCTCTCCTCAGGACCATATCCCTTCCAATCAACCAGATATTGTACTCTCCCCCGGGAGATTCGAGAATCAATAATAGAGTTGACCTCATACTCCTCCTGACCCTCCACCTGAACGGAGCGAGGAGGGGCTATTGTGGAGGAAAATCTGTTACATATGAGTGGTTTCAGCAATGAAACGTGAAACGAGTTCGGGATGCGTAAGGTATTCGGAAGAGCTAAACGATACGCAACTGGATTGATACGGGTCAGCACCCTGTAGGGTCCAATATAACGAGGAGCGAACTTCATGGAGGGCACTTTTAAACGGATGTTCCTCGTGCTCAGCCATACCCTATCACCTGGAACAAAGACCGGAGCCGCCCTTCTACGTTTATCAGTGTGTTTCTTGACCAACATAGAGTTGTGCACAAGGATTTGTCGAGTTTGATCCCACAACTTCCTCAAATTGGCAACATGAACATCAACCGACGGCACCCCCTGGGAAGGAGAATCCGAAGGAAGAATAGACGGATGAAAGCCATAATTCATGAAGAAGGGGCTTGAATGAGTAGAATCGCAAACGAGATTGTTGTGTGCAAACTCCGCCCAAGGAATCAAACCGACCCAATCATCCTGGTGTTCAGAAACAAAGCATCGTAAATATTGTTCAATTTTCTGGTTGGTACGTTCAGCAGCTCCGTTAGACTGAGGATGATAGGCAGAAGAAAAGTTTAATTTAATACCAAGTTGAGAGCAGAAGGACCTCCAAAAGCGGGAAACAAATTGGGAGCCTCTGTCCGATACAATTTGAGAGGGTATCCCATGTAGGCGAAAAATCTCCTTAGCGAATATCTCTGCCAATTCGGGAGAAGACGGGAGTTTAGGCAGGGGAATGAAGTGTGCCATCTTAGTAAACCTGTCAACCACGGTGAAGATAACAGTCTGTCTTTTAGAGATAGGTAGATCGACAATAAAGTCCATGGCCAAACAGGACCATGGTTTTTCTGGAACCTCCAAGGGGTGCAGGAATCCACATGGAAGCGTATGGGGTTGTTTGGTTTTAGTACAAACTTCACATGCAGCGATGAACTCCTCAATATCCCTCCGTAAAGCAGGCCACCAGAAGTCCTTAGAGATCAACGCGTAAGTTTCGCGAATACCCGGATGTCCCGCCATCTTGCTATTATGTAAACACTGTAAAAGTTCCAGTTGAAGAGCAGGAGGAACGAAATGACGGCCCGCAGGAGTCTGTTTAGGTGCTAGATGTTGCAACTTAATGATCTCGGCCAATAATGGAGAATGAATCCTGAGATTCGTATTTGCAATGATATTGCATTTCGGAACTATAGAAGAAAGAACTGGTTCAGGTACAGTAGAAGGTTCATATTGGCGAGATAATGCATCGGCTTTAGAGTTTTTAGAACCAGGTCTGTAAGTCAGTACATAATTGAAGTGAGTCAGGAATAAGGACCAACGAGCTTGTCTAGAGGATAAGCGCTTAGCCTCCCCAATATAGGACAAGTTTTTGTGGTCCGTCAAAATCGTAATAGGGTGTAGGGTCCCCTCCAACAAATGTCTCCACTCCTTTAAGGCTTTAATGACTGCTAACAGTTCCCTTTCCCCGATGTCATATCTGCTCTCAGGCCCAGAAAATTTCTTCGAGAAGAAACCACAAGGGTGTAACGGTTTATCCACCCCTAACCTTTGAGACAGAACAGCCCCAACTGCTGTCTCAGAGGCATCGACCTCAAGCAAGAAAGGCAGGGTCGTATCAGGATGGACTAGAATGGGAGCCGAGGCAAAAAGTTCCTTGAGAGTCTTGAAAGCACCAAGAGCTTCCTTAGACCAGAACTTAGTATCAGCCCCTTGTTTGGTCATATTGGTAATAGGCGCAATGATAGAGGAGTATCCTTTAATGAAGCGCCTATAGTAGTTGGAAAAACCAATAAACCTTTGGATAGCCTTGAGTCCTTTGGGCAAGGGCCAGTCTAAAATAGATTGGAGTTTTACAGGATCCATTCTAAAACCTTCCCCAGAAATCACGTATCCAAGAAAGTCTACCTGAGACTGATCAAAACTGCACTTCTCCAATTTGCAATATAGACCATGTTGCAGCAGCTTGTGTAATACCTTTCTGACCTGTCTATGGTGAGTCTCAATCTCCTTAGAGTGTATTAGTATGTCGTCCAGGTAAACAATAACACAATCATGCTGAAACTCCCTAAGTACCTCATTAATCAAATCTTGAAATACTGCAGGAGCATTGCATAGTCCAAATGGCATAACAGTGTATTCGTAATGGCCATACCGGGTATTGAATGCAGTCATCCACTCGTGACCTTGCTGGATTCTCACCAAATTGTAAGCCCCTCTGAGATCTAACTTGGTGAAGATTTTGGAGCCCTTAAGACGATCAAATAACTCGGTAATTAGTGGGATAGGATAGGCATTTCTGACAGTTATTTTATTCAAGCCTCGGTAATCGATACAAGGTCTCAGCGTGCCATCCTTTTTCTTAATGAAAAAGAACCCAGCCCCGGCCGGAGAAGAAGACCTCCTGATGAATCCCTTTTCTAAATTCTCCCGAATATACTCCTCTAGAACCGAGTTTTCCTGAACAGACAAAGGATATACATGGCCCCTCGGAGGCATAGTGCCGGGTAGAAGCTTAATCATACAGTCAAATGACCTGTGTGGAGGCAAAGAATCGGCATTCTTCTTGTCAAACACTGCCCTTAAGTCTAGGTAAAGGTCTGGTATTTGTCTTTCTGTGGACTGAGTAGGATTCTCCGGTATGTTAATATTAGCTAATGGAGAAACCTTGCACAAACACCGATCCTGGCAGCCCTGGCCCCACGAGAGTATCTCTCCTAACTCCCAATCGATAATAGGGTTATGTTTTTTCAACCATGGGTACCCCAGAACTATGGGAACGGAAGGAGACGAAATGAGCATAAGAGATAATTTCTCCACGTGTAGGATACCAACATTTAAATCAATGGGTATGGTCTCACGAAAGATAACAGGGTCTAGTAGTGGTCTACCATCTATGGCCTCAACGGCCAAAGGTGTCTCTGTTAGCTGGGATGGGAAATTGTTCTTACTAGCAAAGGCTTGGTCGATAAAATTCTCAGCAGCACCGGAATCTATCAATGCCATAGCCCTTACTACTTCCTTCCCCCAAGTTAAGGAAACTGGTAGCAGAAGCCTGTGATCTTTATAATTAGGAGTAGAGGACAAAATAGAAACACCCAAGGCCTGTCCTCTAGAGAGACTTAGGTGCGAGCGTTTCCCGGGCGGTTAGAACAGTTCGAGAGTAAATGACCCTTGGCTCCACAATACATACACAAACCCTCTCTTCTCCTGTGCTGTCTTTTCTCCTCAGAGAGGTGGGTATACCCTATCTGCATAGGTTCAGTAAGCAAAGATATCGTGGAGTCAGGACTTGGAAAAGCGGGAGCTAACCTAAAAGAAGGTCTCTGGTTCCTCTCTCGAGTGTTCTGTCTCTCTCTTAGACGTTCATCTATACGAGAGATGAACGAAATTAAATCCTCTAAATTCTCAGGGAGTTCTCTGGTAGCAACCTCATCAAGGATTACATCAGATAGGCCATTCAAAAATACATCCATATACGCCTGCTCATTCCACTTGATTTCTGCCGCCAGAGACCTGAACTCTAGTGCATAATCCACCAGTGTTCGGTTCTCCTGTCTCAGGCGCAACAGTAATCTGGCTGCATTAACCTTTCTACCTGGAGGGTCAAATGTTCTTCTAAAAGCAGCTACAAATGCGTTATAGTTATAAACTAATGGGTTATCGTTCTCCCATAGTGGGTTGGCCCATCTCAGAGCTTTCTCAATGAGTAGGGTGATAATAAATCCTACTTTTGCCCTATCTGTAGGATAAGAGCGAGGTTGCAATTCAAAGTGGATACTAATTTGGTTTAAAAAACCACGACACTTCTCAGGAGCCCCACCATAGCGTACCGGGGGGGTAATGTGAGAAGAAGCACCCACTGTGGCTACCACTAGACCTGAACCGACAGGAGAAACAGGGATATTACGTATCTCCTCTGGTGGGTTATTGGCACAAGCTAATAGAGCCTGTAGCGCAAGCGCCATCTGATCCATTCTGTGATCCATGGCTTCAAACCTAGGATCAGGAGCAGCCAGCTTACTGTTTGTACTTGCAGGATCCATTGGCCCTGTCGTAATGTCAGGATCGGGACAGGGATCCAACACGCAAAGTACAAACAGTAGCCAGATACGTATACCGGACCTTAGAATGGCCGGACTAACGTAAGTAGTACAGTATAGAATGGTCAAAGACAAGCCGAGGTCGAGGGTAACAGAAGACAGGTAAGCGAGAGACAAGCCGAATCAAGGGTAACAGAGATAAGCAGAGTAAGGTAAACAAGCCGGGTCAAAACCAAAAGGGATAATAGAATACACAAGCACTGAGTGACTAGAACAAGCTAGAACCACGACAGGGCAATGAGCTAATGAAAGAAGCTCTGTTAAATACCCTGTTCAGAGCAGTAACCACGCCTCCGAGGCGTCCTGATTGGTCCTGCAGCAATTGACTGACAGGTCGTTCCGGGGGAGTGTCCTGATGACTACTTCCTGCCTAAATGCTGTAAAAGGCAGTCACTCCCTCGCGGCCGGCCTAGCATGACCGGATAGACCGCAGGGAAGGGAGCCATCAGACCGTCTGGATGGAGGAACAGCTAAGTCTCTACCTCTTTCGGAGGTAGAGACCACAGGTACCCTGACATTTGTTTATTTAAGATGGGTAAACGTCTCTCCGTTTAATGCTGAAAACAATGAAGAAGCATAGGAACATACATACCTTCCTGTTGGCAATATCCTAAAATATCTCCAGTTCGGCAGAAGATAGCTTGTGTCCCTTAAAAACTTATACCAATGGACCATTGGGCTCTATATTTATCCAGGCCACTAGACGACCCCGACAAGAAATGAAAACAAGTTGGTGGCTATGTGCAGATCATAGTACGATTGTGTCGTAGAATTCAGGTCCCTGGAATTTATATTGCCATAATCTAACTTCTATTGTCCACAAGTCATCAAAATCCTTTAGTAAGGTGTGAAATATTTTGCTGGGAAATGGCTAAGTAGCTGGTTATCAAGGTTTCTTTATTTCCTTCCTTCCTTCCTTCCTCTCTTTCTCTCTCTCTTTTTCTCTCTCTTTTTTCTCTCTCTCTTTTTCTCTCTCTCTCTCTCTCTTTTTCTCTCTTTTTTTCTTCTATAATTTTAAAGCATCTCATCTTCCTCTGCTTCTTTACCATCCAATTCTCTCATATTCTACTGCTCCCCATCAGACCCATACCTGGGTTTACACATTGGTGGCCTATACAAATCGTTTGTAGCTGGTTATTTTTACTTCTTCTAGAAAGCATTGCCCCACCAAGCATTAGTACAACTTTTCTATATCATAAACAATCCCCACATTACAATAATGTATTCTCCTTAATTCTGTACCTGGTATAGGCTTGTATTTGGTTTTCTTACTTTAAGCACATTCCAATATCACATGGACAACGTAATGACAGAATGTGGTGGAATTAAGAGCTGATTTATTTATTTATTTTTTCATTTAGCTTTATGATTCCTTTCCTTGGCTAATGCATCATATTCCAGGACCTCAACAGACAACTTTCAAACATCTGCAATTTCTAAAGTGTCTTGTGATGCAAGAGATCAAGAGTCATCAACGTAACCCTTCTACAGAACCTCAAGATATCATCGACTTTTACCTGGAGCACATTTCCAAGGTTTGCTTTTTATTCAGAGCAACCACCATACATAACATCTAAACATTTCATTCAAACCTCATAACAAAAAACAGGTGTGCACATAGTACAATAATAGTAATAGTAAAAAACCACCACTGGTGTATATGTGGAGCGCTAAAGAATATATAGGCTTACCCATACGTATCGCAGTACAATGTATCTGAAACAGATATAAGTGCAAATAGTGCAAGTAACGTATGTGATGGATCCAGTGCGTAAATAATCTATATGGTCTCACTCATGTAACAGAGCCCTACAGGATAGGCTCAGATCTCAAAGACTTACGTGTTACGTGCTTATGGTGACACGGTACCCAATTGATCCTCTTATCATCAGTAAATCCTTATACATACATCGAGGAAGGGGAACAGGGGAAGCAAGGTGCCGCTAGTGTAATAAATTCCAGTAATCTGTGCATATAATGGAAGAAAATTGGCTTCTCACCTGGTAAGGAGCCCAATACATGGCTCCTGGTGTAGAGGTGTGTGTGCCTTTAAGGGGGCTACAACCCTTCTTTAAAGGGAATCTCCAGTGCCAGGAAAACAATCTGTTTTCCTGGCACTGCAGGATTCCTCTCCCTCCCATCCCCCAATCCCCAGTTGCTGAAGGGGTGAAAACCCCTTCAGCGACTTACCTGAGGCAGCGACATGTCCCACGTCGCTGCCTGCTCCTCCCCCGCCGCTCCACCTTCTGCCTACGTCGGCCGGTGGGCGAGACTGATCCCACCCACCGGTCGAGGAGACCTAATGCGCATGCGCGGCAATGCCGCGCATGCGCATTAGCGCACCCCATAGGAAAGCATTGAAAACGATTTTCAATGTTTTCCTATGGGGAATTGAGCGACGCTGGAGGTCCTCACACAGCGTGAGGACGTCCAGCGACGCTCTAGCACAGAAAACCTGTGCTATAGAGCAGGAAGTTCCCTCTAGTGGCTGTCTTGTAGACAGCCACTAGAGAGGACTTAACCCTGCAAGGTAATTATTGCAGTTTATAAAAAACTGCAATAATTACACTTGCAGGGTAAAGGGTAGTGGGAGTTGGCACCCAGACCACTCCAATGGGCAAAAGTGGCCTGGGTGCCTACAGTGTCCCTTTAAGCAGCAAGGTAGAAGATGGATTTCAAATTAAACAAAATTTATTAGCGTAAGTATGAAAAACGTACAAATAAAAAGTGAACAATGAAAATATAAAATTGAAAGAAAAATCTCCAATATTCCTGCCGAAACGCGTTTCGCTGTGCTGTGACAGCTTTCTCAGTCGCTGATGTACTTGCTGCTGTTCGTAGTTTAAATATCATGCTCTTCCTTCTGTGTGGTCGTCCAATTAACTTGTTGTACACAGCTGAGTCTGTTGTTGTCAATGCTATTCCGATCCCATGGCACCCTACATGACCCGTGACGTCACATATCGCGTCACGGGTTGGGCGTGTTCTCAGTCTGCTATTGTTAATTCCTTGGCGTCCATATTGGAGTTGGGCAAATGCCACTTCTTTACGAGATATCTAAAAGTCCGTATATATTTTAAAATACAACAACTCAATGTAAACATATACAAACGGAAAATTAGGGGGAAAAGAGGGGGAAATGTGTTAGTAACCCTTCATTATAGACCGGTTTGTTTTAATGTGCAATTCAAAATCATTATATTAAGCAACCTCGTATTTGCCATTTAAAGTGCATTCATTTAGAAATGAGTGCTGATAGGAACCCACCCAGGGAATATGAGCCAGTGATGAACTAATAGTTAATGTTAATGTCAACCAAATGTAATGATGATATAAGAGCTAATAGTTATAAAATCTATTATAAAAGACTTATATAGGAATAGGAATAAAAAATCAATAAATAATAAAAAACCTTAAAAAGGATGCTGAGTACATTCTAAGTTAAAAAATGACATTGCTCTACCTATTATGATACCCAAAACCCTCTTTACTACCCTTAACACTGCAATGACTCACTATATATGGAACAACCGCAGACCCCGAATAAGGTTAACCACACTTATGCAACCCAATGACAGAGGGGGTCTAGCCCTCCCAGATTTTCACCTTTACTATGTGGCCAAACACCTCCAGAGGGTGGTAGAATGGACGAAAGAGGGAGTACACAAGCTATGGAAGACGGTAGAGGAGACGGAGGTTGGTAGACTGATCTTAGAGCTACCCTGGGGCCGAGACCCCAAGGGCAGGGAGGGCATGTCTATATACACGAAACACACACTAGGCGTGTGGAGGAGGGCTGCAAGAGCAGGGAACCTGGCACCATATCCTTCCCCACTTCTACCGCTGACCCATAATGACGACTTCCAACCGGGATTACATCCGAAAGCGTTTAGAGGTATCCTCCCAGCCCCCTCCCCACGCCTACACCACATCATTAGGGGGGAAAAATGCAGGCCACTGACGGACCTAATGGGAGAGACACCCCCGACATTCATGTACCACTTCAAATATGCTCAACTGACCAAATATGTCCATACCTTGCCACAGGGACCAGTACTCAATAGAGATCGAACCACATTTGAACAACTATGCCAACACCCAGACCCAATCTCGCACGGAATTTCCCTATTATACTCCACACTTCAAACAGGGACCCCCACCGAGAAACCCCTATTCATGGGAAAATGGGAGGCGGCAATAGACAGATCATTCACAGGCGCGGAATGGGACTCCATCTGCTACTTCACACAACACTGCTCGACACACAGCAGAACCCAAGAGACAGCCTATAAACTACTCACACATTGGTACAAAACACCATACCTAATGCACAAAATCGACACAGACCACACAGAAATGTGCTGGAGATGTGAGAGAGAGGTGGGCACCACATTACACATCTGGTGGGAATGTGACATGATCAAACCCTACTGGACAGGGATACACAAGATATTGGAGAAGTTATCGGATGCGCCCTCCCCCCCCCCCGCCCCCCGGGATCCCCCCGGGACCATCTGAAATGCTACTACATTATACACTCATCCCGAGATCAAAGTATAAGAAATCCATGATGGTTAGAATACTAAACCCCAATTTTGGAAACAAAAGATAACCCTCCCTCTTAAAGCCTGGTTCGACCAGATGGAGGAGCTCAGATCTATAGAGGAGCTGAACATGACAGCCTTGGCAACCCCCACGAAATACACAGACATATGGACACACTGGATCCTAGAGACGGCAAAGGAAGACTTCCAACAGAGTCTCCGACAGACCAACTAGACGACAGATACTGACCACCCACTACCGCCACTCCCCTCCCCCCCACCCTCTCCCACACTACTACCCGTCCCCACTATCCCCAAGGTTAAAACTTGTCAAACGCAACCAATAGGACACACTAGACTAGAAACTCACAATACACTGTCAGAAGACAAAATACAGGAAAATAAAAAGGAAAACCCCGAAACAGACAACAGAACCAGGACAGACAAGGGGAAGTAGACCTGACAGGCGTAGAACAGCCAACACAGGGACCGGTTAGCCCGACTACACCCCAGAAGGTTACAGGCCGACAGGGTCACGTAAGTGACCAAAAAACGGGCGCAGACACAGGCGGGAAGAAGGGGATGAGACCGAACACAATAGGAAAACACACGAGAACCACGACTAGAGCCTCACTGATAAACCCCACACACAGAACCTTCACTAGGACCCAAGTGAGCCAGGCGGCCACAGGGTTCGGGAGCCCAAAAGAAAAGACGGGGACAGGTAAGGAGGGCTATCTTCCAGTAGACTACCGAGGAAAGTAAGAAAGAGAGATCCCTGGAAGAGAACACGAAGATAGAGACCCAGATCAAAGGTCGGGATACACGGGTTTACACTCCTGAAAATAAAATGTAAGGGACCTGGGGGACGTGGCTACCAAGCAGACTAGACGGACATGCTTGTGTGGAGCTCCGCGAAAAGAAACTAAAGAACAGCAGACACCCGAAATTAAACAACTTCCACAAGCCTTATACCCCAACACCCCCTCACAGCTGACATCATGGGGCGGAAAAACAGAAAATTCCACATTCCGGAGGCACCAAAAATGCCTGATATCAGGCTGTCATTCGACAGGCCTACCACACAAGTTGCACCAAAGATGGTGTCGGCGGAGCTGAGTGAGGAGACGGCCGAAGCCAGGTCCCTATAATGAGTCTGAATCAGGTGAAGACTCGTCGCCAGCAACAAAACGGGATATCAAAGATCTCTTGCTGGAAATGAGACAGGTATGGAAGGCAGACCTGCATGCTGCTCAAGCGGAGCTGGGGTCCCTGTCCCAGAGGGTCACCGAGGTGGAGTCCAAGGAAGTAACCAGAGACCAGCAGCTGCGGACCACCCAAGATGAGACCCGGGACCTCGCGCAACAAGTCCAGAGACTAAACAGGACTGTGACAGTGCTGGAATCCCTGCACAGGAGGAAGAATATCTGCCTTAGAGGGGTGCCGGAACGAATTGCAGGAGATGCCCTATTACCCTTTCTCCAGAGACTGCTGACCTCTATGGGCGCAAAGAGAGTTGCAGACTCCGGTATTATCACTTCAGCGTTCCGGATCCGTAAAGCAGCAGCTGCACCCGCGGATGCACCAAGAGACATTATAGCAGTGACTAAGGACATTGCAGCTCGAGCTGCCATAATGTCCCGCTCGAGAGAGCTAGGAGACATCCACTTTGAGGAGTGCACCATTGCCATTTACGGAGACCTCCCATTCAGTGTGCTGATGGCGAGCAGGCAGCTAGCACCTATTACACGACGGCTGCGAGACGCCGCAATTAAATACAGATGGGGAATAGAGGGCTCCCTAGCAGTTCAGAGGGGGGATGACATACTCACCTTAGCCCCCTCTGGAGACCAGACGACATTCCTCCAGCGGCTAAATCTATTACCCCCTGCTCCACAACGCTGACCCCCTATAGTACTACGGCACCAGCAGCAACACTTCCTGGATAGCCCAGGGAGCCCACACTAGAGAAACCACGGGAGAGTTTCTTACTCACCCAATGACCCACAGACCACATAAGTTAGTGAAGAACCCTGTATAAGAACCCATCCCTGGAGCACTGCTCCCTCTCTATAAAGTTTAATATGCTCTAAGTTCCACAGTTCCTAAATTAATGACAGTCTATACCTACACATGCACCCAACTAGCAAAGGGCTATATAATCAATCAGGAGCAGAAATAGCCCATGACACAAATATCTAATGCCCCACTAGGCCCATACTTACCGCTTAGGTTACATAATGTATGTATTGCCTCATTTAAACCATGTAATCACTGTTTTACTCTCTTACCTATCTCATACTGCAAACAGTTGTAACTTGCATGTGCAAACTACAATAAAATACAATAAAAAAAAAAAATACAATGTAAGGGACCTGTGTGTCCATCATACTTGTGGGCCTGCGAGCCCAAACATATCTATGCATAAACTTAACTTACTACAACCCTAAGTCATATGAATACATGCGAAACTGAGGCCTGCGAGCCTCATTGTACATTGCTGAAAGAAAAACAAATAAAAAGTATATTTACGGGGGGCGGGGCCTGACCATCATGGCCGACAGACGTGTGCTTGGTGAGCTCCTCTCACAATCCAGCCACAAAATGGGATGTTGACCCCAAAAAAGCAACCAGCGAGCAAGCACATCGTACCTGACCGATGGGGAACACTCCCAGATGACTCCGGAGACCCGCCAGCCGACTTACAGCCGAGCACCAGTTCTGAGGCCTACCCTCGTGGGGGCACTCATTGGGGGAGGAAACGGCCGATCCTCCGCCCTGGGGCCGCCGAATTCAAGCAAGCAGCCCGTTCCCCCCCCTCTGGACCGGCGGGGGTCATCCCGGTCCCTGCTGGGGATACACAGACACATGAGAACGGTTCCCAGAGACACGCCGCAATCTCCCGCTCCTGGGCCGCACCCAATATGGCCGACGGAACGGAGAACTATCCCACAACGACTTGGGAAGCCAACTTTAACGCAGCCTTTAATAAGATCTGCAAGGCATTCTGGTGCTGGATCGCAGCACGAGCAGAGCATCAGACAGCAGCTCCCTTGGCGACTGGTTCCACTAAGCCAGAAGGCCCAGATACCCGCATGGACGAAGCCGCAGTCTCAGCCACCCACCCTTCTTCTGGGCTGGGTACTCACCTGGAGACACCCCTCCTACGCCAGCCATACACCCGGGGAGACTCGAAGTTACCCTGGGCACATGATCCTCCCAACGGGATCCATGGCAAGACGGCACGAGTTCCCTTTAAGGCCTCAGGCCGAAGACAAGTGGCAAGCAGACTCAGCAAGTCCAGAAACCACTGGAAGCAACCGGCAAACAAGTCAGCTGTCAGAATCTCTGCCAAGGAAGAACTACCGAGTATAGCACTGCTGCCTTTCAACCGTGAGTGGGTTACACAGGCTCCCTCCTCGCTGCCCGACAACCGAGCACCCTGAGACCATCGCGCTGCCTCGCCCTGCGGAGTGGGATAGAGACACTTACCAATAGCCCATGCCCAAGTCCACAAGGACACTCGCTCAGCAACCAAGGACCTGCCTGGACCTGAGGGTCTTATCCATAATGGGTTACCCTTGTCTAACATGCTTATTAATCTAAGTTATCTCTTACTTACCTGTCAATCTAATATTGTGTCCTAACATGCAAACGCTTAGATATAGGTTTATCACTGTACTCACACACCATTCTCAGTAATGTACCTAATAACACACACCCAGTAGCACCATGAAAGATGTATAAGCTATAGCAAACGAGTCACACACTAACACTAGCTATTATCACTTATCATTTATACTTGCACTCGAGTATGCCTCATTGCCTTTGCAACAGGCTTCCTACACTATGTGCCATGCTGGATAGTTTACGCCTGTTTTATCATAGTAAAGTGCAAATCTCCGTGGCGATGCCTTTTGTCTATGTTAGTAATTATGCTACAGATTTAATCCCTTTGTTGACTAGTATTGCTATCTCCTACCTTGTTATTAACTACCTGATCACAAGACAATAGTTCGCCTTTCGTTAAGCCTGAATGTTTAAAAAAAAAAAAAAAAGTATATTTACAAAAAAATGACATAGCTCAAAATCATCATTAAAGGATCACTATAGTGTCAGGAAAACAAATCGGTTTTCCTGACACTATACAGGGAGTGCAGAATTATTAGGCAAATGAGTATTTTGACCACATCATCCTCTTTATGCATGTTGTCTTACTCCAAGCTGTATAGGCTCGAAAGCCTACTACCAATTAAGCATATTAGGTGATGTGCATCTCTGTAATGAGAAGGGGTGTGGTCTAATGACATCAACACCCTATATCAGGTGTGCATAATTATTAGGCAACTTCCTTTCCTTTGGCAAAATGGGTCAAAAGAAGGACTTGACAGGCTCAGAAAAGTCAAAAATAGTGAGATATCTTGCAGAGGGATGCAGCACTCTTAAAATTGCAAAGCTTCTGAAGCGTGATCATCGAACAATCAAGCGTTTCATTCAAAATAGTCAACAGGGTCGCAAGAAGCGTGTGGAGAAACCAAGGCGCAAAATAACTGCCCATGAACTGAGAAAAGTCAAGCGTGCAGCTGCCAAGATGCCACTTGCCACCAGTTTGGCCATATTTCAGAGCTGCAACATCACTGGAGTGCCCAAAAGCACAAGGTGTGCAATACTCGGAGACATGGCCAAGGTAAGAAAGGCTGAAAGACGACCACCACTGAACAAGACACACAAGCTGAAACGTCAAGACTGGGCCAAGAAATATCTCAAGACTGATTTTTCTAAGGTTTTATGGACTGATGAAATGAGAGTGAGTCTTGATGGGCCAGATGGATGGGCCCGTGGCTGGATTGGTAAAGGGCAGAGAGCTCCAGTCCGACTCAGACGCCAACAAGGTGGAGGTGGAGTACTGGTTTGGGCTGGTATCATCAAAGATGAGCTTGTGGGGCCTTTTCGGGTTGAGGATGGAGTCAAGCTCAACTCCCAGTCCTACTGCCAGTTTCTGGAAGACACCTTCTTCAAGCAGTGGTACAGGAAGAAGTCTGCATCCTTCAAGAAAAACATGATTGTCATGCAGGACAATGCTCCATCACACGCGTCCAAGTACTCCACAGCGTGGCTGGCAAGAAAGGGTATAAAAGAAGAAAATCTAATGACATAGCCTCCTTGTTCACCTGATCTGAACCCCATTGAGAACCTGTGGTCCATCATCAAATGTGAGATTTACAAGGAGGGAAAACAGTACACCTCTCTGAACAGTGTCTGGGAGGCTGTGGTTGCTGCTGCACGCAATGTTGATGGTGAACAGATCAAAACACTGACAGAATCCATGGATGGCAGGATTTTGAGTGTCCTTGCAAAGAAAGGTGGCTATATTGGTCACTGATTTGTTTTTGTTATGTTTTTGAATGTCAGAAATGTATATTTGTGAATGTTGAGATGTTATATTGGTTTCACTGGTAAAAATAAATAATTGAAATGGGTATATATTTGTTTTTTGTTAAGTTGCCTAATAATTATGCACAGTAATAGTCACCTGCACACACAGATATCCCCCTAAAATAGCTATAACTAAAAACAAACTAAAAACTACTTCCAAAAATATTCAGCTTTGATATTAATGAGTTTTTTGGGTTCATTGAGAACATGGGTGTTGTTCAATAATAAAATTAATCCTCAAAAATACAACTTGCCTAATAATTCTGCACTCCCTGTAGTAGGTCCCCCTCCCGTGGTGCTGAAGGGGTTAAAACCCCTTCAGTTGCTCACTTTATTCCACCGCCGGGCTCCCTTACCAGCAGAGCGGAATGCGCATGCACGACAGTGCCGCGCGCATTCAAAGTGTCCATAGGAAAGCATTTCTCAATGCTTTCCTTTGGACGCTCTGCGTGATGGAGGCATAATATGCCTCCAGCGTTGCAGATGCGCCTCTAGTGGCTGTCCGGAAGAAAGCCACTAGAGTCTGACTTAACCCCAAATGGAAACATAGTTTCTCTGAAACTGCTATGTTTACAGCAGGCAGGGTTAACCCTAGTGGGACCTGGCACCCAGACCACTTCATTGAGCTGAAGTGACTATAGTATCCCTTTAAGACCATTGGGCTGCATGGTGTTTAAATTAAAAATCCATTGCATCTCCCTCTGACCAATTTTTTAAATAATCCCCCCTTCCCCCCCTCCAATCTGGTAGTATCCTCTGTATCGCATGGAACTCCAACTAGGTGTGGGGTCACTGTTGTGTTTAAACTTGGAGAATCAAACGCTGAACAATATGCCATAATCTGCAGGTACAGCTCAGGTCCCATGCCTAAATTAAGTCCTCCAGTAGAAGGTGACATATTTACTGTCCGTGGGAGGTACATTTTACTCCCTAAATAAATAGATAGTGGCCATACTATGTTTATAAAGATTTCCCTTGGACCCCTCTTTTAGGTAATCTTTCTAAATGCACAGAAGAATATTGCATAGCTGTCATAAAACCTACCACTCTCTGTCTGAAGAGGGTTGCTTAATCACATTGATTGCTTGTTTGTCAAAGCACCCGTTGGTAGCACACGTGTTAATCACTCACAGGAAACAGAATCAGTTAGTCAGGACCAACCTATTTAAAAAGAACTCTCAGGCTCAGTGTTAGTGGTAAGCAGAGGCGTGTTGGGTTAGCCTGTTTATATAATTATTCATTTCATAACATGTAAAACCTCTTAAGATGCCGTGCAAACGTATCTTTAGATCCACTGCCTATTATTTTGAATTGAATTCCTCTCTCTGCCGTGTCTGAATCCTGCATAGCATGAGATTGCTTTACCACATCCTATCTGGGACCTCCCTGGGGGCCTACTCTTGTCTCCAATCGATATACCCCTACTGAGTGTGCCTTATAATTTGTAGCAAATGATCCACAAGAAATGTTTTACTACTGATCTTCCTAACCCGTTTGCTCTAAAAACATACAAATGTGCTGTTTGATTGGCCATGTCAATTATTGTCACTGCATAACTTGCTCCAGCTGTCGGGGCGAAGCAATCCTGTCTGTAAACGTACGCACAGCAAAAAAAAAAAAAACATACAGACCCCAGGCAAGATTTATGTTTATTCTACTGTTGAACCTTTCACACTGCGCTTACGCCCTGGTATCGCTATTTCTCCTTTGGTCCTTAGCCAGCCTGGGGAAACTGTTAAGGATATCATACTCTACACATATATTGTTATTTAGTAATGAAGGAGAGTGGGGCGAGCAATATCCAAGGACACCTTCACTCTTATTCTACCAAGTAATGCTACCCACACCTAAGCCACATTGTGAGGGAGGCCCCCCCTGTAACATTTTGTGAAATATTGTTTCCCAATCCATTCCATGTCAGTTTTTTTGGTTATCTGTAACTTATCTTTGTCTAATGGGACAATCAATGGCAGCGGATTTTTATTTCTTGAAAAATTTTAATGAAAATGTTTTGAGGACTATGTCACCAAGCTAATTTTGTAATTGAAGAACAAGTGACCAAGCTAATGTCATGTACATATTTTGGGTTCCTATGGAAATACATGGATCTGGCACATTCATGATTTATAAAATCTTTTATTTCCCTATAAAAACCCCAAACAAACAGGATTAAAAGAATATAATGAACTGGATCCATTGTTTGATCTGAACACAAGATTAGTGGGAAATTATATAAAGTAGATTAGATAACCAAGATATTTGATTGTGTGTAAAATGTGAAATACGTGAGCTGTATTTTATTCTTGTATGTATTGCAGACTAAAGACGATCCCTCTTCACCATTCAATGAAATGAACCTGATGCAAATCGTGCTTGACATTTTTCTGGCTGGTTCTGAAACCCTCACCTCTACTTTTCTTTGGGGTCTGTTATTTATGGTATTACATCCTGATGTTCAAGGTGAATATAGAAAAAATACTAGGAGGAATATTTCTTGAAAGGTAGACTACATAATCCACAAAGCAGATTTTAAACAGAAAATAGTACAGTCTGACAGTATTACATGGTTTTAAAGGGGAGCTCTAAGTGCCATATCCACTGCAACTCTTTAAGTCTATGAGCAAAGACCTCCATTTTTCTGTCAAACCATTTTGGAGCAGTTTGAGAAAAACTGAGGCCTATTCAGACACTCATAGCCTGACTGCTCTGCTGCAGTGCTTTAAAGGGACATCATTCCCTGTAGAATCTTTTTGTATTAAACTGTCTTTTCAGAGAAAC
Source organism: Pelobates fuscus (assembly GCF_036172605.1). Classification (NCBI taxonomy): domain Eukaryota; kingdom Metazoa; phylum Chordata; class Amphibia; order Anura; family Pelobatidae; genus Pelobates; species Pelobates fuscus. Next base: position 155,335,114 of record NC_086318.1, read on the forward strand.
TGCAGTGTTTACATTACAACAAGGTGATAACTCCACTGGCCACTCCTCAGATGACTGCTAGAGGTTCTTCCTGGGGCAGTGCTGCACAGTGTGCAACACTGCCATTCAGGGTGTCCATCCTCTGCATGGAGACACCTAACTTTTCTCATAGTGATACATTGATTCAATTCATCTCTATGAGGAGATGCTGATTGACCAGGGCTGTGTTTGGCTTGTGCTGGCCCAGCCCATGATCTGTCTTCTTGACAGTCTCAGCCAATCATATGGGGAAGCATTGTGACTGGCTCAGACCACCACAGAGGCAGACAGGGCAGAGTCAGCAGCTGCAGACTTGAATACAAGCAAGGTTTACTATATTTAGGGAGGCAATGGGGGCAGGGGAGCTAGATGGTGGTTTTAACACTATAGGGTCAAATTACAAGCTTGTGTTTCTGACCCTATAGTTTTCCTTTAAGGTATAAGTAACACAATCTGTCCAATCTTAGGTAGGAAAAATAGGTTGAGGCTTAGGACACTAGAGGATCTTCTTCTTCTGCTTCTTCTGGGGGTAGGGGTGGGGAGATGGAGAGGAGGATGGAGGGGGGGTTGTAGTGGTTATGGTGCATTTAGTGTCTTTTTAATAAAATTACCAAACAAAAAATCTTTAAGTTACAGTCCTCACTGTAATGGATATGTGGATCAGAGATTGGAAATACTTTGCATATACGGTGTGCATGCCCAGTCATTTTGAAGTTGTGAATGGTAATTTTAAAAAAATCCTAGCCGAAATCTAGAGCCCGGGCCTACCTCCCATCAGCCCACCACGGCCTGGATTACTTATTTGACGGGGACTTCCTGGAGGACGCGTGGGACACATCCTTGCACAACTCCGATCACGGAACCTTCGGAATGGGACGCAGATCGCAGAAACCCCAACCAGGTACAGCACAGCCTGATATAGGCACACTGCTGCAGAAACAAACACCCGCCAAAATGGCGGCCGTACAAGGCCCTGTTCCCCCTCAAGAGCCTACCTCAGTGGAGCATAGCCCTCAAAGGGTTACACAGTCAAAACTCACACCCCAGCGAGATATCACTGAACTGGCCACTAAACATGACCTACAACACATGCAAAAAATGCTGCAAGAAATACAAAGCCTACTGGCTGCAGATCTACCCACCCTCAAAACCAGCATGCAACAAATTACTGAAAAAGTACTACACACTGAGGGAGAAGTAAAAGGGATCCAAAAAGAAATCACCTCGCTGCAAGAATCCCTTTCCCAGATGCAACACACTCAAAAAAATCTGGAAGTACAAATAGCAGCCCAGGAAGACAAACACAGAAGCAACAACATCAAAATACGTGGTATCCCTGCCTCAGTCTCCAAGGAGGATCTACCACACTATGTGCAACGTCTCATGCAGTCCTTACTTCCCCCCGGGGTGGCAAGGAAACTCACCTTTGCCGGAATATACCGACTATCCACTCCAACACGGGCATCCACACCCCTTGCTGGAGACGTAATAATCCGCTGCGTCCTTCCCCAAGACAGGGGACACATAATGTCGGCACTCAAGGGCAAAACACCACTCGACTTTGAAGAGTCCCAATTGACTTTTTACCAGGACCTAACCAGAGCCACTCTCCAGTGGAGAAAAACCCTCAACGACTTCACCAGCCAGCTACGCTCAGTGGAAATACCATACCGGTGGGGAAACCCACGCCACCTCCTAGTTACACAACAAGGACAAACGTACAAAATCACTACAGGAGCTGAAGCTGCCGCGCTACTATCAAAACTGGGTCTACCGACCAAGACCACCCAGAACGCTTCTCCCGCTTGGGACCCAGAGACGATCGAACCTTTCATCCCGAGGACACAGAGAATGGACACTCAGGCCACTTGACGGGAATGGGGAGAGAAGTCTCCTACCCCAACCCGCTCACAGGCTAAATATTGCAATTTGCCGTTTACCAATGGTTTTTCTCCTTTTCCTCCTATTACTTTTTACCTTCTAATACTAAAAAGTTCTGTTGTTTTCTCCATGACTTAAGTAACGCGACTCTGGTGACGCCCCAAGAGCATGCCAGGGATGGTGTTGGCACGCCAGTACGCCAGAGGAGTGTGTGCTGCAACAAGGCGCACACCTTCCCCCCCCCCCGACAGCCCCTAGGTTAGGGCTACTACACCTCAAGATTAGTCTAAACCTCCCGACTAACTACTTCCAAGACGAACCGACCGTCCCCACAGATCACTTGTCAGAACCACAGATCCATACAGGGGACATTCCCTCCTTAGAAAACCTCGACCTCAAGCTTAACGCTGACTTGGTACAATCCACCCGATATGGACCACACCTTCTTTACCAATCCAGGACCTAGGAATGGACGCTCACAAACCAAATAGAATACCATACCTAGTATTACACCAACCCACTTCCTAGGCCTTACAACGTTTCCTAAAATATAAAAATTGTGACAATTTACAACATATGCGTTGAAACTCAGAAGCTAATATATATATGTTAATGTTCACTATTGCATGTGGTAACTTTACCCTTTGTAAAACAGAAAAAAAAAATCCTTACATTTACAAGTCCAGATATACCAACATCGTCATAAATTACCTTTTTTTTGCGCATTTCCAAAAAACACAAATACCAAATAAACTGGTTGTGTTTTGGGGTGATAACGTTTGTAATATCCAGAAACTGGTTGAAAATGTTCTAGATAATGTTATGTCTAGTATTAAAAAAATAATAATAATAATAATTTAAAGGGACAATCTAAGCACAAATACAACCTTAGCTCAGCGAAGTGGTTTTGGTGTACAGATCATGGCCTTGCAGATTTACAGCTCAATTCTCAATCATTTAGGTTTTAAATCTCTTGTTTCTGTTTATGCAGCCTCAACTTAACTGGATAAGACTCACACATCTTACATTAAAAAAATAAAATGTTTTCATTATCGATCAGATCTAACGGTACTGGGCGTTTACTTTAGAAGGTTTAATCTACTGCTCTGTTACTCAACTATAAATCAAAATTGCTCTAGTAGCCTGCAGCAGCCTCCTGTGTATGATTAAACACATTGTGCCAAAAGGGAAGCTAAAAAAGATTAGACTGTTTTAGGAAGTCTGTGTGGGTTACAGAGAAGGTATGCCTAGGGCTGTGTAAACAAAGTGATTTAACTACTAAATGGCAAAGAATTGAGCAGTAATACTACACACGCATGATCTATACACCAAATCTGCTTAATTAAGCTAAAGTTGCCTTGGTGCTTAGAGTGTCCCTTTAATTTTATTCACAAATGCTTTAGACAGTTTATCTGTCCATTGAATATTGAAATCCTGGATCATTAATTCATTTATTTTTAAAACATATCTAGCTCTGATTGCAAACAATGTTTTCGATTATTTCCTGGTGGTATTTGTTTTATTTTTTTTTATAAAGAGATGGGGGGGCTTTCAGGCCAGAAATCCTAGATGTTAGACTATTTTGCTCAGTGGCAGAATTGTTCTCTATTACTTCAAATACACAATTGCTACAGTGAGTATTTGCCTACAGAGAGTACACCTGTGCTCAGGCCCACCATCAGGGGATGTGTATAGTGCCTGATAGCCATCGGGGGACTAGCCAGTGGCTTGATAAGGGGCCCCAAGATATCTGAAGAAAGCCCTGCCCGCTCTGTCATGCTAAACTATATCATTACCAAAGCTGCATTACTGGAGAACCAGGCAGGAAGACACATTGCTCTCTATCTTACATACTCAAGACAGCAACAGATGTCACTCAGTTGTTGTAATAGATCTCTGATTGACTGGTGTGGGAGACAGGTTTTACTTACAATCTATACATTTCCTAGCATTTCTGCTGCTTAGTTTAATGCTGAATTGTATATTTCTTGACAAGTACACTTTAAAGGGAACCTGTTATGGGCAAAACTACTTCTTCTAAAAGAGCTTGAAATTCCATCTATACATTGTGCTTACAGTGTTGCTCGTAAATGTATGGATTTGGACAAAAAAATAAATGTCTTCCATCTGTCTCTCAATTCCTCGGTAGACACTCAATACCAAGGAATTGAGAGACAGGGAGAGCAGAAGAGATGTGTCTTTGCTCTCCACCTATAACAACTACAACACGTGCATTGTTGTTGCTATTGTTAATCCCTAGCCGACGCTACTAGCACTGGCTAGAGATTATCGGAATATAGGCATGCTGGACACTAAGCCAATGTGTTGGTAGCGTCATGGAGGAGGGTTGCCCTGTTTGAGGAAGTGTCCCCAAGCACGGTAAATCAACAAAGAGCAGAAGAGGAGTGTGGGCAGACTGGAAGTTGGTGTTCTGTATGACCCACCTCTGTAAAGAGATCACGGTGGGGGAGCGTAGGGCCAGGTAAATGGTGACAGATTTCTTTAAATATAATCAGCTTAAAATAAAGGTCATCGGGGCCAGACAAGTACCAGGTTAACACGGTTTTTCTCAAAGGGCAGGCTTCAGCTGAGATTTTGTGGCCTTCAGTTGTTCCATACTTGTTTTTTTCTCTTACTTTTTTAAAAAAAATACTTTGTGCCAATCAAAAAGCCTACACAGCTGTATGACCATCCCAGATATGCATCCCACTTTAGTTTTCTTCATGAATTACATGACATTGCAATACTGTTAAAAAGTACCAAACAAATAAATGGTCATTTTACAATAGTAAGCACTGAAAGTGGAATATTGTTGTGTAACATTGGGAATATTTTACTAGCCATTTCCTTTGTTTCTTTACACAATGGCACCACAGCAAAGGTTCAAAAAGAACTGGATGCACATTTTGAAACCTACCAAGAGCTTCACTATGAAAATCGCAAGGAAGTACCATATACATATGCCGTGATCCATGAGATCCAAAGATGTGCTAACGTAGCACCTGTAGGCTTACCTCGGCAATGCGCACAGGATGTCAAAATCAAAGGTTATCAGTTGAAAAAGGTAAGAAACTTTATTCATTTGAACACTCCCAGCTAAACCTAGTTGATATAGTTATATATATCTATATTGGTTTGTATGGTGGGAGAGCCAAAAGAACAGAGATAAGTACATACAGAGATGTTTGTAGCTAAAAATACACAGGTTGTCATGGTCCACACTGTCTTTAGTGTCTGCATGTTAGCCGTTTCTGCCTCCACTGATACTGGCCACCAATTAGCATTTACCATTTTGCAAACAGGACAAGAGGTTTTGCTTCTGCTCTTTAACCTTTTAAGCAAGTCGCCCTTTTAGTGTCATGGGAACATTGACTTATGCCCTATTGAGATAAAGAGGAAGGAGGGAGTGAAAGTAGGCTAGCTAGCTTCACAGACTCCGGGTAGGTTACCAGAGGTATACAGGGGCTTAACCCCAAATAAAGTCAAAAGCAAAAGGAAGAGATGAGAACTAAAATAGAGAAAACAATCCCACTCAGTGGGTGTAATCCAATCTCGTTCTCAGTTATATACCTCCAATTATAAATGTCACATGTAGAGAGGGGGGAGGGGGGGGAGGTTTTTTTTTGTTTAAACCTTTATTAAGTACAAAAATTAAGTATAATAAAAATTGGCAAATAGTTAACCAATGAGTAATAAAACCTAAAAGGTAGGTAGGTAGAGCATAGTCAGCATATTTCTGTTCGTGGAGTAACAAGTGTGTCCAGGATACAAATGCCTGGATAGGTAGTGGATGGGAGGAAAGATAATAGGAGGGGAGAGGGAAAGGGGATATCTATATACTGAAGTATAAGAAGATGCCTGGTAGAGGTAAAGGTAGCACAGGGAGTCGCTATAAATGGCAAAACTAAATGGTGCACTTGCCCTGAGGGGATGTGGAGCATATATATATGTAGGAAAAATCCCTTAGTGTTCTCTAGTATTCCTGCATACGTATGCAGGAATACTAGAGAACACTAAGGGATTTTCCTACATATATATATGCTCCACATATAGATATCCCCTTTCCCTCTCCCCTCCTATTATCTTTCCTCCCATCCACTACCTATCCAGGCATTTGTATCCTGGACACACTTGTTACTCCACGAACAGAAATATGCTGACTATGCTCTACCTACCTACCTTTTAGGTTTTATTACTCATTGGTTAACTATTTGCCAATTTTTATTATACTTATTTTTTGTACTTAATAAAGGTTTAAACAAAAAATCCCTCCCCCCCTCCCCCCTCTCTACATGTGACATTTATAATTGGAGGTATATAACTGAGAACGAGATTGGATTACACCCACTGAGTGGGATTGTTTTCTCTATTTTAGTTCTCATCTCTTCTTTTTGCTTATGCCCTATTGAATATAGGATAATACAAACACTATGAAGAGTAGCATTGACTAAGATCTGAGAAAGGCTGCACTAGAATACTGAACAGGACACAGATAATTATAGTAGGACTCCAAAAGCAAATAAATAGATTATTAATCTTTATCATAAATAATATATTTACAGCTTTAAGAGCTGCTATGTCTTCAGGTTATGGCATTTTAAAAGTATATTCACTAAACAGAAAATTCTACTGAACTGAAAACCAAACTGCAAGAATAGCTGAATTCAGAGGTATAACTAGGTCACTTGACACCCCCCCCCCCCCGAATTGTATCTTTTGTTTGTTGATCCACACCCACTCCTGTCTTTATGTCACATTTCCATCTTGTGTGTCTCCCAAACCCCCTTACCTCTTCTATGTCTTATACCTATTACCCTATTTTGTGTCCACCCCACATGCATACATACATTGGCATGCAGCCAGTCACATGCAAACATGGCACACATAGTAACATACATATACAAACCATATGAAAGACCGGCACTCAACTGAATGGGATTTGGATGCAGAAGGTTACCAATTTCCTTTCAAATAGAAACAACACAAGAAAGGAATCAGTTGGGTCAAATGTTGCAGGTTCCACACAGGTGGAATAAATGTCTTAAAATTATTTTGGTGTTGCGGCGTCTTTGTTATGTAACACACAAACACATGCACAGTGACCTACATAAATACACAATCACACACATTCACAGGCACACAGTTACACATACAATGTCAGAAGCATAACTAGACACATTGTTACACACATCGTCACATACATTCAAATGCAGTTACACACATAAAGAAGTCAAATACAATCACATGAACACAGTCGCACTCACAAACAATCACATACACACAGTCCCACACATAGTCACATATGGTTACATGTACACAGTCATTAAATCTCTCTTTCAGCTTACCTTTTTGGGCATCGAGAAGGAGGAGACTAGAGTTAGTATTTGTGAGTCTAGTGGTGGAGAGGAAGAGACAACTTCCTGCATCCCCCTCTGCGTGTGGCATAGTTATCCGGCAGTGGGTGTCTGTAGACAACTTTACACCCACTAAATAGAACAGAATGTGTGATGTAAAAGGCGCTTACAAATTCAAATAGTTGTGAAAGTGACAAGCAGCTTAAAAACACTCTGTGGGTGCTCTCCCAAAAAACACAACTGTTTTGGTGATAAACCCCTATACCCAGAATATAGAGTAATGAGTGAAGCGCTTACAGAACTGTATTATTTTGAAAAGAACTTCCCCCCTCAGTATTTTGGGATTTTTTTTTTAGTAAATATATATAGAGAAAAAGAGGGGGGAAGGGGGGAGGGGAGAAAATAGTGTAATATTGTCAAAAATAAATATGCACATAAGGGTGGCGTTGACTGCCTGTATCAGAGAGGCAACTCCCTTCCTGAAGACCAGGCAGAGGATAATGAAATCTTCATCTCGGTTTCAAAAGTTCCATGCTACAAATTTGGACAGCAGGGCCAGTGATGCTCTGTGCACCCCCTCCCACCATGGCTGAGTTACACCATGTTTATAGATAGGCTGTCGTGTCTAATTGTACTTTAGTACGGGAGTACCTTATTTTCTAAAAGATGCATTGGGAGTTTGCAGTCATTATCTTGTCTTTTCAACTTGAAGCAGGAATATAGTTAAATGAGTTCACAGCCGCATCCGACCAGGTTGTCATTTTTACCACCTAGCATAGCATTTCCTATATCTTATTGTTTGCACCAGTTACCAGTCACTAACAGTGAATTTCTGTATTATAGAAATAGCCTTTGCTAACAACCATTTTAAACATTAACAGCTTGCCAGCAACTAAAAAACTGAAATTAGCCCATAATTCTAAACTAACCATCCACACAATGTTCTTTTTCAGGGTACAGTTATTGTGACATGTTTGGCCTCTGCGCTCTGCGACCCCAACTACTGGAAATTTCCCAATGATTTCTGTCCATCCAACTTCCTGGACGAACACGGAAACTTTCAGAGCAAAGAGGCATTTTTGCCATTCTCCACAGGTAAAAACGGACATCCTTAAAGCAGCACACCATATACCCACAAATAAAGGGGGCAAATGCAGTTTACGTTACAGAAATAATTTTGTTCCATATACCCAGCTTAACCCCTTAAGGACACAACGTCTGGAATAAAAGTGAATCATGACGGAATATTTCCGTCATGTGTCTTTAAGGGGTTAATATAAGGGGAAGGTATGGAAAGGGATGAATATACATGTGAGGGCAGAGGAGAGGACAAATATATCCAAGTGGGCAGGGGTTAAATGAGACACATGAGGAGAAGGGAATAGAGAGTTACATCATGCTTCCAATTTTATACAGAGTGAGCAAGTCTGATGACACGCTTACAATATGGCTTAAGACACGGGTTGGCCAAAAGGTAGATCCCCAGAAGCTGTAGAACTACAACTCCCATGATGCTTTGCATGCTTTTTGAATGACGAAGCATCATGGAAGCTGTCTTTTTAAAACAGCTGGGGATCTACCTTTCAGGCACCACTGCCTTAAAAGGATTTGATTTCTGGTGTCTCCACATGTGAAACAGCAAGAGCAAACAAGAAGTGTGCATCTGTCCAGCTAAACCTGGAACTGTTTTGAGGTTTGATGGGGACACTTATGAGGAGGGTCAGGAAAGGGGAGACATATAAGGGTTTGGGGAGAGAGATAGGAAATGCATGTGGGACAAGGAGCATAGAGAGACATGAGGAGCAGTGGGACAGACCAAGGGGCTATTAAGGCAACAAGGACAAAAGTATGGTGGGGTGCAGCAGGAAGAGTCAAGAGGACAAGATACACAGGATGGGGGATGGGAGAGAATGATATGTATAGGAGAGTGGAAATGGAGAGACCTGGGTGGACACAAAGGTATTATGAATCACACACTCAAAATGCGGGTTGTTTAAAAGGCTATGTTTGAGCCAAGAGCCAACTAAGTTGTTTGGGATCAACTTCTTAAATCTACATAAAGAAAGCATTGATACATGAATTGGTATATTTATTTAGGTTGTAATTCTTATAGTATATACAACAAAAACTTTTATGTATGAACATCTTCACAAACTACCTTCTCTGTTTTCACAGGCCAACGCATATGTTTAGGGAGACAGTTGGCAATGATGGAACTGTTCATTTTCTTCACCCACCTTCTGCATGCATTCACTTTCCAGCTTCCTCAGGGAGTCACCGAGGTTAACATGAATGGGATACTTGGGACAACATTTAGGCCTCATCCATACCAGATTTGTGCCATACCTCGCTGACCATCCAAATTTGGACAGACTCTTATCTTATTAACACATGTGAAGACAATTCAAGAGAAAGAGACACATGTGTTTATAGTATGTTATTATTTTACCCTTGAAATGTATTAGACTTAAGATGACATACCCTGAACACGTCTTAAAGGGACACTATAGTCACCAGACCAACTACAGCTTATTGAATTTGTTCTGGTGAGTACAATCACTACCTTCAGGCCTTTTGCTGTAAACACTGTCTTTTCAGAGAAAATGCAGTGTTTACATTACAGCCTAGTGATAACTTCACTGGCCATTCCTCAGATAGCTGTTAGAGATCCTTCCTGGGTCATGGCTGCCTAAAATACATCCAAACATGCAGACACTGAACTTTCCTTATAGAGATTCATTGAGTCAATTCATCTCTATGAGGAGATGCTGATTGGCCAGGGCTGTGTTTGATTTTTGCTGGCTCTGCCTCTGATCTGCCTTTTTGCCAGTCTCAGTCAATCCTATGGGGAAGCACTGTGATTGGATCAGGCTACCACTTCTGATGATGTCAGCAGACTGCTTGTTTTTTTTAGGCAAACAGCATGCAGATCTATAGCTTCTGGCTTAAATACAGTAAGATTATGCAATATTTATGGAGGCATGAGGGGCCCAGGGGGGATAGATGGTGGTGTTAACACTATAGGGTCAGGAATACATGTTTGTGTTCCTGGCCCTATAGTGATCCTTTAAAACAACAACACACCCTACCACCCGATAGAGGGTTTCCCCAGCCTGTTCAGCTATAAGATGGTGTTAAGGATGCCGTGTGTGCCTGCCTTTCCAGTAGTCATATCACTTCATGATTCTGAGGTGCCACCCATTAAACAGTACAGTTCTGCTGTATATACAACCCATATACTTCAGTAAAGAAACCTATTAATAAATCAAGTAAGAATCTCCAACAACTTTCATGATTAGCTTATTGATTTTACTCCCTATGATATGAAGTAGGATTCCTACTTACTGGACAGGTTTTCAAAAAGGACATTATGGAACTAAATAAAGTGCATATAAGGGCTACAAAGTTAATAGGAGGAATGGAAGATGTCACCCATAGCACTGTAAGTGGTTATTTAAAACAAGAACTCTAAAGATAGGGAGATCAAATTCAGTAGATGTAATTAAAAAAGGCTGGTTTTTGGTTTGGAAAATAATACATATTTAGGGCTATAACATTTAAAATGTCATGTTTAATAGTTTAAAGGGACGATGTAGGCATCCAGACCACTTCAGCTCATTGAAGTGGACTGGGTGCAATGTCCCTGTCCACTTAACTCTGCAATTGTAATTATTGCTGTTTCCGGAGAAACTGCAATAATTACATTACAGTGTTAAGACTGCATGAGAAATGAATGGCATGAGGAAGTCTAGTATCAAGCAAAACCCTAAAGGAAAGCATTGCAGCAATGCTTTCCTATGGGGATGGTCTAATGCGCTTGTGGCATTTGCCATGCATACGCATTAGTGCCCCACTCCCCGCCAGGTGACGTCAGAGAAGGCGGTGTGGTTGGCACTGTGGTTGGGTAAGTACAGCAAGGGGTTTTTTTTATCCCTTACTCTGCCAGGGAGTGGCCACTAGTGGAAAGGGGGCGAGGGAGCTATGGTGTTAGGAATACAGCTTCAAATTCCTATCACTATAGTATCCATTTAATGATTCACATTACTGATGCCGGTCACTATCCCTCTGCATCATTTAAAAGTGCTCCATGCCCATTCAGCTATTCAGATGCACAGCTTGAGATGTGATTGATGCTAGGTAATAAAGCATTTGCACTAACATTATTGTGGTTTCCATATTGGTTTATTGGGTTCTGCTGGCAATGTATTCTGTTCTATTACTGCAGAATGTGACATCAGAGGTCAGACCACACAGAAAGTGGGAGTCTTTAGAGGTAAGACAAGGTTTTAGTCCTTGCCAAGAATGAATAAACATTTGTTGAGAGGGAGATGCGACTTTGCAGCCAAAGAATATAGACATGTGAGCGCTGTTCTCTGCAGCACTGTGAGCAATCACCATACCTACAGGCAAACACATTGTGAACAAACGGAGCAAGACTGTAGTGGGGACAACTCCATCTGCCAACTCCAGCTTACAAAAGTCATCATTAGGCCGGTTCTTCCAAGAATCCTTGGGGAACAGAGATTCAAAAATGTGGTGCCTACTCCTACACATACAAGGGCTTCCCTGGCAAACCTTATCCGTACATTTGTCATGTGCCTTCTTTAATAAAATGAAGAGTGACTTTCTCGCCTTTGTCTGGGGGTGGCAAACACCCTAGGTTGGCATATGGTACTTTGACAGGAATATGAAAGAGAGGGGGACTGGGACTACCTCAAGCCTTCCATTTTTACCTAGCTGTGTTGTTTTTTATATGATGAGGGAATGGACAAGAGTCGACCAACGAAAGGCATGGTTTTATTTCGAATAAGGTTTTACCTGTAGCCCCCTACATACCCTACTGTGGCAGACATGCCAAATCCACAAGTTCTGCAGCCACTTGCCCTCTAATTAACCCTATCTTGGGATGGTGACAAAACTACCACTCCCTCTATCACCAGGTTTGCCCCCCTATTTTCAGTTTTCACTTATGGGGAAGGTGGTCTCTCTCATTCCGTTGTTGTGGAATCAAGTAGTTACATCTACAGTGGAACAGTAGGTGAGGCACGTAAAAAATACAAGAGCCTTGGAGGAGGTCCATTGGTCCTGTTTGGGGAAACAATGTAAATATCTAAAAATGTGGGACCTGTAGATTAACCACTATAACCTCCCCATGAATAATGAATAGACACAACATGTACATTTCATATATGTGCACTGACTAGACCAGTCCTCCTGTCACTACAAGAGTTAGATGTTGTTTTCCGATACGGATAGGTTGACCAGTTTGGCAAACTATTCTAAACTTGAAATACCTCAGGTGACGGGTTGTTCAAAATTAGGGGAGACAATTACCTGGGGAGGAAGTGCTGTTCAGTATCCATGCTGTGGATTACCTACTATACTGTTTATGACCATGGAAGAAGAATATATATAGATCTCTCATGTTAATTTGTTGTTTATTCCTAGTTACTTTTCTCCCTCTATATTGTTTTTCTTTTTTTACTTTTTGATCTCCAAGCCAGCTTGGTGTTATAGTCTATTTTACTTTATAATCACCTTCAAAGCAATACTCTATAAGGTAATACATAGTGAACGTATACACGTGAAGACATTCCTGTTCTCATGCAAAACAATCTGATTATTACTGTCTTACTATTATGCATTATTATTATGTCTGTAAAATGCATCTTATTGTAATGCCAAGCTGGATATGTTGTTATATGCAATAAAACGTTGAAAAAAAGAGTTGTTGAGAAAAGCTATTGACCTTCCATGCTTTCTGACTTGTGCTAGTATTCTGGTTTCCCTGACCCAGCTTTGTCCTTGACTTTGGGACAGGCTTGTCGCTTACTTCATATTGTATTGCCCTGGTCTTTTGGTAGTTCTTAGTTTTTTTACTTTCTATTGCTATCTAAGCACATCCACTTACTACCATGTCCCTTTGTGTCTTTTTTAGGTAGCTGACCCTTATCTTGCTTAGGATCATTTTAGATTTGTGACAACTGGTCATCTAACATCCACCTATTTGAGCAAAAAAGGTAAAACAGAGTGTGTTGGCACTTCTCGTCACAAAGTTAAATTGCAAGGGTGTATGTAAGTTGTGTCTCCTTATCCACCTATAAGGTCAACAAGGTAAATAGGTAATGCACCCCCAAAGTGATCACACATATGAAAATATCAATACTTAGCACAGTAGAATGATATCCACCTATTTATTGGTTGTGATTTGACCAGAGGAAGAGTTATCATATTTAAAGACTTTTTTGAGATATTTGTCCATAAATACCAGCAGAGATTCCCAGGGACCATGGCAGTAATTGCCACCATTAGTATAAAGAGAATGGTCTTTCAAATCACAAAATTATTGCTAAAACTAGCTTCTAAGTTTTTGCCTTTCAATAGCGTCAATCTAAAATTCAGCACTCATAATTGGAGGAATTTTTTTTTAGCTGTTAGGTTTTTAAGTTTTGGATATGTCCAGGGCCAGATTAAGAGCCCAGTGGGCCCGGTGCTGACAATTATGATGGGGCCTAATTATAGAATCTTATCGACCAAAAACACTAAACCAGTCATACCTCTCAAGCTTTATGTATCTGATGGAGTTGCTGTTGGAGGGAAACGCAAAGGATGCAGCTATAAGAAAACACACACTCTATGCTAATCTCTTTATCTAATTTATGGTTTCATCTTTCAAGTAAATCCATGCCCCCTAATAGCAGTGTCCAGTGAAGCAGGAAGCCAATGGGAGGGGTAAAAGAGTAGGCCACTGATGCGAATCACGTGATCAGAACTGCCAAACGGGGGTGACACTGAGACACTTGGGGACACTGGGAGACATGGGGGCACTGAGACACTTGGGGACACTGGGAGACATGGGGGCACTTGTGGATACAGACATGGGGACACTGAGAGACATGGAGACACTGGGAGACATGGGGACACAGACATTTGGGGACACTGGGAGAAATGGGGTCACAGACACTAGGGACACAGAGACATGGGAACACCGACACTGGGAGACATAGGAACACTCGGAGACATGGGGACACTGAGACACTAGGGACACTGACTGGGAGGCATGGGGACACAGACACTTGGGTACACTGGGAGACATGGGGGCACTTGTGGACATAGACATGGGGACATTGGGAGACATGGGGACACTAGGGACACAGAGACATGGGGACACAGACACTGGGAGACATGGGGACACTGAGACACTAGGGACACTGGCTGGGAGACATAGGGACACTGTGAGACATGGGGACACTGAGACACTGGCTGGGAGACATGTGGACACTGAAAGACATGCGGACACAGACATTTGGGGACACTGGGAGACATGGGGACACTGGGAGACATGGGGACACAGACATTTGGGGACACTGGGAGACATGGGGACACTGGGAGACATGGGGACACAGACACTGGGAGACTAGGGGACACTGGGAGACTAGGGGACACTGGGTGTCTACCTATGTCTCACAGCGTCCCCATGTGTCTCAGTGTCCCCATGTCTCACAGTGTCCCCATGTGTCTCAGTGTCCCCATGTCTCACAGTGTCCCCTAGTGTCTCCGTGTCCCCATGTGTCTCAGTGTCCCCACATCTCCCAGTGTCCCCTAGTGTCTCAGTATCACCATGTGTCCCATAGTGTCTCAGTGTCCCAAGGTCTCCCTGCTGCCTTTCCCCTCATCCCTCACTTCCCTGAGCTGTAGTCTGTCTCTGCAGGCTGTGAGCTGCTTTCTGAACTCTCTGTTCTGTGTAGCTGCTCCCCTGAGTATCAGTGAGTAGAGAGAGGCAGGGAGGGATATGCTGTAACTTCCTATCCCTGCCTCTCTCCATACACAGTGACACCTACTGGCAGGTGCTGGTATTGCAGAGTAATCTCCGTTTATACTGAGAAAAATATCTGCATTTGTATTGCCGGTATTACTGCAATACCATCATGGCCAGGCAGCCTCAAATATTGGCTGTGCCTTAAAATACTAGTCAGGTGGCAAACCTAAGAGTAGTGGGGAAAAAAAAGTTTAAAAAAAAAATATATATATATATATTTTTTTTGTATTTTTAATTTTTTTTAAATGGGCCTATTCCATGGGCCTGGGCCTGGAGCTGCAGCTCCATCAGCCCCTATGTTAATCCGGCCCTGGATATGTCCATTAAAATAAGCCCACGAGTAAGCCCTGAAAAAAGTTGAAATACATAAGGTCTATTTATTATAGCTTTTAATTGGTGTTCGAGTGTAATGAGGAATCCGGAATTTTGAGTTGTGCTCAGAAATGCTCTGCTACCCAAAACTGGATGAATTATTTTAATATAAACAAAACAATATTTAGTAAAGCTTTAGAATAGATGTTAGGATAGCTTAAAATGTATTTTCTATTCTCTGTGTATTCTCTGACAGTTATAAATGGGATTGTAAAGGTTTTTGAAAGATCAAGTCTTCTTCATTGCAAATAATAATTAATTTGTTCCATTAGCGCAATACAGCACGGACCCGATATGGGTAAGGCTGGAGAGTTGCTGCTTGGACATAGTCCAGTCTAGGCTGGCATTCTCCTTCAGGAACCTGAAAGCTAAATGTCCTCAGTAGGTTGGAGAAGAAAAGAAAGAGTTCTATCTTGGCCAGATGCTCTCCCAAGCATGCCCGTTGTCCTAGGAGACAAGAGCCACTAATTAACCAAGAACACGGATAATCAAAGCAATTCTAGTTAAGTACGAGATTGTTACTGTGTAGCATAATTATTGCACATTGTTATTTACTGCGATGACCAGTAGAACAAGGAGGTAATTTTTTCATTGGTGGCTCCTCCCCTTTACATCTTTGTACCACTTTACATACCCCAATGTTGTGTTTTTATAGTGGCAGAAATAAGGAATTTTGTGCATTTTGCAGACTTTCTGAATTTACTTTTTTTTTAGCTTGAGCTTGTCTTAAATTCTACAAATAATTACACTCCATATATTTGAGATGTAATAATATACAATTTGTTATTTTTTTAATATTAATAATTGTATAAATGTATGTATTAACTAATTTATTTGTTTTGTGTTTTTATTACATTTTTATCAATATTTTTACTATCTATGTTTTGCACTTTATGGTATTTAGACATCATATTTTCTTCTAGAGTAATTATGGATCTGTAAATTCTACTTGTTGTTGTTTAATAGTATTATATTTACTATATTGAATCTTGCCATTAAATGTAGGAATTTGACTTAATCCTGTATCACACACAAAATTATCACACGTCATTGTTTTACTAATTAAAATATTGTAGGGACATCTATTTTTTTGTGTTAGAGTTCACAGGACTAGCTGTATCCCCGTCGATTTTTCTGTATAGGCTGTATGTTAGGACCAGGGAGGTGTGTTACTTTACAGATTACACACATTGGTTTGTGTATTTGGTTAGCGGTGTATGTCTTCTCACCTGATGAGAATGGCAAGAAGGCCTCCTTGGTTTCAAATGTTCCATTTTCTTGCAGAAAGTGTAGTGGGCTGAACTCTCTGGGTGACTTCCATTGCTCAGGGTCATACAGAACAGAGGAAATATTTGGAAGAATTATGGTTCCCTGTGTGATGAATGATAAAAAAAAAAAAAAAATGAATTGCTTGCAACAGGGAGACATAGGTATCAAATAAATGAACCAAAAAAAAAAAAAAAATAACACTCCCTGACTGTGGTCTCTTTCTCTCTAAAGGTAATTATCTAGAATTTCGAAAAAGGATACAAATAAGGTAAAGGAATCTGCCTAACAAAGGTAGAAACCCTCCTTAGTGAAATTACCTCCTAAGTAGGATAATGGCAAAACAACAAAAGATAATAATAAAAATAATAAACTTTATTTAAACAAGATCCTAAAGTTAAAGTTTTTTGCTCTTGACAAAAGGCACGATTTACTGCCGAAATGCGCGTCGAGCATCTTAGTGTGCCGATGCACTTATTCTTTTAGTTCACGTTTCTATTGAGGGGAGAATAGTTTGTCTATCCGTTTGTCTTAGCTGCTGCTCTTTATGTTAAACACGCAGGGCAAGCTACATAGGATCTTTTACACCTCCATTCAACTAGATGCACGTCTATTCCCACTACTCTATCTGAGAACACCACTGGCTATTACCTATCTCTGACTATCTTTTCACATACTGTCCTACATAGGCTACATGTTCTGTATGCTGCCTGCTGTGTAACTGATATCCTAAACACCTCGGATGTGTTCCCCTTCTCAGGCTATACTATACATATTGTTTTGTGTATGCAGCACACTTAGGTTTTATATAGGGATTTTTTATACCCTTGTAGGGATTTCTCAATACCCTTCATACTTGTTGATTATTACAACGAGACACTTTCTCCTGCTCTCCTTAATTTCACTTTACTCTATCGTATTTTAACTTTAGGATCTTGTTTAACCCCTTAGTGACCGCGGACGTACAGGGTACGTCAGACAAAAAACGGTAATTAACGACGTCCGCGGCACATTTGAGCGCTGGAAGCTCAAACCCCCCCTCACTCCCGGGCCGTCGGGTGATCGATGATATTGTCAGTGAAAGTGAAATTTTTTGAATTTTTCACACAGCACTTCGGTTCGGTTCGGGACTTCAGCAATTCAGGACTCAGCAATTCGGAAAATCTGTAGGGCTCCCTAACCCTAACCCTACCCTAACCATAATCTAACCCTGATCCTATCTTTACCCTAACCCTATCCTACCCCATAACCCTACCCTTACCCTAAGCCAACCCTACCCTAACCCTACCCTAACCTAACTCTAACCCTACCCTGACCCAACCCCGTACCCTAACCCTACCCTACCCAACCCTAACACTTACCCTACCCTAACCATACCCCTACCCTAAACCAACCCTAACCTAATCCTAACCCTACCCTAACCCTAATCCAACCCAGCCCTAACCTAGCCCTAACTCTACCCTAACCCTAAAACAACCCTACCCTAACCCAGGGGCTCCTACGAGTAGCTTGACAGTGCAGCTGAAGGTCAGATTCCTGAAAGAAATTGGGCTAATAAACCCTTGGTAGTCTGCAACTTGCTACCGTAATTTACAGAAAGGTCAGACCCCCGATATATTTTGGGCGATTTTTGCCTCCTGGTCTGTAACCGGACATATACATTTTTACTTGCCATTGTTTTTTCTTGTTAGCTAGTGTAGCAGTAAACTCTTTTTTTAGCTAGGTGCCCTTGAAAGCACTGATTTATTCTATGAGATAGATGCCGATATTAGGCACACAGGGTATGAAACCCCCTCGATCAGCTACCAGTAGACAGACTCTTAAGGGTGGCTTTCCTATATACTCTATATTATGCTACTAAACCATAGACTGGACTAATAATTGTACTTTGAGTCTGCATCTTAACTAGTGTAGCAGTTTATCTTCTCTCTATTAGGTGCCCTTGAAGGCACAGACTTGCTGATCTAGCCAGTATATTTATCTCTCCACTAGCTTCTAAGACTCTTCATATCTCTGGGTTCTATTGGCATCTCTTGTCATTATTTCCCGCTAATATAAATGTCAGCTGTTCTCTCCCATATGTAGGGATACTGTATCTTACTTAATTACTGTGTATACCTTTAGTGACCCCACTATAGTTATATACTATACAGACACTTTCAGGTTCCCTACACCTCATGGGTAACTTTGATACTTTGTCCCTAAGTGACTATATCAGGGAAGCATTTGCAACACTGTAACTGGTATCTCTATCAGCTGTTAGCTTTCTTCGTTGTGGAAAGACATTAGAGTTCCTGTTTTGCCAAACCCTTAACATTCACTTAGAGATATTACCAGCCGTTATATCCTGTGTATATATTTCCCCACCTTTACCCTGTGTACAATTATCCCCTTCCTCATCCTGTGTGTTCACTGTACTTTAGGTTACACTGTTAAGCTAGTTTGACTTTACTTGCGTTTTAAAACGACCACATTAAAAGTTACTTTTTATTTCTTATTGTAATATTGGCCATTGGACGGAACTTCTTACTCTTGTTTTAAAATAACCCTAACCCAACCATAACCCTACCCCTAACACAACTCTAACCCAACCCTAACGCTACCCTATGACCATATTAAAAGTTACTTTTTATATCTTATTGTAATATTGGCCATTGGACGGAACTTCTTACTCTTGTTTTCAAATAACCTAACCCAACCATAACCCTACCCCTAACCCAACTCTAACCCTACCCTAACCCAAACACTACCCCTACCCCTACACTAACCCTAAGCAAACCCTACCCTAACCCTAAGCCAATCCTACAATAACCCAACCCTACTCCTAACCCTGCCCTAACCCTACACTAACCTTAAGCTTACCCTAACCCTATCTCTACCATAACCCATCCCTAACCCTGTCATCATTCACATAATTTTCCCTCCCTTTCTTTTTTTTTACACTTTTCAGAAATTCAAAGCATTTCGACACTTCCGAAATTCGGCACTTCCGTCATGGTGCCACGGGTTTCTGTCGGCATGGCCGCACTGAAACACAGCAGTCACATCGACAGAAATTACAAATACTTATCTTAGCAAATCAAAGCCCAACCTCCTTCCATCCCGGTCTCCGGTGTGTGCGGCGTTAACAGAGATGCTGGCCGCTGCGGTTCTGTTTTTAATAAGGAAATAGCCTTTGCCCATATCAAAGGTGGTGCTCACGTGCGTGCGATGTCACGTCATAGACGTGCACGCACGTTTTGGGGTCAGAGGTCACATACAGTCAATTACAGCTCTAGGAGGGTTATTTAAACCCAAATTACCTTTTGATCAGTGCCCTGTCATGGTTATCCGAGAGAGTGTTCTTGATCGTATTATTTCTGGTATTTGACTTTGGCTTTCCCTCATCGTTGTGTCTCGTTCTGTATCCCTGACCTCGGCAAGGATTCTGACTATTCTTAGATACGTTAAGTCCAGCAATTCTGAGGTCCGGTTATACGTTATCATTAGTCCTAGGTGTGATATAATTCTGCATGCTGGATCAACTAGTAATCCTGACAACTTCCGAAATTCGGGACTTCGGCAATGAAGTTCGGTTCAATACTTCAGGACTTTGGCAATTCGGCACTTCGGACATTCGGAAGCATCCGAATGTCCGAATTCCCCGAAATTTGTCCGAATTCACATTCAGACCGAAATAATTGCACATGTCTATTGGTTATGTTGCCATTGAGAGCATATGGTAGCCCAGGAATTAAAATTACCCCCAATATGGCAAACCATTTGCTATAGAAGACAACCCAAGGTATTGCAAATGGGGTATGTTCAGTCTTTTTTAGTAGCCACTTAGTCACAAACACTGGCCAATGTTAGCGTTCATAATAGTTTTTTGCATTTTTAACACACAAACAAATATAAATTCTAACTTTGGCCAGTGTTTGTGGCATCTAAAAAAGACTAAACATACCCCATATTGACTACCCTGGGTTGTCTACTTTAAAAAAATATCTACATGTGAGTTGTGATTAAGAGATTTATGACAGATAACAGTGTTACAATGTCACTATTGATACATTTTAAAAATATATCTTTTAAAACAGCAATGTCCTACTTGTACTTATAGCCCTATAACTTTCCAAAAAAAGCTAAGAACATGTTAACATTGGGTATTTCTAAACTCAGGACAAAATTTTGAAACTATTTAGCATGGGTGTTTTTTTGGCGGTTGTAGATGCGTAACAGATTTTGGGGGTCAAAGTTAGAAAAAGTGTTTTTTTTAACATTTTTTTTCATCATATTTTATAATTATTTTAACAGTCAGTTATATGATATGATGAAAATAATGGTATCTTTAGAAAGACCATTTAATGGCGAAAAAAATGGTATATAATATGTGTGGGTACAGTAAATGAGTAAGAGGAAAATTACAGCTAAACACAAACACTGCAGAAATGTAAAAACAGCCCTGGTCCTGAATGGTAAGAAAATTGAAAAGCGGTCTGGTCACTAAGGGGTTAAATAAATTTTATTATTTTTATTATTATCTTTTGTTGTTTTGCCATTACCTTTGTCAATCTGATTTTTATTAAGGCATATAGTATGGGGTACAAAAGAGAAGACGGAGGAAACGTTAAAGCGAGTTACATTATAGGGTTGGTACAACAATACAGAAAGTTAACGTACATTTCCAGATTATCAATGCCTAATTTTTTTTTTTTTATGTAACGTAGTTAAGCTCTAATTTGAAAATACAAGCTAAGGATCGTAGGATCCGGATTAGTATCTCGCTAGGTCATGCTAGGCGGGCGACAGGTTACACATGTATAACAAGGAAAAAAAAAAAACAAAACATTAGTTACCCATGCTAATTTAGAGGATTAAATCAAGGACATATGGTCAGTGCTTAGTGTGCTAAGTCAAAGCAAAAGGAAGACAGAATGGGTCTAACATACCACCAGTAATTAATACACAGGATAAGAGCAGTATTTAAACTAAAGGCATGCTTAATAACATAGATTAGTAAACTGCAAGTTACAGTAAACAGCGTTAGGTGTAGGAGGACATAGTCCATTATTGCTGCGTTGCTGTGTGGCGTGGCAGCAGTCTAGGCCGCGGTGCGGCGGTTGTAGTTGCTGGGGGTCATCCTATGCCTTCAGTCGGCATTGGTAAGGCATATGCTGAACAGTCCCATGCATTGGAGTGATCGGCACAGGGCGCGGGCCCCCTCCTGCCCCAGGCCCATTCGGGGGGTGACATCTTCTGACCACTGGCTCGATGACTCTGTGAGGTCGAGGCAATCCCGTTGTGGGTGCAGTTGGTGCCGGATCTCTTTCGCCGCCAGCGGCGGGCATTCCTCCTGCGGGGTGGTCGATGCTGTGGAGGTATATCCCTCCTGGCACCCGGGCTGGGTGGGCTGCGTGGTTGCGCGGTATTCTTGTGGGTAGAGGCTGTGCCCGGAGTGGGGTGCCTCTGCCTCGTGTCTCTCACCTCAAGTTTGCGGTCTGGCCTTGGTTGCGGTTTCGCCTTTGTCTGCATGCTGCTAGGTCGGTTCTGCTTGTTAGCTGTCGGCTGGGATAGCCTGCTTGCCCTCTGGGCTTGAAGTCTCTGCTCCAGCTTGTGCCAGAATCTTGCAAATGCTGCGTTTATACGTTGGTGTATATCGCAGGGCTCCCCAGTGTTAGGTATGCTGTTTGTACTGTGGGGGTCGCTTGCCGCCGCCATTTTGGGTTCCCCATGCGTTAGGCCGGTCTGGAGTTGCAGAGTACAGGACTGCCTGATATGCTTGTGGTGCCTGTCGTTGGGTTTGGACCGAGATGTCCCCCATCGGTCCAGAGGGGGGGGGGTAGGAGATGACTGTTGCGAGGGATTCTTGGCCGGGTCGGACAGACTGGGGAGCGGCCGCCTCCCTGCTGCCCGGTCTCCGGTAGGCCTCCGAGTGTTCTGCCCGGTTTCCAAGAGGTGACGGGTCAGAGTTTGGTACCGGACGGTACCCCCGAGTTCCCCCAGCATGTCAGGTGCCTTCCGGTCGTGGTCGTGCCGTTATTTGGGGGTATCACCCCCGAAAATCGTCGAGTGGAGCGGGAGCTGAGGCACAGCACGACCGCTCCGTCCGGATGCTAGGCTCCGCCCCTGCCATTACCTTTGAATGATTCTACTTAGAAGGTAATTTCAGTAAGGAGTGTTTCTACCTTTGTTAGGCAGATTACCTTATTTGTATCCTTTTTCTAATTAGCTTGGGTCATGCCCACATTACCTCTCTGACCATATTTATGACCACATATTAGGTTTTTCCTGATATTGTTGTCTTCCTCTTTATCTTTATCTAGAATTTCATCTATATATTTGCATATTTTTGCATAAGATAGAGACAGAGGTTTGTGTAAGAGTGTATCGGGTGTGCCCGTACACACCCTATTGCAAAAGAGAAAATACACTATATATTTACTAGGTATACACCATAAGAAAATGTGTGTTATTATAGAAATTTGTGTTTTAGTTCCTACAAATTTCACTGTCCTTTCTATTATTACGTAACTATATTAATGTTATTATGATATTATATCAGGGCAGGAAATTTACAGTCATATACCACTTGCCAGACTTTAAAAGTAACTTGCCACTGCAACCCTGGAGGGTCCATGGCATATTCACTAGAGGTGAATTGCTACATGCCAGGGCTACATTTTTACTTACTGATTGCCATTGGTGAGTGGAAATTTTGACCCTTGATTATTTATTTTGTATGTTCTGTTTTCTGATTGCTTGCAATATGATAGGTTTAATAAGTCTGGATGTAATTCACCTTGGGCACCTTGAAGCCATGTAGCCTTATGTCTGCCATGCACTTTCTCACAACTCCAACGGAGACAATGTTTCCAAAGCGCTGAATCTCATGAATCACAGCATTGGTGTATGGCAATCGCTTTCGGTCCTCGTTATTAATCATGTGTGACCCTTCAAGAATAGCGTCCAACTCTTCCTGTACCTTCCCTGCACAGAAGCATATGTATTACTTTGGAAAGATGCACATTTTAGCAAATCCCTCACCTTCCTTGAAATGAGAATACATTTCCAAAACTAACTGTCTCATTGTGTGTCTGTCTGAGAAAAGTAATATATTGAGAACTGATTGACCTTTTATAATTTTGAAATTATTCCTGTTTTTAATTAGAAAAATACTTTCCCTCTACAAAAAAAAATAGTTATTGCATCTTGTAATGTATTTGTGGCATAGATGTTTTGTATCCATGGAGACCATGCAAGTTCTTAATTATAACTAATCAACTGCATAAAAATTGTCTGGAATATCTTAGTAAATTGGCCCTTTGCAAACAAGACATACACACAGAAGATATGAATTGCACCCACAGTCCTCACCCTGAATATCTGGGAATGCCACCATATAGAGAAGTGCCCATTGTAGTGTAGTTGCCACTGTTTCTGTCCCAGTCATGAATAAGTCTGCCACAAGATGGACCAGGTTTTCTTCATTAAATGTGGAGTTTGAGTCACATTTAGTCTAGAACATAGGAATAGAGATGGAAAAGTTATACAAATGTTATACAATTTATAAATTATGTTTAGCACAGCACTACACTTACACGTATCAGCCACAAAATTAAAACCACAGATAGGTGAAGTGACCAGTAGAAGAATTAAAAAAGTTAGGCTAATAGGTCTTAAGAGGATTAGACCAAGAGCCTAAAGGTAGGTGATAACCCTTGGCATAAATGTACTTGCATCAAAACCCCCCCAAAAAAGCACAGAACCAAAGTGAGTGAGAACTGCTAGCCCTGGAATCTATATGAGGGTGAGTACAATAAGGAGATATTCATAACTATCCCACACAGCCAGGATCACTGTGATGGATTACTCTGCAATACAGAGATACTCACACAGTACACAGCTCTTTTTAATGCTCCAGCTCTTTCTCTATCTTCCTAGCTCTCGCTTACATGATCCCATCTTCAGTAGTGTTCCTGCTATGATAACTTTAGCTTTCTATTAAATATTGCTGCTGCTGTGAAACAGATCAGCTACTCCATTAGCTCCCAGCACATAGTGTGCACATGGTAAAGGCAGTAAAAGCATGGTAAGGCAGTGTTTACATGGCTGCCTAGTAACACCTCTAGTGGCAGTCACTCAGACAGGCTCTAGAAATGCTTCCTAGTCCAACGTCTCCACGCTCTGTATAAGGACGCTGAACACTCCCCATTGAGATTCCATTGAGATTCCATTGATATTCCATTGAGATTCAATGCTGTCAGGGTACCTGTAGTCTCTACCTCTGATAAGAGGAGAGACTTAGACGTTTTCCCATTCAGAAGGGCTGTTTCCTCCGTTCCTCGCGGTCCCTCCGGTCGGTTACACGCCGGCCGCGAGGGATCCACGCCCTTTTATGACGTGACGCTCAGTAGCCGACGTCATGACGCCAAGCCGGCTCGATCTGTCACTCAAACCCTGAACACGAACCAGGACTCGTCGGGGGCGTGATTACCTCCTAGAACCGGGGTATTTAATAGAGCTTGCCGCATTTGCTCATTGCCCTGTCGTGGTTCTAGCCAGTCTAGTCACTCAGTGCTCTTGTATGTCTATGGTCTCTTTGGTTCTGACCCGGCTTGTTTGTATCACTCTGCTTACCTCTGTTATCCTTTGACCCGGCTTGTCTCTCGCTTACCTGTCTTCTCGTTCCCTCGACCTCGGCTTGTCTCTGACCATTCTCTACTTACTCCTTACGTTAAGTCCGGCCATTCTAAGGTCCGGTATACGTACCTACTACACTTTGTACTCTGCGTGTTGGATCCCTGTCCCGATCCTGACATTACGACAGGGCCAATGGATCCTGCAGGTACAAGTAGTCAGCTTGGTCCTTCCGATCCTAGGTTTGACGCCATGGAACATAGAATGGATCAGATGGCCTTAGCGCTACAGGCGTTATTATCTCGTCCTAATAACCCACCAGAAGAGATGCGTAATAATTCTATCTCCCCTGTAAGTTCAGGTTTAGAGGTAGCCACTGTAGGTGCCTCCTCTCGTATTACCCCACCTGTACGTTATGGCGGTTCTCCTGAGAAGTGTCGAGGTTTTTTAAACCAAATCAGTATCCACTTCGAATTACAACCCCGTTCCTATCCTACAGATAGGGCGAAGGTCGGATTTATTATCACCTTACTCGTTGAGAAAGCTCTGAGATGGGCCAATCCGTTGTGGGAAAACGATAATCCGTTAGTATATAATTATAATGCCTTTGTAGCTGCTTTTAGAAGAACTTTTGACCCTCCTGGAAGAAAGGTCAATGCAGCCAGATTACTGTTGCGCCTTAGACAAGATAACCAAACTCTTGTGGAGTATGCACTAGAGTTCAGGTCCTTGGCGGCAGAAGTTAAGTGGAATGAACAGGCTTATATAGACGTATTTTTAAACGGATTATCAGATGTAATACTTGATGAGGTTGCTACTAGAGAGCTTCCTGAGAATTTGGAGGATTTAATTTCGTTTATCTCTCGCATTGATGAACGCTTAAGAGAGAGACAGAACACTCGAGATAGAACCTGTAGACCTTCCTTCAAACTAGCTCCCTCATTTCTAAGCCCTGAGATCAAGACCTTACCTTTTCCAGAACCTATGCAGATAGGCAATACTCATCTCTCAGAAGAGGAGAGACAGTACAGGAGAAAGGAGGGGCTGTGTATGTACTGTGGAGTCAGATGTCACTTACGACTAAATTGTCCTAATCGATCGGGAAACGCTCGCACCTAAGTTTCTCTAGAGGACAGGCCTTGGGTGTTTCTATTTTGTCCTCTACTCATAATTATAAGGATCATAGGCTTGTGCTACCCGTTTCCTTAACTTGGGAAAGGGGAGTAGTAGAGACTGTGGCATTGATAGATTCCGGAGCTGCTGAGAGCTTTATCGACCAAGTTTTTGTCACTTAACACACTATTCCATCTCAGTTAAGGGAGACGCCCTTGGCCGTTGAGGCCATAGATGGTAGACCTTTAGTTGACCCTGTGATTTTTCGTGAAACCATACCCGTTAACTTAACTGTTGGTATTTTACACGAGGAAGACATATCTCTGTTACTCATTTCATCTCCTTCTGTTCCCATAGTCCTGGGGTATTCTTGGTTAAAGAGACATAACCCTATTATTGATTGGGAATTAGGGGAGATAATCTCATGGGGTCAGAATTGTCAGGAGAGGTGTTTACAGAAAGTCTCACCGCTTTGCATAGTTAATGCATCCACTCAGTCTACCGACCCTACAGAAGTACAAATACCGCCACTGTATCTGGACTTAAAGGCGGTATTTGACAAAAAGAAGGCCGATACTTTACCTCCACACAGGTCCTTTGATTGTAAGATTAATCTACTCCCTGGTACCATGCCTCCCAGGGGCAATGTATACCCTTTGTCTACCAAAGAGAACTTAGTCCTAGAGGAGTATATTCGTGAAAATCTAGGCAAAGGATTTATTAGGAGATCTTCCTCCCCTGCCGGGGCTGGTTTTTTTTTTGTTAAAAAGAAGGATGGTACGCTGAGACCTTGCATTGACTATCGAGGTTTGAACAAAATAACCGTTAGAAATGCCTACCCGATTCCTTTGATTACCGAGCTCTTTGATCGTTTAAAGGGTTCCAAGATTTTCACCAAGTTAGATCTCAGAGGGGCATATAACTTGGTGAGGATTCAGCAGGGTCACGAGTGGATGACGGCGTTCAACACTCGATATGGGCACTACGAGTATACCGTAATGCCTTTTGGTCTCTGCAATGCGCCGGCAGTATTTCAGGACTTGATCAATGAAGTTCTTAGGGAGTTTCAACATGACTGCGTTATTGTATACCTGGATGATATTCTTATACATTCTAGGGACATTGAGACTCACCACAGACAAGTCAGAAGGGTTTTGCGTAAACTTCTTCAACATGGCTTGTACTGCAAACTGGAGAAATGTAGTTTTGATCAGTCTCAGACAAACTTTCTTGGTTATGTGATTTCTGGGGAAGGGTTTAAGATGGATCCGGATAAACTCCAGTCCATTTTAGAATGGCCCTTACCTAAGGGTCTCAAGGCCATTCAGAGGTTTATTGGATTCTCCAATTATTATAGGCGCTTCATTAAGGGTTACTCGTCAATTATTGCTCCTATCACCAATATGACCAGACAGGGGGCTGACACTAAGAATTGGTCTACTGAAGCACTTCTTGCTTTCAAAACCCTCAAATAACTTTTTGCTTCCGCACCAATTTTAGTTCACCCTGATACTACTCTGCCTTTCCTACTCGAAGTAGACGCCTCAGAGACGGGTGTAGGCGCTGTCCTGTCCCAAAGGTTAGGTGTGGATAAACCATTACATCCATGTGTTTTTTTTTCCAAAAAGCTATCTGGCCCGGAGAGCAGATATGACATTGGTGACAGGGAACTACTAGCAGTTATCATGGCTTTAAAGGAGTGGAGACATTTATTGGAAGGGACCTTACATCCTGTTACTATTTTGACGGACCACAAGAACTTGTCCTATATTGGGGAGGCCAAGCGATTATCCTCCAGGCAAGCTCGTTGGTCTTTATTTCTCACCCATTTCAATTACGTACTCACTTATAGACCTGGTTCTAAGAATTCTAAAGCCGATGCTTTGTCTCGCCAATATGAACCTTCTACTGTGTCTGAGCCAGTGATGTCCTCTATAGTCCCCAAGTGCAATATTATCGCCAACACAAGTCTTAAAATTCATTCTCCACTGCTTGACCGAATCATGAAGTTGCAACATCTGGCGCCTGGGCAGACTCCTGTGGCAAGACACTTCGTTCCTCCTGAACTCCAAAGGGAGCTCTTACAGTGTTTCCACGAGAGTAAGGTGGCGGGGCATCCTGGAATTCGCAAGACATATTCCTTAATCTCTAAAGATTTCTGGTGGCCTTCTTTACGAAAGGATATTAAGGATTTCATTGCAGTGTGTGAGATCTGTACTAAGACTAAGCAACCTCATACTCTTCCATGTGGTCTATTACAGCCCTTGGGCATTCCTGAGAGACCATGGTCCTGCTTGGCCATGGACTTTATTGTTGATTTGCCTATTTCTAAAAAACAGACTGTTATTCTCACTGTAGTCGATAGGTTTACTAAGATGGCTCATTTTGTGCCTTTACCTAAACTTCCGACTTCTCCTGAATTGGCGGAAATATTCGCTAAAGAAATTTTTCGTTTACATGGGATACCTTCCGAAATTATTTCTGATAGAGGTTCCCAATTTTTTTTCACGTTTCTGGAGATCCTTCTGTTCTCAACTGGGCATCAAATTGAATTTTTCTTCTGCTTATCACCCTTAGTCTAACCGAGCTGCTGAACGTACTAATCAAAAAATTGAACAATATTTGCGTTGTTTTGTCTCCGAACATCAGGACGATTGGGTCGGTTTGATTCCTTGGGCAGAGTTCGCACACAATAATCTTGTTTGTGATTCCACTCGTTCTAGCCCCTTTTTCATGAATTATGGCTTTCATCCTTCCATTCTTCCCTCGGTGTCTCCTTCCCAAGGGGTACCGTCGGTTGATGTTCATGTTGCCAATCTGAGGAAGTTGTGGGATCAGACTCGACAAATTCTCCTACATAATTCCATGTTGTTCAAGAAACACGCTGATAAACGCAGAAGGGCGGCTCCTGTTTTTGTTCCGGGTGATAGGGTATGGTTGAGTACAAAAACATCCGTTTAAAGGTTCCTTCTATGAAGTTCGCTCCTCGTTACATTGGTCCTTACAGGGTCCTGGCTCGTATTAACCCGGTTGCGTATCGTCTAGTACTTCCATCTGCCTTACGCATCCCTAACTCTTTTCATGTTTCCTTGCTGAAACCGTTAATTTGCAACAGATTTTCCTCCACTGTTTCCTCCCCTCGCTCTGTTCAGGTTGAGGGTCAGGAGGAGTACGAGATCAACTCCATCATCGATTCTCGAATTTCTCGAGGGAAGTTACAGTATCTTGTCGACTGGAAGGGATATGGTCCTGAGGAGAGGACTTGGGTACCTCAGGAGGATGTTCATGCTCCTCGCCTCCGCAGGGCTTTTCACTCCCGCTTTCCATCTCGTCCCGGTTGCTTCCGCCCGGTGGGCGTTTCTGAGGGGGGGGGTACTGTCAGGGTACCTGTAGTCTCTACCTCTGATAAGAGGAGAGACTTAGACGTTTTCCCGTTCAGAAGGGCTGTTTCCTCCGTTCCTCGCAGTCCCTCCGGTCGGTTACACGCCGGCCGCGAGGGATCCACGCCCTTTTATGACGTGACGCTCAGTAGCCGACGTCATGACGCCAAGCCGGCTCGATCTGTCACTCAAACCCTGAACACGAACCAGGACTCGTCGGGGGCGTGATTACCTCCTAGAACCGGGGTATTTAATAGAGCTTGCCGCATTTGCTCATTGCCCTGTCGTGGTTCTAGCCAGTCTAGTCACTCAGTGCTCTTGTATGTCTATTGTCTCTTTGGTTCTGACCCGGCTTGTTTGTATCACTCTGCTTACCTCTGTTATCCTTTGACCCGGCTTGTCTCTCGCTTACCTGTCTTCTCGTTCCCTCGACCTCGGCTTGTCTCTGACCATTCTCTACTTACTCCTTACGTTAAGTCCGGCCATTCTAAGGTCCGGTATACGTACCTACTACACTTTGTACTCTGCGTGTTGGATCCCTGTCCCGATCCTGACAAATGCATCTCTATGAGGAGATGCTGATTGGCATAGGGTGGTGTTTTGCCATGGATGCGCACTATCGTTTCAATGCTTCTCCATGGGAAACCATTGAGCTGGCTGAGATAATTAAGATTGATGATCTAAGCCATTGAGGTGGGGCCAGCCGTGGTGAGACTGGTGTGGCATGGGAGAAAAGGTGAGTAAACTCACCTTTTATTTCTACAGAGAGCGAGGCTGGACACCTAAACATTTATTCCAGCACTATAGTGTTTGTATTCCTCACACTATTGTGTTCCTTTAAGGTAAAGGTGAGTTTACACACTGTGCAAATGCTGTTGCTTCTTCAGTCTCTCTACTAGTGGCATGCCCCCTTTCTTTCACACTCACTACATCCACCTTTTTTCTCTGTTCCAGGATGCTTATCAGGATCTTCTGCCTAGGAAGAAGAGAAGGAGAGAAAAGGACGTGTGGGCAGTGGCGTACTAAGGGAGGGGGCGGTCCGCCCTGGGTGCCACCAGGTAGTTAGGGTGCCGTGCGTCCAGAACAGCTCACCCACGCAAAGAGCAGCTGAACTGGCCGCACAAAGGGTAAAGTGGGGGCGGAGCTAAGCAAAATAGGGGGCAGAGTCAAACTGGCAGCGGGGGCGGGGCTTAATATGGCCCTTACCCGCTGTTGTTAGGAGGTGCAGCAAGATGGAATCTATGCTTCTCCACAGGCTTCAGAGAAGGACTTCAGGGAATCCAGTCATCCTCCAGCCCACTGTCTGTAAGTAAGAGTGTGTGTCTGTGTGACTGTGTGTGTGTAAAACTGTCTGCCTGTAACTGTGTGTGTGTGTGTGAGTGAGACTGTCTGCCTGTAACTGTGCGTATGTGTGTGAGACTGCCTGTAACTGTGTGTGTGTGTGTGTGTGTGTGTGAGAGAGACTGTCTGCCTGTAACTGTGTGGATGATGGCATTTTTTTGTTATACATGTGTCTTAATTTGTAATATGAGAGTCTGTTTACTGATTGCTGTCATTATTCCGAGATTACTTCTAGTTATCCAGCCATTTGAGTGTTTTTTTATTTGGAATGCATATACCTTGTCTTGGAACGCAACGTCAGCGTCCATGACGTTTGTTGCCATCTGCAACCGGAAATACGTATGTGGAACGCAACCGGAAACCGACATTTGGAACGCAAAGTAACAACATATGACGGACGGATAACAGCTGATTTTTGCTGCGAATTCTTTATGTGAAAACCATCTGGAGGCAATATTCCCTCATTGGAAAGTTGTTTCCAGGAGATAATTCTCCAATCAACACACGGACTGGTTGTATTTAAGGGACTCTGTCGGGGGTGGGATTATGCATGCTTTGTATTTTATATTATTGTTCAAACTGCACAATTATCTCTGAGGAAGTCCAATTTGTATGGACGAAAAGTTAATTTTAAATTTTATCTATTGTCAGGGTATTTATATCGGCAGACATTTTGTGCTATGATAGAAATTAAAAGTGTATGTTCTGAAGTCACAATGGACAGACCAGACACAAGACAAAAGACACAAGATTTCTATCCTTTCTGTTACACTAAAACTGAGCCAGGGCTAAGAATGTCTTGTATAAACAAACCAAAGAGATAAGACATGAGAACGGGGGATGGACAGACTGTCTAAAATGCTAATGGAATAGAATAAATTCTAAACCCAGACATAGGTGACAGAGAAGATTAAATAATTAATTTTATTTCTATATCTAACAACGTCCCATTATAGTGGAAGTTGAAATAAAGTTCACAAACTGTCGTATTAGAAATTATAGCAGAATTTGCCGACATATAGTCTGGACAAAATTTCAAGAAAACTTCTTGATCTGACAGAAAATATAAAATTATAGTAACCATAAAGATAACGAAAATGATGTCAAAATAGCCACCAGGAAAAGTTAACTCTTTCCTGGATAGGTATGTTTAGTGAGACAAGACTGCCATCTAGAGCCCAAATACTAAAATGGTTACCTAGAAAGGAACCACACCCACAGTGTTCCCATTGGGTAATAAGCCACTGACGATCAGAGAAAATTTCCCTTTAAAAAGTTAAGAGAAATGGGAGAGAGGTCATTCAAGCATTCGGGCATTCAGAGATGCAGAGAGGGGGCAGATGAATGCAAAGAGTCGGGGACAATGCAGAGAGGCCTATGACACTCAGAAACTCTTACACTCCATGCAGAGAAAGAGACCCTTGACACTTAGCTACCTGAGAACATCTGGTGAGAATATCTATTCATTCATTAATTAATTTAAATTAATTAAAATTAATAGCATGATATATGACTGGATAAAAGCACGTTCAGATTTCCATATTTAGAAATCTTTATTACTAAAGAATATATATATGGTTATAGCATCCCATCTGCAGCTGGGATTAATAATAGCCATTAATTTATTTATCTGACATATCACATGTTAGCATATCGTGACATTTATCCAGCTGTATTGATTTGCTCTAAGATAAGATAAAATATCTATTAGACAAATTAATTAAATTCTGCTTATATAACATAGTAAGATTTTCTCTTAATTGGATGGATCAAGGAAGTGGCTAATGGACTGGTTAACTGTTATTTTATTTAAAATGACATAGGAATAGATCTTAAGGGTTATTTCTAACTGCCAGCTAAGTTTTTATGGCTTTACGCTGCACGCTGAGGAATTCTGTCTCTGTGTGAAACTTTTTCTTTGTCTCTGTGAAGAAAGCCCATCATAAATCTTCTTGACGGCTAATGTGTAGATTCTAAACTGCGTTAACCATTAGGAAGTTTATATTACCATTTTGTATTGCATATTCATGTTATACTGAAATTCCATTGATTATTATCATGCATGTTACTCTGTATTATTATTTAAATTGTTAAGAAATAAAAATTTATCTATTTTTATAACAATTGTGATTTTATTATATGATATACATTTCACTTATAACGATAACGATCTTTGGGATCTGAGAATTAAAAATAGTGGGTAATTCTCTCTGTTACAATTGTTATCCCATAAATATCCCCACACTATTGATTCTTGATTAAGGCTATTTATTGCCTTTAAATAAAAAAAAAAATTTACATTCCAACTGGCATACTCCCATTTCTTGGAAAGACAGAGTAACCTATCCGTGGAAGGCGAACACTACTTTAGCCCCTTGTGGGCTTAAAGGCGCATTACTCTACACTATTTCGTGAGTGCAATCATTGTGGGTTAAATCCAATTACTGTTATTGTACTTCACTATGTGCTATGTATTCTTTTGTTTTTTAGTCATTCAGCTGTATCCCATTTTTGTTCATTCACATATCTGTATTTGAGGTTCGTTTGGGGGAAACCTCTTGGGAAGCTGTATCCATCTTACACTCAGTTAAGTACCTCTGCATATTCCTACCATTAAGTTGGTTAGGTGCATTTGTATTTCTTGTGTATATTTTTTTTCTTCTTTATACATATGCCTGTAACTGTGTGCATGACTGTCTGTGACTTTATGTGTGACTGTCTGCGTTATGTGACTGTGTGCCTGTAACTGTGTGTGTTTGCCTGTGACTGTGTGTGTGTGTGTGTGTGTGTGTGAGTGACTGTATATGTGACTGTCTGTCTGTAACTGTGTGCATGACTGTCTGGCTATGACTGTGTGTGACTACCTGTAACTGACTGTGTGTGTAACTGTCTGCATATAACTGTGTGTGTGACTGCATGTGACTATATATGTTTGACTGTCTGCCTGTGACCATTTGATGTTGCCTGTAACCGTGTGTGACTGTCTGTGACTGTGTGCATGTGACTGTCTGCTGCTGTCGTGTGTGTGTGTCAATGTATATGTGACTGTCTGCCTGTAACTGTGTGCATGACTGTCTGTGACTGCATGTGTGACTATGTGCATGTGACTGTCTGCCTGTAACTGTGTGTGACTGTATGCCTGTAACTGAGTGTGTGACTATCTGTCTGTAACTGTGTGTGTGGGGCTGCAGGGATTTTATAGAAGGGGCAGGGGTTTTGCATTGGGACAGGAGTCTTTATAAGGGGGGATAAGCAGGGGATTTGTGGAAGGGGGTTGCGGGGGTTTTGTAGACGGGGCAGTACAGGATTTGTAGAAGGGGCAGTACAGGATTTGTAGAAGGGGGCAGGACAGGGGGTTTGTAGGAGGGGCGGGGCAGGACAAGGGTTTTGTAGGAGGGGCTGACAGCGGTTTTGCAAAGTTTACAAATTGTAAAAAAACAAAAAACATTTTTTACAGGTTTTTTTTTTGGGGGGGGGGGGGAGGGGGAGGGGGTGCCAAGCTCAGGATCCGCCCTGGGTGCCAAATGCTGTAGGTACATCCCTGAGTGTGAGTGTAGGGGGACAGCAGGGAACTGTCCCTAAAAAGTGTAGAGTGAGTGCATTAGATGCATTTACACCCAGCTCAGAGCACTTAAACAGCGCTGTCTCATAATCCACCCTTAGTTGGCTGGCCTGTGTGATTGGGTTGAGAGATAAAGGCAAGAGATTAGCATAGGGTATGTGTATTCTTATATTCTGTGAGTTTCCTGCCGCCATCACCTCCAACAAATACAAGACACATTATGGATGTTTTAGTGTTTATATTATAATATTTCCCAACAGAAATCTTTCAATGCACAGACAAATGTCACGTTGGGGCAGTTCTAAACTTTAAAATTTGGGGGCTTACAAAGATGAGCCTGTTAACAATGATCATGGAACTAATACAGATACGCACTCTAAGAAACATAAATGCAAACTTATAAAAAAATATGTTTTGACTTGATAACTTAGAGAACTGTTAGCATGAATATATGGACCATGGTTATTTTAGTTATCATGTTTAATAGGCTGATTGTACCTTGGAGATCTGAATCAGATAATGATCTATGAAATCCATGTCCTCTTTTGCTCGCAACTCACTTCTGAGTAGCTCCTGATGTTCTTTGACCTCATTATGGATGAAGGAACACAAAATGTGGAAGTATTTGAACGCTTTCTCGTGCGGTCCTGGGAGGTGACGCATAAGTGTGGGGACCAAGTCATAGATCTAGGAGCAGAATAACACGCTCTAAAATCTTCAACCGAATAAATAAATTGTGCCTTTGCTTTTATGAAATGTGCAAAAGTTCAACTGTAAAAAGTAGCAAAGTAGAAATAACTGTATGGACAAGAATGTTGGTAAATATGTCTGTATGAGCTAGAATTTATTTAGACACTATATTTGTGCAGTATGGTGACTGATTATTTGGCATACATTGTGTGATGAGGATAACAATGTGAATGAGAAGACATCAGTATCTATCTTCTAAGTGAGCAACAAAGGTAAAAATGATTTAAAAAATAAAAAAGATTAGGATCGATAAGATGAGAATCAGTTACTGTTTTGATCAGCCACAACATTAATATGTAGGCATGTAGGCTCTCCTCGTGCTGCCGAAACAGCTCTGATCCACTGAGGCATGGACTTCACAAAATCTCTGAATGTGTCCTGTGGTATCCGGCACCAAGATATTAGCAGCAGATCCTTTAAGTCCTGCAAGTTGCAGGATCGGGCCTCCATGGATCAGGTTTATTATTCAAGCACATTCCAGATCTGGGCATATTGGGGGCCAAAGTAACATATTGAACTCTTTGTCATGTTCTTTAAACCATTTCTGAACAATTTTTGCATTATCCTCGAAAGAGGACACTGCCATCAGGGAACACCATTGCCATGAAGGGGTGTATGTGGTGATATGTGTAAATGTAACATCCACATTAATAACAGGACCCAAGCTTTCCCTGCAGAACATTGCCCAGGACACAACACTGCCTATGTTCGCCTTGCCTTCTTCCCATAGTGCATCCTGTTGTCAGGTAAACGACACCCACACACCCACCCATCCATTGAAAGTGGTGGACAGGGTTCATCCTGGGCACTCTGACGAGTCTGCCACTACGCAGCCCCATATGCAGCAAACTGCGATGCACTGTGTTTATGACACCTCTCTAACATGACCAGCATTAACCCCTTAAGACCGCAGGACGTACCATGCCGTCCTTATTTGGGCGGCTCTAAACGCCGCAGGACGGCATGGTACGTCCTGGGCGGTCTTACCCCCCCACGTGGCCGGCGGAACATGGCCGCTGCAGATCGCGGTCGGGGGGCATGCCTGGCCCCCCAGGCAGCCCCCCTGTGCCTGGGGACCGCGGTCTGCAGCTTCCGATCGCAGTGACAGGCTGTCACTGCGATCGGTATTTACCATGTGTCAGCCGATTTTAAAATCGGCTGACACATGGAGCCGGCGGAATTCTCTGCAGCAGATCGCGGTCGGGGGACATGCCTGGCCCCCCAGGCAGTCCCCCTGCGGTCAGTGACCGCGATCTGCAGAGTATGATCGCAGGGAGAGGCTGTCTCTGCGATCTGAATGCAGAGACAGCCTCTCCCTGCGATCTGATCGCAGTGACAGCCTGTCACTGCGATCAGAGTTACTATGTGTCAGCCTATTGGCTGACACATAGTAACTGCAGGCAGGATCCCCCTGCAGATCGCGGTGGGGGGCATGCCTGGCCACCCAGGCACTCCCCCTGTGGCCAATTACCGCGATCTGCAGGAGGTGATCACAGTGACAGCCTGTCACTGTGATCACTGATCCTGTGTGTCAGCCAGTGATGTAAAATCACTGGCTGACACTGTCTCTGCCCCTCTCCTCCCCTATTAACCCCTTAATGTAAAAAAAAAAAAAAATTAAAGTTAAAAATAAAATACACTTACATCATTTATATATATATTATATATATGATCTATATATAATATATATATATATATATATACGCACACATTTACACATACACTAAGTGTATTTTAATATTTATATATATAATTATATATATATATTAATATCAAAATACACGTAGAAGGATATTGATTAAATATATACATAATTATAATTATATATATATATTATAATAAAAAAATATGTAAATACGTAAAAAAAATTAAAATAAAAAAATAAATAATTAAAAATATATATGTGTGTAATTTCATTCTAACTGTATTTTGATAATATATATATATATATATATATATATATATATATAGATATAGATATCAAAATACACGTAGAACGAAATAATATATATGTATATACCCAAGTATATACGTATACATCACTATATGTATACCTATATATAAATAAAAATAATAGTAAAAAAATTATATACATATATATACATATATATATATACACACACGTGTATATATAATAATTTTACATATATATTTATGTAATAATTTTACATAATTAGGTATCCTAATTAATTACAATTAGCGGGACCTGCCTAACAACCCAGGCCGAAAGTATAGGGAATTTAATTTGCTAGCACTATATTTAACCCTATAACTTTCCAAGACACTATAAAACCTGTACATGGCTGAATACAAATATTTGTGTTTCAAAACCGTAAAATTTATTACAACAATGATATCGTCAGGGAAAGTAAAATTTATTGCCTTTTTCGCACACAAACGGCACTTACACTGACGATATTTTTGCTGTCATACTTTTTACTGTTTTGAAACACAAATATTTGTGTTCAGCAAAGTCTCCTGAGTATAACAGTACCCCTCATGTACAGGTTTTATGGTGTTTTCAAAAGTTACAGAGTCAAATATAAGGCTTGCGTTTCAGTTTTTTCACAATGAAATTCGCCAGATTGGTTACGTTGGCTTTGAGACCGTATAGTAGCCCAGAAATAAGAATTACCTCCATAATGGCATACCATTTGCAAAAGTAGACAACCCAAGGTATTGCAAATGGGGTATGTTCAGTCTTTTTTAGTAGCCACTTAGTCACAAACACTGGCCAAAATTGGCTTTCAAATGAGTTTTTTGCATTTTTCACACACAAACAAATATTAACGTTAACTTTGGCTAGTGTTTGTGACCAAGTGGCTACTAAAAAAGACTGGACATACCCCATTTGCAATACCTTGGGTTGTCTACTTTTGCAAATGGTATGCCATCATGGGGGTAATTTTCATTCCTGGGCTACCATACAGTCTCAAAGGCAACATAACCAAACTGGCAAATTTCAATGTGAAAAAACTGAAAAGTGTAACATGCTATATTTGACCCTGTAACTTCCCAAAGCACCATAAAACCTGTACATAGGGGGTACTGTTTTACACGTGAGACATCGCTGAATACAAATATGTGTATTTTATTGCAGTAAAAGCAAACAGTATTATGACATTCACAGTTAGAATGTCACATAGAACTAAGAAAATTAAAAAAAAATCATATTTTCTCTCATTTTTTTATATTTTATTCATATTACGTTATGTTCCATACCTAAATATTTGATGTTAAATGAAAGCCCTGTTTCCCCTGAACAAAATGATATATAATAAGTGTGGGTGCATTTAATATGAAAGAGGTAAATTATTGTTGAACAGACATATAGTCAAAATCTGTGGTTTGTTTACATTTTTTTTGGTTCACAACTTGTACATTTGGCTGCGGTCTTAAGGGGTTAAAGGACCACTATAGGCACCAGGTCAATCTAGGATTAATCCTGCAGAGAAACTGCTATGTTTACATTAGGGTTAATCCAACCTCTAGTGGCTGTCTCATTGCTTTCCTATGGACTGATTGAATGCGCGTGCGGCTCTTGCCGCGCATGTGCATTCGGAGGATGAGGGAGGAGAGTCCCCAGCGCTTAGCCCTTCTTGAGCCCGGTGGGAGGGCGGGGCCATGAGGCTGGGGGAGACCTATTAACACTATAGTACCAGGAAAACGAGTTTGTTTTCCTGGCACTATAGAGGTCCTTTAAGTTAATCAGCAATTTGAGCTACAGTAGCTCTTCCGTCTGATTGGATCAGATGGGCTAGCCTTCGCTTCCCAGATACATCAGTGAGACTTGTATACCAGGAACACCCCATCAGCACTTGGTCCTTGTCTAAGTAAGTCACTCATATTTTTTCGATTGCCCATTTTTCCTGCTTCCAGTACATGAAATTCAAGAACTGAGTGTTCACTTGTTCCTAATATATCCCACCATTGACAGGTGCCATTTGAACAATATAATCAATGTTACTCACTTGTCCTGTCAGTGGTTTTAATGTTGTGACTCATGTACTGGTAAATGTATTGAAGTAATTTGGTGTATGATTGTGTGGTTTGAAGGATCTGTGGCTATCAATAGTATCATCTTTTTAATACTGATGTCAAATGAAGTACACTAGCTTGCAGACACAAATACACTGTTTGCTGTTGTAGCTACAGTCATGGGAAAAAAGAAAGTACACCCTCCCAAATGTCCATTATGGCCTAGACCAAGCATAGGTATCCTTCGGCACTCCAGATGTTTTGGACTACACCTCCCATAATGCTTTGCCAGCATTATGCGTGTAAGAGGATTATGGGGATGTAGCCCACAACATCTGGAGTGCGGAAGGTTGCCTACCCATGGCCTTGACCATTGCTGTCCCTGAAGCATTATACGATTGCATTCTCACCCTGGCCCATAAGGTGCCTGGAGCTGCTATGACAAGTTCTGTAGCTTTGTGGAGTTTCTGAAAATCTTTGTCTTCCAGGAGAAATCTCTTTCCAAACACCACTGCAGATATAACATTGGATACAGAGTGGGTAATCCAAACTGAAGGATCAGTCGGAGACCCTAAAAAAAAAAATAATATATATATATATATATATATATATATATAAAAACATTCATAATATCTTTTCATATTGATGTCAATTTAACTAGACTAACTTGCAAACACAAATCCTCTCTTTGCTGTTCCCTAATGGCCCCCTTTACCGTTTGTATTGGTCTGTGAATATTGTAGTGTCTTTTTTGCCAATTGCACAGTTTTGCAGAATGTGTTGGCACTTTATAAATACCAGAAATAAAAAGAACAATATTAAACACTACAGTAAAAGAATAAACTGTGAAATTTGGTATTATCTTATAATGTGATAATTAATAATTTAAAGAGAACTTGTAAAATTAAATTGAAACTGTGTTGTGCACACTGAGCTGTACAGTCATGCCAGATTCGAGTCGGAGACGTGTTCTGCTAGAGCTTTGCATATTTGGATTCAATAACAACCATATGTTGTTTGTGTTTCTTCATTTTTTTCAGTTTCTAGTGGATTACGGTATGTCAAATAGGACTGTTTTGAAGTGGGGACTCTACTTAAGATATACTCAAGTGACAATTTAAATTATTGGCCAAAATATTATAAAGGAGTTATTAGAGGATTCTACCCAGCCCCAGGGGTACCCAGGAAGTATTTGTTTTATATTGTGTGCATACTGTCGATCTGTTCCACAAGATAGTTTACACGTGCACCCTCTTTAAGTAGTTAGTGGCCATGATAAAGTTGACTTGTACACCACAAGATAATTATATAGTGGGGAGCAGGTCCAGCGATCTGAGCAGGCCAAGGCAACAGGAAATGAGGTAGGAGGTTAGTGAAGCTCCAGCCCCGCTGCCTGCAAGCCCCGAGTGCACAATTTAGTAGATTGTGTCAATAAAATAGTTAAAGCGTGCGCACAAGATAACCATCTCATGAGCACGATCTACTAAATCGTGTGAATACGATAATACAATGTGCCAACTATTTAAAAAAACATTTTTTTTTAAAAAATCCCCTGCCACTGCTCTGTAGGAATCACTCATTTTATTGAAAAATATTTTGGTCATTTGAAATCATAAAATTGGCTGGAAATTTCTGGTTTAGTTCTAATGTTAATTTACTATTCAGTGAGCAGAACACAGTGTGCTGCAGTGGTTATAGTGCCAGGAATCCTGCTCTCAATGGAGAGAGTAACCGACTTCTGGTAGACCCCTGGTAAGTTGTCAAAACATTAGTAAACAGTTTGGGGGGATGCCAGGGCACTCATTACATGCGTTGTAGTGGGTATGGTGGATGGAGTGGGCCTTTAAAGGGATACTATAGGCATCAAAGCAATTTTAGCTTAGTGAAGCGGTTTTGGTGCACAGTTTTATTTTTTGTAATGTTCATGCCCCTGCAGTTTCACTGCTCAATTTTCTTGCCATTTAGGAGTTAAATCACTGTTGCTTCTGCATATACAGCCCAAGCCGCACCTCCCCTAGCTTTAAATCCCCACAGTCTGCATGCAAAAAAAGGTTTACTTTTGAATTAGATGTTAACTTTCTTTAGAAATAAACTTAACTGTAATCACACACATGAGGCTCATGTAGGGTCTAGAAGGCTATTAACATAGCAGGAGATAAGAAACTTCAAATTATACAGAATGTGCAAAAAATGAAGTGTAAACATTAGATCTATCTTTACAGGAAGTGTTTGGGAAGGCTGTGGACATTACATGCAGGGAGGTATGACTAGTGCTGCATAAAGACAGTGATTTAACTCCTAAATGGCAAATAATTGAGCAGTGAGACTGTAGGGCAGAATCTATACACCAAACTGCTTAATTAAAGGGATAATCCAAGCACCCAGACCACTTCTACCCATTGGAGTGGTCTGGGTGCCAACTCCTACTACCCTTAACCCTGCAACTGTAAATATTATAGTTTTCATAAACTGCAATATTTACATTGCAGGGTTAAGTCCTTCTCTACTGGACAGCCACTAGAGGGACATCCGTGTGCATAGAACACGAAAAGTGTTTTCAGCGACGCTGGACGTCCTCACATTATGTGAGGACCTCCAGCGTCGCCGAAATCCCCATAGGAAAGCATTGTATAATCCCCATAGGAAATCCCCATATATAATGTATAATGCTTTCCTACGGGGAGGTCTAATACGCGGCAGGGGAGAGTAGGCGGAGCCTGACCCTCGGCAAGTCACTGAAGGGGTTTTAACCTGTTCAGCAACTTGGAATGGCGGTGGGGGTTGGAGAAAGAGGGGCACTGCGGGAGCCTGCAGTGCTAGGAAAATGAATGTTTTGTTTTCCTAGCACTGGAGAATCCCTTTTAGATAAAGTTGTTTTGGTGTCCCTTTAAGTTACTAAAGTGCAAAATTAGAACTAATATGTGTAATAATATGATGGCTCAGATTTTTTTTTGGAATAAAAGAATCATCTAATTCAATTACAAACATCAAAAAGCTATTTGAGATATTTAGGGGGCGTGGCTTGACCGGGAACCAAGCTGGACGTGTCTGTCTAGCGCTCCTCACTAACCCCGATACAGAAAGCTAACAACGGCGTAAAAACCACGAATCTGTACCCACCACCATACCCACCCTGCTTACATACCACCATGGATAGGCGCACGCCGCGAAAACAGACTAAAAAGCAGACAGACGGGACAGCCACAGTGATGGATCTCTTTGCGGCCTCGCGGCAAGCCCGCCAAGATGGCGGCCAGACCAGCCCGAGGGCCTCAGCCTCACCAACGGATGGCGAGCCCGACCGGCTGCAGCACTCGCCTACATCGGAGACAGCCCACATTATAGCTGAGATGGCAGCAATGAAGAACTTCTTAGCCCGAGAAATTGAACGAAGTTCCAAAGCTGTAATGGCCGAGATACACACTCTGGGGGCCCGGACTGCTGAACTGGAACAACGGGTCGAGTCTACTGTAGCGGCCCATAACACAGCCACTGAGCACATCAACAGACTCACAACAAGGCTGGAGGCTTCGGAGGCAGCACTAGAGGACCTAGCAAACCGCTCGCGCCGTAACAACCTGCGCATACGTGGCCTGCCCGAACAAGCAGACGAGGGCCCACTCTCTGCCACTGTCCTCTCCATCCTCCGGCCTCTCTTGCCAGATATTCCGGACGATCGCTGGCACATCGACAGAGCGCATAGGGCCCTACGCGCCCGAAGGGAGGAAAACGCGAGGCCCAGGGATGTCATAGTGCGCTTCCTCCACTTTCAAACGAAGGAGGCGGTGCTGAGACGGGCCCGGGAGATCCCGGTGAAGTATGACAACACTGATCTTGCACTGTATCAGGATCTGGCTCCGCTCACCCTCCAACGCCGGAGAGACTGGCGGCCGGTCACAGATCTGCTGAGGGCTAATGCAGTGAGGTATGCCTGGGGTCACCCCTTTAAACTGCAAGTTTTCAAACAAGGCAGACCCCACGTCCTCCTTCCAGGGGCAAATCCAACCCCCTTTCTACGGAATCTGGGCATTACACCGCCTAATAACCTCACTCTACCCACCTCCGCGCTCCCAACCCTACAAGCACTACCACGAGACTGGTACGCAGCAGCAGAATAGGCCTTCCTTGTCCGAACACCTACAATCTAGCCCTACCACAACCCCACCACCCGGCAATCTGGACTCACACCCACACCCTTCTCAGCCCTCTTACAAGCTGAGTCTGCCACGAATCCTCGATGAGCCACCGGAGCACCCACATCTGCACTCTACACACGTCGGCGACGAAAGACGGAGAAGATCTGATGAACACTAGCTCCTGACACCTCGACTACCCATCACACCTGCGCTCCTGGACTTTTACTGCAGAAGAACCCCAAAGCTCCTTCTTGCCACAGGACCACCACTACAGGCCTAAGGAGTACCCCTCCAGTGGGATGAGAGCTAGGGGCTGACCTATGATCACCACAGCGGTGTAGCAGCCTCCATCAGTTCCATGCTACCCCATCGATGGTTTCACGTGCTACTTCCATCCCCCAGGACCGGTCAAATTGCCTTTCAACGGACCTGTAATGTATTATATTATTTGTATTCCTGGCACCAGACACGACAGATAGCACACTTAGCCATGACCGCTAGACTCACACAGTGCATCAGACACAAGCGCTCCTATTAACGCAGACACTGCTCCGTGTGAGCAGACTTTTGATCAGACCTGATATACTGCCATTCTACTTTGACACAGCTTCTTTTATTTTTACTTGACGTAGCTCATACCCAAAAAACACAAAAGGAAAAAAAAAAAAAATAAATAAATAAATAAATAAATAAATAAATAAATAAATGAAAAGTAAACAACAACACAAAAAAAAAACACAAAGGAAGAAAGAAAAAAAAAAAAAAAACAAAAAAAAAAAAAACATTCTTGATTGAAGACGTAAACTTAAAAACGACACTACAATTTGCATCATGCATACCACCGCTCACTATAAATAAATACACAAATACAATGACAAAAATATGAAAGGACCTT
This sequence comes from Pelobates fuscus, assembly GCF_036172605.1. NCBI lineage: Eukaryota > Metazoa > Chordata > Amphibia > Anura > Pelobatidae > Pelobates > Pelobates fuscus. The sequence continues at coordinate 155,379,598 of NC_086318.1, forward strand.
GGGGTCCACACAGCAACTTTGACACTGAAGACGCAATCAAATTACTAGACACTGGGTCCGAGCACAGCGAGGCAGATGACCAAGAGATTTGACTTTTTCTTATCCAATACTGACGCTACCCAGACAACCCCACAATTTTAGAGAATGCTCCAATGTATTGTATTCTTCTACTATGTAATGTATAATTGAATATGTAAACCGACAAACGACGCTACTAACTGCATCATGTAGGCCACTGCTCACTAAAAATGAATACATACACATATGTAATTAAAAAAATACAATAAATACGAAAAACCTAGTGGTCCACACAGCTACATAGACACTGGGGACACGCTCAATTTACTAGATTACGTGTCCGAGCGCAGCGAGGCAGATGACCAGGAGACCCGACTTTTTTCAATTGCAACGCTACCCAGACAACTCCGCAATATTAGAGAATGCATAAATGTATTGTTTCATCTAAGATGCACTGTGTAATTGAATGTGTGAAACTAACAAACGGCACTACTGATTGCATCATGCAGTCCACGGCTCACGTTTTAACGTGATCTACTAGCAGTTGGTCCGGTTAACATCACTTTGCCCCGTAATGGGATCCACATGTATCCACCCTGTCAGTACGCACAATCTCCACGACCCAGCTCACAAGGAAAATGCAGACAAAAAAAAAAAAAAAAATATATAATAAAAAATAGTTTTGTATATGTATGTATGTATGTGTGTGTGTATATGTATATATATGTATGTATATGTGTATGTATGTATATATATATATAACTATCAAAAACAGAGAAATAACCCCCCCTAGAAAAAACGTACACTTCCAATTTAACGATGACCCCCCCCCCCTTCCCAAGATTCGTGAACAACTACTTCCAAGCGGCACATTGCTACAAACCCGACCTCAACAACAACGGTTGGTAGCCGCATTTCTCTTGCAACCAATCTAGCAACAGACTGTAAAGGGGATACTCCTAGTGACGTGGTTCATGTCCCTAACCCCCCGGACGGCAGGAAAACGGCCGGAGATTAGGGTCCAAATACCCCCCACAGTCTGGCAAGGAATAAGACCAGACGAACCGCCTTCCACACTCCCCACCACCTCCTCCTCTCCCCTTCCTATCCACCCAAGTTCACCTACCTACGTTATACACCCCAACCCCGCCCATCCAGCATCCTGGGCGACAACCGATCTAACTACATTATACCGAACAACTGTGTCACTGACATGTCAGGCTTGAGGAGCAGGGGTGGGAACAGATCTCGCCCGAGACCCTTGCCTAACGCCAACACCTCATCAGAGACCACCACACACCACTATCATGACCATGAAGATATCCTCCCTTAATGTTAAGGGCCTCAACGCGCCTCGCAAGAGACGTACACTATTCAGGGAACTAAAAAGGCTAAGCCCAGACATCGCATTCATCCAAGAGACACACTTACCCAGAGCCACCCGGGTCTCACTCCGGGATCATATATACCACGTAGCCGCAGAAGCACGAGCCTTTCAAAAACGTAATGGAGTGGCAATCCTAGTCCACAAGAGGTGCCCAATACAGCTCACACATACAATAACAGACCCAGAGGGTAGGTTCGTCATTGCAACTGGACACATACACGCACAGCCTATACACTTGATTAATGTCTACGCTCCCAACAGCCCTTCATTACAATTTTGGAATAATATGTCAGACACGGTCTTGTCATTGCCAACGGGAATCCTAATCCTAGGGGGCGACTTAAACGCCACCCCGGCACCAGCCATTGACCGAAGCACACGCCCGGGACTGATGAGATCCCACGGCTTGGGCGCACAAGACAAACATCTACACCACTTTATTCAGAATACAAAACTCATAGACGCGTGGAGAGCACAACACCCCGGTCATAAGGACTACACGTACTATTCACCTCCCCACGATACTTACTCCCGCATCGACCTATTCCTAACCAACCACACCGGCTTCACTAAAACCCAAAAAACAGAGATAGGGTCCATAGCATGGTCGGACCATGCCGATATTGCCATATACCTGGAAGGCCTTTGCGGCCCCACTCCATGGACATGGAAACTTAACACGTCCCTCCTAAAAGATCAACAAGTCGTAGACGACGTTAAACAACAAATAAATACATACTTCACAGACAACTTGACACCAGACGTCCCAATTGCGACGGTGTGGGCCGCCCACAAGGCAGTGATTCGCGGCCACCTCATTAAAATAGCGACGCACAAAAAGAAACTAAAAACCCAACGACTTACACGATTGCTAGACACCCTACGTACGGCAGAACAACGCCACAAAACAGACTCGAATCCACAGACGTTACAACACCTACTAGACACACGCTTAGCCATCAGACAACTACTAATTGACGACACGGCCCGCGCACTGACATGGACCAAACGCACATACTATGACAAATCCAATAAGATGGACACGCTCCTAGCCCGCACACTAAGACCCAGAGCACAACACCACCACATCACATCCATACGAGCCCCTGACGGAAAGCTGAAAACCTCACCATCAGAGATAGCGCAAACCTTTACATCCTTTTACAAAGCTCTCTACAACCAACCCACAACAGGGGACGCTGCTGGCACAGGACCCCATCGTGGTACCTCTGACTTCCTAACCCGACTAAACCTACCCAAGCTCCACACAACAGCTACTGCGGAACTCTCAACACCAATCACCACGGACGAAATCAACCTAGCCATATCCTCCCTAAAAAGTAACAAAGCCCCAGGCCCAGACGGATATGAGGGGAGCTACTATAAAACCTTCCGAGAAGAACTGCTCCCGCACATGGAAACCCTATTTCAGGACCTAATGCATGGAGCAGCCCCCACTAAAGACATGACACAGGCACACATTATACTCCTGCCCAAACCAGACAAAGATCACACCCAACCGGAGGCCTATAGACCAATATCGCTCATCAATCATGACAGCAAAATACTGGCCAAGATATTGGCAACTCGACTCAACCCGTACCTGACACAATTGGTCCACGCAGACCAGGTAGGGTTCATCCCCAACAGACAACTATTCGAAAATACCAGACGAAACATAGACACAATCTGGACTCTTACCACAGCCAAAACACCGTCCTTAATTCTTTCCCTAGACGCTGAAAAAGCGTTTGACCGGGTGAGTTGGCCTTACATGTTCACGCTATTGGAACACATAAACATACCCCTCTCATACATTACGGCAGTGCGCGCTCTATACACAAATGTCACCGCACAAATAAAGATAACAGGAGCCCACAGTCCACACTTCGATATACGCAATGGCACTCGTCAAGGATGCCCGCTCTCTCCACTACTGTTTGTGCTCACATTAGAACCCCTCCTCCAGGCAATTAGGGAACACCCAGAAATAACAGGAGCTATGATTGGGAACCAAGAATTCCTGGTCTCGGGGTACGCCGACGATGTACTCCTCACCATGACTGACCCCATTCCCTCCATGCAAGCGCTGCTACCCCTCCTCCGGACATACGGCGAGTTATCAGGATATAAAGTTAACATGGAAAAATCCAGCGCTCTCCCGTTACACCTTACACAATCGGCCATTCATCAAATTACGGTAGAACACCACATCCGCATTTCACCCACCTCACTCACGTACCTCGGTATAAAACTACCGGCGGACCCCACAGCGCTCTACAGCCTAAACTATACTCCGCTTATAGCCAAACTCATAGCAGATATAGAGACCTGGACGGAAAAAACAATATCGTGGATCGGGAGGATACACTCGATCAAGATGAATGTCCTACCCCGTATCCTATTTCTATTCCAAGCTCTGCCCACACCAGTCACGAAACGAGACCTAATACCACTCCAGCGGACAATAGACCGCTTCATATGGCAAAACAGGAGGCACAGAGTAGCCCGCAACATACTCTATCGCCCCAAAACGAGAGGAGGCCTAGGCCTCCCCCACCTCTACTTTTACTATTTAGCAGCCCAAATGACACAAATAGCGATGTGGCATACCCCCCCAGACACTAGAAGATGGGTAGACCTGGAATCGTTACTCATGCAGTCAGATCTCCCTCAATTCTACATTTGGACACCCAGGGAACTCAGGGCACTTCCACGAACATCATGCCCAGCCATCACTAACTCTATCCAATTGTGGGACAAAATAGCCATAAAATACGGATTCACTTCCGCCACCTCCCCCCTCACCCCCATACTAAGAAACAGGGCCTTTGCCCCGGGTATGCGACCCTGGGACTTTAAAGGCCTTGAAAGAGCGGGCCTACAAAGGGTCCACCAACTGTACGTTGGAGATACAATAATCCCCTTTGCGGACCTACAAACCAGAACTACCCTAACCCCAGCAGACTTTTTTAGGTACATTCAACTGAGGAACTACGCCAACCTAAGGACCGTGAAAACAGCCGCCAAAACCAAGCAGACCTTCTTTGAAAAAATCTGCCACGCAGAACGATACCAACGGGGTATAATCTCTCAGTTATACTCCCACCTCTGCTCCTCTACCCAAGAATGGGGACCCCTCCACTACACTGACAAATGGGAATCAGATTTAGGGGAAACCCTAGAAGGCACCGACTGGCAGGACATATGGGAGGCAAACACTAAAACTTCAATATGCGTTACGATGCAGGAACAGTCCTATAAAACAATGTTCCGGTGGTACACCACCCCGGTGCAACTGTACCACATGAACAAGATACCCAATGATCTCTGCTGGCGCAACTGCGGAGAAAAAGGGACTTATATTCACATGTGGTGGAGTTGCCCCAAAATTAAACCTTACTGGAAGGCAATCCAATCATTAATCTCCCAAGTTATGGATAGACACATCACGATAGACCCATGGACGTTCCTCCTGGCCAGACCGGTAGAGGACTGGCCCATTTCAGACCTACGCCTGTTTAACAAACTCACCCTAGCAGCCAGAAGGGCCTTAGCCCAAACGTGGTTAAGGCCAGACGTCCCCCCGGTGTCCGCAGTTATTAACAAGATCAAGGACTGTCACCTCATGGACGAACTTACGGCCAGAGTTCGTGGCTCCACCAAAGCCTTTACTAAGACTTGGGAACCCTGGGAAAATTACATTAACAGTTGAGTCCTATAACCAGACCAGACGTACTCCTATACAAGAACGGACAACCAGGATGCTTCCCCCCCCCCCCCCCTCCCCTCCACCCACCACTGGTCCGGGTTTACCGGTACCCCGGCCCACGATCACCTTCTATGTTTACAACGTTAAATCTATGTTTTATTTTTCTTGTTTTCTTGATTGTACTATGTCTTAAAAACAAAAAACCTGTCAGAAAGAAACAGTACAAGTTGAAAGCTTACACAGTGGTATCTACACCTAACAACATACTCTCTGCTTTTCTGTATTAATGTGAAACCACTGTAAAATACAAATCATAGCTTCTGCGTAAGCCTATGCACTGCTCATATACCTGTTTCCTTTTCTGTCATTGAAAATAAAGAATTACAAAAAAAAAAAAAAAAAAGCTATTTGAAGAAATTTACCCTGCGTCCAGACACATGGTTCATATAAATATTTAAATTTCTTTATTTACCACATTGTCATCACTAACCCAGTCAATACCTTCCATAGCAGCAAACATTTCCAGCAGACTCTGAACCTCCTCTTGTATGCGCACCTCCATGTTCCTTTTCCCCAGGCCCAATTTCTTGAGGGCCACCTGCCCAAAGCGTCTCTGCTGCTTCCAGGTATGTCCAGACGTTAGAACAACTCCTGGAGGGATTATTTCAGAAGCATAATTATTCCCTATGGTTAGGTCTATTTTCAGATACTTTTTTATATTTGAAACTGAAAAAGTCCGTAATGTTCTTAAGATTGCTCTTCATCAGCCAAGTAAGTAAAATTTCTGAAAGCCGCTTTTGAATGGTTTGACTTCTTACCCAACATGTGTGCTAGACTCTGCTCCAATACTTCAGAAAGAAAGCCAGGAGCTGATGCTTAGGAGCTTACGAAGTCCCACATCAGCTGATCACTATCAATCAATGAGATATGCTCTGTTCTCGGACAGAGAACTTACGGCTCTGTGTTGGAAGCAGTAAAGGCAAGGAGTAGCACCCAGCAGACCCAAGTAGGATGTCAAACCACTCAAAAAGGGAAAATGCCAACATAAATTATATGATGCTGAAACATAGGATGAAATATAAGTAGAAAGCTTACTTCAGAAGAAAACCAATATCCACTCTGATATGTTATTAGTATATTTAAATAAAATAAAAAAGTTTAAATACAATGCATACAAGCTATATGTATACCTTTTTCTCCCATTAAATCCATGAAAAATGGCAACAGAGGACGCCCAGTGTATGCTTCAGAATGGGAGTTCAGAACCTCTTTGACAGCTTTGAATCCATTCAGAACTATGACTGGTATCTGCCCCAGCCATACAGTGTACACATTCCCATATATCTTCGCCAGCTATGAATGAGAAATCAGAAATTAGGAAGATGGGCAGTAGGGTAGACAAAATCTGCTTCAAATTAGAGGGCTGGGGTTATGTCCCCTAACTCAAATGCTAAATATAACACAGCCTTGATCACCCTTAATTCTACACTTCTTCAAGTCTACTTCTAGAGTATCAGTAATGTTACTCGAGCAAAGTCAGTGTATATATGCCTCTGTTGGTAATATCATTGTAAAGACATTATGTTATTATGAATGTAGCAACACTTCAGGGTCTACCTGTTTCAGGTTTCAATTGTCCCTTCATGTAATTTGTATCATAGGACAATAGCAAAATTCTGGAATATAACATAGCTGCTCTGGAGAATGTGCACTTATGTAGTACTAGAATAGAAGATGGCAAGGAGAGCAGAACAGAGCACCAGTCTCTACACTCTTCAGAAAACCAATGCAGGTGGAATTAGGAATGTTTTGCCCTGGAATGTTTGGCAATGTAATTCAGTTCATGTAGACAGCATACTCTTAAATTGTGAAAGCCAAATCCTCATAATTTCACAGGTGTCTGGTGTCAGCAAATGGATAAATTGTATGTTGATATTCTTCTTTAAAAAAGTGCCAGTGAATAGTAAAAAGAAAGTGCGTCAATGTATTCCTTAACATCTGATAGTTAATAATTACATCATAACAGGGCCGCCATCAGGGGGTGACAGCCATGATGGTTGTCACGGGCCCTGGGGGGACCGGCTGCCCGTGTGTAGCAGCGGATTTGCCGGGGCACGCACACTAATGGGGCCCATCGGGTGGCCTACGCACTATATCTTCAGGGGCCCGGTCAGTGCTGTGGCCGTGGTATAGCACAACCGGGCCCCTTTATAAAAAAAACAACCAAAAAAAAAAAAAACAACCGCAGCAAGTGCTGCTGGGAGGAAGTGGTCACTTCCTCCCAGCTCACTCCGCGCGGGACGAGCGCGCGCCCGGCAGTGAGGGAGAGCCGTGCTGACTACTCCCATCAGCCCCAGCCACCCTCCTGCAGAGACAGGAGGGTGGTTGGAAAATTAGCTTTGTGTGTGTATGTGTATATGAATGTCTGTCTGTCTGTCTGTATGTCAGTATGTATGTCTGTATGTCTGTCTTATTTTTTTAACTAATATTATTATGACATTATTAGTTAGCAGTGCAAAAATGGCTGATATTGTCTAGACATATGTGTCAGAAAATACTGGGATCCTATACGCAGAGTGTAATAGAATAGTAATGTGTGTCATGGCAAAGGTGCCTAATTAATTGCTGCCCTATGGAATATTGTCATTTATTGTTATGTGTGTAGTGCATAGATGAACTGGCTGCTTGGTAAAGGTAGGATTGTCAATCCCAAAATGGGTTAATTTGATTGTATGGGAGGGCAGAACGTTTACGATCTAAATTCCTCTTTGAAGCTGGGACCTCAACAGAGCTACTCTGTAAGGTGTGAGAAGTCACACATATTTGGCCTGGAAGTCTGGTTTAAATATAAACTAAATCTCAGTTTGCCATATGTCTAGATTCCCTCTTAGATAGGGGGTCCTTTGATATGTTAATGGAAATGAACCTTGTGTTCAGTATCATATCCAAAGGAAACATTAAAACTTACCCACAGATTAATAATTAAGCCTCATTTTAATATATTTAGAATGGGACAAGCACAGTCTTATAATCAAGCCTAAACATGAGTTGCCCGACGCCATTGGGCGGGATTGTGATATCCGCTATATTGGGTCACAAGTAAGAAGTGTTACATATCTATGGAATGGAAAAATGGTAACACATTCATAGATGCAATTATTATTTCTGTGGAAAGTACATAAGAGGAGATAGAACCAAATGTTTCTATTTGGATTGATGTTGGTCTGGAACACAAGGGGGTGGTCAGTTATTGTCTCTACAGGTATGCCTTATCTCCACCTTTGGGCCAGGCTTGGTAATCCACATGGTATATATCCAATGATACTGAGATGTGTATTGTACCTGCTTGGGGCCAAAATCTAATTTTGAGTGAGTCACCATCTTCCTTGCCCGAGACCCCCTGGGCAGAAGTTTTACTTTGAAAACCTGAGAAAGCGAAATGTGTGCTATACACACGGAAGTGCCCACTAGTGGCTGTCTAGTAGACAGCCACTAGAGGAGGAGTTAACCCTGCAAGGTAAATAATGCAGTTTATGAAAACTGCAATAATTACACTTGCAGGGTTAAGGGTAGTGGGCATTGGCACCCAGATCACTCCAATGGGCAGAAGTGGTCTGGGTGCCTGGAGTGTCCCTTTAAGGATCACATCACCTGAAGAGACTAATTAGTGTTTTGCAATTGCTTAAATTTTGTGCTAAGTTGTATTTGGTGGGTTTTTATTATTAAGTTACCTGGGGGACCAAGGCACCCTATTTATAAATGGTCTTGGTTGTGGCAGCGTTAAAATAGTAATATTTATATTGTTATGGTTAGGTGTGGGTGGTGTTTGTGGGTGGTGTTAAGTGGGATTTTATAGTTATTTCAGGTCTAGTGCAGACAAATAGTGAACTTTAACAAGTGTACCGGACCTTAGAATGGCCGGGTTGACGTCACAAGGACAGAGAGTGAACAGGGACAAGCCGAGGTCAGGGGTCAAATCCAAGTCAAAGGGTAACAGAAGGAAGAGTAGTCAAAGAAGCCAAAGTCAAAACCACCTCGAGGGGCAGAAAGTCATACGAGCAACCTTATCTCACACATAGGGTGATAGGCCTAACAACCGGAGATCTATGCATCAACACATGGGCACCAGTCCTCAATGCGGGAGGGATATGGGAGAGAGAGGGGGGGTCAGACAAGTCGACACCTGAGAGGGGGCGGAGGGCATGGGAGAGGGGCTAAGGCACGGGCTGGGAGGGAAACGAGGCGAGAGGGAGGAGGGGGAGGAGGAGGCTCCACAAAGCGAGGGGGGGGGTGGGAGGGGAACGAAACAGACAAAGAGCACAAGGGGGGGGGAAGATTTATAAAAGCCAAGAGGGTTGGCTCGATGCAGGACAAACAAAATGGACAGTAACGAACATGAAGTGGGAGGGGAGGGAAGGGGAGGATAATGAGACAGGGGATAAGTAACTAGCGGATGGTGACCGACCAAGATGAGATAGATTGTGAGGCATGAAACTGCAGACACCACAAGGCACTAGGGATCCTCTGGCCAAACAGTAAGCGGAAGGAAGGCGATGGGAAGGCTGGGAGGCTGGGAGAAGTAGCAATCCCCAGGAAGGGTCTAAGATAAAGGCAATTGCTCTGACAGTAGTTAATTTGTAGGACAAAGACCCCCACCCCCCTTGCCATGCAGCAGCGGCCACCGTCACAACACAAATACAGATTCAGGAACATGACCACTCGGGTCCCAAGCAACAGGGGAGATTCGCGGACTCGATATAGGCCGCGCACACCACAAAGTTCTGGCCTATGCAGATGACCTCCTCTTCATCGTACAACACCCGGCCACGACACTGCAAACGATCATGACGGAATTCGAGAAGTACGGCAAAGTCTCCAACTTACGCATCAACTACACCAAGTCTGAAATCTTAAACCTCAAACGTTGGACACACCCAGACACAGTCACTCAGACGCCGCTTCCCCTTCCGTTGGTGCACCACCAAGATGCGATACCTAGGGGTGTGGCTCACACCACACCTGGCAAATCTATACACTCTCAATTTCCTACCACTCCTCAAGACCACGCAGGCGGAACTCCAAACCTGGAAAGCTCACTACATATCCTGGGTAGGCCGCATCAACGCGGTGAAGATGACTCTACTCCCCAAATTCCTATTCGTCTTTCAAACTATACCGATCACGGTACTGAAGACCTTTTTTACATCCATCCAGAAGGCAGTCCGACACTTCATATGGAAAGGCAAATGCCCCCGAATAGCACACTCTCAACTGACCCTTCCTAAACTCAAATGGGGACTGGCCCTCCCCGACTTCAGGAAATACTACATCGCAACTCGGATCATCAGCTGGTCGACAGCATCACGAGATAAACCCTGGGTCCAACTAGAAGAGGATAGCACCGACTGCGATCTTAGAGCTTTACCCTGGCTCACACGGGAGGCGAGCTGGCGAATCCAACACACAAACCCGTTCGTGAAGGCCACCTTCTGTATCTGGCACCAAAATGGCCCCAAATACTATCTCACGACCGACCCAGGCCCTCTGCTCCCCCTCAGGGGTAACCCAGATTTCCCGGCAAGTGAAATGGGTCCCACACAAAGACCGGTACCCAACACCACGCTGCCCCGAATGATGGATGTGCTCACACCCACAGGCACAATACGACCAACGGCAGCCCTTTTTCCAGACCAAAGGCACACCTTCCTACACACTATAGCGAGAGAACAAATACAGCACTATACACGCTCGATCCCCCAACAACCGAGCCTTATACGGGAAGGTACAGAGTTCGAATCCCTATGCCTGGCCGACGCACCACCCCCAAGATCGATATCCCAAATCTACACCTCGCTGGCAACCAGGACGGTACCTCCTGGCACCGCCGTGCCTCTGGAGATGGGACGAGGACCTCGAGGAAGCACTCACAGACTCAAACTGGGATAAAATCATCACACTCCCCTTGAAGACTCCAGGTTCAGCGAGGCTCCAAGAAAATTCATATAAAATTCTCACAAGATAGTACATCACCCCCGCGGACCTCCATGCCAGGGACAGCACGAGACCAGACGCCTGCTGGAGATGCGGAGAGGAGGTTGGAACGTTTCTCCACATATGGTGGGACTGTTCCCTCATTCGACCAAATTGGGAAACAGTAGGGCGGGTGATCAATGAAATTGCAGACGAAAACCTCCCAATGACGCCAGCCCCCTTCCTATTGCACCACACGACAATACCCACGCCGGCGTATAAACGCTCCGTGATACCGAGGCTTCTAAATGCAGCGAAAGCTACGCTCCCCATCTTATGGAAGCAACCATGCACCCCCCCCCCCTCAGACATTGGGTGGAGGAGGTGGAGGACACCAGGAAATTTGAGGACCTGAAGGCAACCACTGCAAAGGCAAAAGAAAAATACACATGGTTTTACTGGCTGAGATACACCACTTCAGATGACTTCGTGTCACTCCTGAACGCACCCGGACACGGAGAGGAGCAGGCTAGTGGACATGCGGGAGGTGACCAACTGGGGCGCTGACGGGATGGGACTAACCCGGGGCGAAGTCTGGGGCAGTGGATGTCGACCAGACAGTGGAGATATTCACCCGCCTCCCTTTCCCACAACTTACATTCCTACCCCCCTCCCCCTCTCTTCACATCTCTACACCCTCTGTTCCCGAACCTTACCCCACACGAACATACCTCACAAGAGACCCACACAGACACCCTGACATACAAATATGGAAAGGGATCCCTGGCGATTACGGACCACACGAATGCGACAAGCGCTCACACCTACACACCACAACACTAGGCCCCGGGACAGAAGTCTCGGACAGCCTCACCCACGACCCACCGGACGTTGGGGGCAAAACACGACACGCGAACAGACCACATAGACAAGTAGCCTCTGACTACTTTATCACATGTAACCTAAAGACAGCAAGCACACGATACTCACATCTGACGCGACCCAAAAAAAAAAAATGCAGGGCCACCTACATTGCAGTAAGCAATTACGTGAACGACTCACAGGCACGGCCACATACACATGTGCAGATGATGGCCACGGCGCGCATAGCACACACCAGGCTGCTATTTAGACAACGGCACGTCCCACGCTATACACCATAATAACTCTATACACAACCAATGCAGCAGCAACGATGGCCACACACTATACACAACAATGAGCCAGAAGCCTATACCTCGGGTAACAAACAATTATACATACGTAAATCTGTACTTATATGCTTATGTTGTGTTGATGATTACTGCTATATGGCGATGCAATACCTGGCCTCTGCGAAGGCACATGCGAGCTCACATAAAATTGCCGTGATAAGCCTCTGCATAGGCTACAGTGCAACAACTTGCACCCTTGTTATATGCTGGTTAGACTGTTACCAACGAAATAAAAACTATTTAAAACAAAGTCAAAACCAAAAATACAATACTAGAATATAATGCGCTATTGGGACTATAAGAACCTCAACAAGACAAAGTGCTATGGGTGAATCAGCCTTTTATATTCTGGTGCTTTAATTTTTAAGCCACGCCCCCAAAAGGTTTGAATTCGGACATTTTGGCAGGCTGTGTCGTCATTGGCATCATGATGTTGGCACATACGCACTGCGGTGACGTCATTTGCATCATCACGTGGGTGCTCGCATGCCACATCATATAACGGGGCGGAGCCACAGCGCCCGGCGTTGGAACCGCTGGACGCCACAGAGGTCAGCGTTGGAACTGCTGGACAGTCCCCAACCCATATAAGCACAGCAGATACTCTGACAATAGGGTAGCCATTTTTGCACACGAATCAGCACCTTTTTTCATTGTCTGAATATTTCTCTCTATATCTTTGCATGGATCATATTTAGATAAGTTGATCTGTCACATGGACAAGCATCGGAGGGCCCAAATAATATATATATATATTTTTTTTAAGTACAATGTGGTCTGCCTACATTATTAATTACTAATAGGCTTGGTGTATTTCACGCAGCCCTAAGAAATCGAAGATAATCCTACATGATGTTTTAGAGGCTTAATATGATCACCTGATCAACCTTCGGATCCAGTGAAAAGAATCACTTTTGTCCATTAGAGAAGAAAGTCGGTCATTGACATCTATATACATTTAAGATTGTTTACGGATTGCAGTACTAAAATATTGTGACCCTGTACTTACCAAGCCTTATGATAAACTAAGCAACATACTCACCCAATGTTCTGTACATGTGTTTTAAACATGATAAGCACCTGGATATTTTACTCAAAAAAATAAGCATTTATCAATAATTATGGTCATCCCAGTTCTGGTAATCTTGGATGCAATTATGTGTTTCTGGTACCTTTGTCTCTTTTTTTTAATCACTCTCACAGAGAACTGCATAAGATTCCAACGTTTTACTACCATAATATTTAATAATTATATATTTGCATACCTAGACATTATAGCTGGCAGGAGACAAATAGTTGTACACCAATTTTGGAAGCTATTACTATGACAGCTGCTGCTAGTAAAGAGTCATACTAAGCACCATAATAATAGCAGTTCATCATAGTAGTTATGGTGTTATGAATCTATGGGCAATATCCCCAATATTTGGTCAAACCATTTTGTAGCAGTTTGACATAAATCAGGTATTTCCCAGCAACCATAACTCACATTTGCAGTCTTTGGAAATGTATACACTAAAATGGAAAAAGAACATACACAAAACACAGACACTGAGACAGTGGCCATAGACTCATAGAACCATAACTGATGCAATGACTTGCAGTTGATATGGTGCTTACAACCCTTCTAGTTTCTATTGCTTTCCCCATATAATTGGCATATCTCCATTTTGATTACCTCAATGAAGGTTTCATGATGAAGTTGAAATCTTAGGGTCCACAAATTGCCCAGAATAGGGAGAGTAGGGGGACCTGGTGGGTAAACGTGATCTTCTCCATGCTTCCGATAGTAGCCCCATATGAACATGCAGAAAAGCACAATTAGGAGTAATTCACTAATCATTCTTCGTGGTATACTGCGCCTTTCACTGTACTTCGTCCAGTTTGCCCCTCTCACTTTCATTCGTTTTTGGTTGGTTGGTTGTTTTTTTTAATATCTTTGCCTTTTTCCCTTCTCTGCCTCATGTTGCACAGTGAAGCTTTTAATTTGGGTGATCTCTCTCTGGCAGATAACCAGCAAAGATTAATGAATAAGTATGTTTGGAAATTAGGCCACTATCAAATTAACCCTGGATATGTAAAATGAGGCAAGCCATCATCAATCAAAGTGCACATAAAAAAGCAAATACACGATTAGGAAAGTAGTAAAGCACAGCTCTTTAAAAACTTTGACCGGAACGTTTTTCAATGTATCAGCCTGTGGCGAAAGTGACCTTGCCACTGGTTTTTGGAGGGGCCTGTTTGCCAGCCTCCTGCCCTGTGACTATATCCCTGTGATAAACCTTGTTTAAAGAATACTGTTTGTGCCCTTTTGGACTGGTACAGTAGCACTTCAAACTCCCGAAGTGGTTCGAAGTGGCAGACGCTGGAACGAACGCCATAAGTTACAAGTGTTCGCGTCACACCCATGCGACCCCAACGTGTCCCTTCTGGTCCCGTGGGAGACAGTCGCAAGCGTAACTTCCTCTCTATGGAACGCACTTCCGCATTCCAGCAAACAAATGGCGGACTGACCGGGAAAAGAAGCCCAGGAAAACCAAACAGTCAATGAGGTAAGACATTACAAAACTCTCTTGGGGACCTAATAGGAGGAAACAAAAATGTCCCAACAATGGTACCCTAAAAAGGACTGCATCATAATAGTATGGAACCCACTGGTATGCCACATGAGGGGGATATTTTGGCCCCATTTATAGGGGTTATACCAAAGGGGAATTTTTAAGGAGGTCCGACCCCCACAATTTGTAGACGTGTCTCCCTCAGAACACTATACCTATCCCACGTAGCAGTTCAGTACATACACTGAACCTGACCCAGTTAGTCCTGCTCTTGCAGGCTGTTTACTGGGCTGAACTTCATTTGGAAAGAACCCATGACAAACAGGAAGGTGGCCAAAAAAGAAAAAAGTGTGCCAAGTCCTGTAGAAACAGCTAAGGACAGAAAAAAAAAAAAGACTGTGGTGTAAGGGGAGGAGGGACTATTTCTACCCATCAGTATAATTAATCTAATTAATTCCTGTCCTGTGACTGCCAAGATGCTGCCATGATTAGCCAGGAAAAAAATATTAAAGAGAATGGATCCAAGTACATATCCCCGAGGTACCCCACTGTTGACAAGCCCATGCTTCGAATATACTCCATTGACTACAAGCCTCTGTTGCCTGTCACTCAGCCACTGCCTTACCCAATCAACAATATTGGAATCCAAACTTAAAGATTGCGGTTTATTGGTAAGCTTTCAGGCAAAGAAATCTGTAATGAGACAGAGGGGGGTATTTCTCCAAATCCCTACATACTTATTAACCCTTAACAGGAAACACATTGGATGGAGGGCAGCATTGTAACATGGCTGTGTGATACAAAAGCGAATACAAATACACAAAACTAAATCCTGTGCTTAAACTCCCACTATTCCTGGGCTAACGCGTAGGTAACTTATTTTCTTTGTTTTTTATTGTATATATTGGGGCTGATGTGTGGTATAGATATTGCTGCCGCCCAGGAGTAGTGGGAGGAGGCGTTACATCTAATGGTCATTGCAGTTCCTAAATAACCCCCATTTATTTAATTATACATAGGGATTTATGTTATTGTGTAGGTAATTATTTTTTTCTTTATTGTAGATAACATATACTTCCAATATAAAATGTGTGTACACAAAAATAAAAACAAGCCACATACATGCAATTCCTAGTATTGTACTAGGGTCCTCTATTGACATGTATAAAGAAATAGAGGCAAACACTAGCTTTACAAAAATAGTGAATTTCCCTTTATTATAGAGCACCAGACAGAACCAGTTCCAGAAATACAAATATCAGATATAAATGACATAACCAACACAGAATCTGTAATTCTGCACGTATACGTAGCAGCACTGGTGGCATGGAATGTGTCTTGATATCCACTTCTTGTTACTTCATCACAGTTATAACACAGACCTAAGAGAGGAAAATAGTTAAATGATTTGTACCACCAGTCAGATGTCCTAATGGGGTTATAAAAGTGTAAATGAAGGAATCTGCTAGAATGCAAGTTTTTTCCCCCCTAACAACTTCTACACTATATGAGTAATTAAAAATATGTCCTTGCAGCCTTTTCTTTGGTTTCATTATGTAGATGTAAACCTTTTTTTTTTTTTTTTTTATCTCTTTGTAAGACTGTCAATCAGCTGGCTGGAAAACTCTCTTCATGTTGATCAATATCAGTATTGTGCAACTTTTGTGCCTGGTGTCATCACATAAATCATGCTAACCCCAGAGACAGTAGACAGGCTACACAGTTTTAACCTGTATCTGTCACGCACCCAGCGGTAGCTCAGAGCCAACAGTGGCAGCATGTCCTGCTGGACTACAACTCCTGTTATGCTCAATTAAGTTCTGGCTACTATGCTCCTTCCTCCCATTCTTTCAGGGATATAGAGATCATTTTACACCCTCATTTCTTTCTGTGTATTTGACCACTATCCATTTATATTGTAAGCTTGTTTGGACAGGATCATCTTCAACTACTGTTCTCGTATGTCAAACATGTTTTGTTTAGAATAATTGCTTGTCTTGTTTACCTATTGTACAGTGCTACCGAATATGTTGGCACTTTAGTAAATGCAAATATTTTGCAATGATTAATATTTTAGCTAGTGTTCAGTAATTTGAGGATGCAGACACCACCGCTCTTAATATATGTGGTGAAATATGCGTGTGGGGTGTGAGCCTTACAATGGAGAGATATTACCCGAGTGTAAACTACATCCTATAACAGGCATAGGCAGTCTTTGGCACTTCAGATGTTTTGGACTACAGCTCCCATGGCTTTGCAGCAGTATGGGTGTAATAGCATTATGGGGGATGTAGCCCACAACCTCTGGAGGGCCAAAGGTTGCCTATCCCTGTACTACATGAATTTTTATTTCAATGTACCACTGCAATTCTCAGAGTGAGGGCTAGTTAAATGGTCCTTTCTCCATCACTTAGCGGCTTTTTCTTCAAATTTAGGACCTGAGCTCCCTCTATGGTCTAAAGAATAGATCAGTCACACTAATACCGTGTAATCACCAGGAGATGTCTAGATTAACATATGTACCTGCCTAAGAATTTCATCTGTCTCTTTTCTACAGACCCCACACATAGCTGACTAAGAAAAGGGGTAGACATTCTTTTGAAAGTACTGTGCCAAAGTAAAAAGTTCCCAAGGGTGGCGGCCATATATGTTAGGGAATTCAGTTTGTGTTATGTATGGGTGCAGTGACAGCTTTGTGAGGTTGTATGTGTCTATTTGGGCTACCTGCCAATGACAAAACGGATAAAGGATAACTAAAGCACCATCCTTTGTCAACCTGCAGGTATATGTAATGAAAATCAGTCATTACTTTTCCGTATAACTTTTTAAAGTAAAAGGGACATGCGATCCCATTACTGTTGAGGGCCTGTGAGCCCAAACAACAATTCTATTACAAAAATGTATTTTCGCGCATGTTGCGCATTGATTGATATGCTCGGAATGCTGACAGAGACCTGCGAGTCTCAATGTATCTTGCCTTCATTAACACAAACCCAAATAAAAATCATATTTACAAAAAAAAACTTTTTAAAGTAATAATTTTTTTGAAAAACAAACAAAAATACAACAGGTCTTTACTGAAATGAACACCGATAAAGCAGCCTTGGCTTTTTTTGAATTTTTTTTAAAGGTTGGATAATGCAGAAGTCACTCGTGTGTGTGTGTATATAGATTTCTCAAAAAACACATTGAAAAATAAATCTCATAATTAGACTTAAGAAAGTTGCTTTCATAAACTTTAAATTATTAAAGGCTTGTTTGGACTGGAGTGTGCTGTACATTTCATATTGTACACACACTTTTTTTTTTTATTAAAGACTGTTATCCATCACAATACAAGGTAAATAACATTGTACAAGATTAAGTCAGAGAAGCAAAATACATCAAAGTATCTCGAAGCTGCAGTTGGCTTTAAGTCTCCAGCATAGCAAGCTGGCAGTGTAGACAATGCCAGAGATACATTAGTGCAGTATGACAACTAGCGACAGCTTGAGGATACGGGTTTGGAAAGTCAACATCTCGTTGTGCAATACACGGCAATAGTACCGCATGTACTATTTAGAAAGAAAGGACATCAATACCGTAATCCCCACAATACAACTTGTACATTTAAACGATATAAACAGTCAAGAAAGAAAACTCGACTTTAAACTCAAAATAAAAACGAGCACACACCCAAAAAATTCAAAAATTTCAAATCTCTTTTTTTTACCTCTTGCAGGAATCGTCCCAAGGTTTCCTGGCTCTTAATTGGTTTCCTGAGAAGAAATACAAAGCATAGTTTGTTATGCTGCACAGAAAAAAAATAAAATTTAGTTCTAACAGTTATGGGAGACAATGCACAGTTACCGGTCAACTTTAGTAGCTATGGTTACAGTGAAGCCAGACTCCTGCTCAGGTAGATAAGTGGAAGGCACAAGTAGATATTGGCCAGGGGAAAGCACGCAGACCTGGGACACTTCCTGAGAGTGGCTGTGAGGTACACAGCTAGCACTGGGCTCTACAGCAAGAGGAGACTTCTGTTTATCTCCAGAGACCTGATAGATGAAGGATAAAGAAATTGTAGGAAGAAGGTAAATATATTGCTTAAAACCGCAAATTATTGCAATAAGACTTCAAGTTCATCCAATGCCAACTAAAAAGGATATAAATAAATGACAGTTACAAACATGCATAAATACATTTTCCATTAACATTTCAAACTACTCAATCTGTTTTGTGAATTCCAAATGTCCTTAGCAATAAAGGTTTTGCTAATTTGACAAGTCTAATACATTCCTAAGTTGAGATGCAAAGCAATTAAGGAAACTTGCTAAAAAGGTTTAGTTTATGTCCTCCAACACCACTGGAATTATAATATATATATATATATATAGATGATATAATTTGTAGTGCACAATTAGATTTTCTAATTTCCAAGCAGTAACTCACCGAGTATACATGGAACCCGATTGCGTGGCATTTGTCCTCCTGACACTGCTGGCGCAGAGTCACTTTTACTAACTGGCATTCTTTGGGCACAGAGAAAGGCAAAGATGGGTTAAGGTGGTAAGATGGAAAGTTCCTGCTCCCACCAGCATTCTTGCCTTTCTTCCAGCTTCCTTGCAATGTCTGAATGTCCCAGCTCCTTTGGGTAACATCTTCACTGGCTGGTGCCATTGACCGTGGAGGAACAATTTCACTGTATAATGCAAACAAACCAACATCATGCAGAGTCAGGCAGGCAACACACAATTCCATCTGATACATGTATCTCCCCAGATGGATTCTTAATCTGCTTCTTGCTCAAAGATCAGATCTACTGCATCCAGAACTGATCAGCTACAACTATGCCACTACTAAAAATATCATTTTTAACCTGTGTATTTTTTGCATTTATTTTAATTTACCATTTGTTGTGAATTTATTAATTGTTTGGTGCATTTTCTAACCCTCTACACTTACCTGGACATTTGACTGTAAGCACCGATTTCACTACATATTAATGTAGTGGTTTTGATGCATAGACTCTCCTGTCTCTTTACTAGGATAATGTAAAATAGGGATCAACCATTTAATTTTAAAAAAAATTTTTTAGAGGCGATACGGATTATTGAGAGAGAGATATAGACAGGTGATGTGTGTATGTGTGTGTGTTTATATATATATATATATATATATATATATATATATATTTTTTTTATGAATACAGATCTATAATTTAGTAGCATCCTTGCCTCACTGTGGCTACCACTCTGTATCAATCCAATGCTTCACACTGCAGCCCCACGGAGCATGCATGGCAATCACCACACTGGTCTAACGAGCTCTCCTCACGATTATCTTAATGATTCTGAATGGGGAAATTTAACGATGATCTGCGTCATGACCCAGTCTGTGAATAACTTTAGAAAAGAAGGCATTCTAGGGGAAAGTACCTCTGGTAGCAGTGTGATTGATAGCTACTAGAGGTATACTGCCAAATAAATGGAAACATGGTTGTCTTTCTGAAATGGCAATAATTACAAGTGTAAGACTGCATGGACTGCATCTAGTCACAAAGACCACTACATTAAGCTCTTAAAAACTAGTTACTTCCTGTATCTTATAATTTGCATAGAAACTAGGAGAAGGTTAGATTATAATACAATAACTAAATAACGCAAACTCAACAGAGCATTGTGTAGAAGTAATCAGTAGTTAATTCTATACAACCTGAGAGTTACATGCCCAGTGCACAGGACACGCAAAAGGAAATCCGCCTCAGTGTCTCGTAGAAAAGTGCTCGGAACAAGTAGGTGATAACCTGGTGACAATTCACAGTACAGGTGAAATTGACGTTCATACGAGTGAGAGGAGGTACCGACCACGGGAGGTGATGAGAGAGTCTTAGTCAGGTTAAACTTGCGCTTCTCAACCTGGGGGGAATAAATAGATAAAACATAGATCATTTTTTTTAGGGTCCTATTAAACAAGATTATTTCATTGCATATGATAAAAGTATTAGAAAAATATATTAATTCCAGGGTGCACATTATCAAAACTGATAACTCTATTCTGCTAAGGCGGTGTGCATCCTACCAGGTGGATGACAAGGCTTTGGCTTCATTACATCTTCATGTTTAAACAAAATAATAGTACTACAATTTATAAAAAAAAATTAGATTAAGTTGATCTTAGTTGAAAGATCATTTCTTTCAAGAATAACACAGTTTATCCATTAAGCATGAAGGAAGGAAAGAAGAAGAGAGAAATAAAATAAAAAACAACAAAAATGTCATGGAGTCAGGTGCTCTTACCATACAGAATGAAGACAATTTATAACTAAGAATACATCTTTTTATGTTGTTATATGGTGATAGTACACCAATAATAATTTTGAACAATTTGTAACCTGTAAAAAAAAAGACTGCAGAACACAAATTAACCAATTAATGATGGACCCGTCCTGAAAGTAACTTCAGAAAAACAGAGCTCTGTGGTTTTACATAAATATTAAATAGGTTTATTATAGTAGTAGTATAAGTTGTAGCTTTTAACCTCTTAAAAACACAACATGTGTGACATGTCATGATTCCCTTTTATTCCAGAAGTTTGGTCCTTAAGGGGTTAATATAGCAGGTTCGTTAGGTCTTATAAACATCCTGACTTCATGAAAATATTGCCATGATAAGGCATGCAGTATATAATTTGTAAAGTGAAATTATATTGTCATTTCAAAACAGGGCACAAATGGCATAGTTGACCATTCTATTTATAGTTACCTTCCAGACATGGAGTCCAATAGCATACAGTGAATCTTTGTTTTGTGTAGCTCCTGTACCATGCAGTGGTCTTTGATTTAGTGTCAGGTACACCTGGCACTGTTCTTTCACACGAAGCCAGAACTTGGGGTTGTCTGGAAAGCTGACATTGTTGCGGGATCCACCAGCGCTCTGACCTTTAACCCATGAACCATATACCTCCTGAGTGCTGATTAATGGCAAACCTGACAAAAAGGACAGCAATGGTTAAACTGCATGGCCACAAATTTAAGAGATCTATAAATGATTAAAATGCATCTTGAATTGGAAAACGCTTTTTCCGGGGGTCACTTTATAAGTTTATAAAAATGCACAGATTACAAAGTAAGTATTGCTTATATTTACCAATTTATTTATGTTTATGAACAACGCGTGGTAAAAATAATGTACTGATGAGTACATGGAATTGATTGGTTTTTAGGCCCTTCAATATATGCCGCTATGGCTCCCTTCAGGTATGATAGACGTTACCTACAGACGTTTCCCCCAGCCATTCGTAGCTTATAGCGTTAAAAGGAAGAGATCCCATTGCAAGTGGCACTGGCCAATCCAATCTTGGTTCTTTCTGCCTTCAAAATGCTCACTGTAGAGTTGCTCACCTGACCAGATACTTAGAATTTGCCCCTTCTCACTGACTGGAAATGCCATTGTGAGTTCATCAAAATCCTGTAGAAATTCTGACTTCTCCACCCAAAACTCTCCTTCCTGCATCTTGGACTGGAGGTTGGAAACCACTTTAGGGCTCAAGATATCCCATCCATGACCACTGGGAGAGAAGAAGAACAAGGTCTAAAATTAGTCCTTGATGAAAAGTAAATTTAAATGAGAAATATTAAAAATAGTAACTTCTGATCAAGAAACCTATAAAAAAAAAAGCAATTGGTTATTCCCCCCCTTATTGTGTGATGCATAGCGTATGTATAATACAGCTAGTCAAAAGGCAGACAAGGCATTTGGCTGTGGTACTAACTCACAAGTGTCCGACAAGACAGATCAGAATCTCTCTCTAGGCTGGGTCAGTGTTTAGACCAAATGAGCCCAGCTCTTCTGTACGTAACCAGTAGAAATGCTCCAGGATATCATAATATCATACAAGTTCCCAGACTGTGTGCTCTTGCTCTCTCTCGGGAAAAAAAAGGTTATACAGATTCTAGGTTGCCTCCGGTCAGCTAGCAGGAATGGTGCTCTTTCTGATTGTTTTGAGCAGGGGTACAAGTAATGGCTTCAATGTCATGCAAGCACCTTCCCAATCAATCATTCTCCATAAAAAGCATTTTACAAGCCAGGATGTCATCAATACTGATATTTTCCAGGGAAGGTGGAGGGGAGCTATATAGAGTAACAGTTGTATCTCTGGATTTGAGGCAAGTTAGCAATTTATTTACTTGCAGGAAGAATGGATCCACAAGAGACTTCACAAAACTTTAGCATTATAAATAAATGTAGTCATATATAATGTTCAATCTTTTCTTTAACCAAAAATTAAAAAAATTTTTTAGACAATCCACAAACCTCTTGCTCCAAGAACCATCCCAACAGCATCGCCCCCACGGATTGTGCACACAAAGCATTAGCAACTCTTGGCCATCCTTTGCCACTACATTTTGGATGTCTGTGATGGTAAATGCATGAAATTCACCCAGCTCTTTTGCTCCTATGCAAAAAAAAAAAAAAAACAGCAAAAACAAAAAAGCATTTTAATAGAAGTGAAAGTAAAAGAGTGCCTATGAAGGACTGATAGACGCTTTTAAACATACAAAAGGAGCAGCAGCAAAGGAGCAAGACAATGAAACAATGCAATGACTGAAGGCACTGGTGAGAAGGGCGAAGAGTCCGGATGAGCAAAAATGCAGAGGAGAGTGAAACAAATGTTTTAATAGATGTGTGAAAGGTACATACAATCAAAGTAAAGACAAGAACATAAGGTCAACATATAAGACATAGGACATGGAGGCTGTAATATTCTTTAACCTTCTCTGTAGTGTAGCACCGAGCAAGTCATTGCACATCTTTCTTTTAGCTCCAGCATCTTGTTGAACATTTCTCTCCGAACATGCTCTTCTCCAGCTCCAAAAGCCCATCTTTCAACCAGCCCTCCAGTCAGATCCACCAAAGCATCAGCCACCTGCCCTGCCCACAGACTCTCATAGCAACCATGAAGTCTGTAGATAAATTAGGAAGCACAGATAACTATGGTTAGAGAAGAACACCAAGGAAACATTCATATGCAAACCCCATCCTCCAATACATGAGACCCTTCATCTATCATAAGTAAACACCACCATCTAGAT
Organism: Pelobates fuscus; assembly: GCF_036172605.1. NCBI lineage: Eukaryota > Metazoa > Chordata > Amphibia > Anura > Pelobatidae > Pelobates > Pelobates fuscus. The sequence goes on from NC_086318.1 coordinate 155,403,530, forward strand.
TAGAGTCACATCAGATCAATATCCACTGGTGACATATATTCTCATACTTGGCATATGCTTTCTCAAGAAGTGGCAGCCAAAAGGATCCTTGGTCTTGACAATGAGAAAAGCAGAGCTTATGTCCCAGGCATGGCAAACGGTCATCAATGGTCACTTCCACCCAATAGCCAAATCTCCAAAACCGACAAGTGAATTTGCCAGTATATCCAGGGTCTGTCCAGAGGCACTGGCCCACAGGAAATACCTGCAAAAGAGGATAGTATGAAAGGTATGGTTATAAATGTGGGAATAAAGCAAGAAATGACAATGGCAGGGAGCTTGAACAGAAAAAAAAAATTGCAGAATAAACTACAAAAAATAATTATTAGAACTGTCAGGGTATCTACACTGGCAGTAATTTTGAGTTAAGAAAGACATTAAAAATGTATACTGTAAGGCACCATCAGAACAAAGTGACTCCATTTTGTAACAGAATACAAAAAAATAAAATGCATCTAACTTAAACACTGTTGAGATAAGATCTTATGTTTGTAAGAAGGGGGGTTGAGAAGAAAAAGTAAACACACAGCCCAGAAACACACACACACACACACACACACACACACACACTGTCCACATATAACTAACTATAAATAGTACTATGTTAATAATATAGAATATTCATGGATAGAATATCAATGAAGAGATGTCATATTATTAAATTAACATTATCTGAATGTGTGTAATAGACATGTATATAATCACATGCTGTCACATTACTATGTAGCTTCACACAAGAAAACCAGACACATGATTACCAATGGCAGACAACATTAAAAGTAATTATACTTTTTAAATATTAAGTATCTGATACAAAGTTTCATTATTTTAAGAGGGTGAACAAGGGTTCAGGGGTGTCAAAATCTTTTTTATGGACCAAAAAGGAAACAGTCAGACTGAGAAAAGCCTTTAAAGTATGACAGGTTTTGATGGACGGTTATCCATAAAAGATAACCAAGATGACATCAAACGCATCACGAAATCCAGTTAATCCATTATACAAAGTGATAATTGGACTTCCTAACAAGAATTTTGGTGATGTAATTGCACCATCTACTGACCACAATCTAGATGATAGTCTGTAGGAAAGACACGCTAGCCGTACTCTATTGGTCATTGAAACTAATGACATAAAGGAAAATTCTCTTTTAAAAATTAAGGACAGGGGGCGTAGCCTGACTGTGGAGCTGAACAGACACACTAGCTATGAGCTCCTGGGCCTGATTATCGGCTGAAAACATGGGCAAATCGCCTCACCTTGAACCCCAACTTGCTCCGCAGAAACTGGTGAACCGGGGGATACCTCACACGCCCAGAATGCCCTCTGGAATGACCGAGCTGAAGCCTGGGGCCTACACCAAGCAGGGCAGGGGAGAGACAGCCGCTCTCCAGGCCCATGAACGCACGCAGCATCCGCAGCACCCAGCTGCCCCCCCCCCCCTCAGGACCGGTAGGGGTTATCCCGGTCCCAATCGTCTTAATCAGCATGCCTCCGTGGACCCCAAACGAGGGAACTAGCCCCAACAGCTCACCATGCGTGCAGGCCGCTCGCCACACTAAAATGGCGGACGTGCAATCCTATGGAGGATATGGGCCTCTGGAATACAACCTCAGCACAAACGATACACTGACCACCCGCTTGAATGAGCTGTTCGAGGCTTTCTGGGTACGGATTGAGGCCCGACACGCGGCGGCGCAGCTGCAGGAGAGCTGGAGCATGGAGGGTCGACAAAGCGGCAGCGACCAGAGTGGGACTGGGCTACCCTCGGGCAAAGCTTTGAAAAAGCAGTCCACAACTCTCCACACTAGCCCATCTGGGCCGAAGGCCACCTGGGGAACAACCCCGACGCATCAACCACGCAGGTGGAGACCTGCCCACCGAAGGCAGTGCAACACCAACACCAGGGCCTCCAGACCTGTCCCGAAAGGGAAGGACCCGGTCTTCAGAAGTCCCCGAGTCCATGGCTACAAGATGCCGGCCTTGCTACAGGCCCGGAGCTGGAGGGCGCAACCGGTTAGCTCCTGGCCGACCGCCAACCTCTGTGAACACCTGATACCGCTGACAGTTTCCACCTGAAGGAATGGAGTGACTAACGAGCATACGGGCAGTCATCCACACTCTCAAAAATTAACGCTGCCCAGAGAAAGACTTACGCTCACATGCATGCCTAGCCTGTTAACCCACGACATATAATGTCTTTATACTCTACATATATACAATTACGCAGTCTAGCACCTAAGCTGTAACCTATACCAGCACTCTATATCATCACCTAGCGATCACACCCGCCCCTGACTAACACACGGTCGGATCATCCCTATTCGTTCCTTCAGTAAATGCGGATAAACATGCTCTCACAGTGCCCACGGAGGTACACTTATCGTAGATATACATGTTTTAAGCGTACTCACTTAAACTTACACACGCGCATATCTCTATCACAAAAGCATGACCTAACATATACGCTATCAGTATTTTATTTCTTTAAGCGTAGTTTTCAGTATTGTGTATGCCAACTACAGTTAAGCATGTTTGACACTCATGGTCGAGCAAATCGGCAACTTGCATTATGTGTTCTAATCAATTTCACACTACTGAGTGCTACAAATAGAAGCGCATGCATAAACTTGTTTAAAATAATCTATAAAAATGTGCAGCCATTTCCAGGCCATAAATGTACAAAAAATTGTTTATTTCTCTCTTAATTACGCTGTTATCAAACGCTTGTTAACCCCTGCATAATAAAAAATAAAAAAATAAAAAAAATTGTATTCTTTTTTCTTTAAGATTAAGGACAAAGGAGAGAGAGGGATCTTGGGTCTAACATCTGGAGTAGGAACAATGACACACTTAATTTTCTCTCTCTCTTCCAATTCTGGAACTTTTAAAAATCCTAACACTTGTCTCTCCAACTGAAAACTTTTGTATTTCTCACAATTCTCATTCATACCTACATTCATCATTTCATGGGATACATCGCCAAGCCTGAAAAAGAAATTCTACCAAGAGCTGGTAATTATGCTGGTTTTATTTTATTTAAATTAATTTTTACAAAAAGCAGAATATACCTGGATGAAGGTTGGTCAGGTTTCTAGCTTAGAAATCATAATTAGCTAATGCGAACATTAAAATATGTACTACAGTTTTCGCAATAGCGATATTTATATGGTGAAAGGTAATCAGAAAAACTTTCGGTTCAAGTTGGGCATTAGTGGAAGAAAGAAGAAGAAACCTATGGGTTTTGGGGTTTTCTTCATTACCTGATGGAGAAGCTTTTCACATTTTTGTAGCGCAGAGCAGGCACATATAAACCAGCAATCACCAAGAATCCCTTGTTTGCCCAAACCATCTCTGGCATTCAATGGAAATAAACGTGGCGATGCAGTTATCTCCTGCAAGTATTTACAATTCCATAAGTTAGACATACTCCTAGAATTTAAGAGGTATTTTAAAATGCAAGAAGGTTCCTTACCCCATTAATTTAAATGTGCAGAGCACGCTTACCTGTGGTCTTAACCATGTAATGCGGTCGCAAAGAACGGAAAGTGGTGTGCCAGCTCCACACACCAAAGAGGAGACACTGGCAGGGAACTCTGAGTCCACAAAGAGCCCAGAAGAGGTAGGCAACATGTCACCTGTATTAAAAAACATAAAAATTTACAGGGGTAACATCTAATTCCTAAAAGGGTACAATATGGGTCAGTTGATAGAATTAAATTGAGAAGAAAAAAAAAAGTATCTTTATTAAATATTACATTAAAACATTAACAACAAATGGAGAACAGCCACTTCTATAAAATAATAAAAAAGTGTCTGCGATTGCGACAATGTAGTATAAAGAATGAAAGACTTGCAGTCCCCCTAGGAGCAGTGGACATTCATTTCACGCCCTGACATAAATGTCATTATTAAGAGGGGGGCAGCTGCCAACTCTACATAATTCTTGCACTGTAACTAGCTTGAAGTAAAAAACAAAAAAAATACAAAGACAAAAAACACGATCATATCTTACAACCGCTCTATCTAGTTTTGGTGTGATTAATGTAACCCATTTGTGTCAAGCAGGTTACAGTGAGGCATTGTTGATATAGCAGCTATTCTCTTCATAATGATGAAATTTGTATCAGTGGGTCTTTTATACTTTACACTACACTGTCAGACACATTTATTATTTTTATATTTTCCGTGCATTATCATATATGTATTTATTAAAGATACGGTACTTTATTTTTCTTTGCTATAATGAACTGAATGTCCCAATTAGTGCCCTCCTAAATGGGATAATTTTGTTTTTTTTGTGCTGTACAAGGGGTGTATTTTGTTTTTTTCTTTTGGCAACATATTGGTCAAGAATATTAGTGGCACAACACTGGTTAAGTTCATAAAGCACATTGACTATACAACATTAAAGAGCAAAGCAGAAGAGGGAGCAACAACAAGCTTACCTTGTGTAGGACACACGGACACAGCATCATATCTGGGTATGTACAAGGACCATGCTATAGGGACATTGCCTGGCAGACACAGAGACCAGAAAATAACTACAAATGTCTAGATTACAAAACCGTACACATTAAAAAATATATATATATTTTAAAAAAAATACACACACCACAGACAAAAACACACACAAAAAAAATAAAATCTAGATTGCTTTAGATTTTTCTTTTTTCCCATAGCAGCTCCCAAATTTCAGATAGAAGTATTTTATGATTTCAGCAGCAGCTATGAACAAGTTGAGGTTAGCATAGTTCAAGGTTAGGGTTTACCATTAAGATGAGGGATCAGATCTAGGAACCAATTTTTTCCTCAAAATAAAAAAGTACAAAAACATAATATAACCAAATCACAGCGAATAGACCACACAGCGCAACGAAGCAGGCATAATTCATCACATTACAACTAAAAAGGCATACATCATATTCATACTGATAAAGAAACATGCAGTATAGTCACATTAATAAGGTACAGTATATCGATATTAATACATACTGTATATTATCATTAGGCACACAGAATATTACCATTAGGCACACGGTATATTCATATTAATAAGACACACAGTATATTACCATTAGGCACAGTGTATTCTTCACATTAATAAGACACACAGTATATTACCATTAGGCACAGTGTATTCTTCACATTAATAAGACACACAGTATATTACCATTAGGCACAGTGTATTCTTCACATTAATAAGACACACAGTATATTAACATTAGGCACAGTGTATTCTTCACATTAATAAGACACACAGTATATTACCATTAATTATTACCATTAGACACACAGTATATTCACATTGCGAGTATATTCACATTGCGAGCACATACCACATTTAAACTACCACTGACATAGTATATGGCACTACATTAATACAATCTCCGAACAAATAACACATTAAAGATAATATAAACCCCCTCATTACACAGACCATCACCCACCCAGGGACTGCTCGCTGGCTGCAGGGCACCCACACAGCCTCAGTCTCCAGCTAGAGCATCCCGACACCAGCAAATCACAGCCTCGCTTCTATCGGCACTGCGAGCTAGTAAATGAAAGCGGCACGGTGATTGGCTGCTATAAATGATCTCCAGCTTGAACGCCGATTGCAAGGAAGAGTCACAAAGGGGCGTGCGGTATCTCCGGGGCGTGCGGTAACCCCTTGGCTGCTAGATAGAGGGATCTTCAGCGCCCCCAAGGATGGGCCTATATAGTATAGTGACTTCAATGCCATCATGGGTAACGAGACAGGTCTATTTATTATACCCTCCACGTGTACTGAATTCAAACTCGACTGAGTTATTTAACAAAGTGAGAATTGTGGGGAATCCAAGAGAATTGTATATTTAAAGGAGCATTCCGCAACCATAACAACTTCAATAATATCAAGCAGTTATGATGCCAATTGGACCCTGACCATTTCTTACCTTAAATATAGTCGCCAGAAACACTACAGCTTAAAGGGACACTCCAGACACCAAAACAACTTCATATAAATAAAGATGTTATGGTGCCAGGATGCCCTCTTAACTCAAGGGTTAAACTTTTCTTAAACGGTTTAAGTGTTAGGAAGTGCGAAGTGCCACCAGGCAATTTAATCAGTGACTCCCCATTCCCTAAACTGGCTTGGTAAGAAACTTACATTTTTCAAGCCGGTTTTGTGAATGGGTCAATGATTGCCTGAGAGCGTCAGCTGACAAAAAATTCAGGAGGGGGTGGTTGCGGTGGGGGTGTGTGTTTTCACTGGTGGCAGCATCTTAGGGGTTAAACCATTCCAAAAGGGTTTAACCACTGAGATAAAATGGTCTCCAGGCACCATAACAACCTAATTTAGATAAAACTATTTTGGTGCCTGGAGTATCCCTTTAATACCCATTGTAAAACGCTGCGGAATTTGATGGCGCTATATAAATAATAACATAATAATAATAATGTAGTTGTTCTAGTGTCTACAGCATGTCCCTGCAGGCTTTATAATGTAAACACGGTCTTTTCAGAGAAAAAGCAGTATTTACATTACTGCCTAGGAAAGGGGTAGGCACATGTGGCATGCACGGCACTTGCGGTGTCTTTGCACAGCACTCTGGACTGCTAAAGCCAAACAGGCTCTGGCCTATCAGAAGTCCCAGTGAAACTACAGTGAGGGGAAAATTTATTTTATCCCCTGCTGATTTTGAACGATTGTCCACGGACAAAGAAATGATCAGTTTATAATTTTAATCCCATAGAAAATCTGTGGAGGGAGCTGAAGGTTCAAGTTGCCAAACGTCTGCCTCAAAACCTTAAAAGATCACTATAGGGTATAGAGTCAGGAACACAGCTATAGGTGGCATCTCTATGAGAAAAATTCAGTGTCTCCACGCAGCCAGTAAGCACCTCCAGTGACCATCTAAGGAGTGGCCACTTGGAGGTGTCCCTAGGGGCAATGTAAACACTGCCTTTTCTCTGAAAAAGGCAGTGTTTACATGAAAATGCCTGAAGGGAGCGATTATACTCACCAGAACAACTACATTAAGCTGCAGTTGTTCTGGTGACTACAGTGCCCCTTTAATGACTTGGAGAGGATACACATTTCAGCACATAGAGGAAGTGATCTCAGATCACTTCATTCCAGCACTTGTGAATAGGAATTCACACTGGAGTAGAGCAGTCCGCAGCTGCTGTTGCAGCTCCTGTCTTTGACCTGTACCTGGCCAACCCGATCCCCACTGGACCCCAGGGAAGCCATCCACACTGCTAGCTATACACAGAAATGCAGAATAACACTCCCCTTATACAAATAATACGAACAGCCCACACACAAACACACGCACAGTCCGTGCAAAACGTAACACCACTAGCGTTCCACATTCATGCACACAACCACAGATGCAGTCTCTCACATGCAATGCCCCAAACAGACCCACACATACACACACTACCAAACACACAATGTGGCAAATCCATCCACACGCACAATTCCATAAGCAGCCCGTATACATAGCCCACATTCATAGGTATCATACACGTTACCTCAAACAACTCATGAACATATACAACATAATAGCTCATATACGCACAAATACGATACAAAGCAACTGCAGTATAAATAACACAAGCAGAATATGGCAACATACACACATCAATTTTAGAAAAATAGGACCGGCACGCTACGGGACATCACAATCCTATTTCGACACAGTGTTGCCCCTGGCCTAGGAACACCTCTAGTGGCAGTCCCTCATACTGCCACTGGGGGCACTTTCTGAATCAGTGCTGCACAAAATAGATTCTATAATTAGTCCTGATTGTTAAATGCTCAATATGTCTTTGATTTCACTTCACTTTACAAACTTATAAAACAATTATTGCAAGGAATGAATTATGATTTTAAAGCCCAAACTTGAAAAAAGGCAAATGTGGCATTGTGAGATTACAACTTTTATTTTACACACAGAATCCAAAACCATTACACAAAAGTATGTATTTGTAAAAAGTACATCTCTCAGGTTATTTAGGAGCGTTTTGATTTAATGGGCCATGTGTATCACTCACGCTGAATGCTGCACGTAGCTCATTTCTCAGTCTGAGGCCGCTAATTGTGTTCCCAGCTAAAAGTAGGAACCCTCAGGTATCCAATGATAACTGGGGCTCCTTCGAACCAGGTATTTAACCCTGCTGGTATTTTTAATGCATTACGGTCTATATCGTCAACGGGCGTTAAACCCCGCTCTGCGTGAGTGCGAGGGCATAGACCGTCATGTGGTCATTAAAGGATTAAACATGATAAAAAGTCTTATATGTACAGTACACACACCCAGAGTGTGTGCATGTGTAGCAATATGTCCAAGTGCATGTCTATTGTGTGTTTGTGTATCAACCTGTGTAATAGTAGTAGTAGTAAACAGTATGGGTTTGTGTATCTGTCGTTTATGAGAACAAACCTCTCCCTCCTGCAGCTCGCTGTGTTAAGTCTGATGACAATGCACTTCTCAGACTGAATACAGATCGCAGAGTCAGGCGGGCTCAGCAAATAGCAGACATCAGGTAGACAATAAGGAGGGTTCCTTCCAAAGGCAGAATAGGCGTCCCCATCAGGCATATGTCCTAGTTACTCAATGAATATGTGCTATCCTCTGCCACCTACTACTCGCTGCCCACCTACACAGGCATACTCTGCCAACTACCCCACTTACCCATATAATAGAAATATATTACCAAGATCACCATTTTTACAAATACTCATTATTACTCATACTTCACACTTTAAAGAAACACTCAAAGCATCATTAACTACTCCTGCCCACCCTCCCCACAACTTACCCATCTCAGTTTCAGACCAGTCCGCTAATGACAGAAACAGGGCATCATTTTGCAGCAGCAGCCAAGACCTGCTCTGCATGATCACACTGATCAAATCCCCTGTTACACTGTTTTAGAATGATTTGAAAACTTACCTGGATCCCAAAGGACACCCAGGGCCACACAACCTACTTCCGGGCACCCGTCACTTCTGCCAATAGGAGTCAGAATTTAGTTTGATTAGCTAAATTCTGCAGGGACAGCTCATTCGCTGAGAGTGATAACTGATTGCTCTCAGCCAGTAAGCTAAGCCTTGCACCTTTGTGCTTAGCTCAGAACTGAGAGCAGTCAGGTCTCATGGTGCCCAGGTAAGAAGTCATTAGCAAACGGTTTGACTACTTACACAGGAAGAGCCATTACACGCTGTCAATATAACACCAACACGCAAACCTAAGACAAACAGTATAGAAAACGTATTCCTGTTCAATAGAATGGCCAGGCTTAATGTTAAGGACAGAAAACTGAAAAAAACAAAAACAGAATAGTTTCTAGCAGAAGCTGAGGTCAGGGAACACAGAAATACACAAAATTAAACGACTACCCTTCTTTAATAAAAAATATTAAGATCTAAAAAATTATAGGACTAGCTAAGATTGAGGATAGCAGAAATCTGGGACAATGATAAACAAGTCAAGTTGGTAACCAAATAAATCAGTTAGACTAGTAAAACACACTCTCTGGGCTATGTAAGAACACAATAGGGCAATGGACAACCAGATGGCTGATCTGTCATCTTAATTGGTCTGTCACATTTTGAAGCCAGAACGTGTGCAAAGGTCTTGGAAGTTACCAACAAATCTGTGGCTCCAAAATATGATGCAGTAAGACTGGTCATAAAAGGACGCCGGGAGAGAGCAGTCCATGTCAGAAATCAAGCCAAAATGACAAGTATCTGGCAGCATCCTGAAGAGCCAGAGGTCGCAACAGTACCCCCCAAGACAGCTCACTAGTAGAGGAGTCCCAGAATGAGCCACAGTCAGCTGTGGCTCCAAAATATAATGCAGGTAAGACTTGTCATAAAGGGTCACAAGGATGGAGAGGTTCACGTCAAAATCTAAGCCAGAATGGTGAATTGCATCAAAAAGCTTTCTGGCCAGTGTGCCGAGGATTCACAGAGGCATTCTTGGCTAGTCCTATGATTCTGTTTCTTACGGAGCATAAGTTCATTTGATGTTTATCGCTAGAGATGTCCCGAATAGTTAGCTGGCGAATAGTTCCTGGCGAACATAGCTTGTTCGCTCTCGCCATGGATGTCTGCAGACACATTCCTCGCCACCTCACAGTCAGCAGACACATTCCAGCCAATCAGCAGCAGACCCTCCCACCTCCTGGACAGCATCCATTTTAGATTCATCCGGAAGCTGCATTCTTTTTTTTTTTTTTTTTTTTTTACGAAAGTGTGTTATATTTGAGCATGCTAGGCTGAACGTGCGTATATCATGGCTAGTTGCACTGAGGGTATGAGTATATAGCAGTTCATTGTTGTGAAAGATGGCTGTCATGTTTAGGGTGTAGCTTGCACGTTATCAACTGTGTATTTATATCAGCAGCTCCACCACTAGTTATAAATCAAGTGTGAGTCGCCCCATGAGATGAGACTAGTGAATAACATAATAAATGAACGGTTAAGGTAAAGGCATGTAAGGAACTACGACAATAAACTCTTTAGGAGGTGAAATAATGACATGTTTAAACACTTGCTACTTTACGATTAGTTAATGTGCAGAGAGCAGTTCATGTGATCAAAGGCATGGTGTGGAGGATCAGCTATAGTGGGACATGCTTGGCAGGCTGCTGTTTACTGCTTGTGCTCATCCGATCCCTTCTGGGCGCCAGGTGCAGACCCTGGGAGTCCCTGATACCTGGAACAACAAAGGCAAGTCTCTGGCTGAGTGCCGGGTTCGTAGCTTGAAGTGGTGGAAGCTTGTTTTGTCGGTTGGTCGGATCTGTCCCGGTGGTGCTTCACGTCCGGTGCGGGATTGTCGTGGCTTAAGGTGGAGGCGAGTGCTTGACGTGGGGCAGGCTCTGCATTTCTGTTTGTGCCTCCAGTCCCGTCTTCAACGCCTTTTGCGTTGGTGGATTTTAATGGGGACTGCTTCGCTTAGCTGTGGTGGAGCTTGTTGGGGCTGTGGTGGAGCTTGTTGGGGCTTCCTGCTTGTTATTTGCTTCCAAAATTGATTAAAGAGTCTATCCAGCTTAGACTCAATATCCTGCCATGCTTTGCTGGTACCAGGAGGACACGCGGCTGCCGCCATATTGGGAGAGTCGCAGATGAGTATGTCAGCCTGGGTGGCTGTGCTCTGTGCGTCCATTAGCTCCAGACAGCCTCTCAGGGGTGGACCAGGATAACCCCCACCGGTCCGAGGGGGGGGGTAACGGAGCTCCTGCCGGGAAGTAGCTGCTCCTGGGCATCCCAGGATCGGGAGATCGGCCGCCTCTCCCGCCCGGTGAGCACCTCGCGACACTTGCCACGCGGAGGTAAGTAAGACTCTGTCGAGTTGCTGACCGCTATTAAGCATGTCGGGTCGGTCAGGTAGGAGCAACATTGCTGGGTCATCCCCTTCTGGGGTGAAATTCGCTTGTTGATAGCTGCTTAAAGTGAGGTATTGAGAGAGCTCACACGAAGTGCATCTTTCCTCCATGACAGCTAGGCCCCGCCCCCCGGAAGCTGCATTCTTAGTGAGAGGAGGGACAGTGTAGCTGCTGCTGATTTAATAGGGAAATCGATAGCTAGGCTAGTGTATTCAGTGTCCACTACAATCCTGAAGGACTCATCTGATCTCTGCTGTAAGGACAGCACCCCAAAAAGCCCTTTTTAGGGCTAGAACATCAGTCTGCTTTTTTTTTTCCTGTGTAATCTAATTGCAGTTGCCTGCCTGCCTGCCAGCGTGTGTGTCAGGCTCACAGCGTATACTGTGCCCACTTGCCCAGTGCCACCACTCATATCTGGTGTCACAATAGCTTGCATTTAAAAAAAAAAAAAAAACTTTTTTGACTGTAATATAATAGCAGTCAGTTTCCTTCACACATGTGCGTTTCAGGGCCTGCCAGGGCACAGTGTCACACCAGTGCAACTCATATCTGGTGTAACAGTAGTGTACATTTAAAAAAAAAAAAATAATAATTTTGACTGTAATAGATTGAATAGCAGTTAGTTGTCTGCAAGCGTGTGTGTGTCAGGCCTACAGCGTCTACTCTGCCAACTTCTGCCAGTGCACAGTGCCACTCATATCTGTTGTCACAGTAGCTTGAACGCATAGTACCACTAATCAAAAAAAAAATGACCCGCAGGGGTTGTCGTGGTCGTGGTGCTGTGATTCCCTTTGGCCCTAGAATAATGCCCAGTGTTCAGAGGCCACGTACCCTGAACTCGAGAAGTTCTGAGGACATAGTTGACTGGCTAACACAGGACACCCAATCTTCTACAGCTTCCGCTCGGAACCTTGACGCACCATCCTCCTCCAGCTTAGCTTCGGGCACCTCTCAAGTTACCACTCGCCCGCCTGCCGCCACCACCAACACTAGCACCACAGCCGCTTCACTTGATCTGTCAGAGGAGTTATTTAATCATCAGTTGGAAGAAATGAGTGATGCGCAACCATTATTGCCAGAGGATGTAGATAACAGGGATATGTCTCAGTCAGGCAGCATTACACACATGGACGTACTGTGTGATGATGATGATGATGTTGTACCCGCTGCTGCTTCCTTTGCTGAGTTGTCAGATACAAGTGAAGCGGTTGGTCAGGGCAGGTATATCACCTACACTGCGCATTGGGTATACCTGCTGACGGCTGCCAAGCATGGAATGCGTGGCTCTGTAGAGGAGTTGGTGACACCGCCACGACTTGCAGGCAGGCCTGCTGCCACCTCCTCTACGCCTCCTACTCCATCCTCTTCCATAACCTCCTCGGCTGAGTCCTCTTCTGCTGCTGCGTCTTGCTCCACATCAACGGCACCCCCCCAGCTCCCCAGGTACTATTCCACATCCCGGATACGGCAGTGGCACGCTGTCTTGGGGTTAACTTGCCTGAAAGCAGAGAGTCACACCGGATCACCACTCCTGTCCGCCCTGAACGCACAGGTGGATCAGTGGCTGACTCCGCACCAACTGGAGATCGGCAAAGTGGTTTGTGACAACGGAAGAAATTTGTTGGCGGCATTGAAATTTTTTTTCCACACAGCTGATTGGTATTGAGAATCAACATAAAAAGAGTTCTACTTTCGTCCAGCAGAACACATTTCTTCTATGGTTATCTCACAGCTTTAAACTAGCCTAATATGAGCCTCCGTGTCCTTTAATAAAATTACCTGATTTTACCAATTACATGACGTAAAGTCATGATTTTATGAAGGACACGGAGGCGAGTATTAGCCCACCCAAAGACGGGTAAGTTGTACGCTTTGTCTTCCCACCCAATATCAATGGCATGTATGGTTTGTCTGGACTTTAATGTGGGTTACCGAATACTTCTAATGATTTGTTTTTTTTGCTGGACTCATGGGGACATGTTTGATGTTATATGCCACTCTACCTCCAAAAACCGAGTGAGTGTGTGATATCACCACATAAAGGCAGCGCATTTCATTCAATAGGACCATCAAGATAGAAAAATAAGGCACTGTTAGTCAGATCCCTTTTTAAAGTCCTCATCATAGAGAGGGACTAAAAATCTTTTAGTTAGATAAAGGAAAAGAGAATAATAGTAGTTTACAGACAATGTCTATAAGTAAAATTCTATAAAGTGCGATAAATAGAGATGTCGTGAACATAAAATTTTCCGTTCGCGAACGCGAATTTCCGCAAATGTTCGCGAACGGGCGAACCGCCATAGACTTCAATAGGCAGGCGAATTTTAAAACCCACAGGGACTATTTCTGGCCACAATAGTGATGGAAAAGTTGTTTCAAGGGGACTAACACCTGGACTGTGGCATGCCGGAGGGCGATCCATGGCAAAACTCCCATGGAAAATTACATAGTTGATGCAGAGTCTGGTTTTAATCCATAAAGGGCATAAATCACCTAACATTCCTAAATTGTTTGGAATAACGTGCTTTAAAACATCAGGTATGATGTTGTATCGATCAGGTAGTGTAAGGGTTACGCCCGCTTCACAGTGACAGACCAAACTCCCAGTTTAACGCACCGCAAACAACCGCAAACAGTCCATTTGCACAACCGCATACTCCCCATTTGCACAAGGTTGGATACCAAGCTAGCCATGTCCCGTTCCTTGTCCTCACTGATGTCATTGAAGGTCTCTTCCTCCACCCAGCCACTTACAACACCAAGGGTCCCCGAAAGGTGACAACAAGCCCCCTGGGACGCCTGCTGTGTTTGGTCTTCCACCTCCTCAAAGCCACCTTCCTCCTCTGACTCCTCTTCTTCATACTCCTCTCTCTGCGTTATTATGTGTGTTAAGTAGTACTATTCTTATCAGTTTAATCCCTGTTACGTCCCCTATCAGGGGACGTGTATATGGCATCGATTTTAGGAACCGGGAGATGGAAAAAGATGCTTGGTCGGTCCTCCTACTTCAAATTTGGGGCACTGCGCGTGCAATCTAATGTGCCACCAGATAGGAGTGGTGTGTTAAGTAGTACTATTCTTATCAGTTTAATCCCTGTTACGTCCCCCTCATCAGGTCTTTTTTAGTCGAATGTATCGCCCACTGTCAGTCCCTTTGGGATCCATCCCTCATTCATCTTAATAAAGGTGAGGTAATCTAGACTTTTTTGACCTAGGCGACTTCTCTTCTCAGTGACAATACCTCCTGCTGCACTGAAGGTACTTTCTGACAGGACACTTGAAGCGGGGCAGGCCAGAAGTTCTATTGCAAATTGGGATAGCTCAGGCCACAGGTCAAGCCTGCACATCCAGTAGTCAAGGGGTTCATCGCTCCTCAGAGTGTCGATATCTGCAGTTAAGGCGAGGTAGTCTGCTACCTCTCGGTCGAGTCATTCTCTGAGGGTGGACCCCGAAGGGCTGTGGCGATGCGTAGGACTTAAAAAGCTCTGCATGTCCTCCATCAACAACACGTCTGTAAAGCGTCCTGACCTTGCCGGCGTGGTCATGGGAGGAGGAGGATTACTTTCACCTCTTCCCCTGTTAGATTCCCGTTGTGCTGTGACATCACCCTTATACGCTGTGTAAAGCATACTTTTTAATTTATTTTGGAACTGCTGCATCCTTTCCGACTTGCGGTAATTCGGTAACGTTTCAGGCACTTTCTGCTTATACCGGAGGTCTAGTAGCGTGGACACCCAGTACAGGTCGTTCTCCTTCAGCCTTTTTATACGAGGGTCCCTCAACAGGCACGACAGCATGAAAGACCCCATTTGCACAAGGTTGGATGCCAAGCTACTCATGTCCCGTTCCTCGTCCTCCGTAATCTCACTGAAGGTATGTTCTTCCCCCCAGCCACGTACAACACCACGGGTACCAGATAGGTGACAACGAGCACACTGGGATGCCTGTTGTGGTTGGTCTACCTCCTCCTCCTCAAAGCCACATTCCTCCTCTGACTCCTCTTCCTCACAATCCTCTTCCAGCATTGCCGCAGGTCCAGCAAG
The DNA here is from genome assembly GCF_036172605.1 of Pelobates fuscus. Taxonomy (NCBI): domain Eukaryota; kingdom Metazoa; phylum Chordata; class Amphibia; order Anura; family Pelobatidae; genus Pelobates; species Pelobates fuscus. Next base: position 155,418,992 of record NC_086318.1, read on the forward strand.
CGATGCTGATAAGGCTGTTTCTGGTGGTGATGGTGACCACAACTCTTCCTCTTCCTCTTCACGCTCATCTACGGCCTGATCCAGCACTCTTCGCAGGGCACGCTCCAGGAAGAAAACAAATGGTATGATGTCACTGATGGTGCCTTCGGTGCGATTGACTAGGTTTGTCACCTCCTCAAAAGGACGTATGAGCCTACAGGCATTGCGCATGAGCGTCCAGTAACGTGGATTTTTTTTTCCCAAATTCACGTTACTGGAAGCTATAGCGCCTCTAGTAGAATGAGCTCCGTAGACTTATGTGCCGATGTTAGCAGCTGACATTATCCATTTCACCCAGCATGCCAGAGTCACTGTGGATACTGGGTGATGAGGTTTCTTCAGAGCCAAAACCAGGTCCTGTGTTGTTGGTTTCCTGAATGGCTGGGTCTATAGCTCGTACTTTTTGAGGCATGCTACCGGGCAGAGGTTAGTATTGTGAGGAAAAGATGGGTAGAAGACTGAAGTGGTCTTCGACTTTGTACGTTTGATGAAAATAAACATAACACTGTTTGGAGTAAAGGAACGTGCGTCGATATCCAGAGATCGAACGTCCGACACCCTTTTACAGGAAATTAAACACCGGAGCATAGCCAATTTTGCAGATAATTTTTTGAGCGCATGAGGGAATGAGGGAAGTTGAGAATTTAATCGGGAGGCGAAGAGGTTGATGTGCATCGGGCCCCAGGAATATTGTGCGGTTCAGTCGCCAGGCACTGTTGTCCTGTAGATGCCTGGAATTCCAATCTGCTACGATGTTGGTTAATCCGGGAAGGTATTCCGCTTGTATCAATATGTTGTGATTCAGGCAGAAGTGCCAAAATTCCATTACCATGTTCGTGAGTATTGTGGATCTCGTGCCACCCAAGTGGTTGATGTAGGAAACGACAGCGATATCGTCCATGCGCAGTAGGATGGAACAATTGGTTGTGTCTCAGAGGAGGCTCCGAAGGGCAAATGACCCCGTTAGGAGTTCCAGGCCATTGATGTGAAGCTTCTTTTCCTGTGAGGACCATTTTCCACCTGTAGAGGTGGAACCACAGCGAGCAACCCAGCCGATTGTGCTCGCGTCAGATTCTATGATTGTCAGGGTACCTGTGGTCTCTACCTCCAAAAGAGGTAGAGACTTAGCTGTTCCACCATCCAAACGGTCTGATGACTCCCTTCCCCGCGGTCTATCCGGTCATGCAAGGCCGGCCGCGAGGGAGTGACTGCCTTTTACACCATCTAGGCAGGAAGTCATCATCAGGACACTCCCCCGGATCGACCTGTCAGTCAATTGCTGCAGGACCAATCAGGACGTCTCGGAGGTGTGGTTACTGCTCTGAACAGGGTATTTAACAGAGCTTCTTTCATTAGCTCATTGCCCTGTCGTGGTTCTAGCTTGTTCTAGTCACTCAGTGCTTGTGTATTCTATTATCCCTTTTGGTTTTGACCCGGCTTGTTTACCTTACTCTGCTTATCTCTGTTACCCTTGATTCGGCTTGTCTCTCGCTTACCTGTCTTCTGTTACCCTCGACCTCGGCTTGTCTTTGACCATTCTATACGGTACTACTTATGTTAGTCCGGCCATTCTAAGGTCCGGTATACGTATCTGGCTACTGTTTGTACTCTGCGTGTTGGATCCCTGTCCCGATCCTGACATTACGACAGGGCCAATGGATCCTGCAAGTACAAACAGTCAGCTGGCTTCTCCTGATCCTAGGTTTGAAGCCATGGATCACAGAATGGATCAGATGGCGCTTGCGCTACAGGCTCTATTATCTCATGCCAATAACCCACCAGAGGAGATACGTAATACCCCTGTTTCTCCTGTCAGTTTAGGTCTAGAGGTAGCCACAGTGGGTGCTTCTTCTCGCATTACCCCCCCAGTACGCTATGGTGGGGCTCCTGAGAAGTGTCGTGGTTTTTTAAACCAAATTAGTATCCACTTTGAATTGCAACCCCGCTCTTATCCTACAGATAGGGCAAAGGTAGGATTTATTATCACCCTACTTATTGAGAAAGCTCTGAGATGGGCCAACCCACTATGGGAGAACGATAACCCATTAGTGTATAACTATAACACATTTGTAGCTGCTTTTAGAAGAACATTTGATCCTCCAGGTAGAAAGGTTAATGCAGCCAGATTACTGTTGCGCCTGAGACAGGAGAACCGAACAATGGTGGATTATGCACTAGAGTTCAGGTCTCTGGCGTCAGAAGTCAAGTGGAATGAGCAGGCGTATATGGATGTATTTTTGAATGGCCTATCTGAAGTAATCCTTGATGAGGTTGCTACCAGAGAACTCCCTGAGAATTTAGAAGATTTAATTTCGTTCATCTCTCGTATAGATGAACGTTTAAGAGAGAGACAGAACACTCGAGAGAGGAACAGGAGACCTTCTTTTAGGTTAGCCCCCGCTTTTCCAAGTCCTGACTCCACGGTATCTTTGCTTCCTGAACCTATGCAGATAGGTTATACCCGCCTCTCTGAGGAGGAAAGACAGTACAGGAGAAGAGAGGGTTTGTGTATGTATTGTGGAGCCAAGGGTCATTTACTCTCGAACTGTCCTAACCGTCCGGGAAACGCTCGCACCTAAGTCTCTCTAGAGGACAAGCCTTGGGTGTTTCTATTTTGTCCTCTACTCCTAATTATAAAGATCACAGGCTTCTGCTACCAGTTTCCTTAACTTGGGAGAAGGAAGTAGTAAGGGCTATGGCATTGATAGATTCCGGTGCTGCTGAGAATTTTATCGACCAAGCCTTTGCTATTAAGAACAATTTCCCATCCCAGCTAAGGGAGACACCCTTGGCCGTTGAGGCCATAGATGGTAGACCACTACTAGACCCTGTTATCTTTCGTGAAACCATACCCATTAGTTTAAATGTTGGTATCCTACACGTGGAGAATTTATCTCTTTTGCTCATTTCATCCCCTTCCGTTCCCATAGTTCTGGGGTACCCATGGTTGAAGAAACATAACCCTATTATCGATTGGGAGTTAGGGGAGATACTCTCGTGGGGCCAGGGTTGCCAGGATAGGTGTTTATGCAAGGTTTCTCCATTAGCTAATGTTAACATACCTGAGACTCCTATTCAGTCCACAGAAAGACAGATACCAGACCTTTACCTAGACTTAAAGGCAGTATTTGACAAGAAGAATGCCGATTCTTTGCCGCCACACAGGCCATTTGATTGTAAAATTAAGCTTCTACCTGGGACTATGCCTCCGAGGGGCCATGTATATCCTTTGTCTGTTCAGGAAAACTTGGTTCTAGAGGAGTATATTCGGGAGAATTTAGAAAAGGGATTCATTAGGAGGTCTTCTTCCCCGGCCGGGGCTGGGTTCTTTTTCGTTAAGAAAAAGGATGGCACGCTGAGACCTTGTATCGATTACCGAGGCTTGAATAAAATAACTGTCAGAAATGCCTATCCTATTCCACTTATTACCGAGTTATTTGATCGTCTTAAGGGCTCCAAAATCTTCACCAAGTTAGATCTCAGAGGGGCATATAATTTGGTGAGAGTCCAGCAGGGACACGAGTGGATGACGGCGTTCAATACTCGGTACGGTCACTATGAATACACAGTTATGCCGTTTGGACTTTGCAATGCTCCTGCAGTATTTCAGGATCTGATTAATGAGGTACTTAGGGAGTTTCAACATGATTGTGTCATTGTCTACCTAGACGACATACTGATACACTCTAGGGAGATTGAGACTCACCATAGACAGGTCAGAGCGGTATTACAGAAACTTCTGCAACATGGTCTATACTGTAAATTGGAAAAATGCAGCTTTGATCAGTCTCAGATAGATTTTCTTGGTTACGTGATTTCTGGGGAAGGTTTTAAGATGGACCCTGACAAACTCCAGTCTATTTTAGATTGGCCATTACCTAAGGGACTCAAGGCTATTCAGAGGTTTATTGGTTTCTCCAATTATTATAGGCGCTTCATTAAGGGTTACTCGTCTATTATTGCGCCCATTACCAATATGACCAAACAGGGGGCAGAAACTAAGACGTGGTCTCCTGAAGCTCTCGCTGCTTTCAAGAGGCTCAAAGAACTTTTTGCTTCTGCTCCAATATTAGTCCATCCTGATACGACTTTGCCGTTTCTACTCGAGGTCGATGCCTCTGAGACAGGAGTAGGTGCTGTTCTGTCACAAAGATTAGCGGTAGATAAACCATTACACCCGTGTGGTTTTTTTTTCCAGGAAACTTTCTGGGGCTGAGAGCAGATATGACATCGGAGACAGGGAACTGTTAGCAGTCATTAAAGCCTTAAAGGAGTGGAGACATTTGTTGGAGGGGACCCTACACCCTATTACGATTTTGACAGACCACAAAAACTTGTCATATATTGGGGAGGCTAAGCGTTTATCCTCTAGACAAGCTCGTTGGTCCTTATTCCTGACTCACTTCAATTATGTACTGACTTACAGACCTGGTTCTAAAAACTCTAAAGCCGATGCATTATCTCGCCACTATGAACCTTCTACTGTACCTGAACCAGTTCTTTCTTCTATAGTTCCGAAGTGCAATATCATTGCTAATACGAATCTCAGGATTCATTCTCCATTACTGGCCGAGATCATTAAGTTGCAACATCTCGCACCTAAACAGACCCCTGCGGGTCGTCATTTCGTTCCTCCTGCTTTTCAACTGGAACTTTTACAGTGTTTACATAATAGCAAGATGGCGGGACATCCTGGTATTCGCAAAACTTACGCCTTGATCTCTAAGGACTTCTGGTGGTCTACTTTACGGAGGGATGTTGAGGAGTTCATCGCTGCATGTGAAGTTTGTACTAAAACCAAACAACCCCATACGCTTCCATGTGGACTCCTGCAACCCTTGGAGGTTCCAGAGAAACCATGGTCCTGTTTGGCCATGGACTTTATTGTCGATCTACCTATCTCTAAAAGACAGACTGTTATCCTCACCGTGGTTGACAGGTTTACTAGGATGGCACACTTCATTCCCCTGCCTAAACTTCCGTCTTCTCCCGAATTGGCAGAGATATTCGCCAAGGAGATTTTTCGCCTACATGGGATACCCTCTCAAATTGTATCGGACAGAGGCTCCCAATTGGTTTCCCGCTTTTGGAGGTCCTTCTGCTCTCAACTTGGTATTAAATTAAACTTTTCTTCTGCCTATCATCCTCAGTCTAACGGAGCTGCTGAACGTACCAACCAGAAAATTGAACAACATTTACGATGCTTTGTTTCTGAACACCAGGATGATTGGGTCGGTTTGATTCCTTGGGCGGAGTTTGCACACAACAATCTCGTTTGCGATTCTACTCATTCAAGCCCCTTCTTCATGAATTATGGTTTTCATCCGTCTATTCTTCCTTCGGATTCTCCTTCCCAGGGGGTGCAGTCGGTTGATGTTCATGCTGCCAATTTGAGGAAGTTGTGGGATCAAACTCGACAAATCCTTGTGCACAACTCTATGTTGGTCAAGAAACACGCTGATAAACGTAGAAGGGCGGCTCCGGTCTTTGTTCCAGGTGATAGGGTATGGCTGAGCACGAGGAACATCCGTTTAAAAGTGCCCTCCATGAAGTTCGCTCCTCATTATATTGGACCCTACAGGGTGCTGACCCGTATCAATCCGGTTGCGTATCGTTTAGCTCTTCCTAATACCTTACGCATTCCGAACTCGTTTCACGTTTCATTGCTGAAACCACTCATATGTAACAGATTTTCCTCCACAATAGCCCCTCCTCGCTCCGTTCAGGTGGAGGGTCAGGAGGAGTATGAGGTCAACTCTATTATTGATTCTCGAATCTCCCGGGGGAGAGTACAATATCTGGTTGATTGGAAGGGATATGGTCCTGAGGAGAGGAGTTGGGTACCTCAGGAGGATGTTCATGCTCCCCGTCTCCGCAGGGCGTATCACTCTCGCTTCCCATCTCGTCCCGGTTCATTCCGCCCGGTGGGCGTATCTGAGAGGGGGGGTACTGTCAGGGTACCTGTGGTCTCTACCTCCGAAAGAGGTAGAGACTTAGCTGTTCCACCATCCAAACGGTCTGATGACTCCCTTCCCCGCGGTCTATCCGGTCATGCAAGGCCGGCCGCGAGGGAGTGACTGCCTTTTACACCATCTAGGCAGGAAGTCATCATCAGGACACTCCCCCGGATCGACCTGTCAGTCAATTGCTGCAGGACCAATCAGGACGTCTCGGAGGTGTGGTTACTGCTCTGAACAGGGTATTTAACAGAGCTTCTTTCATTAGCTCATTGCCCTGTCGTGGTTCTAGCTTGTTCTAGTCACTCATTGCTTGTGTATTCTATTATCCCTTTTGGTTTTGACCCGGCTTGTTTACCTTACTCTGCTTATCTCTGTTACCCTTGATTCGGCTTGTCTCTCGCTTACCTGTCTTCTGTTACCCTCGACCTCGGCTTGTCTTTGACCATTCTATACGGTACTACTTACGTTAGTCCGGCCATTCTAAGGTCCGGTATACGTATCTGGCTACTGTTTGTACTCTGCGTGTTGGATCCCTGTCCCGATCCTGACAATGATGAGATCAGGGGTGGTTCTGAAGATTGCCCTGCCGTTCCATGCTTCCATGTGTTGAAGCCACCATGCAAGTTCCTCTTTTGCTGAGCAATCAAGAGGAACAGAATCTGAGTAAGATTGACCCAAGCATAGGTGTGTGGCCTTAAGTTGTTGCAGGGCTCTGTAGTGGAGGGATCCTGTTAAAAATCGCCTGTATGAGGCAGAGAGAAGGCCGATTATCCTTGCGAGTTGTTGCAGGGTCAAGACTGGTAGTTCCTGCGTCCGCCGGATTTCCTTCTTGATGAGTTTCATTCTTGTGGTAGGTAAACGGAGCGTTCCGTAAATTGCATCTATATTGAATCCCAAGAACTCTATGGTGTGGGAAGGATGCAGGATTGACTTGTCCCAGTTGTTTAGGAAACCTAGGTTTTGAAGGAGGGACAGCTTCCAGGAGAGTAGCTGAGTGTCGTGGACCATGATTAGCATGTCGTCAAGGTATATGATCATATGGACACCCCTGCTGCGAAGGAGGGCGACCACCGGCTTCAGCAACTTGGTGAGACACCACAGGGCTGAGGACAGGACGAACTAGAGGCATCGGAAGCGCCACGTAGTCTTTTCCCATTGGAATTGAAGTAGGTGTTGACACTCTTTGGCGATCGGAATTGTGAGATACACATCCTGGAGATCGAGTTTCCCCATCCAATCTCCCAGTCTTAGGAGGTCCTGGAGGCAGTGTATCATACAGTGTATGTAGTTAAATGATGGTATGTGACAAAGGCGTTGAGGGGTCGAAGGTTGATTACCGGTCTCATACCCCCACCTTTCTTGGGTACCAAGAATATGTTACTTAGGAAACCGGGGGCGGTAGCCAGAAACTGGTAAATCGCACCTTTTTCTTTTAATGTGCGAATCTCTTCTGATACTAGACTTTTGTCTCGTGGGGAAAAACCAAGCTGATGTGGTAGTGAGAATTGGATCGGTTGTTGTACAAATTCGATGTGATAACCTAGAATGGTCTCTAGGACCCAAACATCTGATGTTAGTTTGTGCCATGCATCGAGAAAATGGGATAATCTGCCCCCCACATATGATAGAGAAAGGGTGTGTGATGGAAAATAACACCATAAGGCCAACAGCCATAGGGGGATCCCGTGGTTCCACGTGGTTGCCACGACCTGCCCCTGGTCGGAAGGAATGCTGAAGGTACTCTGGGTTCCGGAGGTTGGAACCTCGTTGTGGCGGAGCCTCGGTGGCCCATCCGTGTCCTTTAATAAAATTGTGTTTTACTCCCTCCTGTTTACTTTTCCACATTCCTTGTAGTTCAGTGAAAGAGTATGTAGTCTGCACCTCCAGAGAGTGCAGACTACAAAACATTCTTCTGGTCCGGTGCACACATAGTGAGCCAGAGAGTTGCCATAGTAACTTGGTGGCAGAGCTCGGACTACCTTACCAAGTGTGTGCTGTGCTAAGTTAACTAGATTGCCATATTTTTAAATAGCGGTTTTGCAAGGTGGGCATAACTCCATGACCCTTTACTAATAGTGTTAAGTATAAACAACATATATACACCAGTAAGAATCAAAAACCCTTAGTGCAACATATACTTAATTAAATATACGCGGATATCACAACGCAGTATATAATGCCTGAAACAGAACAAAAAACAAAAACATGTTTAGCAGAAGGATGGGGTTGAAATGTCACTCACATGACCTATAGTCATACCAGGCAAAGTAAAAAGGGCTCAAAGTTGCCACTTATGGCTACAGGATCCACTTTTCAAAATCTGGGATACAGAACATTAGATGGTTCCACCAGAAATATATTTTATTGGTACAAAATACATTAAAAGCAAACAACATATACATAAAAGATCTCTGGGTACTATACTAGAGTGGTAGTGGAAATATCAAAATTATATAGTCCAACATAGGTACCACTCACTACCTTCCAGTAACAGAGTAGATAAGTATGATAAAAAGAAAATGCATTTGGCTGAAGAACCTTCTTCCAGTGCTGTTCAAGAATAGTGATCTTTCCTTGGTAGTTCTGCCACTGCCTCTGTGGCTCCGCCCTACCCATTTCTCATGTGACCAATGCCACCATAAAGGACCGGGTCTATTCCAGTGTGCTATTTAGGATTACTACCATGTAACTGTAGTTATTCCGGCATGCTGTCTACTTTAATTTATTTTACAAAGGAAAAATACTTGCATATGAAGAAATTGTCACAAAATAAAAATAAATAAAAACCAGAAGATTAACAAATCATCTGCTATCAACCTCTGATACGGATTCTGATGGCTCAATGACTCAATGACTCAAGCTAGAAACTTGGCAGAATCTTCAACTCCTCTTCTTCCAGCTATATCCTCCAGACCTACTTCTTCCATTGTACCGGAAAGGCTTACAACATTAAAGCCTATGTTAAATCATAAACTTTATGATATTAAACTTTCCATTGGCAACAATTTTAAGCTTTCCATTAATAGCAAAAAATTACAGCACAAACTGTAACATTTGCATGCCCTGGAACAAAGAAAAAGTAATCAAGAGGATCACTCTTCACCACTATGTATAAGAGCACTGTAACAAACTCCATTCCCTGGTGTTCAGTTGTCCGTACCCCCTTGTTCGTCTCCCTAATGGACGGTGTGTGGTCCCCCCTTTTATAACTCCTCGAACGCGATCTCCCCTGGCTGTTAACCACAAATTGGTGATTAACGGGAGTGCTTTGCTTTGGTGGGCACTGTTTGTATAACCGAACGCATGTGGGTCCAGTGCATGGTGGCCATTTTGTCTTCCGAACGCAGGCAGAGGTACCTGGTTGAACGCCTGGAACTATTTTCGGCCTTGTGTATCTGCGAACCCGGGCAAAGATTGTACCGCTGCCTGTCCCACTTCCCGACCGACTAGACGAACGGCGTTCAGGACCTAGGATCTACCGAACAGGGGGGCGTTGGCTCCCTAACAGCCAGGGGGAGCATTTGTCGGTGTTTGTGTGAGAACCCCCGAAAGATAACCGGTCGTTGTCTTGTTTTCTATGGAACTATTTTGGGGCACCATCTCGTGGCCGACTGGTCAAAACTTCATTCAAATGGCGTTCCCAAACCAACGAAGGGATCTGAGCGCTAAGTCGACTAAGTGGGCGCTCAGACCCAAGTTATTCGGTGATATGGCTTTCATGGGGTTCCTATGTTATTGAAATGTATTTTGTGATAAATTTTAATATTGTATGTTTTCCTGTATCTGAGAGATAATTGAGTTATATAGTTTTCTCAATTATCTCTCAGAAAGAGAGACTTCTGGGAGAAAAACCCTTGAATTTTGGATGTGGAGATCCCATGTTAGGAGTCAGTGCATAAAAGTGGTATGTGGCCAGAATAAAATCAGTTGTACTCCCAGAACTGTGTGTTGCCCAGTTACTGGGGAGGAGGCGAGCTATTCGTTTGGCTATTTCTTGTTCCCGAATTTCTAATCCAAGCAGAGGGAGAGTCCTGGCTCTCCAAAGGAAGGCAGCACTAGCACCAGATCCAGACCAGTTATTATCCACATTTTAAACTTTGCTGACAAAAACAACCATACTGCACAGTTTGCAACATTATGTATCAAGACCATAAAGTTCTATTTTTCCAGGACAGTTCAGCTAAAGTAACAAGCCTAAGAAAGGAATATGTCCCGATTTGCATGCCTATTACAGTTGCAATCTACAGCTAAGTTCCATTTCACCCACCAAAAATCAAACCATGGATTATCTGGCTGTTGTAAGAGCAACACTCAAAAAGTATGACATTACCTAAATTTCTTCAACAGCTAAACCTTCATTCTACAAGTGAATTAGTACACTGCTTCCTTTTGTGGTTTCTAATGAGACTGACCAGTGTAGTTTTCACATATTTTTTTTTTTTTTTAAGCCAAGCTTCTTCATGTCCATCTTTTAGTGTACTTCCTACATTCACAACATAAATGTATAAATCTTCTTTCAGAGGAAATATGTTTTTTAAGCGGTTGGTGATGAATGATCCTTTAGACGGTGCCTGTCATTTTCTTCCTAAAATTAGGATGCAAGGGGGAAGGCTTTAGCTTTTTGTTGATGATTCCTATACCTCTATCATGGCTGAGACCGCCTTTATTAATGTATATTATCATCTAAGAAAAAATTTGGTTTTATAAGAATAATCCAGAGACTTTGAATCTAATGTGGAGTTGTCTAAGCATTCTGAGATGGAATCCTCAACTTTACATTTTCTTTTCTTGCTCTTCTGGACAATCAAATGAGGAGGTTTTATTTTGTTGTGTGTATACGGTTTCTTAATCTGTGTTTTGTACTACTGAGAAGTACAAGTTCCTGGTGTGCCCGAAATTCAGTTCAGACTGTAGACCTGCAGACATATGTCCACGGATGTCTACTGTACACTCAATTGAAACCAGTAAAACATTTGAAAAAAATCTGCTCTTTAGGTTTCATCAGCAGCTTTCTTTATTCATGGGTTGTGTAACTTTTATTTGGGTCTATCAGACAATGACTAATTGCAAATGGAGGAAGCTAAAATGCTTGGATTTAGCCCACCCTTTGCCTTTTTCCACTGGATTTTGGTTTATTGGACATACATAAAAGCACAGGAAAAGTACAACATAATATTAAACACAAGAACAAATAGGTTACATTATTAAGTGTATAAAATACTACTTTCATACCATAATAAGCCTCACAGTATGTTGGAAGGAGCACACAAATAACTTTCTTACATACATCAGGCCTCAAAATCATTGCTGGGTTTAAATAGCGATGGAAAAAGATTTCTGGTTTGAATTTGGGGCCAAAGCACCCAGAAAGCTTGACTGAAGTGTGTAGCATCCTGCAGTGGAACACAATGTCACCTGGACTTGTGTTCCATTGAGGAAGCAGCCCAGCGCTCACCTACATGCCATTTCATCACTTCTAGCACCCGAAGCAGACTTTAAATTCTCTCCAATACTAGGCTGCCTGTTCTGCAGAAGATAGAGCCTGAAGATCCCTCAGGTGTCTACTGCCTATATCTGCAAGGGGGGGAAAAGAAAAAAAAAACCATACTATATTGCTTACTTGTCCCAAAAATTGACTATATTGCATTGTGATTATCCTTTCATTCATTATTATGCTCACACCTAACTGGGATCCAGAGTAGTTTACACTTTTTTTTTGTTTGTTTTTAACCAGTTTGGCCACAAACATTCAAATGCCTTGATAATCAAGCAAATTAGGTTAGACCTGCCAATAGTAAGGAGTGTATTTATTAATGCAACATGTTTACTGAAAAGATAGACATAGCCATGTTAAGTAACACATTATTGGCTTCACACAGTGAATTACAGTGAATCTACCCATTACCAGCCCACTGTCATACCAGAATATTTGTCAAAGGTAAGACTCTGATAGACCCGATTCATGGATTATGGATGCAAGCATTCACATTAGTATCTACTACACTACATTGTTACTCTTAAAAGACACTCCAAAATATATGCTTCTTCAATATGTAATGGTACGTGAACTTCCATTTAATGTGCCCCTCAACACGGTTGATTATAAGTGCAGTGATTCCTACAGATTGAAAAGCTTTCCCCATTATGTCAAGTGCCAACGGCAGCAAAAGTGATGCATATATTAAAGTGAACTTGTCATGCATAAGTTGCATGGATATGTAATGAAAACCGTGGAAGGATGCAATAAAATAAATAAATTACGGAAAGTTGAAGGCCATGCATGTTAATGCACAAAGATAGAATGTGAACTCACAAAAGCAAGTAATACGTCAAGCTGTGTGTATGAGAAATAGATCTATAAGGTATGCTATTTAATGCCTTTAGACTATTGTTATACAGATGGAATGAAGTTGTTGTAATACATCTTTTTTATCCATTTGGAGATAAAAGTATGATGATATTTGTTAGAGCAGGGGTAGGCAACCTTTTGCTAGCATTATGGCTATAAGAGCAGTAAAGGAAATGCCAAAGTTTGCCTACCACTGTGCCAGAGGTTTTTCTTGTTTGTGCGATATAAGTTAAAAGAACACATCATAGTTAACAGAAAAGTATCATCCAAAGCAAGGGGGGCAGGGAACTGTCATAGTTCATGTATATTTACCCTTATCTCACCGAGTTTTAGGAATTGAAACCATGGATAAAATCCTACTGGTTTACAAATTAAATAAAATCTTCACTTTTAAACCAAAAGAAATGCAATTAAAACAGCCACATATACACCAGAGCAAATATTCACCACTCTGTTTTATTTTTTTTTAGCTCTTCTATGCCATTTAAAAATAACATTAAAAAAACAAAAAGGAAAATAAAAAACAAAAAAAAAACACAAAAAACAAGAAAACAGAAAAGAAAAACATCAAAAGAAGTCAACAGTTTCATCCTGTGTTCTGTCCCAGGTAACCTGTTCCAGTAATTAAACATGAACTTTACAACATCTTTCCAATGGATGTAGACAGACCAGAATCTAGTGGGTTAAGAAAAAAAATCCCACTGTCCAGTTCTGGAATGTACTACTTCAACTGTCTCTGCTCCATACCCAGGAATTAGGGCTAACTGGAAAGGCATGCATTTCGCTGGCATACTTTCAAATATAAAACCACCAAAAATGGAAGCGGATCTTCAAAGTTATTGCTTGGAGGCAGAACATTATGGGTCACCTTTAGCCTTGGTAAAGCCGAAACGTTTGGCCTTAAAGCCATTCAGGTCCCAAGAAAAACTGCATGTGCAAACAAATGCTAATGAAAGGTGGAGGGGGTAGGGGTAAATAGAGCTTCTGAATTAATCTATACATTGCAATATAGTTTGGGTTAGGTTTAACCTGATGTTAGGCAAGAAAAAATATCTTTAAAACATCACTTTACACTACCGGGAAAAGCAATTAAAATCTGATAAAACGGACATCCTGATTGGTTTATAAATGATCAGTCACTTTGTACTGAAAACTGGAGTTAGCTGGCTACATGTCACGTCTGGCTGCTACAACAACGCAAACATTAATCAGAACTCCTATATTCCTGAACCACTTTGCAAGGCAGGTATTTTCAGGAGAAGCAGCATTTGAGTTGCTATTTTAATCATTACAAAGTCACCATTTCAAAAAAGGGTTCAGGGTGTACTTAAATACCATTAAATACCATTAAAGTAAAACCTCAAATAGAAAGTGTAAAAATGCATAGAAGTCTGGAATTCGTTCAGGCCTATTACATGCTCTGTACTTCCAGAAAAAAATGAAAACATCTGTGTGTAGATATAGATTTACATAAGTACACACTTCCCAATTGGCACCTTTCTACTCTCCAATTGCTAGGCATAGAAAGTTCTGTTGTTGGGGTTTGAAAGATCCCCTCCTGAGTGTTATAGGCTGAGAGAGGAGTTTACTTGTCTCCTTCTCAGTGCAAACATTCCTTGCATTCTGTCTCTCTGTCCTGATCAGTGCAAGGCACAGTCTGGACAGATTTAGAGCCAGTTTGACGATAGAGACTAGCAGTTATGCTGTCACATTAACATCCCTGAGAGAGTTGGGGCCTTGTGTGCAAAGTTCAGAGGTCAGGACTGGCAACATGTCTGATTGCACCACCACGGAGCCTCCCTGAGTCAGGATCTGCTGGATTGTTTTGCGCAGGTTTGGATGTAACCTGCTGTGCGTCTGATAGAATATTTCCAGGGCACACGACTTCAGTGGTCCAGCGCTGAGATCCTCATACAGAGGGATGGTATACATCCTAGATGTCTAGGAGAAAAGACAACAATACAATATAATCAACAAGTTGTGCAACACATGTATTCCTTTATTATAGCACTCAACTATTAGTGATTGAAGGTAGGAACTTCAAAAGTAAATGGGTGGAAGATATAGAACACCTAGGTGTTGGCAATATGTCTTTTGCATACACAGAATGGATCTCACACTTCAAATAGCAAATTTACCAATGGTCTCATGTCCTTGTAAACACTGAATGTTTAATGCATTGTAGCTTTGATCATAGTCAATGTGTAAATATTTATTTTATTTATTTATTATTGCCATGTATATAGCGCCAACAGATTCCGTAGGGCTTTACAATATTATGAGAGGGGATTTAACTATAAATAGGACAATTACAAATATACTTACAGGAACAATAGGTTGAAGAGCAAAGTGGTTTGGAGAAAAAAAAAAAAAAATACAGCAGGATGTCTGTTCAGCTTGCAGAATGAAGAAGTTGCCTTGTTTAAGTTACAGAAGATATCAATGAAGCTTATTGACCTTGGTGCAGATACATATGGGACAGAGTTGGAACTTACCTGGAAGAGGAGAAAGTGGCGTACTTGAGGCAGGTCTGACTGAAAGTTGTTCCGCACCACAATCTGCAACCAGCGTATCCTGATCTCTGTGTTCATAGTGGCAATATCATCAGAATAACACAGAGCCAGATGCAGCATTACCTCTAAAGATACAGGAAACAGGAAATATTACATACACACAAACATTTTTATTCGAAGTCAGGGAAAAGGTATGTATGCAGATTCCATAGCTGCCCTTCAAAGCAACCACCAATACGTTCCATTACATTTTAAGGAGAATTAATTTTTATGCAGACATATCATTAAAAAAATACATTTTCTTCAGATGTAGTTTATAGATCTTATTCTTGTTAAGCAATTTTCTACGATCCCAGATACAACTGGGTATAAACCAAAATATTTCCAATGCACATGTCACAATGAGTACTCTACACACTGCTTACCTGGTTGTAATGGAGACCTGTCTAGAAGCCTGTCCAAGAACAGCACAGTCTGGAAGGTTTGCCATTCAGCAATATTGGCATACGTTGTTGCAGCTTCAACATCCAATGGATCTGTCAACCAGAGCTCACTTAGTGCTTCCACTGGAGCAGTGTATACAGATCCCTGAGAAAGATCTGGCTGCGCCAAAGGAGGTCCAGGGGCAGTCAACCAACGCTCAAACTCCAGGTCTGGATATGTTGTGGAAAGAACAAAAAAATAAAAGTGAAGTCTCAGATACATATTACATATTCAGTTTGCTATTAATTCCTTATCTCCAAACTCACCAACGTTCTTCTCTGTCCCATCTCCTCTTAATTGCGGGAAAAAGCCAAGATAGGATTCCAGGAGATCACGAGCTAAAACACTGCGGAACTTAAATTTCTCAATGTAATCCTTTAAAAAGAGCAAGAGGAGAAACTAATGTTGTGATGAAAAATATAAAGATAAAACAAAGTAACTGTGTCTCAGTAGTACCTTGGTAGGGATCGATTGTGGGGGGGATTTTGGAACTGTATGAGTGACAAACCACTAAAAAGGCATGCAGTGTTTCAGATTACCTACCCTGAGGAAGGCGTCAAAAGTGTCTTGATCCCCACATAATTGGGATAAATAGTGCACAAAGCAGAAGCCCTTCTCATAGGTGAATAAGTTCATGAGGTTACTGGGGTTCACACCTACACATGGGAAAGAAGGGAAATACAATTTGCATAATCCATATCCAGACTGCAAAGCAAGATTACTTCATGAGAACGCACTGAAAAAGCAACATTTGGGGACCTTTCACACCCCCCCAAACAACATGTTTCCCTACAGATGATCAAACAGGTGGTTTTGGAAAAAAAAAAAAAAAGTGAAGGAAATTATGTACCGTATATACTCGAGTATAAGCCGACCCGAATATAAGCCGAGGCCCCTAATTTTACCCCCAAAAAACTGGGAAAACTTATTGACTCGAGTATAAGACTAGGGTGGAAAATGCAGCAGCTACTGGTAAATTTCTAAATAAAATTAGATCCTAAAAAAATTATATTAATTGAATATTTATTTACAGTGTGTGTGTGTATGAGTGCAGTGTGTGTGTGTGTGTGTGTGTGTGTATGAGTGCAGTGTGTGTGTTTATATGAGTGCAGAGTGTGTGTGTATGTGTGTATGTATGAGTGCAGTGTGTGTGTGTGTATGTATGAGTGCAGTGTGTGTGTGTGTGTATGTATGAGTGCAGTGTGTGTGTGTGTGTATGTATGAGTGCAGTGTGTGTGTGTGTGTGTGTGTATGTATGTATGAGTGCAGTGTGTGTGTGTGTGTGTGTGTATGTATGAGTGCGGTGTGTGTGTATGTATGAGTGCGGTGTGTGTGTATGTATGAGTGCGGTGTGTGTGTGTGTGTGTATGAGTGCAGTGTGTGTATGAATGCAGTGTGAGTGTGTGTGATGCAGTGTGTGTTTGTGTATGTGTTGCAGAACCTTGGTGGGGGTGGGCATTTTTATTAATTATTTTAATATATTTTTTTTTTTATAAATATTGTTTTATTAATATATTTTTTTTCGTCCCCCCTCCCTGCTTGATACATGGCAGGGAGGGGGGCTCTCACTCCCTGGTGGTCCAGTGGCATTGGCAGTTCAGTGGAGGGGGGCTGGCAGAGAGCGTTTACTTACCTCTCCTGCAGCTCCCTTCTCCTCCGGTCCGGTCAGCTCCCTCTGCAAGTCCCAGTGTAAGTCTCGCGGCCACGCTATGACCACGCGGCTCTCGCAAGACTTACACTGGGAGCTGACCGGACCGGGGCGAAGGAGAAGGGAGCTAACAGGAGCGGTAAGTAAATGCTCCCTGCCAGTCCTCCTCCTACACAGCCCCTTGTCTGTATTATGGCAATGTAAATTGCCATAATACAGACATTGACTCGAGTATAAGTCGAGTTGGGATTTTTCAGCACAAAAAATGTGCCGAAAAACTCGACTTATACTCGAGTATATACGGTACCTGATAATCTTATAGAGTAAATGTAATAAAACAGATGACTGTTTGTTCCAGTTCTAGTCTATGAGCCTGATAAGGCCGTCTAAAATGAATTTTGTACTTCTATTTTTGTTGGTTTAAAAACCATTATAAAACGTTGAAGAAAGCATTCGCTGTGTGCGATCACACTCAGTATGTTCACCCTATTTCACTAATTAAGAGCAATCAAGGGTATATAATTTTGGACCAGATACCTGTAAGGTGACTCAGCACCCTCTATATTCTTTCTTTACAGATCCACAGAAAAAAATGAATACAAAAACAAAAAAAACAAAAAAAATACAGTTGTAAGCAATAGGTTGGAAAACCTGAACCATAAAAAAAATTATTTTGCAGATTTTGCCAAGGGAAAGGAAGTTAGCACATTCTCTGCAGTGAACAAACATATTGGCATTATTATTGAAGTGAAGTGAGAAGAAAACGACGAGCTGTCGCCCGATGCGGTGTTATCACACACCGAAACGCGCGTCGGGCGACAGCTCGTCGTTTTCTTCTCACTTCACTTGTACGCTCAGCCCCTGACGAAGGTGTTATCACACACCGAAATGCGCGTCGGGCGACAGCTCGTCGTTTTCTTCTCACTTCACTTATGCACTTTTTTTGCACTATGGGCTTTTAGACCCATTTCTTATCTTGTAGTGTTATTCCTAGCTAGTATAGGTTATGGTTGACTAGGCAGGTGACTATTATTTAGATTCAGACTTAGTTTAGAACACCCTCGAAGGTGTTTCCATGAGACTAGGGACTAGTTCAGAGGCTTTTTTAGCAGGGTATTTTCCCCATTATTTTTCAACCCCTCCACCACTGGTTACAAGCTAAACTATAGACACAAATAGGATTGTCTGATGCTTTGGGATACATATCACTTTATCTCATTTCATTGATATATTCAGCACAAATCATTGTGTCTTCTGTATCTCCTGCCTGCACCAACATATTTATAGGGATGTGTTCACTCCCCCAATAGGTATGAAATAGGTATTTTGAACTACCATTCTTTACTATAAGATTGAATTCTTCCTTTTCGGGGTGGGATTTTTCGATATAGTGTCTCTTTGTTATTTTTCAAGATATAATTAAGATTTATTCCCATTATTAGTGTTACAAAGGGCACTAGCAATTTTATTTTAATTGTCAATTTTTTCTTTCATTGCCAGTTTAGGAACGCCCTTAGGGGATTCCTCTTTTTTTTTTTTCGTTTAAGTTTACTAAATGTATCTGGGTACAAGCCCTTTGGTGGGACTGGCACCATCAACTGACCACACTCCTTTGTCTTTTCCTTTTATACCTTCTTTATTCTATCTTTGAAGGCAATTGGCAAAGACAAGGTAGTATCTGTTTATTTATAATTTATTTTATTTGTCAGTTTAGTGTGCCATCCCCTTTTTTGTTCACAGTTTGTATTCACATAATTTTCATGTACTGAAGTTTATGATGTGCAACAGGGTTTCCCCCCTCAGAGGATGCATAGATGTATATAATGACTCTTTTCAAAAAAATACCCTTTGAAATATATTTGTTTCCTTTTGTTTTGGAGTGTGCATGGTTTCCTAGCTGTAGATTGTAAAACCTTGAATTTGAGCTATAGGTTTATTCCACTGTAATTTAAGTGTTTCTCTTCAAGTGATCCTATATATATTATTTATTTATATATTTATTTTTTAACAGTCCAGAAAGGGCTTTAATTTAACATCACATATGAAAATCTAACAACATTAAAATGTAAAAAAAATAAAAAAATAAAAAGGGGGGGGGGGGGAATTGCATGAAAACAAATCCATAAAACAAACTTTTTTGTTGTTTATAATAATTTTTAAACAATTAGTGCAACTAATTAAAAATAACTCATAACAGATTTATATATTAGTCCTGATTATTAAATGCCTTATAAGTGTAGTACCTTAATACATTTTTGATTGTCAAACGTATACCAACCCCCCCACTAACGCTATACCAACCATATCACTTACTCAATACTACACAAACTATATAACTACCCTAAACTATCTTTAACCCATACCTTATCTCAACACGAAGTGTAAACCTACACTACTCTTATCTCTAAATCTAACCCCGTCCCCACCACTAACTCCAAAGCTAAGGTAACCCACTGCCAATATCAATTCTGATATTAGAAATGGAGGATTACAATTAAAATTTGCTGTAAACTAAATTCCTAAACAGAAAAGGTAGTTCATGCATGTTTACATTACTCTGGTGTCTGTGCTGCAATAAACTGCTGATTTGCAAATAAAGCCAGATGCTCGACCGGAGTGGTTTTACTCATAACAGGAAGTAATTTTATTTTTTTTGCCAGTAAGCAGTAACCTATTTCCCATTTCCAGTAACCCATTTTACATTGCTACAGATTTTTTACAAAGCTGCTCCTATGCATACCATGTCTGATATTAAATACAGGATTTTAGCAAGCATTCTGTTTTTCAATGCAATCATAAAACACAATACTGCATAACATTAATTTAACCACTTCTTTCTGGCCTCCATCTGATTCTATAGATACACCAATATTTGGCTGACTGAGTATCAACATCACTGCAGCTAAAAATTTACATCTACATTTGAAATATACTATTTGCAGTAACACTATTGGGTCACAGTATTACAGGAGTCCCGATTTTCTTGTTCCTGGACTTATACAGACATTCATAAGAACAGAGCTTTTAAAATAAGTGCAACTTGCAACTTGCACTGCAAAGATCTAGGGAACCGTAATGACAATTTGGCGTTATACAAACACAGTCTTCTCAGCACAGAGGTGGCTAACCTTACACGG
The DNA here is from genome assembly GCF_036172605.1 of Pelobates fuscus. NCBI lineage: Eukaryota > Metazoa > Chordata > Amphibia > Anura > Pelobatidae > Pelobates > Pelobates fuscus. The sequence goes on from NC_086318.1 coordinate 155,439,121, forward strand.
AAGCTGCAGTGCACAATATAACTCAAAAATGCTCAGCCAGCATCATGGAAAAGTGGTCAAATTGTGAGAACAAGTGATGTTTGCAAGGCTCCATTGTGGGCTGATCTACTTACCTGGATCCAATTTGGCCTGCAGTTTGCTGAATGGTGTATCCTGGCCAAGGATTCTTATCTGTCTATGCAAAGCTTCCAGTCGGAAGGTGGACTCCAAGCAGGTGAAAGCAGCACCTATTTGAAAGTATAAAATAGCTATAATTGATCTTTCTCCAGTCCCTTTCCCAGTAAAAAAAAATCACTAAAATGCAATAAAAATATGAGTGATAAAATATATAACAAACCTGTGTTAGAAGATTCAAGGATTCTATTTAACATTATGCTCATAATTAATATTTAATTATTTAAAAAGATCTCCAACCACTATAAACCACTAAACTGTTCATGGTGCTTGGAGTAATCCTTTAAATAATTAACTAACCCCTTTAAATAAACTAGTTTAGTGATTTGTAGTGGTCATGGTGGCTGAAGTCTGTATGTGCAGCGTTTCACTATGAAATGCTACACATACGGAGCTCCACCTCTGACAGCATTATTGGGGCATCATTAGTTTAAGGCTGGCTAATGTCAATTGTGTGTCTCTATGCACAGAACATCATTCATTGGCTGTGGACACTAATCTGAGCCAATTAAAGGAGGACAGAACCGGCATCCAGCTTCCGCAGCTCTGCAGAAATAAGACCCAGGTAAGACTAGGTCTAACTAACACAGTGGAGAATTAATAAATTATATAAAAATGAAACAATCTCATAGCATATATACACATATAAAAACACACACTAGACTCAATGCTATTTCAGGCTGCTTTTATGCATTATATGCCATAAGATTGCTCAATTTTAATGTGCAAGGAAAATAAATTCCACTGTTATCTGACCAAATCTCTGTAAAAGAAGAGACAAATCACACACAACCTGATATTCCTGAATGTAAATTAGAATATATTTCTTTAGAGGTAATGTGCAAGTTATCTCTGATCTAAAAATACCCCCAGCATCTAACAGTTCTATACATTCTAAACTTTCCATAGTAGTTTCCATCATCAATCTAAATTTTGAATAATCATGTAAATATTTACAGAAAACTGCATCTCCTCCAGACATAACTTTGCTCCATTATAATCATATGATTGAAGTAATCTAGGAAAGTTGCATGAATTGTGTAATAAGTGAAAGACTTGCACTAAGTTGGTAAACAATTTTTCCTCTACAGGGTTGAGAAAAAGATTTGGGTGATAAAGTTAGAAAAGGACCAGCAAACCAGGTTTAATGTTACGCCTAGGCCTTTTAATCACTCACCATAGACATGAGTGGTTATGCGACGCTGAGCATAGGTTGCCAGGCCTTCACTCAGCCACATCTCCTCCCAGCTGGCATTTGTCACAGCATTCCCAAACCAACCATGTGCAATTTCGTGAATGACATCAATCAGCAGGAAGTCTTCACTGTCCAGGATTGAGCAGATTACGAATGTCAGACACGGATTCTCCATTGCAACAATTGGAAAGGATGGAGGCAGGAAGACGATATCATACCTAGAATGGAGGGGGCATAAGGAAATAACGGGCAAGGGGTGAGACAGGCATAGAGGGAAGACTGGTTGGTGTGTAGGGCTGACATTAGGGTTCTAAAAAGGATAAAAAAAAAAACAAAAAAACATTTGATAATGTTGAATCAGAAGACTGCATAAGGAAAAGGAGAGAAATCAGACCACTTCCAGGACAGAAATATTCTCAAAGCTGGCCAGACAATGAACTTCATGCTACAATCAAAGGATCAACTTACAGAAATCATTAGATGCCGCCACTATAAAATGCTATATAGGCTATCAAGTTTTTAAAGTAGAGGCCGTACAAACAATTAGGTTTAATATGATTGATAGTTAACTGATATTCTGATATTTGGTCTGTATATGGGGAAAATATTTACTTGTCTGTTGTAACCTTTAGGTCTGAACAAAAGAAACCTTAAAATAAAGATTACATAGAAGGTAAACACTTTCAGGAACAAAGAATTCCTGTCCAGCATATATAAAACATTTGAGAGCATCTTGCCTCACCTTCCCCAGATGTAAGGCCCATAGAGGCGCTCAGCAGCTTGAAGCCATTGTTCCACTCGTCCAGCCAGTTTCCCCACAGCCAATGGTAGCACACACGGCTCAGCCCATACACGACTCCTGCACAATGTAGAGATCACGCAGACAATGAAAGAGACAATGCAGTTGGCATGCTGAGAAGGATTTCCCAAGACATATATATCCCATCATTCAAACCTTTAAAAAGTATAAAGTTATTCCCCAAGTGCCAATTGTCTCAAAACTATACATTTTAAAATATAGGAGTGCTTTGTGGTGTGTGTGTGTGTGTGTGTGTGTATATATACACCCTTTCTCCTCCTGTGTGGTTATAATGCCCTGGTGCAATCCCACGTTAGCAGATATATATAAAACTTGAAAAGAGATGCACTCTCAGGTCTTTTATATGAAAAAAAATATTTTAATCCAAATGTTAGTTTACATCTAACTTCACCGACGTTTCGACCGTTCGGGTCTTTCTGAAGATCAAATAACTTCAAATAGAGAGAGAAAAACAATACATGGGGCTGCACTCACGGTTGGAGATTAAAATCTTTATTTCTTTCATTTAAAAAATAGATCGACGTTTCAGTCCAGCTTGTGGACTTTCCTCCGGATCAAGACACATGAAATGGCATGAAAATACATACAAATATATACAGACTAAATTAGATACATTAGTGAATAATTGTTGGCAAAAATGCAGAAAGCGCAGAAACAGTACAATTTACTAAGGAAGAAGCTCAAACAAATGTATATAGCATGTTCATGTGAGAGTTAATAAAAATGGGGGCAGTGTTTGTGGGGCAGTGTTTGTAGTGTGTGTGTATGGGGGCAGTGTGTGTATGGGGGCAGTGTGTGTATGGGGGCAGTGTTTGTGGGGCGGTGTGTGCAGTGTGTGTATGGGGCAGTGTTTGTGGGGCAGTGTGTGTATGGGGGCAGTGTGTGTATGGGGGCAGTGTGTGTAGTGTGTGTATGGGGGCCGTGTGTGTAGTGTGTGTATGGGGGCCGTGTGTGTAGTGTGTGTATGGGGGCCGTGTGTGTAGTGTGTGTATGGGGCAGTGTTTGTGGGACAATGTGTGTAGTGTGTGCATGGGGCAGTGTTTGTGGGGCAGTGTGTGTATGGGGGCAGTGTTTGTGGGGCAATGTGTGTAGTGTGTGTATGGGGGCAGTGTTTGTGGGGCAATGTATGTAGTGTGTGCATGGGGGCAGTGTGTGTAGTGTGTGCATGGGGGCAGTGTTTGTGGGGCGGTGTGTGCAGTGTGTGTATGGGGGCAGTGTTTGTGGGGCAGTGTGTGTAGTGTGTGTATGGGGGCAGTGTTTGTGGGGCAGTGTGTGTAGTGTGTGTATGGGGGCAGTGTTTGTGGGGCAGTGTGTGTAGTGTGTGTATGGGGGCAGTGTTTGTGGGGCAGTGTGTGTATGGGGGGGGGTAAGGAGGGTAGGGTGGCTTTTTCTTTTTTTTAATTTTATTAAAATTAATATATTCATGTCCCCCCTCCCTTCTTACCTTTACTGGGAGGAGGGGGGACATTTCTTAGTCCCTGGTGGTCCGGTGGGGATTCCCTGGTGGTCCCAGCGGTGGTGAGATGAACTCTAGCCCAGTTACAGGGCTAGAGTTCACTCTCGCGAGATTTGGAGCGTTGCCGTGGTTACCGCGGCAACGCTCTAAATCTCGCGAGAGCAGGACCCGGAGGAGCTGCAGGTAAGAGCTCCCGGGTCCTCTCTCACTCCCTCCCCTGCCGGCTGTCAGCACAGTGCCTGCGGACCGGGGAGGGAGATCTCTGATCTCCCCTCCGGTTCGCAGGCACATTGCAGGGCTGGCACTTGGACAATGCCAGCCCTGCATTAGCCGGCAGGGGAGAATCTCGGGGGGGGGGGGGGATCCGGGCGGCCCGGTACCGTTTGGTCCGCGGCCCGGGGGTTGGGGAACACTGTCGTACTATACTTGACAGTGGGCCAGCTGGGGTAGGCTACATTCAGCCTGACCGGCGCAAGCATAAATCCTCCCTGCGTCTATGGTAGGGACACCCAAGGTCCTGATGAATATTTGATTGGGGGTTAATAGCCTGCCTGGCTTAAGTTGGTAGAGTAGAAGTTGTAATTACACCACATATGGGACACAGTATAGAATCGAATTTTAAAGAAGCAAGGGCTGCATAATATGTAACATTGCTTTCCTGCTAAATAAGATGAATATGTTAGACGAAAAAGTGAACCATTAGTATGGTGCCCTGTATGGTCTGAGTCAAGATGCTATCTCAAGCTATGCTGGTCACACATAAAATAAAAGCAAAGGCAAAGCTCTGTACGAAATAATAACAGGTTAAAGTCCAATACTGTGCTCAGTCCTAGCCTGTAAAATGCAGGTCTCATGACATGAGGTATGGTGAGGGAGTCCACTTATAGCGAGGTGTGCGCCTGGCAGGCTCCGGTCGTGTGCAGCTGCTCAGCCGTTCCCCTCCGAGTGCCTAGTACAGTCCCAGAAGAGATTGGTAAGAGGGGCCCAATGCAGGGGTCACAGTTCAGCCTGGTCTCGAGTGTTGCCTCGTGGCGATGGCAGTGGGCTCAGGTATCCCGGGAGCTTGCTGCAGGTGTCCTCTGCTAGTTAGCTGTGGCATGGAGAGTTCTTGGGTACTGTTGCCTCTCGTGGTTGGGCTGAAATACCTTATTAGAGTGTCGCCTCTTGCCGGGTCGACCCGCAGGTAGGTTCTTGCGAAGGGGGAGCTGTGTGGGATACTTCTGCGCCACTTTGCCTGTTGTAATGAATGGCCTGTGGCGGATCTGCTTTTGGCGCCATCACGTTTGGCCTCCGCCATCTTGGCTGCTGTGTCTGGGTGTCGGAGCTGGTCGGCCCTGTTGCTGCGCCCTGGATGATCGGGGGCGTGCGGGGGTGTGGACCGGGATCACCCCCCCCGGTCCAGAGGGGGGGGGGGGGGGAACGGGGCCATTTCCGACGGGTCTGGCCTTGGTTAAGCACCGATGGGCAGGATAGTGGGGCAGCGGCTGTCTGCCCCACTCACCGCCGGAGTAGGCCTCGTTTGCGCCAGTGAGGATTCTTCCTCCAGGGGACTGAAACCAGGCAGGCCAACCTCACCCTGGGTCTGGTACTCTCCACCTGATGAGAAGTCCGCTTAAAGTCCGGTCTTAAAGTTTCCATGCTTATTTCTTTCAAGATTTCAGGAACTGGTCATACATGCGACCATCTTGCTTGGCGGCCTGGCCCCGCCCCCGTTCATGGACTATTTTTGTCTGATTACTATAAGATGAAGAAAATACCTAGAGGTTTCAGAATCCTCAATGTACCTACAATAGGTCGGACTAAAGCATTGGTGTGCAAAGAATGGGCAGGAGTATTAAATAGAGCATCCTTAGATTTGATGCTAATTATTATTATTAAAGACGTTAAGACTGATTTGGAAGAAATTACTCAGAAGATTTTTCAATTGGAAACTTATCAGGCTGTGTTACTATCCTCCTCTGAAGGCCATACGCTACAGCAAAAACTCCAGGAAGAAATACTCAAATATAAGAATGAATTGATATGCTTTAAGAAACAGAAACTTTGGGGGGCCTGGCCGCCGGCCGGATCAGACACGTTTTGTCTGAGCTCCTGCCTCGGAGCTGGTAAATCGGCGCAAACTGCGGGCCATGGGCTTATACCAGCCCGAAAAAGAAATCACGACATCACCCAGGCGATGGCGATTCGAGGGGTACCCGACAGGACCCCCAACGGCTTCAAAGTCACCCGATCGAGGCCTGAGGCCTACGGGCTTGAGCTCGGGTGGGACGGCCGGGGGGGGTCATCCCGGTCCCCACAGGAGACCACCACCGCACACAGCTACATTCCTACTCGGATTGAGCACTGTGAAACGGATGGCGCGCACCAAGATGGCCGACCCCCAGCCATGCGGCATAACCATTAGCAACGCACTAACGAGTCCATTACCTCGTGGCGAAGAACTGCTGCGGCCTCCTCACCAAGCCCACCTAATGCCATCCGGGCTAACGACCTTGCTCTTCAGGCAATGATGCAGGCACACAGGAGAATTTCAATCGGAAGCCATGACTACACGCACTGCCAGTGGCCCCAAGGGGTCTCTAGCTGGACTCGCACTCTGCCCACACAAAGCAGCGGACACAGCACACAGGCAGTACTCTGCACCCAAAGCAGAAGCTGAAAGAAGCACAAACGCAAGCACAACCATGGCTAGCAAGCCCCAAAGTAATCAAGCACCAAGCGGGGAATTATACAGGACTTGACGATGTCCAGGATGCCAGTCGAACCAGCGCAGCAGCATGTGTGGCTAAGCGGCTGAATATATATATATCAATGTATGCATGTAATTATCATTTTAGCAGAGCACTGTTTATTATTGAACCAGGCATACCCCTTTTATTATTTTCCCTGATGTAAATGCAATAGCTAGTACTACTGCTAATCCGCATAGATATTACCTGTATTGCCTGACAACTAAACCTGACTAGCCCAGTGACTCGCTGCCCCCTGGTGGTCGACCTTAAGAAGTGTGAAGAAACTTGTACCACGAATTTATGTAAGCCTGTAACCTACTTGTAACATCCCTACTCAAATAAGCATGTATAGCTCAGTTATAAAGTTTTATCAGCGTACACTAAACCTGTTCTATCTAAAAGCTAAACGAGCTGCTTACTTTACCATAACTTTGTATGACGCTATCGTTAACATTGAACACTTAAAAAAAATGTATGCATACCCAACTTGTCACAATACTGATATCATATGTATATGAAAATCGAGCCTGTCAATGCTATTGTGGCGACACAGGCACTGTTGTTACTACCTGCATACCAAAAATAAAGAATTAAAAAAAAAAAAAAAAAAAGAAACAAACTTTAAAAAGTTCACCAGGACTATATTGAACACAGAGTCTATAAATGGCTAGCAGGTGATCAATATCAAAGACCGAGACGTCCACGGAAGAGGATTCTTAAACCCAGGGTGACCAGTGTCAATATTTCTACAGGAGAGTCAGCCTCAGACAATGAGACCCAAAGTAAGACGGGTTTTTTTTTTAGAAACAACCAATGGCGGTGCAATAACATGGAGTCAGGTGAAAGGCGTTGAAAGAAGAGAACGAGAAGGGGGCGCAAGGGCAAAGCAACCCCTTTGGGGCAAACCACCTCTACACAAGTAATTACCATCTTTAATTTGTCTCACAGGTCTCTAACAAAAGAAGAAACAGACCTGTTGAGTAAGGGATTATCTTATGTACCTACATCCCAACCAAATCAGTTTAAATGGGATGTTGAGTTGTACAAATTTGGAAGAAGTATGAGGTTGAAATTTTTTCAATAATCCCTCGTCGACAACTAGTGCCACTACAGAGGTATCAAGAGAAAAATTTGCACAGAGATCTACATTTGATCCACAATCACATAAACCAACTATCAAAACGTTTATTACAACAACACAAAGTGATGCCAAACAGATCATGACCCAGAACATCAAACAAAGGTCGAATATCACAAGGGCACAGAGACGTATAATCAAAGATCTATCAGAGGATGCATCTATAATCATTCGTTCAGCTGATAAGGGAGGAGGCATAGTGATTCTTGACTATTCTTACTACGCACAAGAATTGAAGCAACAACTGTCCGATAATACCACGTATTCTCCTCTTAGACAGGATCCCACCAAGGAAATACAGAGAAAATTAGAAGATACTCTTACCATGGGCATACACATGGGTTACATAGATTTGAAATTATACCAATAAATTATACCAATATTTGACTGTTGAACACCCTCAAACACCGGTGATCTACACGATTCCAAAAATACATAAGGACCCATTGAGACCAGAGGGGCGACCGATAGTATCGGCCATTGGGGGAATATTGGAGCCTATAACGAAATGGCTGGATCATCTATTCCAAGCCCCAATAGCAGAACTTCAGACCTGCATTAAAGATACACAATCGCTAATAACACAACTTACAGCGATTGATACCAAGGCAAATAACCTAATATTGATTACTATGGACGTAGCTAGTTTCTACACCGTTATCCCTCACGATGGAGGTGTAGAGGCCATGAGGCAAGTCCTATCACATTCAGCAAGGTATCAAGGTCCTCCATGAATTTTGTTTAGAGCTCCTGACGCTCACATTACAAAATAATTATTTTAGATTTGAGCAACAATGGTACCTCCAGGTCGCCGGTACTTCAATGGGTGCTGCAATGGCACCAATGTATGCCAACGCATATATGTATGTGTATGAACAACAACACATACTGGAGCGATATCAGCTAAACATTCTTAAATATTTTCGTTACATCGACGATGTGTTAATTTTATGGAATGGGACACAAGATGAAGCACACACAATGGTCAACAAGTTGAATCAATTATCTACCCCGATTAGATTCACAGCTAATGTGCACCCACACCAAGTACATTTCCTTGTCTTACTGATTACTATTAAGGATTCTAAGATACAATACAGCATGTATTCAAAACCTACTGACCACAACACCTTATTGCACAATCACCCTAGAGCACTCAAAGATTCACTTCCGAAGGCGCAGTTTCTACGTGTTATTAGAAATAATTCTGAAGAAGAAATGAAAGCTATTCAACTACAGGAAATGACAACAAAATATCTAGAGAGAGAGGATATAAGAAAGAAACCCTACAGAAGGCAATTGAAGAAGCACAGTGTGCTGGCCCTCGTGGTGAAGGATCTTATCCTCCTAGATTAATTTTTCCTATGGTCTTCCACCAGAAAAGTTCACAATTAGTTAACGCGTTACGAAGAAACTGGAGAATGGTTTCTAATGATGACACATTACCTAAGGTGTTTAAGGAACAACCTATGTTGAGCTTTAGGAGAAATCACAACCTCAAAGATCTTTTAGTCCATACAGACCCCAGCAAAAGCTACTTACCTTCCAAGAGTCATCAAAATCGCAGTTCTGTGCGCTGCCTTGGTTGCGTTACATGCAGCCATATGGTACCTACACGTACTTTCAGCCACCCTCACACTAATAAAAAATATGAGATCAAGCACACCATCACCTGCAAAACTACACGTGTGATATACAAGCTATCCTGTCCATGTGGCCTCTCATATATTGGAAAAACAAACTGCTTTATGCGAAAGGATAAGAGGACATAGATCTTGCATACAGAGATGGAAAAACGGACAAGCCAGTGGCAAAACATTTTCTACAGCAAAATCATCCACTGGCAGCACTGAAATTCATAGGTATCGAACATGTACCCTTATCACTGAGAGGTGGCGACCGTGGCAAGCTTTTGTTGAATCGGGAAGCGTATTGGATTTATGAGCTGGGTACTCTACACCCTAAGGACTAAATGAAAATCCCTTTCTATTCATTTTTTTTTCTTTTGTAAATATACTTTTTATTTGGGTTGTTCATATTTTCAGACAAGTTATTTTCGGGTTATGAAATCAGCAACATGGACACGCAGGTCCCAACATTTCGTTCATCAACTCGTACGGCATGCTCACAAGTATGCATGTTTAAATAAGACATGTAACTAATTATTGTGACACGCAGGTCACTGTACATCAGAGCTATTATATATATGGGGGACTCCCGCTCCCGCTGGGAGCAAACAGTAGGTGATATATCCAGGTGGTGCGTTCGAGTGATTTGGATGACCCGAAGGTCTCTAGACACCTAAGGTTCTCGCCTATGGTATGTAAGTCCTGGCACTGTTGCCCGTTTGCCCTGTATCTGACATGATGTTAGGTGTCTTATGTCGGTGCGTGTAGGTTGGAGACCAGTCGGTCGTTCGTGTCCGGGTCTTAGGGTAAGCTATACCGATTGGTCAGCAGCCTGATCTGATGCGTTGGCATGTCCTCGGCCTCGTCAGGGCCTATGTGTCTCTCACGTTGTTCCTAGTGTAGGTTGTATGTGGTGGTGTTTCGTGTGGGAATGTGTGTGTGTGTGTGTGTGTTAGGGGAGGATCCCGTAGCAGCCGAGGTCCCGATGTCCTCTGAGCTATTTCTTAGTGAGGCGGTTTAGACTTGACGGTTTCGTATATTTAGCTGTAGTGTGTATCTTGTAGCATGGTGGTGAAGTCAGGTTTGGAAGTCTGGAGAATCCAGTGTGTCCATGTGTTTAAGTACTTTTGGAATGTGTCATTAGCAGTATGGTGGAGTTCTTCAAGGGATCTTAGTTCCTCCATTTGTGCGAACCATGTTGTTAGGGGAGGGGTGTCTCGCTGTTTCCAGAACTGTGGTATCAGTGATTTGGCTGTGTTCAATATGCGTATCGTGAGTGATTTTTTGTATGCAGTTCTGGGGGCCGTGGTGTGGTGTAGCAGCATGGCCGCTGGGCTGAAAGGCGGTGGGTCGTCTGTGAACCGTTGGAGTATCTTGTGTATGTCAGTCCAGTACGGGGCTATTTTTTTGCATTCCCACCATATGTGTAGGAGGGTGCCTTTGTCCTCCTCGCATCGCCAACACTGATCTATTCATTTTTATGACCATTTTATGTATCATCCAAGGGTCTGCTTCCTAAATTACACCTTCTCACCTTAATAGTTTGAGTGACACTGCAAGATTATTTGATGGTTTTCATGTAGTTTACTGCCTGTTGATTTTATAGCTTTTTTTTACATTTTTAACATGTATGTCCATTTGGTTTATAGCACTCTGATAACAAACAACAAAAGGAACCTATATTTGAGTTTTATAGTTACTCTAGAATAAGTTATCTTTTTCTAATAATGGGGATAAATTGTTATTAGTATGAAATTAATATTTCCCCCTTACTGATTCTATGAAATATGACTTCTAGCCATAACTATATAAAAATATTGTTACTAAGATTGATTTTTTTTTAATTTTTTTTTAACTTTAAATCAGGGGGCGTGTCCTGGAAGCTGAGCGCACCGGTCGCATGTGCTAGGAGCTCCGCTCGAGCCTGCTTCCTAGGAGCTATTAACCCGACATTAACGGAGAAATCAAGCGCCCTACGCAGACATGTCGCAGCCTAAAAGTAAGCGGACGACGGAAAAAGCTGATAAAGTGAACTTCTTTGCGGCAAGAGCCGGTCACGGCAAGCACTGGCAGCCGCCAGACCAGGCCCATGATGGCGCAGAGAGTGACCAAGAGGCTAATACACAAACCCTGGTAGGGGAACCCCCACTTACCCACAGCAGGATGAAAGACCTGCTGGAAGAAATGTCTGACAAGCTTCTCCAGAAGCTAGATACCGCGCTGAAAGACCTCAGAAAAGATGTACAAGACCTGGGACACAGAACATCCCATATAGAAAACAAAATGGAGGACATCTCAGAAGCACACAATGTTCTGGCGGACCAGATGGAGGGGTTGGCCGCTCGGGTATTGGCACAAGACATCAAGATAGCAGACATGGAGGACCGCGCCCACAGGAACAACCTGAGAATCAGGGGCATACCTGAGACGGTAGGCGCTGCAGACCTTACCGCGCACACCACGGGCTTACTACGGCACCTATCCCCCGACTTGCCCGCGGATGTGCTCCTCCTAGACAGGATCCATCGCACAGCGAGGCCTACATTCTTGCCCCCAGATACCCCACGAGATGTTCTCGTGAGAATCCATTACTTCCACGCCAAGGAGGCTATCCTGGCGGGCGAATAGAGTTGGAAAGCCGCTACCAGCCGAATACAAGAACCACACAATTTTTGCATACATCTCAGCCTACACTTTAAAAAGAAGGAGAGGGGGGGCGGAGCCAAGCAGGCAAGCAGCCCAGACGTGTCTGACCAGAGCTCCCACGTCTGGAGAAGGAAAATGGGTTATAACGCCGGAACACAACAGCCCACGACCAAACCACTACAATACCTCTGCTCAGGGGGGGCTACCAAATCGAATGGTGCCCCTCATGAACCCCTGCATTGCCAACCTGACGAAGCGAGGCTTGCGGCCTACATGGAACTGAGCCGCGGGGAGACGGCCACTCCCTGGGGCATTGACAGTGCCGGGGGCCACAGCGAAATACTTCTCCCCCCCCCCCCCCCCCCCCCCCAAGACCGGCGGGGGTTATCCCGGTCACGAGAAAGCAGCTTGACTCACCTGTTTCTCCCCACTGCCGCAGCACACACGGACAAGCCACAAAACTCAAGATGGCGGCGGCTGGCTGTGAGATAGAGACAGCAGAGCGGCAAAAAACACTAGAGCAGCGCCTGGACGACCTGCTCCAGAGATTTTGGCAAAAGCTTGAACTCAAAGCAGCCGAGCACAAGCAAGCACAACGGGGAGGCGCACCTTCTGGGGACAGGCCTCACCGCAGGGAACCCCATCGACTGCAACGAGCACCAAGCGACACACACACGGCGGGGCCCGCCATCACCATTATGCGCGCCCGGCCGAGGGGCCCCCGAAATCCCCCGAGGGCGAACAAAACTGGGCAAGCCACGGAGACCCAAACACCCTCGGAATAAGCAAAAAGCCTACCACCGACGAGCACGGCATACACTGCGAGCCGTACTCCACCGGCAAGATCAGCGGAGACCTGCAAGCCGCACACGCCAACATCATCGCCTGAGGGTTGTACTGACCCGCACTCCCGGCACTCGTACTCAGCCACAAACCCAGACACGCGCCGGTGAGTTGGGGCACAAGCAGCGGGGAGCAGGGAGGGTGTCCTCGGGCACAGCAACAGCACAGCCAAGTACTCCTACCCCACGTAGCCCGCCTAGGCTGAAGGCCACCAGGGCTAAAGCCCAAAAGCATCCTCCACAGCAGCTGAGGTCACAGCAATATAAACGGCAACGAAACGCCAGACCCCCCAGCACTCCCACAAGAGGAGGAAACTCGGACTCTGGTAGTCACCGGGTTTGTGGCACAGTGATGCCGGCCTACTCACCAGCCTGGGACTGGAGGATCAGTACTTCCTGTACCCGCACAGCGGCGGCCCTGGACAGCCCGCCAGCGCGCACCAGCGTTATCTTACCTGGCCAAAGAATGGACTATCCGTTCCAGCATGTCAGTGGCATCGGGTGAAGGTTTGCAGCAGCGAGGACTATGATAACTGCAGCCGAGCTCAGTTTACATTCATTACATTCACTTTCATTTATTGATCTGTTTCTCCCTGTTGATATGCTTTTCCCCATTTCTGTCTCAATACTGCAGTTTTCCAGTATACGCCTTGCCAGTCTGTAGTCAGTGCAATGATTATTTGTTTTGTTGCTGCATCACTCAGTATTTGATATTGGTATTTATCTAATTTCATCCTGCAGTGCTCTAACAAGCATACTGTATCGCTCTATGATGTCCTACTTACTCCCACTGTACCTGATCTAAACTCTGGCTCAACATGTTTCCTGATTAACTTTTATTACTTTCAAGGTCTAGTGTTTTGCTTATAATTTGCTCGCTAATCTTACTTGTATAACTATCTTAACTAAGCCTGTGACCCTAAGATCGTACAGTTGCCAGCGAAAGCCTACACTTAGTTAAATGTTTAACACGTTTCAGTTTTAGCTTCCAGCTGAGTTTTCAACTAAGATGTATAATGTGTAACCTGTATGCTTAATTTAGAATCAGAACAACTTTAAATGTTCCTGCCTGGCATCAGATACAGCATATTAACCTACTACGTAGAAAACAAAAGCGTTGATTTTATATGTTATGCTTTTCACACTCTCTATGCGATGTACATCATTACTGTTCACGTCCTTACTTAAAAAATTGTGTGCAAGATCTCATGTTTACCCCTTTGTTCAAACTATGCCTAACGTGCTAGAGGATTGCCTTTGGGGTACCTCATAAGCAACTGTTATAACTGTGCGCACTTCAAAAAATAAAGAATTAAAAAAAAAAAAAACCACAGACTGCCGTACAGATGGGGATACCCCACCAAACTACTGGTAACCAGAGGAGGGAAAACAACGGCAATTGCCACTCCAGAAGAAGGGGAACAGATTTTAAAGACCTGGGACATTGTTCCAACGACAGACCCAAATAACACCAGAGGAGTGCCCAAAATCGCCCCGGAATGGAGAAAACCCAAAAAGAGATAAAGACAGGACACTAAGAAATATCGGCTACTACAGCAAAAGCCTTAAAAATTCAGTTTGACAGACGAACTCTGTACCCACCAGTTGGGTAATGTACCGTTTTGGCAACGGGAGGGAACATGACAACATATAGGAGGGTGTGGGGAGACTCAAGGACCCGAGCGGGCATAGACAACTTCGGGTAGGACCCCCTCCCTAGCAGGCCCTACCCAAGAGGGAGATATGATATTAATTAACGCATCACACTATCATACCAATAGCCAGACACTTTAATGAAAGACTTGTTACAAAAGGGCCCAATGAAGGGGACAAAAGAGTAAGAGGGGCAGGATCTGTACGAACTGTACGAAGCACCGGTTACACTGGAGCTTAAAGATAGTTATGACTTTAGACACCGCAGCCCCTGGAAAATAAATGACTCACTACTGCTTGACAGGAGCTTTACAGAGGAACTTACAGAAGAGTTGAGGGCTTACTTCATGAACAATGACACGGGAGAAATAGCTGCCACAAGGGTGTGGCAAGCCCATAAGATAGTTATGAGGGGCCTACTGATCAGGAGAGCAGCATTTGTAAAGAAGACCACACAAACAAAACTCAAGGAATGGCTTAAGGAACTGTATGACCTGAACACACAAAACCAAATCTCGCCGACCAGTGCAGCGAAGCACCGCATAACTCACTTAACGAGACTCATACACCAACAAGCTATAGACCAAGTTAACAGACGTATGACCAAACTAAAAACAACACACTATGTCCAAGGCAACAAAGCTAGTAAATTACTAGCACTCCGCCTAAAACTCAGGCAAGCGAACCAAAAAATACACCATTTAATAGACCACAACGGGACAAAAGCTTCAACCCCAAAAGACATAAGTGACGTATTCGCCCGATATTATTCAGACTTATACAATCTTAATGACAACGCCACCACCACACAACCAAATGAACGGGGAATAGCAGACTATCTAGACAGAGTTCAACTTCCACCATTGACGCAATCACAACAAGATACACTTAGCAGCCCGATCACGTACCAAGAAATGATCGACACAATAAATTCATAGCCTAACGGGAAATCCCCGGGCCCAGATGGCCTTAAGAACGCTTATTATAAAAAATTTAAGGAAACCTTAGCAACTCAACTGGTTAAAACCTTTAACGAAGCAATAAATGCACAGTCCCTCCCCAAAGAACTCTTACTAGCACACATAGTAACGCTCCCGAAACCAAACAAGACACCGACAACACCACAGAGCTTTAGGCCCATATCACTTCTCAACACAGATGCTAAATTACTCGCAAAAATATACGCCACAAGACTAGGGTTTGTGCTACCACACATAATACCCAATGACCAGGTGGGATTTGTTAAGGGGAGGCAGGGGTCGGACAACACCAGGAAGGTCATAAACCATGCTGCATAAACTACACACCCATGGCAAGGGAGGGATACTGGTCTCCCTGGATGCAGAAAAGGCTTTCGACCGTCTGCACTGGGGATTCCTCCAGAGGGTCCTGGAACGCTTTGGAATCCCAGATACGGTAGTGGCAGTAATAAAGGCCTTGTACAGCGCACCAACGGCACAGGTGCTGAACTCAGGATTCCTATCGGAACCCTTTCGGCTAACTAACGGGACGAGGCAAGGATGCCCCCTATCCCCATTGTTGTATGTGCTAGCACTGGAACCCCTGGCGATAAATATTAGGACAAACACCTCTATACATGGAGTGAGCGTAGGGGGCAATGAATACAAAGCTAACTTATTTGCAGATGACATCCTACTCACACTGACACAACCCCAGGTGTCTCTACTGAATGTATTACATGAGATCCGCCTATATGTGGACCAATCGTATTATAAGTTAAATGTCGCAAAGAAACAGGCAATGGGGGTAGGGATACTAGGCCACATAACCACACAACTGAAAGCCACATTCCCCCTGGATTGGATGGATGATTATCTCACCTTCCTGGGCCTACGAATCACTAAGACGATAACTGGACTCCATGAACACAACTACGGGAAACTCAGAAGAGATATAATTGACACCTTACAAACATGGGAGGACAAGTACCTGTCATGGATGGGAAGGATAGCAGCCATAAAAATGATGGCGATGCCTAAACTACAATATCTATTCCGCACATTACAGATCCCACTACCTAAAATATTCCTGCAGAAACTCCAACAAACCCTAAACAGATTTGTCTGGGCGAATCGCAAAATTAGAGTAGCAGAAAAAATACTGCGCAAATCGGTGACGGAAGGGGGATTAGGGCTACCTGACGTGGGCGCATACTATAGGGCGACCCTCCTGGCCACAATGGTGCGAGCACACAAGGCGGAAGTCAGGCCGCAATGGGTAGACATCGAATCGATGTGGGCATGCCCAAAAGGGCTACACCACCTAGTCTGGATACCTCACCGCTTACGCCCCGTACCCAAAGGAATTCCCGACACCACCTCACTACTACTGAGAACTTGGGACACAACCAAACATCAATTAGGATACACAAAACAGTGGTCATTAGCAACCCCGATACAGAGCATACACATAGCCAACCCCACATTTAACTACAAACCATGGGAAAGAGGGGGCTGCACATTGGTCAAACACCTGTATCACAACGACACATTAATGAAATTCCCGGACCTACTGAGCAGATACGACCTACCGCCCCAAACGCTATTCTCATATCTCCAACTCAAGTCACTCCTAGAACACGACACAGGGGTAACCACACCTAAGAAAGCAAAGAATATTGAAAGAAATTGCATACCATGGACGATACCGAAAAAGATAATCTCGACCATATACAAAGCATTGACTGATCCACTAGACGGAGACAGGGAGAAATTCCAGGAAGCATGGCAAACAGACATAGGCAAAACACTGACAACCGAACAATGGCAGAACGCCTTCACAGCACACAAAGGCAGATCCAAATGTGCTTCCCACCTGGAACTGATGAGCAAAATACACTACAGATGGTACATGGTGCCGGCTAGACTAGCGACCATCTACCCTCACACGTCTGAACTGCTGGAGGTGTGGGAGGGGGAGAGGAACGATGTACCATGTGTGGTGGACATGCCCCCGCATCACCAAATACTGGGTAGAAGTAGGCAACATAATCTCAATAGCCCTGCACCAAACTATTAAACTGGAGCCCGAGTGCGGAATCCTTTTCATGACCCTAGAAGGATTTCCCAAACCCCAAGCATTCATAATGTTCCACACGCTAATCGCAGCGAACTTACACATTGCGAAAGCGTGGAAACAAAAGGACGCCCCAGACATAGACACGGTGATTAAGCAAATCACAACGAACGTTGATTACGAGACAAGGATACACACAGGGCACAAAATGCAAGAGTATAGAATGAGAGCAAAATGTGAGTGGGACAAGTTCCTGGAGGAATACAATAAAAGACGAAGAGGAAGGGAATGAAACTCTAGAATACTAATGAAAGACCATAAACTACCCCTGAGGGGAAAGGCCAGAGGAATGAAAACCGATAATGTATATAGTTGTGTCGATAGACACCCAACACTTCCAAGGGGAGACAGTAAGATTACTCACTAGCCACCCAGATAGAGAGACAAACACCAACAACACACACTGAGCAACATAATGAAGCTGAGTGAGCCCATACGCCCCTGAGACACGCCAGGACATACTCTCTGGGGTAAGGCGAGGAATGTGGCTCGATCCCCCCCCCCCCACTGCCTATCCACCCCCCCCCCCCCACAGAGGGCACCCATACCACACACAACAACTGAGGTCTTATTGGTACATCCTAAAACACAGAGACTCCAATAAAGTCAGCAGACGAGGCAAGGACGACCGAGCCACATCAACGTCACTTAAATCGATAGAGATGTAAGGCTAACACCACATGTGGCTGCGATATTTACTGTCGAACAAGCTTGAATGTCTATGCATTGAACTGATGTAGAATTGATCAGTTGTTAAGATACCACCAACCCCAACCCTCTTTCCTTCTGTATCCCATGAATAATTTCGAAAAATAAAAAACCTGTCAAATTGAAAAAAAAAAGTTTAAATCAGGATGTTAGCGTATTGAGTGCTTTTTATATTTATTAATGTTTATCAATATATAAGACTTTGCTATCCATATTTGGCACAATTGTGATGCACTTTATACTTTGTTACAATTAAGCACTTTTCAGCAACCACTATAATCACTTTATGCACTTGTTTCAGCATTAGTCACTTTTTATACAGCGGTAACACGGCTCATTATTATAGAGTTACACTAATAACCTTCACTACCTCTATAGTATGGTTGGATTGAGCTATTTCCTATTCCTTTTATTCATCATCATAACCTTATCTTCAATACTGTTCTTTTTTAAGGCATTAAGCCTTTCGAACCACTGTTGTGGGTACTTCCTGTTTCTGCACACGTAGCTATGGGAACGAGCCGCCCGTCATCACGCCCACACGTTATGATGTCACTTAGTGGGCGGAGCTTACGCACGCATGCGCCCGGCACTCAGCAGAACGCCGAAGGCAACACAGTACACCTGGGGTAAGCTACTTCGCCACCAATTATTCACTAATGTATCTAATTTAGTCTGTATATATTTGTATGTCTTTTCATGTGTCTCGATCCTGAGGAAATTCCACAAGCTGGACTGAAACGTCGATCTATTTTTTAAATGGAAGAAATAAAGCATTGAAGATTTTAATCTCCAACCGTGAGTGCAGCCCCATGTATTATCTTTCTCTGGATAATGGAACCTTGGCTGGCACCCGGCAAACTATATTTTTTGTTATATTTAGCTTGTGTGCAAGGACTCTTTATATATATATATATATATATATATATATATATATATATATATATATATATATATATATATATATATATAGGAAACATGGGGGGTATTGTGTATTTATTATATATATATATATATATATACACACACACACACATATACATATACATACACACACACACACACAAACCTGCCATCACTACTCACGCAGTGATTTATTACATCCCCACTGCTTTAATCTTTGAGTAAAACTACACAGAGAATCTTTTATTAATATTATGTACAATGCAGGAATAAGAAACAAACGTGGTTAAAAATAATAAAATGAAGCACCTATTAAATGAATTTCCTCCATAACAGACAATCGCCCAATAACTAAGTACGCCACTGTTCTTACCTGGGACCAACATCTGCTGGTTGCAAGTGACCCGCAGTTAGGGCCACTAAGTAGGCAGGAACAGGATGCTCCATATAGAAGTAATGCACGCCAAGTTCTTCCATGTAATAACTGTGAGTGCAGCTCATGAGAACCTGGATTCCGACAGGAGCCTATAATGAAAAATTAATTTAAGAAGGAAATACTCTTCTGTATCTAAGAACAAATCCCAAATTGTATCAGTCACTCAAGTAGGAACCACCCAGTAAAAACGAAATGGTCTAAAAGGTGTCAAAAGACACAATTACCACTGGCAAATCAGTCAGCAGTGGCATGCAATAAAAGCCAGGGTTATTCACTAATCTGTGAAGTGTTGGAAATTCACTTCAAACATAATAATAATAACAAAGTATTTAACCAGGAAAGGTACATTCAGATTACTCTGGTTTCCAAGTACGTCCTGGGGAAACATGTGACATAACGGATATGGTTACAGCTGACTAGGATCATAACTTGGTATTTACCTTATTTTGGCCTTTAATTTGCAATTGCCTGTGTAGCTTCCAAAAATTCACTGTTCAGTGAATAAACCCAAACATGAATTTGCATTGGTAAATAACAGTTTTGGAAATCCCACGATAATTTTATGCTCACAAAATATTTGCCACACAGTTTTCAATAACTCAAATCTCCTACTTGTAAAACTACCATTTCTCTGCATTGTTCATCGCTAAGCAAGTTGTTCAACTTCCTCCTTTGTCCAACCTTACACATTTGCACTACACTGCTTTAATTTTGCCATTTAAAAGCTTATAACGTCTGGTTTGAACTTTGATTTTATTGACAGAAGCAAAATATGAAAATAACCATCCATGTAAGCAATGCGAACAGTGGAAAAGTCTGACGCAAAAACCAGGAGAACGCTTCAGGAGCATGTCATCATAATTGCCACCACTGCACACTGTTAGAGGTTATGGTACTTTGAACACCCCTTTAAGAAATTAGATACTGCATATCATTGATCATTATAAACAATGACATGTTTTACCTAGAAAAGGATTGGGGATAAAAGTGACTTGTTATGGCTTACTTTAAAGGCAAAAAGCATCAAGTAGTTCATGAACTTCGGGGATACCAAGATTAGTCGAGGATGCTTTATATCTTGGCCCTCTTGATTAATGATGTGGTTCTTGACATTTCTATCAAATGTCAATATTATATGGGTTTATTCAATAAACACCAAAGTGTAGCAAATTAAATGAAGACAAAAAAAAAAAATCTGAAAGGGGCATTGTAAGCAAAATAACCACTACAACCTGCTGTAGTGGTATGGTGCCAGGAGGCCCCTTGGTAACATCTAAATTCTGTTTCAAATGGTTTAACACAAAGGCAGGAGGAGTTATGCATCTATTATAGCAAGATCCATTTTATTCAACTTGCAAACTATAGGCTAAACGTGCCAGCTCACAGGCTCGGACAACACATTTTCTGCATTTATTAAAATTGATATTGCTAAGGCTGAAATGTAACTTCTGCCAGATCCCTCATATCACTTCAAAACACTTGATAAAGAAGCTGTAAAAGGGCATTATGGTGAATATTGTTTAACCCATGTCCCTATGGCAACGATCACTGCAGTTTAACTGCCTAGGGTTCCTGCGTGTGCATTTGGTTTATAAAAATTAAACTGGAATAAAACAAAAATAAATAAATAACAGATTTTTAAAGTATATATTGAGAGGTTTGATAAGAAAAAAAAAAGAAAAGACAAATGCTACCACTAATTTCATTATCATCATACATCATAATATTAATACTAATACATGACTAAGATACCATTTTCTGAATATAGGGTAGGAATGTCTATTACCAGTTTTCAAAAAAGCACTCAAATCTGCAATATATCTAGGTTTTTTTTTAAATTAGTTCTATAGGCAACAATAAAATTGAGTAAATAAACAATACAGTAAAAGAACAGCAGAGATATACCATGTGTTCCGTATTGATTGCTGAACCACATGACCTGACAGTATTTCTAACCAAACATTTCTAGAATAAATACGGTAGCTTAAAATAATCTGTACGTGGAAAGCAATTCCTGGATGAAGTTTGATAATTCGATGAGCAATCACAATGGAAA
The DNA here is from genome assembly GCF_036172605.1 of Pelobates fuscus. NCBI lineage: Eukaryota > Metazoa > Chordata > Amphibia > Anura > Pelobatidae > Pelobates > Pelobates fuscus. Next base: position 155,460,604 of record NC_086318.1, read on the forward strand.
ACAAGGCAACCTTAGTGCCCACACGATAAAAAGGTAGATTGCTAAGGATTGGGTACTTTATTTGCACTACATATATTAATTGTATGGTAGTTTGGTACACTTATTGGTGTTTTTCTATGGGATAGATACCGGTATTTTATTTAGGTTAGTGTTGTATTGTTGAATTTCTGCAGTATTGTGTAATGTCAATGTATCATTAGGCTGTTAAAACTTCATTTTCAATAAAGAAGGGATTGTGATTGTAAAAAAAAAAAGAGGGGAGAGTGACACAGACATCAAATGGATATAGAATGGAGGAAAAGAAAGAAGCAAAGGATGCGAGATTATAATAAAAGAATGTGGAGCAGTTATGGACAGAAACCCCCCACCAAATAAAAAAAAATAAAAAAATGTTTGAGAACTTTCAGATCTGATTTGTTTCCTAGACAAGACAGAGTATTTGAATTTAGGGAGATTCATAATCACTGGTAAAATTTTATTGTGTTCCCTACCAAGTCATCAAAGCACACCAAAAGTGCAGGATTTAGGCTTTTCCGAGTTATATACCGGTGTGGTTACTGACTAACCGGACATAGTTGTACCATGACAACTGGATTGGGGACATAAATCTTTATTTTTTTAAAGACATCTTAAATTGGACTGCACACAATCTCATGTGAATATAAAACAGTCACGTACCTTAACAGAGGCTGAGTAAGTACACTTGACAGCTGGTGTATCAAAGCAAGGAAAGAATGATCGATTGCAAACAGAGTGTCCCTGAGTGAACACAAAAAGCTGAGAGCTTCCGTAGGACAGTTCTGGATCCAGCCACCATACCTGGAAACAGGAACAAAACAACAATGTTGAATTTTACTTCTCTAAATAACATACAATTTATGTCACAACACTGTGATATAGCTATAGTAAACTCAAAAAAAAATTGCTAAATTTAGACAAACGTGGTAGATCTGGACAAATTCTAAAGCACTGCAACAGTCACAGTTATTTTAGCCTGAACTAGGCAATTCAGTTTAGATGAATTCACGGTTTTGTACATACATTTCCAAGTGCTGATTGAACGGTTACCGTGTAAAAGCAAACTAATGAAAATGTAGACGCTGATCTGTAAATTATACAAATGTAAACGGACTATGGCATATTAAAAATAATGCCTACACACATTACCGCAAACTGCCAAAAAAAACACACATCATCAAATCATACAAAAAATATGTATGTGTTAGTTATATTATTTGAACCAAAAGAATTGGCAACTAATCCTGAAACTGAGAGGTGAAAGTTAAGCCACTAATGGGGCATTAGAAAGGATTTTAGTACTCAAGTGTCTATGTAAACATCAAGGTTGAATACTCACTGCAGGGCCCTCCCCAGTAACATAATGCACAATAATTTGGAAAGTCTCGTTGGTTCCTAAAGTTTCAGGCACTGTTATCGTGAGTGCAGAACCATAATCTGTGAACTCGTCAACCCTGAAGTCCAATGGGAAACAGCAAGTGGAATTTGAGGGTCCAGAATCACTGGCACCATGGAGCCCACATGGCGGACCGAAAGTGCTGTGCCAAGCATCCAAATTGGGAATGTTTGATGGGAAGTATGGCGGAGGTGCTGAACTTGCGAAGCTTTTTTTCTGTGGTGGTGAAGACACATCAGAATCAGATGAAATTGTGTGACATGAGCAGGATGAGTGGGAAGACAGATCAGCAGCAGGAGAGTGAGGGACAGTCACAGGAGGTAGTGAGGCCTGACCGGCGAGTCTTAATGAGGATGGTGGACCTCTGTGTCCATTTGTAGTTGGGCACTGACAAACTGAAATGGCAGGGGAAGGGGCACGCTCTGTAACACCAGATAAGTTTGTTATGCCAGGCACAATGCTGGGGAAGGAAGTTGCTACAGTTGTCCTTGAAACTGAAAGGTCCAAGGGTTCTGGAGTCACCACTGGTGAGAACTCTGATGAGTTTGGGCTCAGTGTGGGCGAGTCAGGGGTCACATACCACAAATGGTCAGTGGTTGGGGGGCTGGCAGGAGAACCTGGGTGCTCCAACTCATCATCAGATTTGGGGCTGTCAGAAAATGCAGCTGCTGTGTCCTCAGGAGGAGTCCAGGAGTGCACATTAGCCTGTTGGCTGGAGGGCACATTAACCTGGTGGCTAGGGGGCACATTAGCCTGGTGGCTAGGGGGCACATTAGCCTGGTGGCTAGGGGGACAGGGGTGGGTTTTTTTGGGGGGGGTGCATGGGTTTGGGAAGCAGTGGGGATTCCTGCTCTGCTCTCTGACATCCCCTCGGCGGCACCGAACAGAATTGACCCTTAAGGCTGGGTGGATGTCCAGAACCAAGGCCGGACCTCCGGGCAAGAGAGGGCTGAGCTCCAGAACCAGGCAGCCAGCCAGGTCCCGGCTCTCCGGCCTTAGCTCCAGGCCCAGGTGGAAGTGGTGCAGGCGGTAGAGCTGGAAGCTGGAAGCCGAGGCTGGGTCTGGAGGCCCCGGCTGGGAGCCCTGGGGGAGGGCTGGGGCTGGGTGCAGCGGGCGCCGGCAGCAGCACAGGGCCGGGCACGGGGAGGGCGACGACATGGTGCGGGGCTGGCTGGGGGGCACGCACTGCTTCCAGCCGCACTAAGTAAAATCCATCGGGGGCCACACAGGCCTGAACCCAGGGCGACAGCAGCCGAGACCGGCCGGTCCGGGACAGGAAGTGACAGAGCGGGGAGGCGAGGCCTGGCCCGGGACAACCCACCGGCTGTAATAACCCGTGCCAGCAGGGGAACCCGTGCCAGCTCTGTGTATGTGGGGCTCTATAAGGCCAGGGCGGACAGAGTGACTTTGGCTGTGAGATAATGTCACATTACAGAGCCTGCTGCCAGCCACTGTCATTAATATAACACACTGCAGTTAGTGTTTCTACCACTGGGTGGCGCTGCCACACCTTCTCATATCACTAATGAAAGGCAATGGACAACAACATGGTACAAATAACACGAGCGAATGGGAACTAGATGGAAAATGAGGAGGTGGTGGTTGCAGAGAGTATTTACAGTTTTGGGGACAATACCTACAGACTATAAACATGTGTACGTGTGGAGTGGACATGTAAGCTCATTGGTTGTCCTACATAGAAAGTTGTATCATAGTGCTACAAAAAAGGTTAAAGTTCACATGTAGGCAGGTTGTCACTCCTTGTATATATAAAGGCGGCTCTAGACTTTCTAAGGCCTAAGTCAAACCTTCAATCAGAGATTACAGATACTATTAAGGGATACACACAGATCTACATTCACAAACACACACTGTTAGACACAGATCTGCATTCACAGACACACTGTCAGACACTGATCTACATTCACAGACACACTGTCAGACACTGATCTACATTCACAGACACACTGTCAGACACACAGATCTACTGATCTACATTCACAGACACACTGTCAGACACAGAGATCTACATTCACAGACACACACTGTCAGACCTGTACAGGCCTGTTTATAAGGAAACCTAAATGTGACATGACAGAAGTGTGTACCAGTCCTTAGAGTGGACTGGCTAGCACCAGAGACAGATAAGCAAAGAGCAAAGAATTGTGAGCAAAGAATGAACTAATAGCAGGCCAAGTCAGGGAGGCCCACAAATCGAATGTCAAGCCAAGGTCATGATTACAAACATCAAAAATTGTTAGACAAGCTGAGGTCAGTAAACAGAATAGCTAAAACAGTAGTGATTCACTCTTGGGTATACTGAAACCATGACAGGTCACAGAGGGGTAATCTAAAAGGCCTTATAAAGGCCCAGGAGTACTGCAATTAGTCAACGTAAAAAAAGAAGAGAGAAAAAAGTGTGACCCATGTTAACTGTTCAAAGAGGATTGTATCGGCTTCACATTATGACGCAGGAACCTATAAGTAGAATGTGAAGAGAAATGTTCCACATCACTATCGACGCCAGAATCGTGCTTGATATCACTAAGGCTGTGGGAGTGAGGACAAACGTAAAGTTGACACAACTGTGGCACTGTGTATCAGAGCGAGGGCCTGAGAGCTGAATGAGAACAGAACACCAAGCCCGAGCGGTGCACGAAGCCTTAAGCGGTTGTTTAGCTTTTGCATGTATTTATATATATATATATATATATATATATATATATATATATATATATATATATTTGTGTTCGGGGCATTCTCATATGATATGGAATACTCTGGTGGAGAGTAATACAATAAAAAGGAAATAGTCGGTTGAGGTGTGCCAAAACCGATGTATGCTGTAGGCCGGTAAATAAAGTGGGCTTACATAGAGTAAATATGAATAATGGGAGTGGAGGGTGGGGCTGTTCGTCTAGACCAACGAAGGTAAGTGAGGGAAGGGGGGAGTCCCTTATGTAGGTCTATAGCCCCTCCCACAAATACAGGCCCTGCCTTCCAACTTGTGTTCGGGGCATTCTCATATGATATGGAATACTCTGGTGGAGAGTAATACAATAAAAAGGAAATAGTCGGTTGAGGTGTGCCGAAACCGATGTATGCTGTAGGCCGGTAAATAAAGTGGGCAAAAAGAGAAAGCAAGATAACCATTTATTTGGTAAACACAAATACATTAAATACAAACACATTAATTAGGAAGACATCTTAATGAAAGCCCTCCTAAGCTCTTGGACTGGGTGTGGGATGTAGGTGGCGTAAGCTGAGGACTTCCACCGACCCAGTGTTTTAATGACATGAACGGGAACGTTTTGGCTAGAGGCTGTGGAGGCCGCTCCAATTCTAAAGGAGTGCCCCGAGTAGCTACTAGGGTTCAGACCAAGCCGGGTGATAAGCATTCGAACGTAAAGCATGAATTTTGCCGTGGTGAGAATGGTACCGTGCAACATTAGTAGAGGTTTTGCTGGTTGTGATGATTGCGTGGCTACGAAAACGTCTAGTGCTTTTACTGGGCACCAACTGTTACCCGTGGGGTAGTAGTTTATGTGAACTGGTTCCCCCCTCTGACTTGTCTTAGTCTTAGGTAGAGACAGGACGTAGTAGTCTGTGTGTTTTGTGAGATGTGACGTGAGGAGGCACCCTTGGCTATGTAGTTGGCCACTAATGGTGAATTCTCGTGGTCTGAGAAACCCATAAAAGGCCAGATACATGGCGGCTTTAATAACCGTATTTGTATTGGGTTCAAATGGTGCCTGATCGAGTAGGTTGGACAATGATTTGAACATCTCTATGTCAATAGCCAATCTTTTGAGTGTTGATGGACCGTCTGCCTTAGCTATACCCTTCAGTAGTGTGCAGATGGGGTATGAGGTTAAGAACCCTTTGTGGTTAGGGAAGGAGTAGTACATGTGGTGTTGTATCCCCGTGAGGTAAAGCTTAATGGTGTTGTGTGAGAATTTTAACTTAAGGTGGCAAAAGGATGCAAAAGCCATTAGTGATGATACCTCGAACCAGTTGGTTAGGTGATGGTCAGACATGAAACGTTTATACAGGTGAAATGCTCTATGATATGAGTGTTGAGTGCTAGTGGACAAAGCTAATTTTGTGAGAGTGAGGCTGTGCTGAAGTAGTTCATCTACTCCATGACAAGGTCTTGGAAGATTGGCGCTGGGGTTGCCATGCGAGCTGCCGAGGGTAGGGACCGTCTGAAAGCCTGAAATTGAAAGCGAGATAGCTGGTCAGCTGCCGTATTGTCTCTGCCAGGAACATGAGAGCATACAATTTGGAAGTGATGGGTAGCTGCCAGCCATGTCGGTTTCCTAATGAAGTTCATAATTATCAAAGAGGAAGAGCGGCCTTTGTTGATAATGTGGCATATTGCCATGTTATCAGAAAAACAGCGTACTGACTGACCTTCCCACAACCTACACCAAGTGACAGCAGCGGCAACTATTGGGTATACCTCAAAGAGGGCCGAGTTAGTGTGAAACCCCTCAATACCCTGTGTTTCTGTTGGCCACGTCCCCCAGAGCCAATTTGTGCCAAAAATGGCCGCATATCCTGCGGATGATGCTGCGTCTGTCCAAATGACAGGTGACTGAGAATCCAGCTGTGGAAGGAACATGCTCCTACCATTCCAGTCAGAGAGGAATTTGTACCACATCTGAAGGTCGGCAGTCGCAGGGCAGTCCAAGGATATGCGGGCATAGTCATTGGCGAAGGTGGGGAACAGGGCTAGGAGCCTGGAAATGAAAGCCCTGCCCTGGGGGATTATGCGCATGGCGAAATTCAGTGAACCCAACAGTGATTGTAGTTCCTTACGGTTGCATGACCCTTTGTGCATGTAGTGGTTAATGTCTTGTTGGATATTATCAATCTTTGTACTAGGGAGGCTGGCCATCATCGTTGCTGAATCCAGCAGAATACCTAGAAAATTGATGGCTGTGTCTGGACCTTCAGCTTTGGTGGGTGATACGGGGACCCCGAGTGCAGTGAATAGTTTGACAGCTTTGTCTAGGCTACACGGGGGGTTGGTATTGGCTTCGATGAACAGGAAATCATCCAGATAGTGTATCACATTTTGGCACCTACAGGTATTAAGGAGGAGCCAACACAAAGCTTCTGCGAACGTGTCAAAGATCCTTGGACTACTCTTGGCCCCAAAAGTGAGTTTTGTGAAGAAGTAGTAGGCTTCTTGCCACTTAACTCCATGCAGGTGCCATAACATAGAAACATAGAATGTGACGGCAGATAAGAACCATTCGGCCCATCTAGTCTGCCCAGTTTTCTAAATACTTTCATTAGTCCCTGGCATTATCTTATGGTTAGGATAGCCTTATGCCTATCCCACGCATGCTTAAACTCCTTTACTGTGTTAACCTCTACCACTTCAGCTGGAAGGCTATTCCATGCATCCACTACCCTCTCAGTAAAGTAATACTTCCTGATATTATTTTTAAACCTTTGTCCTTCTAATTTTAGACTATGTCCTCTGGTTGTGGTAGTTTTTCTTCTTTTAAATATAGTCTCCTCCTTTACTGTGTTGATTCCCTTTATGTATTTAAATGTTTCTATCATATCCCCCCTGTCTCGTCTTTCCTCCAAGCTATACATGTTAAGATCCTTTAACCTTTCCTGGTAAGTTTTATCCTGCAATCCATGAACAAGTTTAGTAGCCCTTCTTTGAACTCTCTCTAAGGTATCAATATCCTTCTGAAGATATGGTCTCCAGTACTGTGTACAGTACTCCAAGTGAGGTCTCACCAGTGTTCTGTACAATGGCATGAGCACTTCCCTCTTTCTACTGCTAATACCTCTCCCTATACAACCAAGCATTCTGCTAGCATTTCCTGCTGCTCTATTACATTGTCTGCCTACCTTTAAGTCCTCAGAAATAATCACCCCTAAATCCCTTTCCTCAGATGTTGAGGTTAGGACTCTATCAAATATTCTGTACTCTGCCCTTGGGTTTTTACGTCCAAGATGCATTATCTTGCACTTATCCACATTAAATGTCAGTTGCCACAAGTCTGACCATTTTTCTAGTTTACCTAAATCATTTGCCATTTGGCTTATCCCTCCTGGAACATCAACCCTGTTACATATCTTAGTATCATCCGCAAAAAGACACACCTTACCATCAAGACCTTCTGCAATATCACTAATAAAAAATATTAAAGAGAATGGGTCCAAGTACAGATCCCTGAGGTACCCCACTGGTGACAAGCCCAAGCTTCGAATATACTCCATTGACTACAACCCTCTGTTGCCTGTCACTCAGCCACTGCCTATAACGAGGGGTGTATAGGTAAAAGTTTAAAAGCATTGACTATATCCGTCTTGCTAAGCCAGGCCCCTACCCCTGCTGACCTGATAGCTGAAATAGCGTGGTCAATAGTGGAGTACTGTAAGGAAAACTCCTCAGAAGGAATCAGTGAGTTTAGGCTGGGGATGGCTGAAGAGTGAGGTGCAGATAGGTCAATGATGAGCCTTTGTTTATCTGAATTTTTGCTTGAGACCAGCCCGATAGGGTTAGTTCTCCAGCTGGAGAAGGGGGGATTACCAAAAGGCCCAATGACAAATCCCTGGTCCACTTCCAATTGTAGCAAGTTAGTGACTGCTGTAGGGTTATTAGTGGGCGACTGTAAATTGTGACATTCTAACACCCCTGTTGGCATGTAAATGAGCCCCGTGTGAAACCCGTGGGTGAGACCTGTGCATAAAAATTTCACCAGGTGTTTAGAGGGGTGAGAGGACAGCATGTGTTCAAATGCAGGAACATTCACTGGAGACAAATAAGGTTTCTGAAACATTTTATTTGTGCACATGGACTTCGCATGTGCCCGAAAACAGTGTGAGCACACGTGTAATAAGCGGCAAGCGCTGTAACCACAGGAGCCTTCATTAAAGTTGTTGCAAATTTGTGACTTGCCTAGGTACACTACCGGACGACCCAATTTGTCTCTGGTCTGTTTCTCAGCCTTAAAGGGGTGCTGTAGGGACGTGCTGGGAGCGCTGTCCGGGCAGAGAGGGCACAAATAAGCTGAGTGAGCGGGTGACGTGCATATGGCACAAGCTGGTGTCCTGAGCCCCGCAAAGTGTCTGAGGAACAATTCATTATCCAGTTGGCTCCAATCCATCTGGATGCCATACTGGGACAATGTGGCTGACACTTTAGACGAAAAAAACTTGTGGTAGTCGTAAAAAGTGTAACCACCATATTTGCTGCCCAGGTCCACCAGCTTATGCATATATAAGTCCAGTTCCTCTCTCCTATGTGGATGAACTGTGCACAGGATATCCCTAAAGATACCAAAAGACAGGACAAAATCGGGAATGGTCAACTTCTTACTGAGTCTGGGGTCTCTGGCTTTTAGAACAACAGAGATGTCCCCGTAGTCGTAAGAGCGGTTTTCCACTACATCCTGAGAGGCAATGAGCAACGAGACCAAGTTAACGTCCTTGCCCTCCAGGATGTCTTTTTTAAGATTAGCCGGAACCATGTGGGCAGGGTTAATAACATGTGCCACTGCCTTGTTAGGTATAGGATTACCCGCTATTTCTGTGGGTATGACCGGGGCTGCTACAACGAGAGGCACCGGTGGCTCTATGGTGGAGCTGCGTGCTTCCAGCCTTTCCAGTCTGTCGTTGACCTTCCCCATAGAAGAAATTAGGGAGGCAACCATAGCATGGAGAGTTGGGTCTTGGGAGCTACTAGTGCCTTCCCCCGCGTCCGCACTAAGGGTGTTTGTTCTAATCAGTTTGAAAAGTTCTGCTTTCCTGGCCGTGGCCGGGAAAGGGATACTGCGTTTGCGCATCTCCGCCGTGATGCGAGGGATAGTCCACGATCTGATGGACGAGGGACTTCCTATGTCGTCCTTACGTGTCGGGGTAAGTGACCTAGCCGGGGTGCTAGGGACTGACATATCATCACCATCATCTGGGAGCAGGGACATACTGAAAGTAATAACAGGTATTGTTGGTGGTTTGTTGAGGAATAGCCGGTAGCTAGCTAGTGCCAGATGGCGAAAAATTAAATCTAGGTTTCGTGGCAGGTGAGGCCCTGATAGTGCCAAGTGGCTAGAGAGGCTCTATCTATGAGTTGGCGCGAGGGGTATGGTAACCTGCCCAGTGAAACGGGATGTTGCCTCTCCAAGGGTAAGTAGGGATGGAAAGTGGGGGGGGGGGGGGGGGTTGGTAGTGACAGGTGTCGCCCTCTCTATATAATTGCGAGGCGGCTAACTATGATTTGGCCCGAGGGGCGTAAAGTACCTCGAAGTGGAGGATGGGAGTTGGCCTCGCGGACCTCTATGACTAAGGGGCAGGGAATTAACTACCGTGGACTTGTAGAAAAAGAAAAGCGTGTGACCAACATACCTGCAGAAAATTGAGCAACCGGTTCTGTGTAAGAGAATTCGGGTGTCTCTTGAGTAGGGGGGGTTTAGCTTAGGTGGACCGTCCGAGGGTATGCGGATTCCTGGGGGTATGAGAATTTTAAGAGAATGTACTCTCATGTGGAAGATATATATAACATAGGCGTAGTAAGAGTTCTGGGGAGGATTGCAGCGAAATATCGTCCCCCCTCAAAACGTACAAAATGCATATTAAGACTTAGCGTTATTGTTATATTTGCAGAATAACACGCAACATATCTTTAACCTGTAGTAAGTAACCATATATGATGTGTATCATATTTAAGAAGCAAATCATACATTCATATTTAAGCAGTGTAAAGTTTAATTTTCCCAGCATCCTATTTATTAGTATATGTGTAAAACAGAGATGGCTTATACAAATTACTTAATGTAAGTTAATACTAATATTTTATATATATATCAGTTTAAACATTTCCCCAGAAATGCATACTTCACATACATATACCAGTTTAAACATACTGAAATAGCTTATAAATGTCTAAACGAAATGGTGGTAGCTGGTTGAACTAAGGGTCAACCAGTAGCAGTACGTGCCCTTTAAATAAGGGGGGCATACCTCCCCCTCCCCCCTCCCCATGTGTGTGGTCGGCGGGAACCGGGCCCCCTGTTGTAATAGGGGCCTGGTTGTGCCAGTTCCCGTCCTGGTGGAAATGAGAGTTCCCCCCCTCCCCCTTCCCCCCCTCCCCCTTGCTCCAAGACTCTCCCTGTGGCCGGAAAACAGAGACTCCTACGTGGTAATGGAGTCTCTGTTATGTGTGCCTGTGTGGGAGCTCTGCTTACCGCACCGGACCGGACCGGGTGGCGAGGAGGGCAAAAAACAGCCGTTCGAGACGGAATGGGAGCCGGTGGAGCAGACGGAAGTCGGCGCGTGACGTCAGAAGAGGCAAAATGACGAAATTCACCAGGAAGTCGGAACAACGGAGGCCTGCCGGTAACAGGCTGTTCGTCTAGACCAACGAAGATAAGTGAGGGAAGGGGGGAGTCCCTTATGTAGGTCTATAGCCCCTCCCACAAATACAGGCCCTGCCTTCCAACATATATATATACATGCCAATAACATCCCATATTAGGGGGTGACCTGGGTTTAAATAAACCAGGTAACCCCTCCAACAATTCCAGGCTCTGCCTTAATAAATATATATATACCCAGGGCAACCTCTACCTAATATGGGCTGTTTGTTCAGGTCACTTACTGACTAGCAACATCCGGTTCCGGTCCAAATGGCACTTCGCCCTGTCTAGTTGTAAAATATCTCAAGCTGCAAACTAAAGGCCCAATCCACATGTGTTCCCCATCCTGCAAGCCTCCGCTTTAAACGCGGTTCGACTTTTTAGCCCACTTCCATACCCACGAGGTCAGCAGACCAAAGTAAGGGACACTGCTGTATTTCAGGCCAAGCTACGACTTTGCAGCACTCGGCGCCCTTGTCAACAACAAATCGTAAGTCACAACCCTCGATTGACCACAATACAAAGCACAATTTAAATTAGGGGGAAAAAGGGGGAAATGCTGTTCGACAAGCATTCAGAAAAACCACTGATATTAGGTCCTCTAGCGGCCAACATACATAATAACAGTTTAACCCCTTAAGGACCAAACTTCTGGAATAAAAGGGAATCATGACATGTCACACATGTCACACGTGTCATGTGTCCTTAATGGGTTAAATAAATTTCTTTAAAACAACATTAAAGTAAGACAAAGTTCATAACGGTTCCTTTTCATGTAACTAAAACCTAATATTACTATGGTATAATAGATAGTTATGGCCTCAAATGACCTAATCTGTGGTTATAGTTAGGACCTCACATGTCACGGCCAACCATTTTGAATCTCTCACAAGTCACTGAGAGACCAGTAGTCCCGGCACATCATTTGGTGGCTCAGCCCCATGCCAAACCATAGATAGAGCCTCGCACTGCCACTTGGCAACTAGAGGGCCTCACCCTTCCATTGGTTTAGCTAAGTTCTTCTCCACTCTGAACTAGGAAAGTCACATGTTGAATAAGGGGGGCACATTTGGATAGTTCTGTTGCAACCTTTTACAATTTAATTTGTTGGAGTATGTCTCATGCTTCAGAACAAGGAGAGGATTTCTATCTCCCCAGCATGCCAGCTAGACCATCCACTCCAGCTAGACCAAGCACACTGGTCAAAGTCGAGCAAATCTGAGTTCTATGCAACTTCCAACCAAAACACCAATATTCCAGGACCTCATTCTGAATTAACCCATCTAACGACTCATGGAAGAACTAGCACAAGCTGCCCTATCGGAAAATTACAAGACACTAATACAGACGCTAAAACGAGCACTCACTGTTTTCAATAGGATCATTAAAGAATATGAGATTAGAACCCATTAACAATAATAGATAACTCTTCTTGCCACCTCAACCTGAAACTCGCACAAAACACTATAAAACTTTATCTCACAGGTAAACAATAACATGCATGAAGCGTGTTTCCCAGTCATAAATCTTTCATGTCATCATGCCCAATTAAAAATATCCTAAAAGGTATAGAATGCTTAGTCTGTTCCAAAGCTGCTAAATGTCAACCAAAAACGACGTCCCAAAATTTAGGGCACTGTCAGACCTCTTGGATACCAATTAATTTGATACACAAACCAATCTAATAGCAAAAACGGCTATATACATAGCATTCTATGGTTTCTTACACTTAAATGACTTCACCATAGAAACCAAATGGGACCACAAATAGACCTACATCCATATCCTACATCTATATCCTCCATGTCTTGACCATTTTTACTCAACCAATCATGTTTAGTTCAACCTTTTGATGTCAGTGGCAGATCCAGGGGTGCAGGGGTAGATCCAGGGAACCCCTCCCTGAGAAAATAGTGCAGCTCCTATAGGAGTACTACCTCATCTACCTCATCAGGGGCCCAGTCGGGTGCTGCAGGCCTTTTAGCAGACCAGGCAATTTTAAATGTTGCAGGAAGTGCTGAGAGCAAGTGACTGTTATTTCCTCCCAGCCTACAGACCGGTGGGCTAGGAGGACACTGAGAGAGGAGGAGGGAGAGCTCTGCAGTTTCAAACTCCCATCAGGATCAGCCAGCCCCAGGAAGTCACCTTCCTGCAACCAAAAGGTATGGAAGCAGGGGGGTGGTTAATAATATGTAAACTGCAATTTGTGTGTGCCACTGTGTATCTGTGAGTATGTGTGTGTATCTGTGAATGTGTGTGTGTGTGTATGTGTGTGTGTGTATCTGTATGTGTCAGTGTGTATCTGTGAGTATGTGTGTGTATATCTGTGTGTGTCAGTGTGTATCTGTGATTTTCTGTATGCGTATGTGTGTGTGTATCTGTGTGTGTATATGTGTAGGTATGTGTGTGCCAGTGTATGTGTGGATCTGTGTGTGCGTGTGCCAGTGTATGTGTCTGTGAACGTATATGGTTGTATCTGTGTGTATGTGTCAGTGTGGGTACATGTGTGTATCTTTGTGTTATTGTATTTCCATGTCCCTGTGTGTGGCTGCATATGTGTACAACCTTCTATTCACTAAACTAGAGCCCTCTATCCCGCTAAAGCCCACCACCAGTGCCCCTCCCAAGATTTGGTTCTGTGTTGGCCCCTGATTAATGTTACACAGTAACCCACTTACAACATCTAAAGTCATCCTATATGTTAGGACACTATTCATAAATCTCAGTTGTGATCCCTCATCATTTTCAGGCCATTCATACTGAATTGGGGCAGCATCAGCAGCATCTAGAAAAAACATCCCAGTACACATAATCAAAAGACTGGGACAAGTGTTCCCAGGGCCAGATTAACAGGGGGGCTGATGGAGCTCCAGGCCCATGCCCATGGAATAGGTCTATTGATTTTTTTAAAATAATAGTTTTTTTTTTTTACTATTCTTCACATGCTCTTGCTTAAGTATGGAAATTTAAGAGGGATGTAGAGGAACAAAACTGGTGTGGACTGGCTGACAATGAAATGAGTTAAGGTAAAGCTGACTTTGCGCAATATGCAAATGCTCTTGCTGCTTCAGTCTCTCTAACACTGTGGCATGTTCCCTTTTTTCTACACTCACTACATACCCTTTTTCTCTGTCCCAGACAGGAGCTTCTGCCTGCTAGTAAGAAGGTTAGGAGAGAAGGGGACAGATGCATTTATGTCAAGCTCAGGGTGCTGTCTGCACAGTATGCCCTTGGTTGGTCATCCTGCATGATTGGCAGGCAGCCTGATGTGCATTCAAGCCAGGCTCACCATCTAATTTTTTGTGCAGACATGCCCGGCATGTTTGTCCCTTTGGGCGGTTCTGGTTACATGACTAACATCAATGGCCAACACTTTCACCACGCCCACCGAAATCCTTCTTCACTGGACACTGCTGTTAGGGGGTATGGATGTACTTGAAAGTGAGAGATTAGCATAGGGTATGTGTTTTCAAAACACTATACCCTGTGAGTTTTCCCTCCAGCACCAACATGACGCTTGGGAGGTATGACTGTTTTAGTGTTTTCTGTCGATAAGATTTTGTAATTGTCAGCACCAGGCCCAATGGGCTCTTAATCCGGCCCTGTCTGTTCCTTAGCGATGAACTGAAGCAACGTTGTAACAATGAATGGACCAAAATTCCTCCACAATGATGTGAGAGACTGATAAAGTCATACAGAAAACATTTACTTCAAGTTATTGATACTAAAGGTGGTTCTACAAGCTATTGAATCATAAGGTGTACTTGATTTTTCACATATTGCTTTTACATTTATTTTGGCTTTATTTTTGCTATATAAATCTTGACATTGTATAATATGTCATGTGTTGTTGTTCATCTCAAGGTTGTATTTACCTAATTTTAAGATCTGCTAAAAACTTGTGATTGTTATTATGTCCTGATATGTAAAATCACATGACTGTATTACTGTGTGTGTGTGTGTATGTGTGTGTATATATATATATATATATATATATATATATATATATATATATATATATATATGTGTTAGGGGCACAAAGCCGTATATGGAGTAAGACAAGTATAGTAGTAAATAGGATAAGAGATCATGTCGGTTGTGGTGTGCAGGAACCGACAATGCAGTAGGCCTGTAAATAAAAGAGGGCAAAAATAGATTCAACCAAATTTAATACAGTCAACAATACACACATCTTATCCAGACATTTCTTTAAAGGCATTGCATATCTCTTGAACGGGTTTCATATGTATCGAGTATAGGCAGAAGATTTCCAACGCCCTAGTGTTTTCATAATGTGTACTGGTATGTTAACACTTGAAGCCATGCATGCTGCCCCTATCCTGAATGAATGACCTGAATAGTTGGAGGGGTTAAGCCCTAGCTGTATTATCAAGGATCTGACACATAGCATGAATTATGGAGTCGTAAGGACTGAGCCATGTAGTGAGAACAGAGGTTGTGAGGGGTCTTTGCTGGGGGTTTGAAGATAGGAATCTAATACTGCTACAGGGCACCATTTGTTGAGGGTAGGGTAGTATGCAATTTCTACGGTTAGGGTATGTTGACTTGTTTTAGTGCGGGGTAGGGCAAGTATGTTATGGTCTGCTTGTTTATGTATGTGGGATTGTCTAAGGCAAGCATGTCAAACTCAAAGTCTGGCACGGGCCACATAAACAAGGTTTAAGTTTAAATGGGCCGCAAAAAAAAACAAAACCTAAATTTTCATAGAAATGTAGGTTTATTTTAAAAAGTACAGTATAAAGAAAAAACAGCACCCCCCTCTACTAAACTACAGCACCCCCCTCTACCACCCTGCGCCGAATCTGATCCTCCCACTAACACACACATATTCACTGACAGACACACACATACAGACAGACACACTGACACATACATACTCACTGACAGACACATACACACATACTAGCTGACAGACAGACACACACACATTTACGCTTTCTTGACACACATACTTTTCTTTATTGCTCCCTACCATATGGAGCCGATGTGGGGCCTCTCCTTGGGGTCCTTCCTGCTCCTCACCACTCCCTCACGCGGTTTAGTGATGCTGGAATATTCCGACGCCTGGCTTTACTACAGACGGCGCACGCGAGGGAACAGTGAGGAGCAGGAACACTGAGCTCCCTCGCTGGCCCTCCTCCCCGGCCAGGTAAGTGTTAGCAGAGAAGGCACCTGCAATGTGGGGAAAGCAGGTGCCTACTTTGCTATAACACCAGCATGTACCCGCGGCTCACCAGGCCGCAAAGATGGTCCTTGTGGGCCGTGAGTTTGACATGCTTGGTCTAAGGCAATGCTGTGTGTTAGTTGTGTTGGTAGTGATGAATTCTCGTTGCCTGAGAAAGCCATAGAAAGCTATGTACATGGCCGTCTTAATGACTTCATTGGTATGGGGATCGAAAGGGTTTGAATCCAAAAGGTCGGATAGGGATTGGAGAAGGTGGTTATCAATAGGTAATCTTTGTAGAGTACGTGGGGGGAACGGATTTCTGAATGCCTCTGAGTATGGTTTTAATCTGGCAGGATGACATGAAACTATGATTGTTTGACTATAGGGTTAACATATGATGTTGTATGCCTGTGAGATATAATTTGATGGTGTTATGGGATAATTGAAGTTTTAGGCGGCAAAAAGATGCAAAGCCTAGTAACATTGTCATAACGAAAGGATGAGTAATGTTATGTTCCAAAAGGAATATTTTAAATAACACAAAAACTCTATTGTAGGTTCTTCGTGTGTTGGCCGAGAGAGCCAGTTTTGATCATTTCCGGCTGTGTTGCAAAAGCATATCTAATCCATGAACAGATTCTGAAACAAGGGGGCGGCTGTGGCTACTTAAGCGGCAGTGGGCAGAGCTTGGTGAAATGCCTGGAATTTAAATCGAGACAAACTGTCAGCTGCAATATTACAGACCCCTGGTACATGAATGCATGCCAAGAAAAATTGGTGACAAGCCGCTAGCCAGGTTAATTTCCTGAGAAATGTCATTATCGTTAAAGATGATGAGCGGCCTTTGTTAATAATGTGGCTTGGTTATCTGAGTAACAACAAACTGAATAACCTGACCACAAATGACCCCAAGTCACAGCAGCCACTATGATGGGGTAAATCTCGAATAGGGCTTTGGTAGTGGGAAACCTTCCAAATTCTGGGCTTCCACAGGCCAGCTACCCCAAAGCCGTTCATTCCCATAGATGGCTGCAAAACCTGTGGTAGACGCTGCGTCTGACCAAATGGTTGGTGAATTCTCTGACAATTCTGGTAGGAACATTCAATGTGATTAGGAAACTCTGCCACATAAGTAGGTCTGCTGTGGCTTGGGCATCTAGGTTAAGTCAGCTATCGTAATTGAAAAAAATGTGGGAAGAGACAAAGCAATCTATATATGAATGCGTGCCCCTGGGGAATAATTTGCATTGCAACGTTTAAGGAACCTAATAGTGATTGCAATTCTGTATGATTGCAGGAACCTAAATAAAGATATTGATTGATACATGTGAGTATGTTCCTGTTTTGTCCTGCGGTAAACTTGCTTGCATGGAAATGGAATCTAATTGAATGCCTAGGAAGTTAATGATAGTGTCCGGGCCTTCAGTTTTCTTTGGAGATACTAGAATTCCTAATTGGTCAAACAGGCTGATGGCTTCCCTGAGGCTACTTGGGGGAAGGGTGTTCTCTTTGACTATAAGAAAGTCATCTAAGTAATGTATTACTATGGGGCATCTGTTTATGTTCAGGAGTAACCAACATAATGTCTCTGCAAAAATGTCAAAGATTTTGGGGCTACTCTTTGATCCAAAAGTTAGTCGTGAGGAAAAATAGTACCAGCCTTTCCATTTAATGCCATGTAGGTGCCAGAGTGTAGGATGTATAGGTAGCAGTTTGAAAGCGTTGACTATATCTGTCTTACTAACCCATGCTCCTACCCCCGCTTTAATGATAGCTGCAATGGCATTGTCAATAGTAGCGTACTGTAGGAAAAACTCCTCTGAAAAGATCAGTGAGTTCAGACTAGGAATTGGGGTGCTGACAGGTCAATAATTAATCTTTGTGTTAAGGAATTTTTCCCCGTGACAATACCAGTAGGGTTTGTCCAACATGAAGTAAATGGTGGGGACTGGAAAGGCCCTAACAGGAAGCCCTCAGAAAGTTCTTGTGCTATGAGTGTGTCTGCGGCTGTGGGATTCTTCTGTGCTGACTGCAAGTTGTGGCATTCTAGGTTGCCTGAAGGCATGTGTATGATACCTTTATGGAAACATTCTGAAAAACCTAATACTAGGAAATCCACCAAATATCTTGAAGGATGTGTAGACAGTAAAGCTGATAATGTAGTAACATTGACAGACGTTAAATAAGGTTTAGGGTACATTATATTAGTACACATGGTTTTTGCATGTGCCCGGAAGCATTTTGAACAGATATGCAACAGCCTGCATGGGCTGAAGCTACACCTACCAGCATTGAAATTATTGCATATTTAGGAAGATAATGGGGTGACCTAACTTGTCCTATGCAGTTCTCTCTGTTCGACCAGAGGTACTAGGAACAGGAGCATAGGAATAATCCTCAACTGTGTTGGGACAAAAAATGGTTGTATGGGCGGAAGATGAGCAGGATGCACAAGCTGGCATCTTTAGAACTGCAAAGTGTCTGCATAAATTTCTGTATCTAGTTTGCTCCAGTTGGTTCTATTCCCGAATTGAGAGCTCCAGACACTTTAGCTGAAAATGACCTATGATAATCATAGAAAGCTGTACCTCCATATTTGTTGCCTAGATCTACCAGCTTGTGCATGTACAAATCACATTCTTCTCTTCTATTTGGGAAGACAGAGCATACCACATCCCTATATATACCAAAGGCTAAAACAAACAGGGATGGTCAGTTTCCTGTTTAACCTGTCCCTCGCTTTGATCACATCCGACAAATCATCATATGCATAAGTCTTATTCTCTATGATATCTTGAGAGGCAATTAGGAGTGATGCCAGGTTAACATCTTTACCTTCCAGGATATCTTTTTTAAGATGAGCTAGGATCATGTGAGCAGGATTCACGTCCTCTGAATCTGAAGTAGTCACTGAATCACCTAGGTGAATTTCGGTAGTGACTAGTTGAACTGCAGTGGAAGGCCCGGCTGTTGTCAGAGCTAGAATGACTGATTCAGTTTCTCCAATCTGTCATTGACTTTCCCCATGGAGGCCATGAGTGATGATAACATGGAGTGAATATCTGCTGAATTAAAAATGCTTGGGTCTTCCCCTGCTTCCATATTATCTGTAGATGTGCGTAGCAGTCTGAACAACTCCGCTTTCCTAGTGGTAGCTGGGTACGGAATCTGAGGTTTCCTGAGCTCAGTAGTAATGCGGGGGATAGTCCAGGATCTGATTGATACTGGACTAGCCATGTCTCCTCTACGTGAAGGTGTGCAGGATCTAGCCGGAGTGCTGGGAAGAGATAGCTCTTCGCCACCTTCTTGAGACATACTAAATAACAAAGATTACCATTATTACCTGTACATCTTATAGTAGTACTGGCTTGCTAGCTAATATCAAGTGGCGAAACAATTATACTAAGTTGGTGCTTAGCTAGTCAGAGAGAGCTTAGGGGAGAATGTTCCCTCATGCACGCGCATGCCCGCCAAGTGATGCTACTGCCAGCCTCGGGGGGCCTATGGCCGGATCACAGGGCGGCCAGGCAACCGTGGTAGATACGCCAGTGTGTTCCATGGTGATATAGTTAGCCTCTAGTCCTCTTTGGAATATACGTTCCAGATGACTCTGTAGTTGTTCCGTTGGATCCTTGGGTATTTTCAGGTAGGTGTCTGTGTCTGCCAGTTTTCTTAAAATGTCCGCATAGTTCTGAATAACTATGACGCCCCCTTTGTCCGTTGGTCTGATAATGATGTTCTTAACTTTTGAAAAGGAGGTGATGATTTCTTTATCTCTAGCCGAGCAGTTTGAATGTGTCTTTTTTTTTTATTTTGAATTTCTTTGGCTTCTTTATCCACAAATGTTTTTACGATCAGTGGATAAAAAAAGCCAAAGATAGACTTAATACAAACAATAGGGGTGACAGGGGACATCCTTGCCTAGTTCAGTTTTTTTCATGTTGAAAGGCCAGCATAGCACACTGTTAACAGAAACTTGTGGTGTTGGTTTTGAACAGAGATCACCAATCCAGGCTAGCATGTTGGGTTCTTTTTTGTAGAACTCTAAATAGGAAAGACCAATCAGCCCCGTCAAACACCTTTTCCACTTCTGTCAAAAACAGAAGAGAGGGAACCCCCCTGTCTGGTTGCTGCATAGATCAGGTTTAACACTCTGGTTGTGTTATTGTATGCTTTGCTAACTTGAATAAATCCCACTTGGTTCAGAGGAATCCGTTTGGGCATATACGATTGTACTGGAGAGCTAAGATTTTTGCAAATAGATCGGATTTCAAAAAGGAGATCGGTCTGCAACTGGAACAAAGTGATGGGTCCTTCCGTTGTTTAGGGAGGATTACTATGTATGTTTTCAAAGTCTCTGCTTGTAGCAAGCTGCTTTCATGTATAGCATTAAACATGCATAATTAGTGTGGTGCTAATAAGTCGAAATACGTTTTATAGTACTTTCTACGTTGGAAAAAATCTGCAGTTTCAATGTTTGGCAGACATTTTTTTGTCAGGGTTTTGTGTTGGAGTTGCACCCAGGTTGTATAATAAAGTATTTGCAAAAGCCTTCTACGATATCTGTGGGTGTTACATGGATTTTGATTGCATGGTTTATCATTCTGACATGTCTTTTTTTCTGGGTTTTCTCAACACTCTAGACAGCAACGGCCTACTGTTATTGCCATATTCGTAAAATTATTTGATTTAAAGGCTCACTATAGGGTCAGGAACACAAACATGTATTCCTGACCCTATAGTGTTAAAACAACAATCTAGCCCCGCTGGGCCCCTCATGCCTCCATAAATATAGCAAAATCTTACTGTATTCCAGCCTGAAGCTGTAACTCTGCATTCTGTTTGCCTAAAAAAAAAACCAAAAAAAAACCAAGCAGTCTGCTGACATCAGAAGTGGTAGCCTGATCCAATCACAGTGCTTCCCCATAGGATTGGCTGAGACTGACAAAGAGGCAGAGCCAGCATGATTCAAACACAGCCCTGGCCAAATGAGCATCTCCTCATAGAGATGAATTGAATCAATGAACCTCTATGAGGAAAGTTCAGTGTCTGCATGCAGAGGGAGGAAATACTGAATGTTTGGATGCATTTTAGGCAGTCATGACCCAGAAAGGATCTCTAACAGCCATCTGAGGAGTGGCCAGTGAAGTTATCACTAGGATGTAATGTAAACACTGCATTTTCTCTGAAGGTAATGATTCTACTCACCAGAACAAATTCAATAAGCTGTAGTTGTTCTGGTGACTTTAGTGTCCCTTTAAACTGAAAATTATATATTTTTAATATCTTCAGCGAGTTGTATTGGGAAGTGAGAAGTGAGAAAAAGGAGCATGTTTGTTGTGTTTCCAGCTGAGCTATTTGTTTTAGGAGAAGGTCTGATACTTCCTGTGCTTGTTATTTTTTCCATTTAATTTGTGCCCCAAATATCATCGTGCGTCGATTAAAAAATTTGTTGCAGGTGGGTGTTGCTGGTGTTCATTTCCAGGCCAATGTGGTGCATATGTCTGCTTTCACTATTGGATCATCCAAGAGGTTTTTGTTTTTTTTTCAGTCTCCATAACCATTGTATTTGGGTGGGAAGTAGGGAAGGTAATTGTGATCTTGACTGGGGCATGGTCTGAGTGTAAGTTATGTAGATGTCTGTAGGGTAAAAATAATCTGTTTGGGAAGAGTTGTGTGGAGGTGAGTAAAAAGTGTAGCCTTTGACTGCTAGGTTTAGAGTGTGCCAGCAGTCTACTGATTTAAAGTCACGGAGAAGCAGATGGCCTGGGAGGCAAGATACATTCGCTTTTGGGTATAATGGGATGTTATAATCCCAATCTAGGACTAAGAGGCCCTGCCCTTTATTTAGGAAGTAAAAATTGTCAAATGTTAATTTTGATTCATTAATCGTCGTTTCTTTTACAAGCAGGAACTTGCCATCAGGGTGTGCCAGTTCCAAATCAGTTTCCTGGGGAAAAAAATGGTGCGCATTTTGTTTGCAGAGTTCAGTCCTTTGACGAACAGCAAAATGATGGGGGGAAAAAAATAAATAAAAATTTGGGAAGTTAAACTTAGGTAAGACAAGGAGGAATAGCTGGTGTGTTACCTGCAGGATAATAAGGGGAGAGATGCCTCTGGAGTTAGGATGGGAGAGAAACCAGCTACTCTCTTCACCTAGCCCAGTGTGTAAGGCAGCCAGCCAGTAGGGGAATCCTCGCATTGAGGTGGTGAGAGAATCAAGCAGAGGGGAGTCCTCCAAGCACCATCTGACTAGAACAGTATTGGCGCAGACTACACTGGTATGTGGGGCATGTTATTTGGAGGGAATAATAAGGCAAGGAAGGGGTGGTGTGGGGGAAAGGACTGGGAAGGGAAGATGAGGGACATAAATACAAGAGGAGCAGGGTTCTGACCAGTAACTACATATCCTTTTCTCCACTCCTACTAATTTATGTCTACCCCTAGCCCCTTTAAGGTATAATACGGGCCTGCTCTAGTGCTTATGGTTCCAGGAGTGCCCTGGCACTGTCCCACATTATGCAATTAAAACAGTTATAGTATAGTTTGACAACTTACCTGGATCTTGCCAGGGTAATATGTCACACTTGGTATACTCCTGTAGGAGAATTCTATTCATTTTACAGATCTAAGCAGGGCCATATTTCATAAATCTAGACTGTAAGCTATTTGAGCAAGTCACTCATCTACCTATTGTTCTTGTGTAATTGTCTCATTTATTGTAAATGTCCCTCCCTTTCATGATATTAGTTGGCTATATAAATACCAATAATAATAATAATAGAAGGAAGTGTTTAATCGCTGCCTTAACTATATATCCAGTATCAAATAGAAGAGAGATCCAGGCACTCCAAGGTACAAACCAGGCAATTTTATTGAACCCACTCAATCACAACGATTCGACCTACACAGTATTTGTCAAGCTTGACAAAGACCGTGTAAGTCGAAATGTTGTGATGGAGTGGGTTCAATAAAATTGCCTGGTTTGTACCTTGGAGTGCCTGGACCTCTCTTCTATTTGTTACTTAGTATTTGGTCTCTGGTACTGGGGCTGTCCTAGTTGCACCCAGCTACATACTACTTGGGACAGAGTGCAGTTCCACACCCTACTTAACTATATATCCAGTGAGGGCCAGGGACTGCTCAAAATACTATATATTTTTTTAAAAACAATAATATATATATATATATATATATATATATTATTGTTTTAAAAAAATATATATATTTTATAATACTGGTGGTATTTTATAATACTGGTAGTCTCTGAGGTAAGAAGACTAGGAGAGATGGCAGAAGAATTACAAAAATCTCCATACAGCAGTTTGACATCTATGTAAGTTATTTGAGGAACACTGTAGACCATGGGTCGTCAACCTGGTCCCTACCGCCCACTAGTGGGCGTTTTAGGATTTCAGGTGGGCGGTAGGGATTTCCAGATTTTGACGACCTGGCGGACGGGCGGGTGCGAGCCGGCGGTACCCCTGCGACTGGGTACCGCTGTGACAATTTGCGGCCCCGGCCCGCGCGGCAAACCGCCGGGGCCGCATATGGAGGGGTCCATCGGGTGGCCCATGCTGTCAGGGCCACCCGATGGATGTGGATTGTGAGGGGGCCCGGTCAGCGCTGGGCGCTTTAACAGCGCGACCGGGCCCCCTGTGATGACATCGCAGAGCTGGGAGGAAGTGACTGCATGTCACTCCTCCCAGCTAACACAGAGCCGTGCGGGAGAAGACCAGGGAGTCAGAGTGGGAACTCTGACTCCCATCCACCTGAGCCACCACTGGACCCCAGGGAAAGTCACCCTCCTGAATCTAAAAGGTAGGAAACAGGAGGGTGACTTAAATATGCGTGTGTGTGTGTCTTTGTATGTATGTCTTGTGTGTGTGTGTGTGTATATGTGTGTCTTGTGTGTGTGTGTATATATGTGTGACTGTCTGTTGGTATGTGTGTCTGTCTGTGTTCCTGTATGTGTCGTCCGTGTGTGTGTGTGTGTGTGTCTGTATGTGTTGTGTCGTGTGTGTCTGTATGTGTATGTGTCGTGTGTGTATGTATGTGTCGTGTGTGTCTGTATGTGTCTGTATGTGTCGTGTGTGTATGTATGTGTCGTGTGTGTGTATGTATGTGTCTTATATGTGTGTCTTGTGTTTTGTACGTGTGTCTTGTGTCTTGTATGTGTGTCTGTCTGTTATAGTGGACTATATAGTAAGTGGGCTGCCTAGCTCAGCCTTCCTACTGGGCATTGCTACAAGGAAGGTTAAAAAATAGAAAAAAGGAAAAAAAAAGTGGGGAGGGGAATTGAGGAGGGAAAGGAGATGAGCTGACGCACAAATGAGAAATCATATTATGCGCAAACAGAGAAGTCGTCTGAATATCACTGAAAGAGACCTTCGTTTGTTCCTTACGAAAATCGAACCAGATATCAAATATTTAGTCTCGCAGCATCAACCTCAAGGATCTCATTAATCACTAGTAAAGGTAATTTCAATGTACTTTATTGTTTACTCATTAAACTTTATAAAGTTAAAAACCTTATAAACCTGCATTAAGTAGAAATAAAAAGATAAATGTACGTACATTTATTTTTTGTAAAACACCCTCCTTTCTAAAAAATATTCAGCATTTGCGCGAAAACTGGTGGGCGGTAAGGACATTTTTTCAACCAAAAAGATGCATTAGTGGGCGGTAGGTAAAAAAAGGTTGACTACCACTGCTGTAGACACTATAATTCTTTCATCTCATTGAATTGATTCTAATGCCCGGAGACCACTGGCACAGTCCCTCCTTTCACCTTTCAGTGTTAAACCATTTTTGAGCAGTCCCTGGCCCTCACTGGATATATAGTTAAGTATATATATTATTGTTTAAAAAAAAAAAAAAATTACATAATTTAAGAAATGTGTATAATATATATATATATATATATATATATATATATATATATTGGTGGTAGTCCAATCTTATGAGGACTACAGGAAGGAAATTCTACAACAACTACAAGAGGAGTCAACATATCTAAAACTCACATTTGATCCAGTTTTGAAGTTCCAGAAGAGGATTACAGCATTAATTGAGGAAGGATTGGCACATCGCTATTTGGATGAACATACTGCCGAATTTATATATGTAAAACATCCTAAACACCCGGTGATGTACACCCTACCAAAAATCCACAAGGATGCCGAGCATCCACCTGGCCGGCCCATTGTGTCGGCGAAAGAAGGGTTATTAGAGCCCATCGCCCAATTCATCGACTTCCATATTAACAGCAGCATAAGAAAACTATCTACGTGCTTACTTGATACCCAGCATTTTATCACCCAGATAGAAAATATACAGCTACCTGATACAGAAACCATCCTAGCTACTATGGATGTAAAAAGTCTTTACACCATAATACCAAAAAAGGAAGGCATCAAAGCCATCAGTGAAATTTTACAGCAAGATGTGACATACCCAGGTCCTCCGATTCCATATCTAATCGAATGGCTTGATATTGCTCTAACTTGCAATTACTTCAAATTTGAAGAGCATTTCTATTTGCAGACCTCCGGCACTGCCATGGGGGCGGCCATGGCACCGGCATATGCCAATGGGTTTATGTATTGGTTTGAGAACACGCACATCCTCCCTGAATACCAACACCAGATAATTAAATACCTGAGATGTGGATGATATCTTCATAATCTGGAAAGGGACCATCACCACACTTGAGGAGATGGTGGAAAAAATCAATACCTTACCAATTCCGGTAACACTTACACTGAGCTGGCACAATACCAACATTGAATTCCTAGATGTTTCAATATTTAAGGAAGAGAATCGGCTGGGGTTCACCTTATACAGAAAGGTGACCGACCGTAACACATTATTATCGGCTACCAGCTTCCATCCTCAACACATTAAGGACTCTCTACCCATATCACAGTTCCTACGAGTGCTAAGGTTTAATAGTAACTCAAGTAAATGCGAAGAGCAACTACAAGAAGTCTGTGACCGCTTCTTAGCAAGGGGATTCCATCCCAGGACGCTGGACACCGCACTGGATAAAGCTCAAAGTAAATATAAACGGACAAAAACCACCAAGTCCAATATAAAGGATAAGCTCTTTCTGCCTCTGACATACAACACGGCAACTTCGTCACTTAAAAAATCCATATATAAAAACTGGAATATATTCCAATCGGACCCAAACCTCCCTAAAAAATTCAAACAGAGCCCTATGATTAGCTACCGACGGGGCCGCAACCTAAGGGACCTATTGGTTCGGAATGATCCTCGGCACTGCTATGCCAAACCACCTCTTATCCACAAAAAAGGTTGCTTTAAATGTAGCGGATGTGTTACCTGCAGCCATATGCAGACAGGATCAACATTCGCCCATCCCCATAGTGGCAAAAGAATGGCAATTAAACACTACATTACGTGTATGACCACACACGTCATATATATGATCACGTGCCCCTGTGGACTCTCGTACGTCGGTAAAACCGATATGACTGAGAGACCGGATTAGGGGACACCGGTCCGGGATAATGACGGCGTTCAGAGACCAACGGACCGAAAAACCTGTTGCGAAACACTTTTTGGCCAGTAACCATCATTTACCTTCATTACGGTTCATTGCAATCGACCATGTTCCGGCACAACCGAGAGGAGGCGACAGATCCAAGTTGCTCCTACAACGCGAGGCCCATTGGATTCATCACCTCAACACAGTGACCCCAAATGGACTTAATGAACATCTTGTATTGTCCATGTTTCTTTGAAGTAGGATTCCTATAGCTGTAATCGTAATTATGCCCATATAGGATATCTAGTATTTTGAAAATCATTCCTGCAGCTCCATAGTACACTTTTTGTTAGACTTGATAACCCAGCTGTAATTCCCTATCTCTATACTATAATATAATCTACTACTTTAGAATGCACATACCCACACAGTCTATTCTACAACAAAAAAACAGCTATTACAATTTGTTTTTTGGATGTGTTATATACACAGAATAGATTTAAATATGAAGTAATAAACAGTCCCTAATATAGAGGGTAGTAATAACAGATTAAGTGAAAATAGGTTTAGATTGTCCCAGAATAAATCTATATGTGGGATACAATTGCACATATCTATACGAATAGAGTAAGTCTAGTCACACTATAATTCCATGCCCCCAGCGCAAATGCCTATACCACGGTACAGTAATTAAAGGTTAAACTCATATACCCTGTAGTGGTATATATTACAATGCCTAGATACTTTGTATGGATGGATACCACAATGTGACCCTGTTACCTACTCTTGATCCATGACCTAGCCCGTTCCTTATCTGTATATGATACTGTATGTACACAGTTTGCACACTTTACAGTTTGTCACTTTGATGTTTCTATGCACCTGTGTTTCACTGCACTTATATTCAGCATGTACATAGATGTACACATGCAGACTGTGGGGAGATGGGCTTAGTCTTCCTGTGTATATACGTTGGTAGGCTGGTGTAGCCTCTTTGTTTTCGTTTTGCCTCTATCGGGCGTTTGGTTTTACTCCTTGGACGTAGTCACTTAGTAACTACGCTATTTACGCAACACACATTACGTTTTTACTCCTTGGACGTAGTTACTTAGCAACTACGCTATTCACGCTATACGCAATACGTCACACGCACGATGTCACGTGGTGGTTCTCACTTCCGGGTTTCTCAGTCTACAGGCTGTCCGATCATCTGAATGGTAAGCTTAACACACGATTATGTATAAATTGTAAGTAATTTTCATTTTGCACTGTGATCTTGATAAAGACCCAGCAGGGTCGAAACGTTGATTTGTTTGTATACCACAGCGATGTATTCTTTGGAATACAGTAAATAATTTTGCATTTTTCTTAAGACCTAGTGTGCTCCCTTCATTACTTTTCTATATATATATATATATAAAAAAATACAGGTGCTGCTGTTCCCTGCATGGAAAAAATTACATAATTTAAGAAATGAGTGTATATATGTGTGTGTGTATATATATTGATATATATATGTGTATATATATATATATACATATACACACACACACACACACACACACACACACACACACACACACACACACATATATATATCAATATATATACACACACACATATATACACTCATTTCTTAAATTATTTAATTTTTTCCATGCAGGGAACAGCAGCACCTGTATTTTTTTCAGGTTTAGAATGCATTGGATCTAAGCTCATAAAATAAAAATTGAAAACGTAAACATTAGCTACCATTAAGAAAGGACGGACCAGGTACACACTGATAAAATTTCCCTGTGGTTGATCGTGTAAATCCTTTATTAAACCCACCATAACTTTTCTCTCATTTGTTTAAACATACAAACTATGCTCTGGTGATTTAGTTTTGTAGTCGATCCATATATAGGGTCACTGAAAAGCTAGTTTTATTACATTTTTTTCCAGTATTTAGCCAAGAATTGTGTATTTAAAGTGGCTCTGTCACCTCAAACTTGCCTTTCTCCTATTATTTTCTCTTTCGGAATCTGTTTTTTCTGATCTATTGCTCTTTATACATAAGACAAAGTAAGCAATACTTTATCTTGTGTATTTTCCCTATGCTTAACAATCTTGACAAAGGGTGAACTTAAGGCACGTTCCACTTCATTTGTCCATCCTTATTCAAGATTTGTTAAGAATATGAAAAAAAAACAAAAACAAAAAAAACATAAGAGATGGTAACCATTACTTTTATGTTTTAAAGAGAAATAGATCAGAACTGAAAAACATTCTGACAGAAAAGAGGAAATAGGAGAAAATGTTGGTGATAGAGCCACTGTAACTTGTGCTAGTTATTAAGTAGGTCCTGGGGTACTAGTATATATATTCTCAAGTTGACAGGTGTGGATATTCGCGATCAGAGGGATGAAAAGCAGATGTTACCCTCTCGTAAAATAAAACTGTAGTTTTAACAGTTGCATGTGTTACAAATACATATTAAATAAACAAAAAATCTTGTATGTATATACTGTCTTTGGTCCTTCAAGATCATTCAGCAACTGGCTGGACTATTCCACCCAATCTCTGTCCACATTCACTTGCTTATAAGTATAAGTATTAGAGAACAAGTAATATCGTGCAAAGAGTATGACAATGCATGTGCATGCTTACTAATATGTAATGCAAGACACTATAGAAGCAAGCAGTTTCATCACTGAAACAAAATGATAAACGTAAGCCTTTTAACCCCTTAAGGACCAAACTTCTGGAATAAAAGGGAATCATGACATGTCACACATGTCATGTGTCCTTAAGGGGTTAAGTGAATGCAAGCTGCCAGCAGCCATAAATATGTAGAACCATTAGAAATGGAGATGGTGCCACAGTACAAGATATTAAGTTGTGATTTGAGTCTCTCTCATCAATATTTTCACTTTAAGCATCAGCTTCCATTAATTAAGTAATAATTTATTAATGCAGTTTGCAAGTGAGCACAAAAGTTGCGTTGGTCATATTGTACCCATTTCTGTATATGCACTTAAAATGGCAAAAACAGTTTCGTGGAAAATTTCTGATTTGCACACCTTTTCAGTAAGATGATAGTGTGTGTAAAGAGTTAAACTCACATGTAGCAGTTAAAAGTTAAATGTAATTTTATACACATGGTGTGTTTAAAAAAAATAAAAAATGAAGTCAGGATTAATTTAGTATTTCCTATGAAGATCCCAATTAATACTTCACATTTTAGCTGAATAATGTTTGTAAAAATCAAGACACTTTCTTCATAGTTAACCCAGTGCTCATTTTAATATAAAATAAACCAGCTTACATCTTCACAGTAAATATAGGCTATATACAGTTGCATGTAGAAAGCTTCATTCTAAGCCAGCTACATACAGAACTATGGTTGCCTGAACCATTGTATTTATTTAATTTTTTTTTCAGTGCATTTCGTAACGAAAACGCATATATTTTTTACCTTTAGTAATAGGAATAAATACAATAGAACATGAATAGTCTCTCAAACAGTTAAAAAAAATACCTAAATCAGTCCTGAAATTGGATTGTGCTAAAAAGAAAAAAAAAAGAAAAAAATAAGTTTTACTAAAAACAAAATATGAAAATGGGAAAAAAAGAAAAAAGGCAAAATATACCATATTGTCAGTAAAGAAAATAATGAGAGATAGTAGGAAGTGTGCCTGCCACAGGCAGGGAATGAGAAGCAGCGCACAGCCCCACAGGGTGGGGAAAAACTGGGACGCTAGTATTTAGCCCTTCACAGTAACTTTGTTTTCCACTGCAGCAAACATGGAGTAAAACCTGGTGTTCTCGTTAGATAATAATGCAGAGGGTGTGTCATATTCCATCACCTGTAGAGAAGAACAGTGCATGTTAGTGTGGGTTGAAATGTAAAGTAAACCAAAACTTAAAAACCCAAACAGCATCAAAAATGGTGTAATGCTGAATGAAAGGACAGTGGCAGGAGACTCCAGACACTATAACCACTTCAATGATAAGAAGCCATTCTAATGCCTACATTATTCCATTCATATACCTAAACTGAAAAGTAGACCTAAATTGTGGTAACAAGTAGATGTCATAGATGCTGATTTACAGCAGGAGGCGCTACATATTCATTTTATGCTTCTAACTGCTCTGCTAATGAAACAGTAGCACAGAAAAATAATCAATCAAAACTTGGAAAAATAAACATTGGAAAAAAAATACCAAAAGGTTGTGTTACATATGTCAATGATTTCTCAATTTCTAATAAACTACAGACTTTAACATACTGTCCTGTTTATCCTAGGTGGAACTAGAAAACTCTAGATTTACAAACAGCCTGTAGAAGCCAAAGTATGCATGAATTATTGAAAACAGAGAACTGATCGTGTTGGCATTGCATTGTAAAGGGAAATAAATCCACTTTGTTACCACTGTGTTTGAAATATGCTACCCACATCTCTCTTGTAGAGATCATGTAAAAACAAATTATACAATCCACAATATACCACTCACCTGT
Source organism: Pelobates fuscus (assembly GCF_036172605.1). Classification (NCBI taxonomy): domain Eukaryota; kingdom Metazoa; phylum Chordata; class Amphibia; order Anura; family Pelobatidae; genus Pelobates; species Pelobates fuscus. The sequence goes on from NC_086318.1 coordinate 155,491,606, forward strand.
CCCTGTGTAAGCACCATAATACGATCAGAGCCTAGTACAGTGTGGAGTCTGTGGGCAATAGTAATCATTGTACAGTCTTTAAAGGCCTCTCTTATGGTTTCCTGTATTAGGAGGTCAGTCTCACTATCCATAGCAGCTGTGGCTTCATCCAGGATCAGAATCTGAAACAGGAAGGACAAAGGTAGCATAACTAATCACACAGAAATATCTAGCAAGGAGTACCTGCTCAGTTCCAAACATATCCAGTTAAATGATGGTAAACCTAATAACCGGTAGACCATAATGCTCACCCAGCTACTCTTAGTCCCCTAATGAGTATAATGTAAAACAGCCTTCCACAACTGAATTTTGATTCTTACACCTAGCTCAAAGAAACACTGAAATAAACAATTTTTAAAAAGGGCCAGAAACCACAGACAATTTAGTAACAAAGTAAAGTCCAGCTGGCACGGACACTTGTGTTGAACCCTGTTGCGTATGTTCAATCTAGCCAGGAGGCTAAACCAACAACAACACAGCCTAGCAAGGAACTACGCACGAAGAGTCCACTGCTCAAGCTTGAGACGCCTTTGATGCATCTCCATTCTTCCAGACAGCGGACCAAAGGAGTAATACCCCAAAGGCCTCAACCCTCTTCCTTTCCAGGTAGGCTGGCTATCAGCAGATACCTCAGACTTTTTAGGTGTAAAGATCTGGGCATACAGTATAACCCAATCAGGTGGTCTAATATGCTAGCTACAAATAGATTACTCGTATATGTTCAATTATTTTGCATGATTCCAAGAAATCTAGTATTGTAGCGGTGATGAGCTCTACATGTACCATATGGCACAGAATCACACACTTATACTTGATGAGTTCAGACACAATCTGAAGGGCACCAACATAATGCTGCATTGCTCTGGGACTCTGGTTTAAACATATTATAGTTCTTGTCCACTTTTAAAAAAGGTTGATGTATTCTCAGTAATTTTCTCTGACATGCAGTTTCACTAGTATAAGCAAAAATGTAGATTCTGACTTTGTATGCACACTTAAGCTTCAGCAGTGATTTATGCTATTTTTGATAATCTGCCTATTGTTTCTTTTTAAAAAAATAAATACAAATAGTTGTATACTTAAATGCTAGGTTGTTAGCATTAATATTTCTAATTGTGTTCTTACTTTAAAACAGAGTACCCTATATGCAACTAGCACATACCACTTAACCTGTTCGTGAATAGAACGCTTTTCAATTTTCTTACCGTTAAGGACCAGGGCTGTTTTTAAGTTTCAGCGGTGTTTGTGTTTAGCTGTAATTTTCCTCTTACTCATTTACTGTACCCACACATATTATATACCGTATTTCTCGCCATTAAATGGTCTTTCTAAAGATACCATTATTTTCATCATATCATATAATTTACGATAAATAAAAATTATAAAACATGAAGAAAATGTAAAAATAAAACCTTTTTCTAACTTTGACCCCCAAAATCTGTTACACATCTACAGCCGCCAAAAAACATACATGATAAATAGTTTCTAAATTTTGTCCTGAGTTTAGAAATACCCAATGTAGACATGTTCTTTGCAAGTTATAGGGCAATAAGTACAAGTAGCAATTTGCTATTTCCAAAGATATCGGTCAGGAATCCGTGAGTGAGTGAGTGAGTGTGTGTGTGTTTGTTTAATTTTTTTAAAGAAGGCAACCTAAGGTAATAAATTTGGGGTATTTTGACCATTTTCATGCAACCATTTTACCACCAATCTATGCCAAAAAAAAAATAATTGGTGATTTTTTTTGACACACCGTAATTTAAGAATACATGTACTAAGAACTTTAAGGGTTACTGCCAAAAAACACCCCAATATGTCTTCAGCAACATCTCCTGAGTACAATGATACCACCCATGTATAGGTGTGTTGAGTTCTCTGGGGGCTAAAAAAAAACCTTATTTAGAGGGTACGCATTCCATGCACTAATTCTACCACCAGTCTTTGTCAAACCTTTGGGTAGTCATTGTTTTGTGTTACTTTTCTCTCACATTGTACTGTAGGCATGGATTCACAGTTCCTGTAATGTGTTACTGACAAAGAACACCCCAATATGTGTTCAGCAACATCTCAACAACAGTGCCGCTAATGTACAGGTTTTATGGGTTTTTGCAAACTTACAGGGGTCAAATGTAGGGCTTTCCCCTTTTCCATGTTTGCACATTGAATTTGCCAGATTGGTTTGCTGGGCCTATGTTGCGTTTGAGACCGTATAGCAGCCCAGGAATGAAAATTAACCCCATCGTGGCATACCATTTGTAAAAGTAGACAACCCACAGTATTCAAAATGGGGTATGTCCAGTCTTTTTTAGTAGCCACTTAGTCACAAACCCTGGCCAAAATTAGCATTTATATTAGTTTTTTTGCATTTTTCACACAAACTGCCATTTCCTGAGGATAATATCAGGAATATACATTTTACTGCTCTAAAACGCTCATATTTGTGTAGAGTGATGTCTCACAAGTACAACAGAACAGTACCCCTCAAGTACAGGTTTTATAGTGATTTGGAAGGTTACACGGTCAAATATAAGATACGTTTTTAGCATTTATTTATTTTTAAACACAAGAACTGTACTTTTACTGGTGATTCCATCGTCGTGATAAGTTTTACCGTTTTAAACACTCATTTGTGTTCAGCAAAGTCTCCCGAGTATAACACCCCCCCATGTAAAGGTTTTACAGTGTTTGTGAAAGTTACGGGGTTAAATATAGGGCTTGCCAATTAAATTCTCTGGACGGTCTGCTTGGGTTGTCATTATATGTATAATATATTACAAAATGCTATAATTGTTATAATATATGTATAATATTTATTTTAACTTTTTAGCAGCCTGGGGGACTGCTTGACCGTTCAGGCAGCCCCCCTGCTGGCAGCGGCGGTGATCACATGGCCCTGGAGGGCTGGGGTGGCCGGGCTGCTGCAGGGGGACTGCTGGGGTCTAGTAAAGATTTACCACAAATATTCAGCAAATCCTTTTTAGCAAAAACAATTCCGTCTCCAAAAATAATAAATAAAATATCCAAAAATGTATAGAATTTTTCCCACCAACAAGTACCAGGTATCTAGACATACAATTGATTCCTAGCACTTCACAGCTTAACCTAAGATTAACCAAGTTATACTAATCATACCACCTAATCTTGTATGGGTGCTATGTTAATGGGTGGATGACAGCTTGACGGCCTCTTTCCCAAGGCAAGTTGCTCACCTTACACCGGCGCAGCAGAACTCTAGCAATACAAAGTAGCTGACGTTCTCCTAATGAAAAGTTTTCACCATTTTCCATGACTTCTGTTTCTAGTTTCAGAGGTAGCTGTGAAACCTAACAAGAAAAAGTAAGACATGAGGCAGGAGTCACAGCACAGCACAAAATAAGGTGGGGGCAGAACGTTTAGTCATTTTGTCGATAGTAGGTTTAGGCATTGCATATAGTACTTTGTTTTCTTTTAGAGCATAGAAGTAACTGTACTTTTTACTTTGAGTATTCACATACTGCATCTATCTACAATGTAACTAATGTAGTTTCTCTGCACACAATCACTCTTGAAACACAAGCAGATATTTCCTGAAACTAGCTATTAGACCCCCCACCAACTACACATGCATAAATTCAAACACTGAACTGATTGACAGCAAGCATTAAAGGTATTTTCCAATCAGCCACTGAATGTGAATAGGATACAGAACTGAAAAAAGTGGTGGGTGACTAATCTCCAATAGTTAATTATGTTATTGTGGTTTCCTTCTTCTTGACATTGGTGTTTACAATTACACATACAGCAGGCTTATCCAATGAGCTTTGCAAAGAATAGAAATTACAAGATTTAATTAATTTAAAGAAAATTATTAAATTTAATCAGTCATATTGTGGGGAAAATATGCAACTGAACCCTAAACTGGTAACAACTCCTGTCTGATATTATTAAGAGGATAAGACCCACTTTATGTTAGAGTGGTTATGGCCTTTTCACCTTGAAGTGTAAAACCGTTTTTGCTACGTTTAAGGGAATCTCCCATTATGGCAATAACAACTTTTGTTCCTTAAACTACAGGCAATATATACAATTCACATATATACCTGACAATATGCAACAAGATAAACAATGACACTTACACATTCCTTCATGTGTGTCCTCTCCAGTGAATCCCAGATCTGCTCTTCACTGAACTGGTTGAAAGGATCTAGATTGGATCTACAGGTCAAACAATATATAGTCATTAGAACAGAGCAAGTAAGTGCAGGACAGTGCAGAATGTAATAAAAAAAATGGCTATGCCAAAGTGCAAACAGAATCTAAGATCCATTGCTGATAGATAGGGTGATGGGCAGTGACAAAATGCTTAGCTTTATCTTTAGCATTATAGGTCTACATAGATGAAAACACTCACTTTCTTTTTATTATTGCTGGAAAAAGAAAAATGTTAGATCTAATATAGCCTTGTCCTGTATTCTATAAAGATTATATGTAAGTTAATAGCTCTTTTTAGGGCATTTCCGGGCATAACCATGCTCTGTGAGTGCAGACACATTTAGTCCTCTTTGCTACAAAACACCATCTGTTAAGACCATGCACAATCTGAAGGTCTCAATCGATATCAGAGTGCATTTTTCAATGTCATTCACTTGCTCTTGATTTGTGATTGTACTAGATGTCAAGTACCCACATAGACTTGGTCAGATAAGATAGAATTGTGACCAAAGAGGCTTAACCCCTTAAGGACCAAACTTCTGCAATAAAAGGGAATCATGACATGTCACACATATCATGTGTCCTTAAGGGGTTAAAGATAACTGCCTCTTTAGAACATAACACAAATGATCAGTAGTGCTTTGCTGGTACAGTGGGAAAGAAATCGTATAAAATAGAAATAAGCTCATGTATTATTGAAGATCAATGTTATTTGATCACATTTGTTTTCAAAGGACACAGGTGGCAATAAAGCAAAGTGGGGTTTATACCACATTTGTGAGGGGGAAAAACAAAATGGGTAAAAGATGATGCCAGGATAAAAGATTGATGCTTACCGGACAGTGCCACTGAACAGGACTGGCTCTTGAGGAATGATGGAAAGTTTGCTCCTAAGGTCTGCCAGCCCAATATCACTAATTTTTACACCATCAATCTTTATGCATCCGCCAGAGAGTTCCACTAAGCGGAACAATGCCATTCCTAGAGATGTTTTTCCTGCAGTAAAAAAAAAAAATATATAGCTTGTTAAAATATAAAAATATGATTTTGCCGATTAATTTTTGATTAATGATTTTACCAATTACCATCACTAATGAATTATCTAGCAGCTTACCTTAAAAATAAAATTAAATAAATAAATAAAAAATGAAAAGAAAAAAAAAAATAGACACAGAAGTTTGGAGTGCCAAGGACTCATTAGATGAACACAGAGTTAATGATACAAAACGGATTACAAATAATAATAATGATGAGGTCTATTTCTTTAACTGTTTAAAGAGGAGAGAATTATTATAAATTACAACATAATAACAATGATGTTGGATTGTGTTAAAGGGAAGCTATTACTTCTACAATAATATACTTTTCATTTTATTTTTAATATTTATTTTCATTATGAGTTTGAACCCTGAGCCCACCTATTTATCTTTAAAAATTGGCTGTAGAGGAGGCGGAGCCTGATCCTTGAGCTGACCAGATGTGGAAAGCCTGAGCTCCTGACTTTTTGCCAGAATTTAGGGTATTATACCCAATATTGGGGCTACCACACTAATAATCTTGAGCACTTATGATCAGGGGACCCCAGGCCAGCTAACCGATGACATACTGGAGAATTTTCTTACACTGTGAACCTGGGATCTCTGATGCAGCCTACCAGGACGGGGCTGAGGGGGAAGCGGCCGGTCCTCCCTGCTTCAACCCAGGAATTGTCCAGACCGGTGAGGGTCATCCCGGTCCACTCAGAGTCTGCTACACTCGGTCCACTCAGAGTCTGCCGGCAAGGTTGCTGAACAGGAACCCAAGAGGCTGCAAGATGGCAGATGCTTCTCCCTCGCAGAGAGTCCAAAGATATCTCCAGCGAACACATGGCAGATTGCATGCAGAGGCTGGATGCCATCTTTCAGCGCTTCTGGCTCAAGTTGAGGCGTGGCGTACTAGCCGCCGAATTATTCGAGCGCAAGGGAGAAGGGAGACCCAAGCAACTGACGGTGAAGGGACCCACTCAAGGCTATATTCCAGCTGCAACACCGGCAAGACGTACAGCAAGCCTTCACAGGCTGAGAGCCACAAGGGGCTTACCTGCCCCACATCGACCACAAGTTTGGAAGATTGCACGCGACATTCGGTTAAAGTCACCTTGATCCTCCATCCACCCCCTGCAGGGAATAGACTTGGACTGTTGCAGTAACCAGGTCTGTGGGATACAGATGCCGGCTCTTGCACAGGCCTGGTGCTGGAGGTGCCCCTGATCTGGCGAAGAAATATCGGTGGACGGAACAGCCAAGCTTCTATAGTAGGGAGTTGGCTAAACCAGAAGGGGGACTGCTCCATGAGTCTTCTGCCACAAACAGCAAAGTTACAAATTCATGCATATGCTAGTTAATTAATAGTGAGATGTTTTCATTAAGTGTTGTACGCTTCTTATTCGTTCCTTCCCATTATTATTTGATAATCAGCTACTTCACATTGCATTGGTAAAGTGCTACATGACCTACTTTCTTATCTGAGGTTACAATGAGTGATCTTACACACATGCCTTAGCAGAGCTATTAGTCCCCTTAATGACAAACAATATTTGTGTTCTCCCTTCTAGAATATGTGTTTGTGTAGATCTTAGTAAGGAAGGTGGAACTCAGACTATTTAATATCCATTTGTAATCCTTACCACTTTTATGTGCATATTAATCTATTCTATACTATACCTGATCCTGTCCTTCCCACAATTCCAATCTTTTCTTTAGGTTTGATAGTGAATGACACCTTCTTCAAAACCAGGGGCAGGTTCTCTCTGTATCTCATTTCAGCACTTTCAAAGGCGATCTCCCCCGCCTGAGGCCAGTCTGCTGGTGGAGCTTTGTTCTTTATCCGTGCAGGGGCCTCTAGTGCAACAGTCTGGAATATTAAAACGAACAATTCAATTTTACTACCGGTAATCTCTTCTCCAGTTCTACTTCTAGAGTTTAATGATCACTTCTCAGAGTTTTTCCAAGGGCAAAAAAATTGACAATTCTCAACAAACTGTGGATAATACAACATGTCCAAGATAAACGCTGCTTAAATTCTTATGACAACAATAGGACGTTCAAAAAATGCCTTTATGATTTTATAATTTATTTTTTTCTGAGCTGTGTTATGTGAAGAACAATGGAAATAATCGCTCAGAACTGGAACAAGAAGTCTGTATTCTTACAATGGAACAGATATTTATTGTGGCCTATACCAATATTCTTGTTATTGTCTTAATACTTTCATCAACTGTGTAGATTGCAATGCTATTTTCACAATTTTATATTAATATACCTTTCTTAGCAAAAGAAAGAAGACAAATAAGACACTCTTTACAAATGTAATTAATCCGCAGTAAATCAATTGTGCTGCTCACTGTAGGTAAAAATATCTGAATGTTCTAGGATAAGCATTCACTGTTCAAGGTCTAACATAAATAGAAATAATGAAAAATGCTACTATGGACATCAAGCATTTTAACTAAAAAGCCCATTTCCATAACCCTAGCTACAAATAAATCAGCGTCAGAGAAAAAGGGGTAACATTTTGATTAATACATTAATTTTGAATGTCCATGGCCTGGCCAGGAATAATCTGTATAGTGCTCCTAATGTCTTTAATACTTATAGAAATTCTTCAGAGTGCAAGGGTCATCTTAAAAATAACAAACAGAAAAAAAATATATTGCTTAAATACATACAAATCCAATCATAACTGCTTATAGTGACTACACACATCCAATGCGATTTACCATATGCAATTATGAAAACATCCTATTAGCTGCCCTTACTGCTTTAGGGAAAATTAAGTTTGAATGTCAACAACTGCACTCACTGCTGTCAGCAATGTCTCTAACCCCAGCAGTACATTGTCAGGTTAGTGCTTACATGCAGAGAAAAGGGTCATTCAAAGGCAGTCAGCAGATTCTACTGCAAGCCACATAAACCAAATACAGCACATACCATCCTGATTTTCCATACATTGTACTGTTTTAAAACATCGAATACAATGATGACCCCTCAAACTAACCCTAAATGGCAAGCATTAATAAACGTAAGCAAAATTATTCAGTGGTTTATTGGGTTCAGTTCAGATGTTTTAAAAAATAAAACATATGGCTTGAAAGTAAGCAACCTGGCTCTAAGGAGCCATTTACAATATCAGAATCTGTCAGAGTTACATGAATTCAAAATGCTCACAGAAGCCTTGTGAGTCTGTGTTAATATTTTAGTACATAAAGCTTTCTCACATTTCTGTAAAACAAGCTTTGCATTTCACTTATTCAAAAATATTTTTTTTTCCCCCACTAGGTGCCTTAAACAGCACACTTCTACCTGCATCAAAGAAACAGACACCTCTCACGCATGTTAAATAACAGATAATGAACCAGGTATACAGTATAGAGCTTTGCTGGTGCATTTGCACAAGCAGCATAACTACTGCAATTGCAAGTGGTGTTTCATAAGCTGTAATACATATATTTGGAAAGTTTAATGGAGAATCTACACGTTTCTATATTAGTTGGAAACAAGGTGGATCCCAGAGAGCGGAGAGGAAATAAAAAACATAGAAGATGTAAAAGGTAAGTTTTCAAGATCATCTTTAAAGCACCATTAAAAACTACAGTCAGTGGAAGTGAAACTGCATTTCCTGACATACCACTTCTGCTATTCCGTGTAGTTTTATGTGCCATAGAATAATTGAGGATTTTTTTATGCACCCTGTAATTTTTTAAAGGAAACTCTTTGAAAACTATACACACCATATATACTCTTTACTAAAATATATTCAACTTAAACTAGTTGCTGCTGAATACACGTGACGTATAAGTTTATTGGGAGGCAGCAAACTCAAAAAAAATTGTCGGCGGATGAGCCTATATTATACACTTTGTAGGGTTGACTACCCCCGCAATAAATATAAGCTTTATAACAATATCTTTCTCAAGTAGCTCATTTGGCAGTTTTTAATGCTAGGAGAGCCACCAATTCTTTAGTGGCCAATTTCTGTGTAGCCTCTGGCACATTATTGTTTATCACATGCACACATATCCACAAATGTCTTGTGACAAGACTAGTTACTGAAAGAATGCAGGTCAACTTCTGCTTCACAAAAACCACAAGTTAAGCAATATATAATTTATAGCTAGGACATATCACATATAAGGCATAATGCAATTAAATATAGAAAAGTGGATCTAGCATGACAGGTTTACTTTCAAGTCAAAGTGGTCAATCAAAACTGCATGTAATACCTTAATGTAATGGCTGATACGTTCTACAGAGGTGAAACGAGCTTCTGTTTCAGAGGCAAGTCTGACTGTGAACTGGAACAATCCGGTAAGCTGAAAAGAAATAAGTGCCATTAAACAGAGCATTCACACAACACTCATGCTTCATCAGAAAATCAATCAGAACTGTTGGCATACATCCTCATGTGGCGAACCTTTGAATTTTTAATTTCCAATAAATGATAATTTGTTACAAAGTGTACACTGAAAAGAAAATCTCAAAATTTTCATTTTCATTCAAGTCATACTTATACTTAAAGGGACCCTGAACACTATGCTGCTATACTGGTTGTGGTGGCTGTATGTTCCTGACACCAACCCCTGGCTGTGTGCCAAATAATTTTCAAATTACACAAACCAAGGGTCCTATGGGCATCCATGGCACCATTGCTTGCTGTCTATATTGCAAATGCAGTAGTGGTTTCAAACTTTGGATTATATTCACTGGCTGGGACAACAGGCAGCACAGGAGACTACAATGTAAACTGAGGAGCAAAGCGAGGAGACTGACTGTCTGCTTGAACCTAGGCCGCACACAATCTTTGAAAACAGTCTATGTTCATGTCCAATTTCTGAGCAATCAATGAGCAAAAGACTTAACATGAAATCAGAATTCTGGCATTTTTTTAGTGTTAGGAACATTATACCAGCTAACAATTTAGATCTTACAAAGCATGTCATTATCAAAACGGTCACTTTAAGAAGAGCGTCTTTCCTACTTGCATGTATATCATAAAACACAAAAATGCACAGTGAATATAAAACAGCATCACTCCTGGGATTCTAGTTGCTTAGTAAACAATCACTCACTAAGAAAACAAACAATGTTGCCAGCAGGCATACATGTTTATCCATCTATGAAACAGCACTCCTTCAAAGTTAACTCCCAATGGGAAGCATGGCACATGATGACTAACACGACAGTCACAAATGAAAAGAAAACTTATCCAAACTGTAGGGAATAACAAATATTTAAATAGGAGAGATCACTAAATTTACACTTTGAATTCCAACATTGACAATATTAATTATATATGGTATATAACAAAACTGAAAATGTATTATTCCAAACATTAAATCTTAATCTGCAAATATTAACAATTAACAATTATAACTAGCACGAATAAGTCTTTACGTTTAAAACTCATGATTTGCAATGCAGCAATGTAATGACTAATCGTTTAAATTAATTAATTCTACTTTATTTAAATTAAACCCACCCTGGCCATTATTAAGACAAGGTGCACAGGTAAATATAATGCTCATATGTGCCTCACCAGAATTATGAAGGGAATACTACTATTTAGTACCAATATAAATTTTCTTGTGGCGCGGCCAAAATCTGCCAGTGAATATGATAAACCCCCACTATAAAATTACAAGTACTTTTCTGTGAGGGAAACCCGGAACTCCTTTAGAAGCAAACCAAATGCAGTGGATTGTGGAGATATCACCAGCTAATCGTTTAACAAAGTTACCGTATATACTCGAGTATAAGCCGAGTTTTTCAGCACATTTTTTGTGCTGAAAAAACCCAACTCGGCTTATACTCGAGTCAGAGTCTGTATTATGGCAATTTGCATTGCCATAATACAGACCGGGGGAGAGGGGGGCTGGCAGAGCTGTACTTACCTGTCCTGCAGCTCCTGTCAGCTCTCTCCTCCTCCGCGCCGTCCGTTCAGCACCTCTCTCGCGAGACTTACACTGGGAGCTGACAGAGGTAGCTGCACAGACCGCGCGGAGGAGGAGGGAGCTGACAGGAAAGGTAAGTACAGCTCTGCCAGCACCCCTCTCCCCCCCCCCACTGAACTACCAATGACACTGGACCACCAGGGAAGGAGCTCCCCTCCCTGCTATGTATCAAGCAGGGAGGGGGGGACGAAAAAAAATAAAAATTAATAATAATTCAGTTAAATAATAAATATTAATAATAGAAAAATATAATATTAAAAAATAAAATAATAATTAATAAAATAATAATATATCAAAATGCCCACCCCACCAACACATACACAAACACACACACTCAATTCATATACACACACACTGCGCTCATACATACACGCACTGCACTCATACACACACACTGGAAATAAATATTCAATTAATATATACGCACACACACTGCACTCATACGCGCACACACTGCACTCATACGCGCACACACTGCACTCATACGCACACACTGCACTCATACGCACACACTGCATTCATTATATACACACACTGTAAATAAATATTCAATTAATATAATTTTTTTAGGATCTAATTTTATTTAGAAATTTACCAGTAGCTGCTGCATTTTCCACCCTAGTCTTATACTTGAGTCAATAAGTTTTCCCAGTTTTTGGGGGTAAAATTAGGGGCCTCGGCTTATATTCGGGTCGGCTTATACTCGAGTATATACGGTATGTTATTTTGAACTTTTTATGCAATGGCGTAATTTACACAGAACTAAATTTATGGATTAGCTGAATTTGCTTTCTTGTTCCATCTCTATTGATTGCTGTATTTGATCACTTGGAGTGATGATTTCCATTTATGCATGCAATCAAAGTTCTGATTTTGTACTCACCTGCACAGCATAAGACATGGCAAGACCAGCATATGCTGGAGAGATTTTACCATGCATCAAGATGATCATGAGACCAGTAGTAGTAATCAGTGACACACTGATGACATCCAGGCGTAGGGCCAACCAGCGCATGGCACAGTTAAAGAGATAAAACGGGGCCTGGTTATTATCCAACAATTCCTGGTACCTATAAACACCAAAGGAAACAGATAAAAAAAAATGCCTCCCTCATGCGTAAATAAAGTACTTTTAGCATGCTTTGGGATGCTTGTAACTGGCAGTTACTGACCTATGCAGAAAGTCTTGCCCTTTGCCATATGCATGGATTGTAGACAGTCCTTGTATACTGGATGTTATATGTGACAGGAAAGGGGACTGTGTAATGTTATCCAATCGCTTCAGCTCACGGATGAAAACTCTGATTGGTAGAGAGGCAGAAAGGATATAAAAATCAGTTCTGATATATCTACGTAAAATGGTCCGCTTATACTGCTTGAAGGCACGTTTTTATTTGCAATCATGAAGACTTTGCCTATAGCGGTTAGTCATGGGGAACAATTCATTGAAATGTAAAAAAATAAAAAAGTAACTGTATTAGGAGGCAAATGTCTAGAGAAACAAGACTTACTCTTACTTTATATATAAATAAAATACAAATTAAAAAAAATTTAAGAGTTAGTGTTTTTTTTTTTTCCTTACTCCAAATTATTTAAGGACGGAGGACGGTTCAGGACCGTCATCGGCATTTTTCCAGTGCCGACCGCTGACGGTCCTGAACCGTCCTAACTTTAAGATTTACTTACCCGATCGCCGTCGTTCCCCCGGCAGCGATCGGCGGTGCTCCCGTTGTGGGGAGACTGCCTGCAGCCCAGACAGTCTCCCCATGGCAGATTAGGACCCCTGGGGCCATGTGATCGCCCAACAGGACGACCACATGGTCACAATAGGTGTCCATGTGTCTGCCTGCAGGGGGACTGCCTGTGCTGACAGGCAGTCTCCCTGCTAGTGTAAAATCATTAAAAAAATAAAGTTAAAGTTAATAAAAAAATAATTATATATGTGTATATATATATATATATATATATATATATATATAAATAAATGATATATAGACATATATTATACATATACAATATATGTCTATATATCATATATATATATATATATATATATATATAATATGTCATACTAAGTGTATTTTTATATTAATATGTACATATATTAATATAAAAATACACTTATAATTAAATTACACACGTATATATATATATATATATATATAATAACTATATATATTATTATAAAATACAAATAATAAGCAATTTAAATTATATTAAACATTTAAAAATAATAAAAATGTAAAAAAATTATATATCTATACGAAATTTTATTCTAACTGTATTTTGATATTAATATATATTTATATCAAAATACACTTAGAATGAAATTGTATATATATCCATGTATATATAAATAAATAAAAAGAATACGAACTATTCATATGTCCATATACAACATGACATAAATAATTATATAAATATACACGTAGACTTCAAATATATAAATATGCATATATATTTCAATTCTACGTGCGTATTTATGTAATATTTTTACATAATTAAGTTATTTTATTGATTGCAATTTAAGGGACCTGCCTGCCAACCCAGGCCGAAAGTCCAGAGAATTGAATTTGCTATCACTGTATTTTACCCTGTAACGTTCTACGACACCCTAAAACCTGTACATGGGGGGTACTGTTTTACTCGGGAGACTTTGCTGAACACAAATATTAGTGATTCAAAACAGTAAAAAACATCACAGCGATGATATTGTCAGTGAAAGTGACTTTCTTTGCATTTTTCACACACAAACAGCACTTTTACTGATGATATAATTGTTGTGATACATTTTCCAGTTTTGAAACACTAATATTTGTGTTCAGCAAAGTCTCCTGAGTATAACAGTACCCCCCATGTACAGGTTTTATAGCGTTTTTGAAAGTTACAGGGTCAAATATATGGGTCAAATATTTTTACATCGAAAATGGCCAGGTTGGTTACGTTGCCTTTGAGAGCGTATGGTAGCCCAGGAATGAGAATTACCCCCATGATGGCATACCATTTGCAATAGTTGACAACCCAAGGTATTGCAAATGGGGTATGTCCAGTCTTTTTTAGTAGCCACTTAGTCACAAACACTGGCCAAAATTAGCGTTCAATTTAGTTTTTTACTTTTTTCACACACAAACAAATATGAACGCTAACTTTGGCCAGTGTTTGTGACCAAGTGGCTACTAAAAAAGTCTGGACATACCCCATATTGAATACCCTGGGTTGTCTACTTTAAAAAAAAAAACCTCAGGACAAAATTTTTAATCTATTTAGCAGTTTTTTTTCATTCGCTTTTGTAGATGAGTAAAAGATTTTTCACATAAAAGTCAAAAAACATGTATTTTTTTCAATTTTTCATCATATTTTTTCATTTTTTTTTAAATTAAATTACATGAGATTATATAAATAATGGTATGTAAAGAAAGCCCCTTTTGTCCTGAAAAAAACAATATATAATTTGTATGGGAACAGTAAATGAGAGAGCGGAAAATTACAGCTAAACACAAACACCACAAAAGTGTAAAAAGATGCCTGGTCGCAAATGTACAACATCGCAAAAACAGTCCGGTCCTTAAGGGGTTAAAGGTCATAATATTTTCTTGCCCTGATCACTGCAGCATGGTCAAATAGACAAAGCCAGTAGATATAAACAGATGTAGTCCACATGTATTCGGACAACAAATGAATTGAGCAACTTAAAATGCAAGATTTACATAAAGGCTATTTAAGCTCTTTGAATACGAAGTTAAAGCTGGACCTGAACAAATGTTACAGTTTATTAATAGGTTGTGGCAAGCAAGGAGCGTTTAGACTCCACTAGAACCATGTAAGATATGTTCTTTTTCATCAAACTCCATTTCCGGTTTAATCTAAGCTCACCTGGATACAACATGCAGTATGGTGAAGAGAACGACCAAAGGTGCGACAGCCACCAGGAACCACGGGAAGACACCAGCAATAACTCCCAGACAGAAGAATACAAGAATGACATTCTGCACAAACATTTCTGCTTGAAAGGGCAATCGGACATCAACTGGAGAATAAGAATAATAAATACCATCCATCACTATTATGCAGGTATTTTGATAGCCACTAAAGTTTAAAAATAAATTAAAAGAAATGCAGGTATTCCATCTTAAATTACAAATAAGCTTTTGATTTTAAAATAGTTTTTTCTATAATTTTATTAAAGGAACACTATAGTCACCTAAATTACTTTAGCTAAATAAAGCAGTTTTAGTGTATAGATCATTCCCCTGCAATTTCACTGCTCAATTTACTGTCATTTAGGAGTTAAATCACTTTGTTTCTGTTTATGCAGCCCTAGCCACACCTCCCCCTGGCTATGATTGACAGAGCCTGCATGAAAAAAAAAAACTGGTTTCACTTTCAAACAGATGTAATTTACCTTAAATAATTGTATCTCAATCTCTAAATTGAACTTTAATCACATACAGGAGGCTCTTGCAGGGTCTAGCAAGCTATTAACATAGCAGGGGGTAAGAAAATCTTAATTAAACAGAACTTGCAATAAAGAAAGCCTAAATAGGGCTTATGGAAGGCTGTGCAAGTCACATGCAGGGAGGTGTGACTAGGGTTCATAAACAAAGGGATTTAACTCCTAAATGGCAGAGGATTGAGCAGTGAGGCTGCAGGGGCATGTTCTATACACCAAAACTGCTTCATTAAGCTAAAGTTGTTCAGGTGACTATAGTGTCCCTTTAATATTAGACTTTTGAATGAGTTTAATGAATCTAATATGAAAAACTACAAGCCAATAAAATAAATAAGGGATCTTTTCATATTGCATATTATACTGCGGAGGTTGCCAGTCATAAATAATATACACCACATTAAAAAAGTAAAACATTTTGTCACTATACCCACACTGCCCATAATGATATATCACTATACACACATTGCCCATATAATGATATAATATCACTATACACACATTGCCCATATAATGATATAATATCACTATACACACATTGCCCATATAATGTTATAATGTCACTATACTCTACTTACCAACGTTTCTTAGGATGCCGGTAGGCAGAGAGATTGCTGAAGGCCAAAAGCGGGCTGGTCTGCCTGCCAGAAGGGGGGCTAGTCTGCTCTTAAAGAGTGTGGCCAGGCTGACTGACAGCCTGCCCACTCCAACAAACCAGGCATATAACACAGCTAATAAGCTCCATGCATGCTCCTATTGCCCAGTCCTCTCCTCTATTTTGAAATCTGCCTACAGATTTTATAATGTGGGAAAAACCCCCAGTACCTAGATTTGCTGCAACAGTACCCCAAAGTACGGAACTGTCCTGGTAAAGACGAGAGTGTTGGCACTTATGCACACTGACCCACATGTCCCGGTAAAGCAGACCCTGATGCGCGCTACCGTTACATGGTTGCCATAGAGCAGCTCTGATATCGCCCTCCGCCTCTCCAGATGAAAGTGGGCTGCAGAATGACATGGCGGCCGGTGTGCTTGGCTCTCTGCATGGCTCGGTTCAGTGTGCTCACAACCCGCACCGTGTGTCTTGCTGTCACCACTCACTGCCCCAGCATGCTCCGTACTGCCTGCCGTTATCAGCCAGCTCGCCTCAATGGTCCGCCCAGCGTGCGCTCCCGATCACCAACACACCGCGCGCTCCTGATTACCCACCCCAGGAGCATGACATGGGTGTAATCTTCAGCAGATTTTATCCATTTTCGACCGAAATGGGATAGGCCCATTTTTGGACGAAAATTTCGGCTGCCAAAATTTTGGTGCATCCCTAATCAATACGAATGATCTTAGCCAATCTAATGCTTCCCCATAGGAAATGCTGAATGATGCAGTATGTCTATGGAGATCATTCAGAATCTTCATGCAGAGTGTGGAAATGCCAAACTTCGGTCCTGCAATCACTGCAGGACCACAACTAGGAAGGCTGTTTGGTGGCAGTCTGAGTGACTGACACCAGATATAATTACTAGCCTAACCTTTCTAATTTTGTATATTCATTGAGAGCACTACTCTTGCTACTTCTGCAGATATTTTAAACATTACAAATTGAAGATCTAGTTAATGTCCCCTCAAATTATTTCTGTATTGACAAAATAAATTACATTAAAAAGTTAGTGAAAAAGAAAAAAACTAACTTAGAAGACTCATTCTAGGAAAAAAACAAAAACTCACATATACTGCTACATTAAAAAGACGCTATATTCACCAAAACTACTTCAACTTAATTTCAAATGGAAAAGCATTGGATTGGCTGAGATTGTCAAGATTGATGATCTCAGCCATAAAGGTGGGGCCATGTTCCTTTAATAAAATTACTTTTTTCAAGCTCTAAACTAAAGCTGCATGGCAGATCAGCGGGTGTGTGTCATGTTTCAAGACAACATAGTATAATAAAATTGAAAATAACAGGACACTCACCCTCATCCATGTCCTTAGAAAACCTATTTAGAATACGTCCAGTTGGAGTTGTGTCAAAAAATTTCATAGGGCTCTTTAAAATGCGGCGGTATAGTTCATCATGAAGCTTTGAAGAGGCTCGTAGTGTTCCCTAGAAATTATTAAGAAAAATTACATATTGGGCTACCAGGTATAACTTGGATTAAGAACAGAAATTAAAGAAGGAAATTAACAAAACTCTACAAAGCACTGTGTTTATTACCTTAACAAAAACAACTCCACGCACAGCCTTAAGGATGAGCATTACAAACATAGAGAGAGTATAAATGCCAGTGTAGTACAGCATGTTTGGATTGTCCTTCATACTGATGCTAATTACAGTCTCGTTGTTCAGCAGCACGGACGTGTTCTGTGGGAAATGAAGTGAACACACATTCTAAAAAATAGAAAATCTTATCTCTAAATCAATACATTTACATAGACAAACATTGGGAAAGGTGAATCCACTAGATGGAAAAGAACCTAATTGGGGCTACAAACCAGGCCAACCCCTTCTCCCAAGGATTCTTAACATACATAGGTCTATGGGCACAAAAACAGGAGAATAAGGGATGATAAACTTTTGAACAACTTACCCCACTGCCCTGTTTGATCCAGTAGCTGAGCCACCAATTGCTAAATGCAGTACTTCCCACATTAAGCACAAATAGTGTCATTATGAAGAGGAAGGCGAAAGGACCTCCAGCTGCTTGGATGTAATCGCCATAAACTGACCAAGGCACTGATCCTTTGCTTTTCTCCTCCAGCTGCATGAGTTGACCTGTGTGAAGGACACATCTCATGAGAATCATCTCACAGGTACATTAACATTCTTTTACTTTCTCTCAGACTTTCTACATTGGTTACCTCATGTACCTTCACAAAACATTCTATGCAGGTGAGTGATAGCAATAAATGCTCATAATCACTTTTACTGCTATACTGACGAAGATAAATGCTTAGTCTGGTCAGTAAATAATTAAAATATTGAGAAAAAACAAATTGTGCTTCCCAAGCGGTTGTCTACATCCTGGTGACTTAATGCCGAAGACAAACTAATACAAGAGTGCTACATTACTTAGCAAGGCACAGCATGCCCACAAGCAACATAAATTACTCAGAATAGATTGCATATAACACTTTATCCTTGCACATGAAAGCACTTTATTTTTACTCCTGAGGAAGTCCAGTTTAACTGGACGAAAGGAGTTGAGCTAGCGGTCATTTTTTATTGGTTATTTGATTGTGCATACTGCTGGTTTTTATTTGATTTTGTTCCTGGTTCCTGATTACTCCAGACTCCTGTGTTTCTGCCATCTGGACAGGGGACCAAGGAAATTGATTGATGGACATTTTTTGCACTTTTATTCTGTAAGTGTAACCATTAAAGTATATTACATATTTTAAGTCATATTGCACTGTGTTTTTTCATTTTCTCTCCACGTGATTTGCTCCAACTGCTGATTATTATACTGAAATCTGGTGGTTTCAGTCTTGTGATGAGCCTAAATTCTCAGTTATTTTGTGAGTGCAATCTTTAAATTGTGTGGGTCAATTTTATGGACGTTACTACCCTATGAGTTTTCTCCATTGTGTATTTTTAGGTATATTTTACTTTTTTTTCCTAATTGTGTACAAGGTTGGAGAGGAATCCTTTTGATTATACCATACAGAAAAGAGGGGTAAATTCCTTTTTTACTTGCTATATATTTCTGCACCTGGGTGATCTATACAATTAAGTGTTTATATCAGAATAGATTGTGTCTAGGTGTGTTGAAAACCTCCCAGATAAGTGCATGAATGCACTTAATGCCATGCAATTCTACTGTCCTCATGATCAAATCTACAGCATGTGTCACACCTTCTTCCTTTTTCACAGCCTTTTCCTTCTTCACAGATCCAGCCTTAATTCCTTTCTCCAGTGGCTTTTTCAATGAACTGCTCACATTCTTTTTTAAGCTTATCTGTTTCAAGGAAAACAAGTGCTCTTCAGACATGTCATGAGACCATTGCTAAGCATCAAAACTACTATATTTTTTTTTATTTTTTATGAGAGGCTATTATATGTGCAATGGGTCTGCAACCTGAATTGTGAATTGCAGCATGAGAGTAAAAACATTTGCGGATTTCAATAAATTAATCCCACTGGTCCTTGCTATAAAATCAAATATTTCTTCATAAGGTGAGTGATATCTGTAAATAAATATCTATGTATATTTTCTCTGACGTGGATGCACAGCTATACACAACTTAAGTCTTATCGCAGTCATTTCCTGGTCCATGCAGAATGTAATTGCAGGCCAGGGATAAACCCTTAAGTTTTTTTTTTCTTCATACAAACACACTTTTGCTTAACCCCTTAAGGACCAAACTTATGGAATAAAAGGGAATCATGACATGTCACACATGTCATGTGTCCTTAAGGGGTTAAAGAAGTGAATTTGTTTGCATACTATACTTTAAATACAAATAATTACATGATTTGCCCACAAACAAACAGTGTAGCAAACTAGAACCTTACCTCAATGTGAGGGGCCTCTCCCAGCTGTAGATTATTAAACACTGCAGCATATTCTCCATTGAGTTTGATGAGGTCCTCATGTGTTCCCCTTTCTGTGATGCAACCTTCTTTCATATAGATCACTTCATCACAGTCTACAAGATACTAGTGGGGAAAAGTATTAGAAAGGGCAAGATAGATTAGATAGATAGATAGATGGTATTATTCTATGAACTAAATTCTTTTTCAATTACCTGAAGCTGGTGGGTGATAAACAAGATGGTTTTTGACTTGAGGTGTTTTCTGATGGCGCTGTTGAAGATGTGATTGCCTACATGGGCATCTAATGCACTGAGAGGATCATCAAGTATGTAAATGCTGCGATCGCTGTACAGAGCCCTTGCAAGGCTGATCCTCTGTCTCTGACCTCCACTTAGATTTGCTCCACGTTCTCCAATCTACAAAAAGTACATAATCATGTTTACAGACAGATACGGTTTACTCTTGTTAAGAGAGAACATGTTCATTACTTTAAAAACACACACAAAATATATTTTGAGGTTTTAAATCATCAGCTACCATTTCTATTAAGGGTTTGTTATGATACTGACCTCTGTTAAGTCACTGTTGGGTAGTATGGCCAAGTCTGGTCTCAAACAGCAAACACTTAACACATTATTATACCTAAAACAAGAAAAACATATCACAGAAAGGGGGAATAAACAGTGTCTTATAACAACCCTAGGCATACGTGGAAGACCTGTGCACAGAATTATTTGTGTACATTTATCACACACAAATGCAAACTCTATATTCTACACATATAAATAATTCTAGCTTTTGAGATTCTCTACTTTGTGCCAAATTAGAAATTGCAAACTTTTTGTTTTAGATCGGGTCTTTTGCCATATACATAAAATGAGCTTAGTGATAATGTTCACAGAGAAGATAACCTTATAAGCAAATAACCCTTAGACATTTTTAAACCGTATGTGCATTTATTGCATACATATTCAGCAGATTTATTTAAAAAATGTTTACCTAGCTTTGTATTTTATGTGAACTGTCTTTTACTCTTATATGCAAAAAAAAAAAAAAAAAAAAAGTTTTTATTTAACTATTTGATAAGAACTTAAAGAAAAAAACAAAGACAAAAATGCAGAGGCACTTATTTCCTCACATGTGAAAAAGTATTTTTTTTTCCCGACCTAAGTTATATTGTCTTTTCTAGAATTTGGGAGGACAGACTCCTCCACCCACCCCCCTATTTACAATTTTAATATTTTATATTTTTTTCATACTATATTTTACAAGTGTACATTAAAACAGTTTGTTATTGTATTTTCATTAGCCCCTGAAGGTAAGCTATTTTCCCTTTATCTTCCTTTCTGACGTGACAAAGGGCAATCTTTTATGCACTGCAATTTAAATGCCTTACACTATGTAAAATGCAAATAAATAAATAAATAAATAGAAAACACAAAATTTATGTCTGCTCATTTACCTTTCCTCTTCAAAATCCTTTCCAAATAGGATATTATCCCGGAAAGAGGCATTCAGTATCCATGCCTGCTGAGCAACGTATGCAAATGTGCCATTGACAGCAACGCTACCCTCCAGAAGGGTCATCTGCAACAGACAAAGAATTACCATCCATTCACACACAGAGATTTCCAGATAAGAGAGATAAACAAAAGCATTTAAGGAAGACTCCAGTCCCCCTAAAGTACATTAAGCTTGTTGAAGTGCATTATGGTCAAAATTTGTAATCTATGGACATCCTGGTATAGATCAACAAAAGTAAGGTTTACTTGGATCATATAAATCTGTTCTCTGATCCAAATAAACCTTCCCTTTATTGCACCACACTGTGAAACCTACGGATTACTAGCTTTGACTTTGTTTTCAGGGACTGCAGATCCCTTCCACTGCGCTCCAGAGTGACAGCAGTGACTCTTACTTTACCTATGTGCAACACTACCCTTTGATTTAACATGCTTTAGGGTCAAATTGCCTGACCCTGTGCAATATATTTATATTATTATTGCCATTTATATAGCGCCAACAGATTCCGTAGAACTTTAGAATATTATTAGAGGGGGGATTTGACTATAAATAGGACAATTACAAGAAAACCTACAGGAACGATAGGTTGAAGAGGACCCATTCTGCCATTCTGGGGTCAATAAGGAATTTTTTGTCCTAGCTTGTTGCAAAATTGTGCTTCAAACTGGGGTTTTTTTTTTTTTTTTTTTCTTTTTTTTTTCTCTTTTGGATCAACAGCAAAAAACAGGTGTGAGGAAGGCTGAACTTGATGGACGCAAGTCTCTTTTCAGCTATCTAACTATGTAACTATGTAACTATGACCCTGCTCAAATGAGCTTACAGTTTATAGTAAGTGGGTGTAAAACACTTTAGGACAGGAAATAACAATCAAATAAGGTGGGAGTGAAGCAGAGCTGAAGGAGAGAGTAGAGTGCTGCCCTTTAGGACAGAGCAAGAAACAGGTATGTAAGGTAGAGGTTACTCTGGAAGGCCATAAGCTTTCCTAAAGAGATTAGTTTTAAGGCACTTTTTAAACAATTGAAGACTAGGGGAGAGTCTGATGGCGGTAGGCAGGCTGTTCCATAGGAAGGGAGCCGCCCGCGAGAAGCTTTGCAAGCGTGAGTTGGCCGTACAGGTGCGAGTAGCGGACAGGAGAAGGTCATGGGCAGAGCGGAGAGACCGAGAAGGGGCATACCTATAGATCAGTGAAGAGATATAAGAGGGGCTAGAATTGGTCAATTTATAGGTATTGGTTAGCACTTTGAATTGACTCCTATAGGATGCAGGAAGCCAATGTAAGGACTGACAGAGAGGCGAGGTGTGAGAGGACCGACTAGAGAGGAAAAATCATTCTGGTGGCAGCATTGATTACAGACTGTAGCGGGACAATACGGTTTTTGGGAAGACCAATTAGGAGGGTGTTACAATAATCCATGCGGGAAATTACAAGAGCATGGACAAGCTCCTTGGTAGCATCTTGTGTAAGAAAGGGGCGGATACAGGCCATGTTTTTAAGCTGGAATCTACATGATTTGGTAACCTACCGGATGTGAGGCTCAAAGGTGAGGCCAGAATAAAGTATGACGCCAAGACATGGCGCTTACAAGGACGGACTGATGTGGATACCACTAACTTGAAGGGAGAGCGAAAGAGAAGGATCAGTATTAGGAGGAGGAAAGACAAGGAGCTCAGCTTTAGAAAGACTGAGTTTCAAAAAGCAGGAGGATATCCAGTCAGAGATGGAAGAAAGGCAAGCAGTGACATGTTGCAGGACAGCAGGGGAGAGGACCAGGGAGAAGATATATCTGGGTGTCATCAGCGTACACGTGGTATTGGAATCCAAATGCTTTAATAAGTTTGCCAAGAGAGGCAGTATAAAGAGAGAATAGAAGGGGACCAAGGACAGAGCCTTGGGGGGACTCCAACCGAGACAGGACAAAGGGAGGAGGTATCATTAGAAAAGGAGACACTGAATGAGCTTTGGGAGAGATAGGAAGAAAACCACAAGAGGACAGAGTCACAGAGACCGAATTATTGAAGAGTTTGAAGAAGTAAAGCATGATCAACGGTGTCAAAGGCAGCAGAGATCAAGAAGAATTAGTATGGAGTAGTGGCCTTTGGATTTATCTGCGATTTTAAAAGAAAGTGTTGATTTTCAAAGTAAGTGGACTCCTAGCGCTCAGACACCCACAGAGGATTTCCTAACTCTATTGGTTTGAACTATAGTTTAAGCCTATACTAATTGCAGAGTGCTTGACGAGAGCATGCCTGCAAATACATCAATCTGCTGAGTTTGTGTATGGAGGCAGGCACAATCCGCGAACTGAGCAGAACAACACTCAACTTGCTGATCATTCATGCCTCTCATTCATTTCTCTATGAACTGTAATAAAATTCATTGTGAAGTATATAGTTGGTCAGTTGCACGCATGCATTGACAAAGCTAGTCAACGAGAAGCCTGATGGACAAAAGGGAAGGTTCACAGTAGGTAATATGTATTTATTTTTTACATTTTATTTTTTGAATGATACTACCTCACGCTACATGAGTTAGAAAGGGTTAATATTGGATGAGATCGCCAAGGAGGCGGGGCGAGGGCGGTCAGCCAGGCCAATTCGCATTTTCTCATAAAGATGCATTGAATCAATACATCTCTATGAGTAAAGTTCAGCGTCTCCAGGGATAACGTGGAGACGTTGAACAACAGTGCTGCACAGTGCAGCACTGACCCGGCGGCCATCCGAGGACTAGTCACTGGAAGTGTCCCTAGGCTTTAATGTAAACACTGTTTGCATGAAAATGTCTGCAGGGATTGGCTATACTATACAATGAGCTGTAGTTGTTCTGGTTACTATAGTGCTCCTTTAACGTTTAAAGGATAAAAGTCAGAATGCGCTCTGCCAAGAATAAAGCATGAAAAAGTACTACAGTTGAAAGTTTTACCAGCTGATCTATAGCTCACCGACTTATCAGATCATAAACATTGATATGTTAAAAGCCCTAACTTCGATTTTTACATACAGTGTTAATAGAAGAGAAGTGTTGACTAAACTGGATCATAGGTTCACAGAATCAAAATAGACAAGATGGCGAAATAAGAATTTCAAACTCCGCAAGCTCAAATTTATTTCCCAAGTAACACATATGGTATAAATTTAACAAACACATTAAATATGCTAAAAACATACCTGCCCGAGAATGGCGGCGACAAGAGACGTTTTTCCACTTCCTACACTGCCACATATTCCAATCAGTTTACCCTAGAAAACAGACAGTTTCAAATAAATCCCAAAGAAGTTGTACTCCCTTTCTAAAATGTATCTCATATATAGAATATATGTGAGAGAAAAAAGGTCCCCATTTTATTTAAACCAGTATTAATAAATTGCATAGCACTTGGAATCTTCCAAGTATAGTAATTGCTTATTGTATTCTCCCTCTCACGCATGCAAGATTGGCCAGCATATAAAATTCCCCCAAAACGCTCACCTTCTCTATGTCCAATTCAATGTTGTAAAGAGTCCTTTGCAGCCTCACATTTGATAGCTGAAGGTCTTTACATTCTTCATCAGGGCTGGGTTGCTCATCATTATCCACCAGAAGATGTCCTTTCTGTTCTGCCAGAACAGCCTGTGGCCCCTCGTTCTGCAAATTGTCCTTCTCTTTCTTTCCTTTAGCCCCCTTCTTCTCTTTTTTCATTTTGGGGGTAGCCTTCGGTGAGCACTGGGTGCTGGCATGGGAAGAATCCCATGCCAATGTGGCATTTTTCAGCTCTATGATGATGTTTGGGCTGGATGGCTTTTTCTTTACCATGTGAACCTCTTCCATTAGAAATAAACTCTGATAGGAGGTTGTGAGAGAGGTGCAAAGATGAGACAGCAGGTCAGGTCTAGGGCACGCAGGAAGCAAAAACATCAGGCTATATAGTGGAAGGAAGCTGCTGCGGAGCAAAAGGTAGCTCATTAGAGTCAACTAACCTCGAGATAGCGGAGGACCTGGAACATTATCAATATTACAAACACCACCCCCTCCCAATGTGGACCACCAGTAGCACCAGCAGATAATGAAGTATCAAACACCCAGTTATCTCAAACATACCTCTTAGCACACAGGGTGTTCTATTTACTGGTATAAAAATGCTGAGCTACCCTCATTAAAAATGCCATTAAATCTACTCTTGGCAGAACTCAAATGTACAGCTCTAAGACGTATAAGAGCTCATCCCATGATACACAGGGGTTAATAGTTTTACAAGTAGTTACAGCACAACTCAGACCTTGGAGAAAAAAGAAAAACCAAAAACTAAATTCGAGAAGTAGCTGAAAATGGTCCAGTCACATGAATCCTCAAGATAAATAAAACCAGTTACAACTCTTATTACAAATTGGAATTGTTTTCCCTCTACAAAAACAGAGGTAACAGAATCATATTAGTAAAATAACCAGTAGCATCATCTACATCAAGTGAAATAACAATATGTTAGTAGCTTTAAGAAACTTGAACCATCCAACTCAGAGCACTAACAACTATTACAGGTGACAACCAGAGACCAATCTGTGCCGCTTGAAGCACCGGTTTCATTAGCTAGACCTGAAAAAAATACATACAACTTGCTGTTAACGATTTATTTAAGAGTTGGTATGCTCTTTTGGGCCTACGTTACCTTCACAGCAGCCCACGTCCCTCTGCCTGCTCCACTGTTATTTTTAGTGGCATGACATAATGCTAGGTACATAAACCTAAAGACTGGTTAAGCACAAAAACATGAAATCATAGAGACACAACTGAAGTGAAAGTATCCAACCTACATTGTATCTTAAATGGGTAGCTCTGGATTAGGCAGCCAGTCATGTGCAGCCCCATACAAACAATCTTGTTAGGAAAAACAATATTCTGCATAACATGAAACCCAGTGATTGCTAATGAAAGAAGCCATGCAATACTGCCCAAAAATAATCCTAAAATTAAGAAAAATGAAAAAAAAAGAAAAAAAAAAAACATTTGGCCCAGAAATAAAAGCCAACATTCCCAGGGTAGGTACCACATCGACCAACATGCAAACTCACATTGTGATCAGGTCACACCACCACTGCTTACCTTGAAACGCTCCATGGATACTGAAGCCTCTGACAGAGACTTCACGGAAAAAGGAGTCACTTTAAGGGCAAACGTCATGGAATTGAAGACTGTGACAACTGTGAATGCCTTTAAGAAATAGAAAAGTACTTTACCAATAAACCACAATAGGAGGAATTACTTAAACAGCACTCTGGTCAAAATTCACAGTTAAGAATTTTTACAATGTAAGACAAGAAAATAAAACCTGTAGTCACCTTGGTTCCCATTTTTAACCAAAATGGAAAAGAACATGGAACTTAAACATTGCTAGGATCATTTAAAAAACATTAAATATGCACTGGGAAAACAATTTTGGAATATTATGGCCCACGGGTTAACGGAGTGCTTCTTTTCATTAGATCAAAAACAATCTCTAGGTTCCGCCCAATG
Source organism: Pelobates fuscus (assembly GCF_036172605.1). Taxonomy (NCBI): domain Eukaryota; kingdom Metazoa; phylum Chordata; class Amphibia; order Anura; family Pelobatidae; genus Pelobates; species Pelobates fuscus. Next base: position 155,518,814 of record NC_086318.1, read on the forward strand.
AGCTGGCCATCAACCACAGATGTGCTCTATGTAAACAGACACCGCTGATCTGTGCCAGCAACAGAAAAAAACTAAAGACACAGGCTACACTCTACTATAATGATGGTGTCAATTTATTTTATTTATTATAAAACAAGCAAAGTTTTGGCTTCACAGAGTCTTAATCATGCAGGATTAGCCTCTGGGGTGCTGTTTTGTGCCTTAATAAATCAACACCATCATTATTACAGAGTGTAACCTATGTCTTGTTTTTTTTTTTTTTTTGCTGCTTCTAGTCATCAAGAACCAATACTGCCACGACTAACTTAGGAAGCCCAATTTGAATACATATAATGTATGTATGAATGAACAGTCCACCCAAGTATAAATAAGATATACAAAGTCTATTAATGTCTTCCTTACACTTTAAGGGGCCATTAGTAAATTTTGTTTTCTTATTCTATATAAGTAATGAGTACATTAATTTATTTTTCGTCACTCAGCAATACTTGTGTACAATTCTTCCTTACCTGGGCTGCAGTAAGATCATATCCAAGCATCATGTGCACAGAAAAGGTCACCACACTGGCAATAACCACCACAATGGGAGCTATTCCCACTGTAATACTCTGGAAATATCCTGCTCGCTCTAGAATCTTCCTTTCGGTCTCTCGAATTTCTAGAATAAAAAAAAAAAAATAGATAAATCATTTTTATACTGCAGTAATGAGGAAAATTCATTTAGAACATCGTTCATCCCCAACTTGAAATAAGGGCTTAATTTTCACTCTGTTTCACATAGTGGAAAAAAGGAACTATCAACAATCATGTTCCACACATTCTGCGCTGTATAACTGCCTATAATGCTCAACCTGTATCCTACTGCTGAGAGGCATTAAAGCATTATGGCCTTATACAGACCTAATCATGGTTTGTGTTGTGCTAGTATTCTGTGAATTTACATTTCAGAAAATGCAACTGGATTTGTTACAAATGCCCAGAACAGGGTATTAACCAAATTTTGTTTATAGCTTTTTATCATATCTACTTTAAGTTACAAAAGGTTTATGCACACATTTATTTTACATATTTTACATAATTGCAAGACAAGAGTAAACCTTCAAAGCTGATCAAAATATTTCTATGGGGGGGGGGGGCGGAGCCTGACAGCTAAGGCAGCCAGACGTGCTCTGCAAGAGCTCCTGCAGCAGGCCCAAACAAAGCGAGATTTATAACGATTAGAGAGAAGGAGACAGAGAATATAGGGTGCTGGAGGGAACCAGCTGCCCCAGCTCTGACGTGGTTACAAGGGGTACAGGGGGCTTAACCCCAGAGGCAAGAACAGGATAAATGAGAGAATGGGCAAAATGACCACCACACATAAAGCTATGTGAAGGTGGGAGATTGCTCATTCGATGATCTGTGCCCCTTTGGTAATGGTATTTGTGGGGAAAAAGGAAAGCGTGACTTTTAAAACAAAAACCTTTTTATGTTTGTTATGGAAGAAGACGTGGGTATTCAACCTTTAATAAGACAACTTATATTCATAATAGTGAGGTATAAAACTGGCTCTATTTATTGCCAGGAGGGTGGAGTTTTCCCGGAGAAAAAACAAAATAATAATATTAAAGGAAAAATATTAGTGGGAATGCATCGGCATTCTGAAATGCTCACTAGGGCCAACACAATTGCAAAGTGCTGAGGACCGAGAAACAGGTCACTAAAAAAAATTATTTTTTAATAATTGCAAATGTAGTGTCAGGCTTAGGAAATAAACCTACCAGAGATCTGGTCTCAGCCAGTAAGTACTGCCAGAAATCTGGTAGAAGGGCAGGGGGGTATTCAAGATAGAGGTATAAATATAAATATAGAGTAAGCCTAGGTAGTGATGGTACCCCTGAAGGGAGTACAGTAGTTACCAGTGCAGGCTAAGAGGTAGACCTATGCAGAGGGTTAGTATAGGAGAAGTGCCAACCTGAGCATAAGAGGGTATGCATGTAAATGTAGCTTATTACCAAAAGGGAAGGCTTCCAAACAATGCCCAATCCGCAGCCTGAAAAGCCCTGCACTTACTAACTGTCTCCCATAGACACAGGGTAAAGAAGTTACACTACCTGCTGCTTCAAGGCAGCCTAAAGGCTATCTCTATCGTTTAACCCCCACACTGCCCAATCAAATCCTCAAAAGAGCATCAAATAGTAAAAGAAAAATATTAGTGGGAATGCATCGGCATTCTGAGATGCTCACTAGAGCCAACACAGTTGCAAAGTGCTGAGGACCAGAAAACGGGTCACTAAAGAGTATATTGATTGCAAGTGTAGTGTCAGGCTTAGGAACTGAACCTTCCCGAGATCTGGTCTCAGCCAATAAGTACTGCCAGAAATCGGGTAAAAGGGCAGGGGGGTATTCACGATAGAGGTATAAATATAAATGTAAAGTAAGCCTTGGTAGTGATGGTACCCCTAAAGGGAGTACAGTAGTTACCAGTGCAGGCTAAAAGATAGACCTATGCAGAGGGTTAATATAGGAGAGGTGCAAAACTGAGCATAAAGAGATATGCATGTAAATATAGCTTATTGCCAAAAGGGAAAGTCTCCAAACAATGCCCAATCCGCAACCTGCAAAGCCCTGCACTTACTAACTGTCTCCCATAAACACAGGGTAAAAAAGTACACTACCTGCTGCTTCGAGGCAGCCTCAAGGCTATCCCTATCGTTTAACCCCCACACTGCCCAAACGAACCCTAAGCGAGCATCAAAACGAAAATAAATAAACGAACAACCAAAACTAAAAAACAAAACAAGGCAAAACAAAAAAAAAAAAAATAATAATTTTAGAAAGAATGCATCGGCATTCTAAAATGCTCGACGCGCGTTTCGGCGTAACAACGCCTTTGTCAAGAGCTGAGAAGGTCTGCCTACCTGTCCGTATTTGAAAGTTGACGAAGCCCGCCTCGTGGGGACCCGCCCGCCAATCGTCGGCGTAGGCCCCGCCCACGGTACTGCGTCATGTTCCCGGCTTCCGGGAATGGACTGCAGGCCAATAGGGGAACGAGGGGAGGAGTCGATGTAAACTGTCCCACGTGGGGGGCGGGCTGACAGTGGATTGTCAGTCTCTCGCATAAACCCGCCCCTCACACCAGCATAATCCTATCTGGTCCCCATCATATACTGTAGAGATGAAAAAGGGCTACAAACATCTCAAGAAGGGGGGGGGGGGGGGGGGTCACATAGTGCTTATGAGTCTGTGAAACCTAATTAGATGTGTATTTTAACTAATAGAGTCCCAGATAGATGTATAGTTCCCATATATCCTCTTGACTGTTATTATTTCAGAAGGTGGCCATAGGTTACTATTCCACCAGATGCTGACAGTCATCGGAAGTAGCATTTGGAAATAGTGACATAGGCTGCTTAACAGCCATATCCTGTATAGTCCCCCGAATGTATCGGATATGTGGGGATGTACTCAGATGGCTGGTAGTGCTTTCTGTCAGTCAAGGGGAAAGGAGCGTATATAGTCCACCCTATATGGGTTTAAAGGACGGTGGGCACGAGATTCGTTCAGTTCCCAGTGGGGTAGTAGATGAGTTGGTAGGTTTAAATTTAGGCAGATATACTATCCATAAATCCATAAATACCTTATATCATCACATTTTGTGCAAAATACACCGAATAGAGTGGCCATGAAGAGTAGTAAAAGACAAGAGATAAAGAATAAATCAAAAAGGAGGAGGGGGAAAAAGAAGAGTACATAGGTGTGAACCTTCTAAACAGACAAAGGGCACTAGCCATTTAGGTGAAAAAGGGGTCTAGTGTGTAAAAAGAATAATAAATGTTGGACATGTCTCATGATTGGGGACTGCCCGGTGGTAATATATTTCAAATGTAGGGGGCGAAAGAGAAGCCTTCGTTCAAGCCTTTTGGATGCAGGGTATTAAGCTTATAGATCCACCTGCACTCTCTTTGGCGCAAAGACTTGTCAAAATCGCCTCGTCTCGGCTCGCGTTTCACTAGCTCGAGACCACAGAACCGTATGTTTTTGGATGAGCCATCATGATGCTCCTTAAGATGTCTCGAGATCGGAGTCTCTACCCGGTTCTTGGTGCATCGCGCATGCTCTTTAATGCGTTCCTTGAAGGGCCTAAAAGTCTTACCCACGTACATCAGCTTGCAACTACACAGGAGGAGATATACCACCCCTGCTGTGTTGCAATTGAAGCAATGTGCAATCTGGAAAGATTGCTTTTTCTCGCTGTCCCAAACCTTCTTAGACTCCCTTAGGATAAATTTGCACGCTACACATCTTCCACATTGGAAGGTGCCCACTGGGATCTGTCGCCCCAGCCATGACAACTGAGAGTTCTGTTTATCAGTATAGTGACTGGGGGATAGCATGTCCCGAAGATTTTTGCCCCGTCTGGCAGTAATGGTGACCCGTGGACTTAGTACTTCTTTCAAGTGAGGATCCTTCAAAAGGATGGGCCAAAATTTTTGAAGGGACTCGTTTATGTCGTTCCATCCAGTGTCAAATGTGCCAATCATCCTAATGATTTTGTTTGTGTTTCGGTTAGCATTGGGCGAGTCTGACAGAAGTTCTGCCCTGTCTGTCAGAAGGGCTCTTTTATAGGCTCTTTTTAGGCACTTGTTGGGGTAGCCCTTTTCCCTGAATTGTTGCCGTAGGGCTTTAGCTTTAAATTGGAAGTCCCCTATGTCTGAGCAGTTCCGTCGGAGTCTGAGGTACTGGCCTGTTGGAATGCCCTGTTTTAGGGACCTCGGGTGGTGGCTATCCCATTTGAGGAGGGAATTAGATGCGGATGGTTTCCGGAAAAGGGTTGTTTTAACGGAGCCGTCCCCACAGATCGAGATTGACAGGTCTAGAAAATTCAGGGAGGGGCCCCCAAATTCCGAAGTGAATCTGAGGTTGTCCTCGTTGGTGTTGAGGAGTGCCACAAATTGATTGAATTCATCCAAGTCACCTTGCCAGATCATCAGGACATCATCAATGTACCTGTACCATGATGAAATTTTGGACATGAAAGGTGATAATGTGCTGTTGGTCCTGATCTGTTCCTCCCACCAACCCAGGTGGAGGTTGGCATGAGATGGGGCACAAGCCGTGCCCATCGCCGTACCTCTCACCTGGTGGTAGAACTTCTTATTGAACAAGAAAAAGTTATGTTTTAGGATGAATTCAAGGAGATTAATAGTGAAATCTGTGTGTGCCTGGTGTTCCGTGCCCCTTTTGTTTAAGAAATGTCTGCTATGTTCCAAACCTCTTTGGTGTGGGATAGATGAATACAGTGCCTCAACGTCGAGGCTACAGAGTTTGGACGTAGGTAAGATCTGTAAGTCAGCGAGAAGGTGTAAGGCCTGCTTCGTATCCCTGATATAGGACGGGAGACCCTCTACAAATGGCCTGAGAATATGGTCAATGTAGAGGCTCCCGTTTTGTGTAAGGTTGTCAATCCCCGAAACTATGGGGCGGCCGGGTGGGCTCTGGAGAGATTTATGGATTTTGGGGAGGCAGTAGAAGGTTGCTGTCTTTGGGCAAGGGTTGAGGATAAAACTATATTCCTCGTTAGACAGCAAACCTTCACTGCGCCCCCCATCCAGAATCTCTTTATAGCTCTTAAGAAAAGCATTAGTCGGGTCAGAGTGGAGGACCGTGTAAGTGTCCCTATCGTTAAGGACCGTGAGTACCATTTTCTCATAGTCAGGTTTATCCATCAGGACCACGTTCCCCCCCTTGTCTGCCTGCTTAATGACAATAGTGTCGTTGTCTCTAAGGGATTTTAAAGCCTTCTGTTCTAGACGGGATAGGTTTTCATTGGGAAGGGAGGAGAAGTTAGTTGTTTCAATGTTGTCAATCTCATGTTTCATAGCTTCAAGGAAAAGATCAATATTCCTGAAAGCTGAGAAGTTGGGGGTGAAACGGCTCCTAGGTTTTAGTTCTGTATATCTAGGGGACAGTCTGATGTCATTATCATCCAGAAGGGCCACAAGGTTGTTCAGGCATTCTACATCTCCAACCGAGAGACCAAGGGATCTAGCCCTTTTCTCTTTGTTGAGTTCGTGAAATTTGTGCAGTGCCAATTTTCTCACGAACAGGTGTAGGTCTTTGGCCCAGATGAATCTATCGAAAGTGGGGGTTGGGACAAATGAGAGGCCCTTTTCCAGTACCTTATGGTGGAATGTCTCAAGTCTAAAGGCTGAGAGATTGACCACCTGGAGGTTTGTGGTGCTGGTGGGGGCAGAGGTGGGTGTATTCATTAGTAACGTCTCCTTCTTCCTCTCTCCCCCGTCTCCCGTCTCTCCCCTCCCGGTTTCTCGATTGGTAGCGAGTCCGGTAATTCGGGTATTCCTCCTGATGTCCTATTTCTAAAAAATCCACCCCCTTTTTTAGAATACTTCGTGGATTGCTAGCATCGCTAGATGTCGCTCCCAATGTTTGTGAGTTCAAGGGGGCTGGGTTGGAGTCAGTGTCGGATGAGTCATATTCAGAAGTGAGATTGTTTTCAGAGTTCTGTCTATAGCGTCGGTTCGGGAATGTGTAAATGTTACCTGTTTGGTAATCTCGAGAGTCCCTAATGAACTTCTGATGCTTTCTGAACTTAACGGATTCTTGGTATCTGTCCAAATTGAATTTCAGTTTATTCTCTAGACTGGGAAAAGTGGCTTCATCCTTAAACTGTTTAAGCCTCTCAATTTCTTCCCCCAGTTTCTGATTAGTACTTTCTAGTTTGTTTTTTTCAAAGGAACAGATGATCTCCATAAATTTTTTTGAGCAGCACCCTGCCGCTAATTCCCATTCCTTCATGAAGTCAGGGTTATCAGTGTATGCTGTTGGTATGTTCCTAACTCTTAGGCCCCTTGGGATCATCTCTTTTTTTATATAGTTTTCTAATGATGAGACCTCCCAGCATGTCCGAATTTGTTGTTTGTATAGTTTAGTCATAAGGTTAAATGACTGATTGATGTCCAGAGGGGATTGTTCTGTGGTTAGTGTCTCATTAGAGAAAACCTTCTCTGCATCTCTACACCAGGTATTAAAATCTTGTCTATTAGAGAGAAAGCCAGTCATGGTGATTGTGATAGTGTTAGCTAAAGTGATGTGTAACCTATTAGGTATTAAAACCTGATAAATATAACGATTAGAGAGAAGGAGACCGAGAATATAGGGTGCTGGAGCGAGATTTATACCCGGGTTGCCCCACAACCAGACTGCAAGACGTACTGCTAGCGACTTGCGGCCTGCACAAGCCTGAGCTTGGGGAGACGTCCGCTCCCCAGGCACCTTGGACAAATCAAGGGGACCCGGGAATAAAACTATCCCTTTCCCCTCACCGGCGGGGGTCATCCCGGTATCCACTGGCTGGCGCCTATACCAACCCTAAGCGATTACCGCTCCACAAAGCCTGCACGAGGCCGTATCACCTAAAATGGCGACCATGCATAAGCCCCAACAAAACATGCCTGCATCAGCCCATGGAGGCACGAGGAGGGGCCGCCGAACATGTGCTGGAGCACTTGGACGCGATCTTTGCAAGCTTCTGGGCCAAGTTGGAAGCTAGTCTTGCAGAGATACCACACTGATCTCCTGAGGGCGAACAATCCAGATAGCCACCATATAAGCCGGCGGGAAGCCCAGCAGCTTCCGGGGGCCATCCTGTAAAAAGAAGCGGTAAGAAACCCCCCCCCCGCCCCCAACACGACCATCAACAGGAGAAGGCACAAGAAGCCACAGCGGCGGGCAATGCATTACCGACCAGACCACCAGCGCGGACATCTCTACCCACCTTGACCGCAGAGCTCCAGACTTCCCCAGCGAGTACGGCACAAGCCAGAGACAGTCCCCTTAAGCCGCATGGGTGCGTAAGCCCAACGGCACACGGAGATCACATCCCATTCTGCCTATACACTGCACACGGAAAGAGCAGGAGGGGGACACAGAGACTGGTACCGGGCGACAACGCTTTACATGGACTCTATGCGGCATAGGCTGAACGCCACAAGCAACCCAATGCAACCAGGGTATCAGCCAGTTCTCTATCTTACCAGCGTGATACACAGATTGCATTCAATTTCATTATTATTATTATGTAGACAAGCGGAAACCCAATGGCTTATATGCCCTATACGCCCTATATGCCAAGTTTATGTTTTTGTTTCTCTCAGTTAAGCATTTATTTCTACAGCGTGCATTGACTTATATTGGCATTTTAGACCGTAAGCTGAATATGTCTGAACATGTCTCTACTAACGGGCCTTATCTTCGCACTCTTTCCTTTATTGTTATAAGCTAAATTGTGCACTGGTTGATTATATGCAAAATCACATTTAGAACGCCTGCCGGGGCAGTTCAGAAAGTCTACCCTACTATGTGTTTCCACACTAGCTTTGCCATTAGTTCTAACAGATACTCTAGACTTATACTGTTAAGCCTGTTTAGTATATAACTACTCGCAATTCTAACCTCGCATGTTGTGCCACAAAGCGACTCCTATTAGCTTGCTATCTTTACGTGATATGTACAAAAAATAAAAAAAGTGCATTGTCTATCTACCCCCCACTGTAACTAATGTCTTGAAACCTGCATATGGAATGCTGTTGGGGTACCATATGTATGCCTGTGACTAATATACGCACTGCAAAAATAAAGAATTAAATAAATATATATATATATATAAATATATATATATAAATATATATATATATATATATATATAAATATATATATATATATATATATATATATATATATATATATATATATTTCTATATAGAATTTTTATTTTCCCCCTTTTTTTCTTTTCAAAGAAATCCAGAAAGACATATATAAAACTACACTGTTGCCTTTGCTAGTTATGCATAACATTCAATTATGTTTTGAAGGTAGGTTTGTTTATAGATAAAAATGGGTTACAGTATTACATTTTAAGTAAACACTGCTATTTTTCTTTTTTTAAATACACAGCTTTATTATATATTTTAATACAACTGTACTGACATTGCAATGTCCTCTGCAAAAGCAGACAAGTCATGGTATAAAAAGTGCAGGAAAAACAACCTGCGTGTACACAAACCAAAAAGTGCAATTAGTGCAAAGTGCAAAGTGCGGTGTTAGCAGACAGAAACTTCCCTGTACAAGGTGAAGCTTCCAAAGGTACCCCTAACGACTTCCTCCTGTCTTCCACAGAATATATGCAAAAAAATAGGGGATGATCTGCTGAATCAATAACAAACAAAAAAACATAGCGTATAACTGTGTATATGAATAAACCACAAGTGTTGTATTCACAAATGGCCACTCACACATTCACTGAGGTTTCTCGGACGAAACCAGAACACCTGAAAAGGATTATTGGATTTTGTGGACATTAGGGGAAGTATATAGACTTGGGGCGGGAAGGGGGTTTTATTATTATTCATTTGGATTTGTTATTGCACACTACCAAAGTCCTATACAAGGAAGAAACGCATAGGACCCCTGGTGGTGACTCAGATACTACACCCATTGTTTTTAACCTTGATGTAAGTGATTAAATAGATTTTTTATTATATACTTGATTTGTACACTACAATTTTATTTTTTCTCTCTTTTTTTGTAAATATGATTTTTATTGGTTATTTTCATATATTTTCAACGAGCAAAAGAGGATACATCGGGACTCGCAGGTCCCTGTTATAACTTGTGGTATCAATGTCATCAGCTGCATAGAATCACATTGTTTCATGGGCACATGCGCCCCTGTGTTTTGAGGACTCACAGGTCCCTTATTGAGTACAGTTTTGCAATTGTCTGTCAATATAACTAACCATTAAACTCAGTTTATAAGTACATATAAATGTCAGGTGCTTGGTTCATGTAGCAACTGTACATTACGTATCGTTTTCTCGTACTTGTGGGTTCATAGGTCTGCAGTGTCTACCGTTTCCCATGTCCTTCACTTTGTGTCTGTGTGTGGGCGTATTTGTGTTGTATTAGCCTTGTGTAAGTGTGGGGTGTGGCAGGTCCCAAGGCAGTCGGGGCCCCGGTATCCACCGCTCCGCTTCTCCAATGGTTTTGTGTGTTTTCTACGTTTGTGTCTTTTGTCTCGTGGACATAAGGGTTGTCTCCAACTCCACGCTACATTGGGGGTCTAATCGGCGCCCTGTGTGGGTATTCTGTCCCCTTCAGGGGGTTTCTTTGTGTCTGTCTAGATGATGACTTGGAAGCGTCCCCATCGCTGGTGGTGCCTGTGGGGCTGAAACGTTCTTATGTTCCTTATACCTGGTGTAGGCAGTAGGTGGGAGTCCTAGTAAGTGCACACTGGGGTTGAGGGGTGGTGCCAGTACGTTAGATATTCGCTATCTCCCTGAGTCTGTACTCGCGGTGTGTCCGCAAACTACAGTCAGGGTAAGGTTAAGAGCATGTCATTAAAGTCTGGTGTATTAGTCTTTAGTATCCAATGTGTCCATGTGTTGAGGTAATTTTGGAAGGTGTCATTTGCTGAGTTGTGAAGTTCCTCCAGGGAACGTAGTTCCTCCATTTGTGTGAACCAAGTTTTTAGTGGAGGGGCGACTGTCTGCTTCCAGTATTGGGGTATTAATGCCTTGGCTATATTCAGTATGCGGATAGTGAGTGATTTCTTATATGCGGACCTAGGGGTCTGGGTGTGATGTAGCAGCATAGCTGCCGGGTTGAATGGTGGCGGATCGTCTGTGTATTGGCAGATTATTTTGTGTATTGCTTTCCAGTAAGGGGTTATCTTATGGCAGTCCCACCATATGTGTAGAAGTGTACCTTGTTCCTCCTCGCATCGCCAGCAGTGGGGAGAGTGTGTCGGGATTCGCTCATGTAGTGCTGTAGGAGTGTAGTACCATCGTGTCAGTAATTTATAAGCCGTTTCTTGGGTCTTGCTAAAGCTGGAGCAGTGATGTGTAAAATAGCAGATTTTCTCCCATTCTCCTTTGTCCAGTGAGTGGCCTAGTGCCATTTCCCACTTCCCCATAAATCTCGGTTGTTCAGTTGGTGTGAGTGTGAGTAGTATGTTATATAAGATGGAGATTCCATGTGCCAGCGGGCCAGGGTCTAGGCAGATATTCTCGAATGTGGTATTCGCCCTTGTCAGTATTGGGCCCTGTGGGAGGGAGGCTATGTAACTCCTAATTTGTCTGTATTTAAAGTGTGTCATGAGGGTGTGCTCAGATTGCCCCCGTAGGTCATCTATCGTCTTAGGGCCTCCCGGTGCGAGTGTGTGTGTAAGTCTGGGCAACGGGTCTCGGATTAGGTCTTTGAATGCCTTCGGGTCTGTTCCCGGTGGGAAGTCAAGGTTATGCGTGAGTGGTAGTAGGGGGCTAGGGTAAGTGGTTAGGCCATGTTTCCCTTTTGTGCGGTTCCATTCCTGTAGAGTCGCTTTTGTGTAAGGGGATTGTGTGGCATTCCCCGTTGGTGCCCCGGGCGGCAGCCCCGCGACCGGGGCTCCCGCTTCGTGTTCCTCCACCTGTTTCCACAGCTCGTGCGTACCCGATTTAGTCCATTCCACTATCCGCTGGAAGTGGCATGCCCTATAATACAGGGTGAAATCTGGCATTGCCAGGCCCCCCCCAGTCTTTCGGCTGCGTCAGCAAGGCGTGGCCGACCCTGGTTTTTTTCCCGTTCCAAACATATTGAATCAGGGCCGTACGTAGCGTTGCGAAATATGAGCGTGGGATCTGTATTGGGATAGTTTGAAACAGGTAGAGAAGGCGCGGTAGGAAGTTCATCTTCACTACCTGTATCCTACCCAAGCACGAAATGTGGGGGTGCGCCCATTCCTGCATCTCCGTGCGCATTCTCGCTAGTATAGTGGTAAAGTTTTCCTTAAATAGGTCCCCTTCCCTCCTTGTTAACCAGATTCCCAGGTATTTGAGCTTCTGTGTCGCCCATTGAATCGTGTAATGTTGTCTCAGAGGTTCAGCCCTGCGTTCTGGGATACTTATGTTTAGTATGAACGATTTGGTTAGATTTATTTTCAAATTGGAGAGCCGCCCATAGTCCTGAAAAGTTTTCAATATGTTTGGGAGGGATATTTCGGGGTTAGTCATGTAGAACAGGAGGTCGTCGGCATAAGCCGCGACTTTATGGTGGGTCATCCCCGTTATGTCTGGGTTGTTTCTAACGGCCACTAGCAGCGGTTCCAGGGCTAGGACTAAGAGGATCGGGGACAGGGGGCATCCCTGACGTGTGCCATTTAGTATGTCGAATGGTTCCGATAGGGCACCATTGACGACTACATGTGCGGAGGGTTGTGTATACAAGGCCTCTATCCACCCCCTGATGCCCGAGCCCAGGCCCATGTGGGTTAGGGTCTGGAATAGATATTTCCATCCCACCCTATCGAAGGCCTTCTCCGCGTCCGTGGACAGCAGGAGAAGGCCTCCGGCAGTGCGTTTACCACTATGCATTAATGCGAGGGTACGCATGGTATTTTCACGTGCTTCTCGCCCCATCACAAATCCCACCTGGTCTGGGTGCACCAGGGTGGGTACGTGCGGCTGTAGCCTATTCGCTAAAATTTTGGTCAGAAGTTTAAGATCGCTATTTATTAACGATATAGGGCGGTAACTTCCACAGTGATCCCTGTCTTTTCCTTCCTTAGGAAGAATGGTGATGTGTGCCGTCAGGGATTGTTTAGGGAGTGGATGGCCCTCTTTTATGGCGTTAAACGTTGCTATGAGTGGGGTGTATAATACGTCCGCATACGTCTTATAATAGCACAGTGGCAGGCCGTCCGGGTCCGGGCTTCTGCCCGCCTTTGTCTGTTTCACTGCTTGCGTTAGTTCTTCTGGTGTTATTTCCCTGTCCAGGAGTTCTGCCGTGTCCCTGTCTAGGGTCAGCGTCGGGTGGAGTGTGAGATATTCACTGATTGAGTCGGTTAGGCGTGCGTCCGCGTGCTGTGTATGTGGTCTGAGGTTGCGTAGAGATTAGCATAATATGCTCGAATTGCCTCCTGTATCTTTCGAGGCAGTCTGTGTAGAGTGTTCCTATTGTCCCTTATGCGGTCTATGTACGTCTGCTGTCTGCGTTTGGCTAACATTCGCGCCAGTAGCCTGCCGCTCTTGATGCCATGCAGAGCGAAAAAGGCTTTATGTCGCAACGCATCTCGGTGGTATTTCGTCTGTAGTAATTTGGTCAGGTCCCTGCGTAGTGAGAGTAGTTGGTTTTGGAGGTCGGGTGTCTGATGGGTTTTGTTCAGATTGTCTATCTCCCGTATTTTTGTCAGGGTGTCAGTTATGGCCGCTTCCCTTTGTTTCTTCAGTTTGGCGCGTTTTTGAATGAAGTGGCCCCTGATCACACTCTTGTGCGCCTCCCACATGATCGTCGGGGATTTTTGGGATGGTGTGTTTGTGGCAAAATATTCTCGGAGGATTGTGTCGATTTCCGTTTTTACCTCCGGTACGGAGAGTAAGTGTTCATTAAGCCTCCACTTAGCTACCCTACGTCTATAGAGTGGGGACGCTATTGTGAGTGTAACGGGGGCATGATCCGACCATGTGGCCGTGCCGTGTTCCACTTGTAGGGCGAGGGGGAGGCGATAATGAGTCATGAAAAAGTAATCTACTCTGGTGTATGAATTATGGGGGTGGGAGAAGAACGTATAATCCCTCTCGTCGGGGTGGTGGGCTCTCCGACTGTCCACTAATTTGTGTTTGGATATGAGGTGTTTGAGCGTGGTCAGGTGTTGTGTTGGTACGTGGGAGGTGCCCGTGGATGTGTCCCATTTTGGGTCAAGGGCCAGGTTAAGGTCCCCACCTAATAGTGTACCCTCTGCGAACCCTTGTATCCTACGTAGTATTCCGGCGAGGAACCAGTGATGTCTCTGATTGGAGGCATAGATATTGGCGAAAGTGTATACCTGCCCCGCTATCGTTCCTTTCAGGAGTATATATCTGCCCTCACTGTCTGTCTGTAGGCCCTGTTCTTGGAATGGGATTCCCTTATGTATCAGGATTGCCGTCCCCCTGGCCTTACCCCCGTGATAGTCGCTGTAGGCTGAAGGCCTGTGGGATAGTGGTGGTTATGTAGCTTTGGTCTGGCCCCTTCTTTGAAGTGCGTCTCTTGGATGAATATTATGGATGCCCTAGCGGCTTGGAAATCTTTCAGGGCTGCTGCTCTCTTTTCGGGTTTGTTCAGGCCCCTAGCATTTATAGTAACCAGCGTGAGATTGGCTGGGGTCAGTGACATTTTGAGCGGTGTCCTAACGGCCCCGTGCCCCGGGTCGAAAGGGAAGTTGGGTATAGGTTGTGTCAGGTGTGTGTGTGAGTGTGTAGTGTAAGGTGTCCGCCGGCTATTCGGCGTTAGGGTGTTTGCGTCTCGGTGGTCGTGAGGGCCCTCTTCCGCCCTTGGGTGTTCTATGTCGACCACTTGTAATTGGCGCCTGTCCCTTGTGGGAGTAGATGGAAGGCCGAGGCCTCTGTTCGTATCTGCGTGTATATGGTATCGTCCGGATTGGTCGCAGCGCGACTCCCTCCCAGGTGTTACCTTGTGTCTCTATCAAAGACCCGTGGTGTCCCCCTCTGGGCTCTGTGTGATGGTGTGGGTGTTACTTGTCCTCGCCAGTGGACATGTGTCGTACCTATGTGGTACCGGTACCTTATATAGTGCAACATTATAATAAACAGAAATATGAAAATCAAAGCAATAACATTAACAATAACAACGTTAGGCATAGTCATCTGTGAAAGTACTAAGCCCCCTTTAGCTTGGTTGCCGTGCCCTGGTATCTCACATCAAATTTACAATTGTGTTCATTCGGATAGCGACCAGCCAGTTGGTTTCCATTCCCTCTAACCCCGCTCCCTCCGGGTCCACACCCCCCGCCCCCCCTGTGCCTGTGGATCGGTTCCTCTACCTTTCCCGTGCGGTATACTTGTGTGCGTGTTTCCCTTCCCTCCCGCCCTCCCGTCCTCCCGCCCTACCGCCTTGCTCCTGAGCAGTTGGTGGCCTGGCTCCCTTACCTCCTCCTACTCCTGTGTTCCTGTCCGTTTACCCTGATTCCCTACCCGGGACCCTACCCGGTTAACCCCCCCATACTCCTAGTGTTGTAATTGGGTCCGGTCTCGTCCGCGTTTGGGTGCCTGATGTCTGAGCGAGGCTGGCCCTCGCGCCCCCAGCCCGCTCCTGAGTAGGTCATCACTAGGCCTCTACGGGGGGGGGGGGGGTAGTGGCCTAGTGATCCGGTAGTGGTGGTGACTTGGGTTCGACAAGGTTAGAGTGTGTCCCCAGAGGAAGAGGTCGTATCGAGTCAGGTCCTGGCTGTATTGTCGGCTGCTTCCGCCTCCTCTCAGAGGCCTCGTGGGCCGGTCGCCTGTTGGCGGGTGATCTTCGGGATCTGGTTATCTGCTATATGTGATCTAGGGCCCTGGGCGGGGGTATAGAGGGCCAGGGGGTCCGGCCATTGTAGCGGGGCCGGTGTGATCTGTAGTTCCCTCCCCAGGGCGTCCAGGTCCGCCATGTCCTTCACCATATATGGGCCACGTGGTGTGTGAACCTGTAATCCAGTCGGGAAACACCAGCGGTACTTGATCTTATTAGCTCGTAATTGTCTGGTGAATGGGCGTAACGCCCTGCGGTAGGCAAGTGTGGTGGGAGAGAGGTCCGGGTATAGTTGAACCTCGGTGCTGCCCAGTAGTACCCTGTCCGTCCCCCCGGCTTTGCGTAATATTTCTTCCTTTAAGTGATAGTCCGTAAGGCAGCATATAGCATCTCTGGGCAAACTCCCCGGAGGGCCTTTCGGTCTGAGCGCCCGGTGTGCTCTCACCATGTCGATTGGCGTTTGCGGGGTGCGACCCAGTATTCTGTTAAAGATGCCCTCTAGGGTGGTCTGTATTGGGGCGGTTTCGTCCGCTTCCTCTGGGATCCCCCGGATCCTGATGATCTGCCTCCTCCCCCTGTTATCTCGGTGCTCTAGGTGGTGTGCCATCTGCTGTAGCCGCTGGGTGGTAAGTTGGAGGGTCCCTGTGTTGGCAGACTGCGCCGCTTGTATGTGGTCGCAGTCCACCTCGAGCTGGGAGACCCTGTGGTGTAGGCCGCAGAATTCCTCCCGCATGGCCTGCAGTTCTTCGGTGATGGAGGCACGGAGGCTGTTGTTCTCCTCCGCCAGGTCTGCCTTGGTGGGCAGGCTGCGGAGGATGCTGATCCATTCCGGATTCGGGTCTGAGGGGAACGGTACAGGCGTCCCGGCTAGCGCTTCCTCTCCATGTAGGGAGGGTGGTGAGAGGGCCCCTCTCGAGGCCGTCGAGTCATTTGAGGCCTGTGCTTCCCCCTCCGCTTGGGCCGTCAGGAATCGCCGCAAGGAGGAATTCGAGGTACCCCTCGGGGTGTCAGCGGGCTTGGAGGAGTGCGGTACCTTGTGTGATTTGCCCATTTTCGGGGCAATTAGGTGCTACTGGCGAGGTTTTGCTGGGAGCCTTGCGGGGAGCTCAGGGTTTACGCCACCATCTTCTTCGGCTTCCAAGCCACGCCCCCTATTTTTTTTTTCTCTTGAGTACATATACTCCAGCCAACCCATGGTTATTTGAATACAGAGTGAAGATTGAATCCTTGGAGGGAATTTACACTTAAGGCACTTTAACCTCAGTGAATGTGTGAGTGGCCATTTGTAAATGGTTTATTCAAATACACAGTTATACGCTATGTTTTTTTTTGTTTGTTATTGGTTTAGGAGATCATCCCCTATTGTTTGCATATAAGTCATGCTATACAAATTAATCTGGCCTTTACCAACTTCCTACCCAAATTCTGCAACCTCCAAACATCCAGAACAAACTCCCAGAACAATGAGCACGTTAGAGATGAGCAAACCTGCAGCACCCATTACCTAATTAAACTGACAAGGAGATTTTTAAATAAACTTTTGCTTGCATTCTAACAAAAATCATTTACATGTACAGTATTAACCAGGACAAATACTATAAATCACGAAAAACAGAAAAGTGGCAGTTCTTTTCTAACAGAGCATATCAAAGATTTCAAATATTTACAAGAACACTGGATTTTGAAAGCACTTTCAAAAACATGGTGGAATAGAATTACAAAAACCTGTATAACAAAATAAATTTTAAAAATTTTGCTTTTTTTTCCCTTGTAAGATTTTGAACTCCATTCACACCCAGTTTGCAGCACTCAGTATTTTTTTGGAATGCAGTTCCGTTCCCGCATTGCAAACACCACCTACTTTGTTTGTCTACAATGAAATATACTATCAAATAGAAGTCAAAAATGGGTAAAACCAGCACAAGAATGGAGGCTGGAGACTTCCCAGTAGGCTTCTGTTTATGTCTCTACATAATGTCCTCCCCCCCCCCCCACCAAATGATAAGACAACACTTACTCTGCACGTTTTGAGAGAAGGCCTTTACCCAGGCATACATTTTAATAAATTTGATGTAATTTAGGACTTCATTCATCTTTTGTACCCGTTCATCTGTGACTGATACACATTTGCGTCTGAAATAAGCAGTAAGTCTGGATACAAACATCTGAAAGAATGGAAATGGTTGAAATATATTTACACACCGTTAGCATTGTTTCAAGGTTGCTAAACTAAACTAAAACATTGCTTTGTTAACTGGAACTGGCAATTTCAGGAGGTTTGAAATGGGAAATATTGATAACATTCTTTATTTGAAATATTGGGTTTTTGATCAGCAGCTTTTAAATTGTTGTGAAACTAGATGTCCCATGATACCTTGCCAACCTAAAGAATTGCCTACCAGCTATCCTTGCTTTAGATCTTAAAGGACCACTCTAGTGCCATGAAAACATACTCGTTTTCCTGGCACTAGAGTGACCTAAGGGTGCCCCCACCCTCAGGGACCCCCTCCCGCCCGGCTCTGGAAAGGGGAAAGGGGTTAAATCTTACCTTTTTCCAGCGCTGGGCGGAGAGATCTCCTCCTGCTCTCCTCCTCCGATCCTCCTCTTCTCCTCCCCGTCAGCTGAATGCGCACGCGCGGCAAGAGCTGCGCGCGCATTCAGCCGGTCACATAGGAAAGCATTCATAATGCTTTCCTATGGACGCTTGCGTGCTCTCACTGTGAAAATCACAGTGAGAAGCACGCAAGCGCCTCTAGCGGCTGTCAATGAGACAGCCACTAGAGGACATAGGGGGAAGGCTTAACCCATTCATAAACATAGCAGTTTCTCTGAAACTGCTATGTTTATGAGAAAATGGGTTAACCCTAGAAGGACCTGGCACCCAGACCACCTCATTAAGCTGAAGTGGTCTGGGTGCCTAGAGTGGTCCTTTAAATGTACAATCAACATTTATCTTTCACCAACACAGATGTTGCCTGTAACAAGAGGGTGTTCTCAGAGTGCAAAAGCATTGCAGGGAAGTCTTATATAACAAGTGAGAAAGCCATTTAAGCCAACATTAATAGCTTTTTTGTTCAATTTGTTGCATGGTGACCATGAAAATTGTAATTAAGAGATCGTTTTTTCGTCATACCGTGCAAATATATTTTTGCACCCCAAGAAACACATATAATGCATAGTATCAGTAAGTGAACTGGACATTATGTACAGCAAAATAAGGTCACTTACCATAGCTGGGTAGAAGAGTATGAAAATTGAAGAGCCCAGAAAGCCAGTTGGACCCAATATGAAGACAGTATAAATCATTCCTAGAATTGCAACAATGGGTCCTCCCGCCAGCAAGCTGCCAACTGCTGCAGCCTCAAACATTCGCTGCCCATCAGTGGAGCAAACATTTATCAGCTGGAAAAAAAGGACAAGGAAGTCTGAAAAAACATTGTACTATTTATGATATTCTCTTGGGGCCACTGACTCAATGCAGGTCTCATTTTCCCTGTGGAAAACATATCTACTCTCATTCATGAACTGCATTATTATTTACAGTTTATAAAAGGCTGTAGAGGCATATAGTACCTTTATTTAACGAACACTATAATTGGAAGCTCAAAAAAATAAAATTATATATATATATATATATTATATACACACATACATACACACATACACAGTTGCAAGGAAACGTATGTGAACCCTTTGGAATGATATGGATTTCTGCACAAATTGGTCATAAAATGTGATCTGATCATCATCTAAGTCACAACAATAGAACATCACAGTATGCTTAAACTAATAACACACAAAGAATGAAATGTTGCCATGTTTTTATTGAACACACCATGTAAACATTCACAGACTAATGACATTGCCAAGAGCTAATTGGAGTGAGATGTCAGCCAACTGGAGTCCAATCAATGAGATGAGATTGGAGGTGTTGGTTACAGCTGCACTGCCCTATAAAAAACACACACCAGTTCTGGGTTTCTTTTCACAAGAAGCATTGCCTGATGTGAATAATGCCTCGCACAAAAGAGCTCTCAGAAGACCTACGATTAAGAATTGTTGACTTGCATAAAGCTGGAAAGGGTTATAAAAGTATCTCCAAAGGCCTTGCTGTTCATCAGTCCACGGTAAGACAAATTGTCTATAAATGGAGAAAGTTCAGCACTGCTGCTACTCTCCCTAGGAGTGGCCGTCCTGTAAAGAGGACTGCAAGAGCACAGCGCAAACTGCTCAATGAGGTGAAGAAGAATCCTAGAGTGTCAGCTAAAGACTTACAAAAGTCACTGGCAAATGCTAACATCCCTGTTAGCGAATCTACAATATGTAAAACACTAAACAAGAATGGATTTCATAGGAGGATACCACAGAGCAAGCCACTGCTGTCCAAACAAAACATTGCTGCACGTTTACAGTTTGCACAAGAGCACCTGGATGTTCCACAGCAGTACTGGCAAAATATTCTGTGGACAGATGAAACCAAAGTTGAGTTGTTTGGAAGAAACACACAACACTATGTGTGGCGAAAAAGAGGCACAGCACACCAACATCAAAACCTCATCCCAACTGTGAAGTATGGTGGTGGGGGCATCATGGTTTGGGGCTGCTTTGCTGCGTCAGGGCCTGGACGGATTGCTATCACCGAAGGAAAAATGAATTCCCAAGTTTATCAAGACATTTTGCAGAACTGAAGCTCAACAGAAGATGGGTGTTGCAACAGGACAATGACCCAAAGCATAGAGTAAATCAACAACAGAATGGCTTAAACAGAAGAAAATACGCCTTCTGAAGTGGCCCAGTCAGAGTCCTGACCTCAACCCGATAGAGATGCTGTGGCATGACCTCAAGAAAGCGATTCACACCAGACATCCCAAGAATATTGCTGAACTGAAACAGTTCTGTAAAGAGGAATGGTCAAGAATTACTCCTGACCGTTGTGCACGTCTGATCTGCAACTACAGGAAACGTTTGGTTGAAGTTATTGCTGCCAAAGGAGGTTCAACCAGTTATTAAATCCAAGGCTTCACATACTTTTTCCACCTGCACTGTGAATGTTTACATGGTGTGTTCAATAAAAACATGGCAACATTTCATTCTTTGTGTGTTATTAGTTTAAGCAGACTGTGATTGTCTATTGTTGTGACTTAGATGATGATCAGATCACATTTTATGACCAATTTGTGCAGAAATCCATATCATTCCAAAGGGTTCACATACTTTTTCTTGCAACTGTATATCATTAAGTTTAATATAATAAACATAAAAAAAATATATATATATATATATATAAATATATATGAAAATTTGATGACAGTTGTCACAAGATATATAAAAATAAATAAAGCTATTGCCCACCTCTCCCATGGATTTCTCTTTTATATTCTTCAGCTTTAGGATTTTCTTGAAGGCCATGGTTAGTATTGCCCCTCTCACTCTAGCACCCGTCCGGTAATTCAAAGCCCAGGTAAGTGCCAAGGACCAGGATCGGACAATCTCTGTCATCAGAAGCCCAAAAACTAGGAGTATGCTGTATGATGGATTTGTATAACTTTGTTGTGTGTATTCCAAAAGGCTTTTCACTACAAACGCCTATAAGGAGAAAGGTAAAGGGGCGTGAGGTTTCCCAAACACTATCACTCAACACTTTTAACAAACTTTATGGTAAGTTAGAAACCACCCATTTGATTTTGGAACATACTGTATTTTGAAAAGCAAAACTGAAAGGAGGTGAAAGTGTAACTTTGCAAAATACTTTTTTCTTTCAACAGGATTGTAAACATATGCTTGCTCTTCCTGACTTTCATTATTTATGAATTAAATACTTAAAAATTAGAGTAATTAGTTGGGTCATTAGTTGGTGAAAAAATGACATGGAAGTATACATGTTAGTCTGCTTCGAGAATAATCAGGCTCAGAATTAACCAGCTGTAGTGATGTATTACACAAACACCTTCATTACAAGAGTAGAAGAATTAAGATTATTTATGGGCAGGGAGCCTTCTAACTTAACATAAATTTGACGGTTCATTTAAGAGAACATTACAAAAATAATAAAAAAAAATACTTAAATTAAAACAAAACAAAAAACAAAACATAAAAAAAAAAAGATTATCTTAAAATAAAAGCAAGTATTTAAGGCATATTCTTTGCAACGTGCGCATTGATAAAAATGAACAATTGTACCTACAGTTGTACGGGGAAGAGGACATTTGGCAATAAATTCCTGAAAATAAATATCAGCAGATTATTATGGAAAAAAAAATAAAAAAAAAAAAATAGAAATTTTCAAAACAATGTGTCAACATTGCGTATGCTCTCTTAAGTCATCTTACCCAGAAAACCTTTGTTTTCTTCGAAATCTACCAAAAGGACTCACTTGTGCACATTCCAACCAACGACTCCAAAGTGAAATCTCTTCCCTCTTTCTTTCTCTCTAAATAAATCAATTTATTTACACTTGCATATTCAAAACTAAAGCATGGAGATGCCAGCAGTTAAAACTATTAGGTATAAAATAACTATAAACTTAGGAAATAATAAACCATTTTATTCAGGGGGTTTGTGGGAAGCATACCACCAAATAAATATTCAAACATCCAAAAAAAACAAAACAGATTTCTAATGATATACAATTAAGAAATAAAACAGTTGAGGCATATTATACACATATCAAGGAATCACTAGAACGATGCTGCGAAAAACCTCTTTGTAAGAAAAATCTTCAAAAGCAGTATTCCTAGAAATGGTAATCTTAGTTTCTTCAATTGGAACTTGCTTGTTGGGGGTTCAGTGAATCATCAAGAAGGAACAAAAAATATAAAACAAAACTGATTTTTTGCGACGATATTGGACTAACGAGTTTGGCCTTAAGAGGATGGGACTATAACAAATGGGCACAATCTCTTAGTCTCTTCTATGTCCTTCCACACAGTCTGTAGAAATGAGCCATGCCTTGACACACTGCCAGCATAGGTTAAGAGCAGCTTGGGGAATTGTACACCACAACCAGAAGCGATGAGAGAATTAAGCTGGGTTTATCTATCATCCAGCCTGTTTTCAAAGAAACATAAGCAGAGTTCATGGAGTCCATGTCCTTAAGAATCCCCAATCAATCACTTTTTTTGTTAGCTCTGATAGGCTTGTCTTTTCAATTACTATTTGTGAGGGAATGCAGGACTCCGAGACGACTTTAAACATAATAAGTTGCCTGTTATGAAAGGTAAAAATCTGAAACAGGGATTCTAGCTTAAAAGGATTTAAAAAAAAAAAAAAAAAAAAAATTCAAACAAAAACAAAAAATACACAGAAAGGGAACAATGATACAGAGAACAAAACACCCAAGGGAAAAAAAACCTAGACAAAAAATAAATTAAAAATAAAACAGAAAAATAAATCTTAGAAAAACATTTCAATCCAACACTAGAGAAAAGTCTGCACCTCCTGTGACTATAGGGAGATGCTGAGATTCTCAGTGTATAAACAATTCCCCATCGGTACCATCAAGAAGAATATTGTGGCTTTCACATTTTAGGTTTTCAGCTTTTCTGCCAAATTGAAAACTAAAAATGAAAAATGGGAAGCAAATTATAAATACAGGATATTGCACTGTTAGGAGAAATGGTGAAAATATGTCCACCACTAATAAATGTTACCTAAACAAAATCCTCATGGTTGTAAGCATTCCCATGGAATAAATATGACCTTACCTTGGTCTTGCATTGCGAGGGTTTCTGCCCAGCTTGACTGGCTCAATCTGCCCGCAGAACTGCCACCCTGAAAATTCTGAAGAATAGCTTCTGTCATTGGTTCCACTACACAGGTTAATTTTGTGTCATGACCCATCTCCCACCCAAAGTCCAGCGTCTCACTTGAATGGGAGAGGCTGGATCAACAAGCAGCATTCTGCAAACGTGTGTTTTTTTTTTTTACCATTGACATTTTGTTCTGCCACCTACTTATGGGCAAAATCAAGGGCAAGTAACAATCTTTTAGCGTATACTTATAGGTTTGTATACCTCAATTTGTACAATTATTATAGTTGAGACTGACAACTAAAGGAAATTAAAAAAAATGTTTTAAAAAAAGGGAAAAACTTCTGCTAGAACATTAAAAAGAGCTTGAGAGTAACTGCACTGATGACTGGGCAGGGAGCTCACACAAGGTTAAATAATTTGGGCATGATAACCAACAGTTTACAGCTTTCTCACAATTGTCACTTTGTATCGGTTAATGTTTTGTCAAAGAAAAATCTGAACTATTTTAAGTTTAATGACACTATAGGACAAAGTCTCCAAACAATGTACTTCTTTAATTTTAGTACAATGGGGCTGCTATTAAATCTGTCCTCAGAACAAAATGTGAGCATTTTGGAGACTGCCTGGTTTGGAGACTTAAAGTCTGGTGAACATCACAACCTATACTTTAGAGACAAGTCTTATTATAGAACCAAGAACCAAACATTTAAAAGATTACTAGTCTTAAAGGGAAAGACATTTTTTTTTGGTTGTGTCTTAACATGTAAGAAATAAGAAATGATAACATGACAATTACTTCCCTAAAATGTAAAATATGGGTCGAAGGTTCTTCCGTCTTACAACTAACCTAGTTAATAGGTGATGAACAATTATTTAGGTTTGTAAACCATTCACAGAACAGAAATGCAGTCAAGGCAGCCTATATAATAATTTGCATTAATAGGATAGATCAAAACAAAAGCGGTCTATGAATGGTGACAAAGCATGTACAGCACTTAAGGGTCTATTTACCGACACCTCTGAATTGGACTAGGGTCACTTGAGAAAGAGTGAGACAAATAAAGAAATCAAAGATAAAACCTGTGACTTGCTCCTAGCTTTTATGGACTTGACAGTCACCCTGCCAAGTTCAATATTAAACCTATGGTGCTCTAAAGTTCAGCAGAACTTAGAAACTTACAGATATTAGATTACTATAGATTTCACCAGATTCCAGTCATTTGGAGCGCAGCTCAGAACATTTCACCAGGATCCATCTTATAGCCACATCACCCTAGTTATGTGTAGTAGATAACAAAAGCCAAGTGGTTAAACACAAATTAAGGAAAAGCTATAAATATTTCAAGAGATTACCAAAATTAATGTAAAAACAAAAACACACTATTAAACCATTATAAAGATCTAATTTTGAAATGCCTGCAAGGTCATCTGTGACATTAATGTCCGTGAGAGCCCACCGCCCATGTAGTGTAACAATGACAGAAGCTCTTCTTAATGAAGTTTGCTTTGTTAAAGCCCTGAGTTTATTATATTTTAATTAGGTAAGGACCACTAGATTAAAATGAAAATAAACATAAAAATATATATACACAATAAAGAAGGTGAACCCTTAACCCCTTAAACATGTCAGAAATTTACAAAAGCTGCTGGAAGAAAAAAAAAAAGCAACATAAAATATGCAATAAAAATAAAAGCTGGAAATAAACGCTTGTAGATTACTCAAAATCATATCCCATCTGTACTTACCCACTCAATGCACCTCCATCTTTACACAGCAAACACTGAAAATTACTACAAGCTGTAAAAAGTTTCTACACCTCAAGATAAATTTGCAGAAAACATGATTTAGTAAATGTAATTACTTTCTAAATTAAAATAAGATCATATAGGTAGTATACAAAGTGAACAATGGAGTAAAGCGAATATAGACCCTAACTTACAATAACCCTTATTGGCTCCGCCCAATCAGTTAATATATCACCTAACCTGTAACCTAATAGCGCTCACCTAAGATGCTCACCAAGTCCAGAACTGTAACTAGACCTGCAGTCTAAGTAAAAGAACCCTGCAGAAGGCAGCAGGTACACACAAGCTGTATGTAGAAAAGCAAGGATAGCAGACAACTTCAGTGAACTGTGTATATAAATGTAATTTCTTCTGTGACTTACTTGTACAAGGAGCTTATCTGTCTGTCCTGACCTGTTTCCATGTACAAAGACCAGACTGCCTGCGGATGTCTCCTATGGCTGTATGGATTTCGGCAAAGCTTTTTGGATTAATGTTTTCATACATCCTAGTTTTTCCACCAGTTTTAAAATTATAAATCTCTGTAGCAAGTTTTTGAAAGTATTTAGACTGGCAAAAATCCCAAAAGACAATATGAAGGTAAAAAATAAAAATGAACAGTACAGCAAGGCCATGCATAACCAAAAATACTAAGGAGGTTTGTTTTGTCTTTAGCTTTTATCTACATTACACTTGGACACATGACTCTTTTAGTGAACAATCAGACCTTTTGTAAAATTAAACAGCAACTTTTCAAATGCAAACAGAGAAAATAAAATATAGGATGAGAGAAAACCAGATGATGAACATCCTAACTTTACAGATGTAAAGCTCAGCCACTCCTTGCAAGGAGAACAAGATGACATAAAACACTAATCCTGGAGACAAGATTACCTCTGGGCACGTGAAACAGGGTGGAAACTACTTACTGGACCAATGAAGCCAGCCAACTGTGTGAGCATTAGGCACATGATGGAAATAATGAGCCTAGTGCGACAGAACATCCACACAACACGGCGCAGAGATGACTCTTCCGCACCCCGCTCTGCTAACTCCTCCAGCCACAACTTCTCCAACCTGCATTAAAAAAATATATATTTTTTTTATATATTCTATATAAATGGGACATGACCTTTACACAGTGATGGAAAATAAGTACGGATTATGTTTCATCAATAAAATTACTTGTCAAATGTGCTTTAGGAAGGTCAAGGACTCTCTTGTAAATGAAAAAAATCAGGAATCCCCCCACAGACTTCACCTCATGGCTAGGAAGGACTCCGCAACCTGTTTCAAATGCACACACACTAAAATCGACTTGTATCACTGTCTGTGGGAGTGTATGCTCATTCAGAACTTTTGAACTGAGGTGAGGGGATACCTGGCCAATGAGAACATGCCAGCTTTACACAAATGTATAGAATAGAAAAGCAGACCTAATGGGTCAGAGAAAATAGGGCGCCCCCTAGTAAATATCCGTGCATATATACAGAGGATAAAACATAACCTTTAATGATTACTGTATAAAAGATTACCTACAATAGGATTGCAAAAAACAAAAAAATAATAATAAAAAATGAAAAGATGGGAGGATATAATCGAGAGAACGTGCTGGATGGGGTAAAGTATCCTAAAATAATCACCTGAAGGATACTTGATATTCCCCCCAGCATGTATGATGTCTCTCTAGTACACTACTGCCCCAATGCAATCCCTCAAGGATGTAGAGCACCCTCCAGCTAGCACCCACTGGCTATAACCAAAACCAGAATCAAATGGGGTGAAAGAGGTAGCTAAAAATAGCAAACTTCGGAGGGAACTGTAGCAAAAAAAGGGATAACAAAAACGAGGTCAATAATGAAACACTGTCCTGAAAGGATACAATGTATCTGAAGAACGATATAGCTACTAGAGCACAGCCTCAGGGGGCCAGGAAAATAGATCTGGCGTGGAGAGAGCACAAACTTTGATGAGAGAAAACCCAGCAAACAGCCCTTCACCACTTCCCCCCTGCCTCTAGTTGATCTAGCTCAGTACACAGGACTAATTCAGATTTCTGGGCTTTCTAGCTAATCTTTCAAAGGAACAGTGTCATCAAGTATCCTCCCTGCCTGCCTGACACGTGTTTCGGCGCTACTGTATGCGCCTTCTTCGGAGGCTAACCAAAAATTATGTGAGCTTCGGGGGCTCCTTAAGTACCCCTTCACACTGGATCCAATCTATGGGCGTGTGCAATGCGTCCGCGCCAAAACTGGCCAGCGTTGAGCAAGCCACTCCCCTAATTGACGTGCCGGAATGGGATAGGGTTATGCTAATAGGATGACCGAGACCCGGTTAACACCACGAGTGCCGGTATCCTACTACCTAGTCCGTGATGTGTAAACACTGAACATAGGAGTAACACATAAGTGTGAATGAGCAGAATCAAGATTCAACACGGTTATGTGTTGAATGGCTGATATTAATGCGAGCATATCCTAGTGTGTCAGTGTTATTTGTAACTAAAGTAGAGCGTCTACTGAGCTATGCAGCAAAGCCTGAGAGGGCTGATTATGATGCCTTCAGTGCCAGTTTGTAAGTGCCCCTCTCAGCAGCGGCACTAAGGGATTGACCAACAGAAATAGGGGAGTGCTTGTTGTATATAGATATATACAGGGTATTAAATGAACCCCCGATGCTAAACAAAGGACAAATAAAAGTATATACAGTCTTAATAAACAATATGCCAGCATTTAATTTTGTTTAAGTTTCTAAAGCTTTGCCTTGTCCGGTCATCCAGTTCCTTAAACTTAGTTTGATTTCATGCAATTACTGCATCTTTCCATCCGTCCATGGGTTGTCTGCCCTACATCTACTCAGATTTCTGGGACTGTTGGAACCCATAGACATCCCCTTCATTGCCACAAGATTAGTAGCCACAAGTTATGTTACTATTATACTTCTTAGGTACTGTATCAAGTGCCAATGGCTCGACTGGCTTCATGTGACTGCCACGGGGTATACTAAAGCCTAACAGGTAGCATTACACAAGAGGTGTAGCCCCAGATTAACAACCAGGTACCCTGGGGAAGTACAATCTTCTCTACCTCAATTCACAGTGGAATTTGTTCGCACCCCAACATTATATCCTTTTCTACTAATTTGCTCTATATCTAATCATTCAGATGGGATGTGCCTTCCTTTTCTTACACCTAGTGATCGGCCACCTGGACATTCCTTGAGACACTGTAGTGACCACACAGACTGTGACTTCCTAACACTATAATAGGACTGGACATTTGAGTTACATTTTTTTTATTTATTTAGTTTTCATGTTTTTTCTTATGGAAAAAGTGAATGTTAGATTTATTTTATTTATTTATTACTGCTATTTATAAAGCGCCAACAGATTCCGCAGAGCTGATACAACTGTATTATCACTAATGTTATTACAATTGTATCATGGTCTATGATTGATGCTTCTATGTATGCCATGTATTTTGCATTCACAATAAAAATTGATTTTGGAAAAAGTCAGGAATTAAAGGTGTAATTAATCTGCGATATTCACTAAAGTGAAAATTCTAAGTGAATTTCAAATGTAAGGACAAAATAGAAAAATGTTTCCAATTTAGCAGTCAGCTATGCTTTCAGTTTGGCTATTCTAGCCTTAATAAAAGGGACCCTATAGTCACCAAAACAACTTTTGCTTAAGGAAGCAGTTTTGATGTATAGAACATGCCCCTGCAGTCTCACTGCACAATCCACTGCCATTTAGGACTTCAATCACATATTTATACAGCCCTAGTCACACCTTCTAGCTTGTGACCTACACAGTCTTCCAAAACACTTCCTGAAAAGAGTTATCTAATGTTTACACTTACTTTATTGCAAATTCTGTTTAACCCCTTAAGGACCAAACTTCTGGAATAAAATGGAATCATGACGTGTCACACATGTCATGTGTCCTTCAGGGGTTAATTTAGAATTTTTTACCTCCTACTCTTTTAATAGCTTGCATGCAGGAGTCTCCTTTACATAATTAATGTTTAACTGACAGAGCAAGAGATAAATTATTTAAAAGTAAGTTACATCTGATTAAGAATTAAACCATTGTGTCAATCACAGCCATTGGAAGGTGTGGTTAGGGCTGCATAAATAGAAACAAAAGTGATCTAACTCCTAAATGAAACTGAATTGAGCTGTAAAACTTCAGAGGCATGATCTATACACAAAAACTGCTTCATTAAGCTAAAGTTATTTTTTCAAGTATAGTGTCTCACTTAAGTCCTGAATAGCTTCTTGTAGTGGTTACAGTTCATACAATCTATGGCTGGCTTGCCCATGGTTTTTGTACCCTTTTTAGTTCCCTTTGGTTAGCCCAGCACTCTTAGAGTATCACTGCTGTATAAGGTCAGATGGATTGTGTGGATAATATAGGAGTGCCCATGTTTTTGTCACACTGTTCCAAAAATGTCTGACAAAAACCTTGAAGACACCTATTGACTCATAGCACCATAACCTCGACAATAACCTGCAAATGTTATGGTTCTTTGAGCTTCCCTTTAGCATGCTGCCACTTAGATGTGGTTCAATACACATATTCCTGGAGAATTTTTTAAATACTTATTGTAACATTAGATGCAATCAGCAACTGATAACCCAAGAACACAAAAGCAACTTTGCAGAAAAAAAAAGGAAAAGAAAACAACACTAACTGAATTTCCAAGAAAACTTACATCTGTGGTTTAACTCTGCTTTTGAATTAGGAGCAGAATTGGAAGGAACATGGTCTTGTATATATAGTTATAATGCTGAATCATTCCATAACATACCGTCTGCTGTTGACATCAGAAGACTCATGCTTTGACAGCTGCCAGATATCTTCTAAATACAGCTCTCCTTTTTTATATGCTAAACGGGCCAGCGGCGTGAGCCAGGAGAAAGTCATGAACGAGAAAAGTCCAGCATTGTCTACTGGGTGCTGGTTTCTACAAAATATGAAAAAGGATACAGATCATCACACAAAACAGCCAGGTAAGGTTAAAAAGTTTACAGAACAGTTTCACAAGCTAGATATATGCAAGAGGAAGTACAAAAGTTACCAAAAACCTTTGTATCAGTACCAGTTCATTTTCAGGGGGAAAAAAAAAGGAAGCTGAAAGAAAATATTAGCAGAACATTTTTGTAAAAGGTTATGAATGAGCAAAGAAGGAGACAAGGCAAAATCAGTTATTTGCTGTACTCCGTTAGAAAAAATGATGGGTTATTCACTAAATCCAGATTAGTGCAGAGAAGACAATGGAACTTCAAATTGTAAGCAAAAATAGCGGCGCTGGAAAAATAGCCGGAGAATATTTCCACTTTGGGTATTTTAGCATACAATTTGCCACAATTCCCAGTTTAGTGAAAAACCCATGATAAATATTGGTTTAAAGGATGTGGAAAGTGACACATTTAAGTGAATTCTATAAAACTATATTACAAATACAAAAGGAGATGCATAACTGTAAAAATTGAGTAGATGGCATGTGAACCAATATAATAAAGTCAACGTGATTATTTGTCTAGAACTTTGCTTCACTTTTTGGTTAGTGACATTTTAATGCATGTTGCTTCACACGTACTAAAACTTACATATTGAAACCTTCACTATGTGATTATAGAGAAACTCTGAAAACAGTACAAAGATATATATTTCATTCCAAAAAGCTGCACCATTTCTCTAATGAAATTAAAGGAACACTATAGGGTCAGGAACACAAAAATGCATCTCTATGAGAAAAATTCAGCGTCCCAATGCAGAGTGTGGAGAAGCTGAATGGCACTGCTGCCTACTGTGTAGCACTGAGCCAGGAAGCACCTCAAGTGGCCATCTGAGGAATGGCCACTTGAAGGTGTCTCTAGGGGCAATGTAAATACTGCGTTTTCTTTGAAAAGGCAGTGTTTGCATGAAAATGCCTGCATATAATGATTATACTAAGAACTTAAAAAAAAAAAAAAACACTTTTATTTTTATCAAGTACATTATATATATTTCATATTTTCATCTTTTTATAATAATTTCAATATACTCGTATACAAAAAATTGTTCAGATTGTACCTTGATACATTTTTACTAGAAAACATTGAGCTGCAGTTGTTCTGGTGACTATAGTATCCCTTTAAGAACTTGCTGAGGAATGAAAACCACTGCACATTTGTTTGAATGTAAAAATAATAACTGAAAGACTGTATACAGTGGGAATAAACCTGATTCATTTGTAAAGTTAATAACTCACTTGGAAGTAAAACGAATGGGTTTAAGGAGGTTGAGCCCAATATGGTATTTGCCTTTATGGTGGCCCTCGTCCAGCATCTTCAAATGGGAGTGCACAGAAATATCCAAAGGAAGACCTTCTGCTCGGGCAGCAGCCTCCAAAGCATCCTGGCAATCCACATACTTGAAAATAAAAAGACAAGAAATTCTATTAGAAATTGTAACTCACTGCTAAGACTGAGAAGAAAATAAAAACCACAAACACAATTATTCT
Organism: Pelobates fuscus; assembly: GCF_036172605.1. Lineage (NCBI taxonomy): Eukaryota > Metazoa > Chordata > Amphibia > Anura > Pelobatidae > Pelobates > Pelobates fuscus. The sequence continues at coordinate 155,550,180 of NC_086318.1, forward strand.
ACTTTCTCAGAAATGTACTCCGTTTACATTTGGATTCCTGAAATTATATCAGACTTAAAAGGACAATCTTAATGGAGTGGTTTGGGTGCACAGATGTTATCCACATTCTTGGATAATGTAAAATATCGGCATTTGAAGGAAAAAAAATTAAAACAAACAGGAATGCTTTCATCAGTCTGAAAACAAGTCTCTAGTGGTTGTGAGGGAGTTTCTAGAGAAAATGTGTCCTTACAAAGGCACTCTATAATGTGCTAGTCAGTGATGAGCAGACTATGAAAATCAAGGTTGTAATCCTTACAACCTTCATTTTCTAATATCTTTTAAATACTCTGCCCATCATTTAGGAACTGGCACAAGGGCACTGTGTGGCCATTGTCAAAGTGGCTTGGACATTACCAGCCGTGAAAGTAGACGAAGGACGTCCACAACCGGATGTCTGTACCCAAGTGGCAAGAACTTTTCAATTTCTGAAAATCAAATCTACTAGACCAATAAAAAGGTTTTATTTCAAATAGACTTTGCCTTTTTTAACATTCAAGAAAAATAACATGCATGTCTCAGATTTAATTTTAACAAAAAGTAGGTAGTCCGCCATCTTAATTTTCAAAACTTCACTTACTAAGGTAACATGCCAACAGGAGACAAATTTCAATGTATACTTCCTGGTAGAACACGCAACATAAATATATAATGAATACTTAACACCTGCTTAATATGGATTTGTAATGCCCATCAGAATGAATATACAGAAGAGAATATTGTCACATATAAAATGAGGTAATTCACTGTGAATGTGAGATGGTTGAAGATGGCTAATGTTTGTAGTAACAGCTAAGTGCTGATGACGGCATTTTCCCATGACTAAATAACCATTAGTACAACGCTTCAATTGCACATACAAATCTATTCATATTTTCAGCATTTAAAAACTAAAATCCCAGCTAGTTGAACATACATATATGTTGCAATACATTTTGTGGTTTACATTTGTTAAGACAGACAAAAAAAAAAGATTAGATCATATATGGTCAGCTTTGACCTCAGTTGTTGGATTAAAAGTCCTATAATTCTCTGCCAGTCAAGTGATGAATGGGTTTTTGTTTTGTGCTATGAATGCAATAGGAAGGGGCAAAAAATTAAATAAAGACAATTATGTCTGCTCATTTGAAAGGAACACTCCAAGCACCATAACACAACAGTGCACAAATTTACCTGGCATCTGTAAGAATGCCAGTTCTCCTTCACTGAAAGCAAGATGCTTTTGCACTGTGCTCCCTGTCAATATGCAGGGCCAGCTTCTTGGCTGGGAGTCAGCTGATTTCTTTAAGCCAATGAGTGGTAATCAGCGGATTTCTCTCACCCAATGAGTCAAGCATGCACTGACAGTCTAGCTCAGGGCAAAGAACTTCAGTATCTTAACGGAGAAGGTGACTCGGAGAATAGTACGGAGAATAGAACTCCAGGGTAAGTTGTTTAATTGTTTGACTATTTTCACCGGGGATGACTTGTAGCCGTTAAGGAGCTTAAACGTTTTTCAATAATGAGGAAAAAAGAATTTATGGTAAGCAAAGTGTTTTTTTCCCAGCATACAGTGGCAGTACCTGAGGGAGTTACCAAGACACTACCTACAGATACGCTTAAAAGAGGCTTCCGCTGAGGCAGAGATGTCTAGACTGTAGTGTTTGATGAAAGTATGAAAGAAGGACCAGATGGTCTCTGAAAGAATGAGCGTTCACCTTGGATGGGAGAATAGAACCATTAACAGTATAAGCTAGCAATAGAAGACTTGGAAACTTGAAAACGACCTTGGTAATTAATGAAAATATGATCCGATTTAGGCCAATCCTGAGGTATTATTAACTATATAGACAATGCTCGTTCAACATCCAAACAATGAAAACGAGACTGAGTGAGGTAGGATTCTGACAGAAAGCTGGTAATATAATGGCTTGATAAAGTTGGCTGTATTTAAAACACTTGGACAAAAAGGATGATCTGGGAATCAAAACAACTTTGTCTTGGTGGAAAAACTTGAATTCTGGTGCCTAGAAGCCTTGCAGTAGGACACATCTAATTTGAAACTTTTTTCTTGAAGAAATTATAAGACTACTGGAACAGGAGGATTGATAGAATTAAGGTTTCTTTGAGGACACCATGCAAGAAATGTATTCCAAAAAGTAGATTCTTATGGTAGATTTTCAGTTTCAATGCCCTTAGCTTGAAAGTGTTCAGTGAGTCAATTGTTATACCCTTGTTTTCCAACATGTGTTCTGACATCGGAAGTTTCCATGACTGCCATTGCCAGATGGCGTAGGTGAGAGAAACCACTGTAATTTGACCAAAATGGAATGATCGCCAGTCCACGTGTATTTTTGAAGGCCCTTTGGAATTACAGCCACAGGTGGAAAAATATGTCATCTGAAATTTCCCTCTCACCAAGAATCCGTCTAGGATGTCCAGATTGTTTTGTTTGTAAAGAAGCAAACTTTGGAATCTTTTGATTAAGCTTTCTGCCATGAAATCTCTAGAGTTCCAAATCTCTCGACTAGAGCATTGAAAATGTGAGGACTAAGAGACTGGTTTGTCTGTTAATTGATTTAAGAGACCTGGATGTGGATGGTTGATACAGCTGATAGATACCTTTCTCTTTCTGCTAGAGATTGGCTTCCTGTTACTCCTTATTTAAATAAATCACAGTGGTAAGGTTGTCTGATTAAATGTGCACAGCTTGAGATATATATATATATATATATATATATATATATATATCCCTTGAAATATAATAGGGTTTTCAAGACAGTGATCATTTCCTTGAAGTTGGAAGCATTGAGGAGATCTTTTGATGACAGACTTCCTTGAGCCATAAAATAATTCATGTGAGCACTCCATCATGTGCCAGAGGTGTAGTAATGCTTACCTAGTGTGTTTGAGCAACACAGCTTGTGATGAATGAATATGGATTTTTTTTCCCCCCCCCACCAGCCTAGGTTTTCTAATATGTTTTCTGAAATGCAGAGTTCTGTGTCCAGATCATCTGGATTTCTGTTATAATAAATTAACATTTTTCGTTGCAGAGACCTGAAGTGAGCCTTTACCAATTTCACTGCTGGAATGGTGGATGTGGGTAACCCTAACAGACACATTGCGTGCCCGATTGAACAAGGAGGATTTCTCTGAATGCTGGTAATGATCTTTGCTGATTCTCAGACTCTTGTGAGGATGCATAATCTTTGAGAGTCTATTTCCAGAGGAATAGAAACATATACACACATATATATCGTGCCGCAACTCGATCCAGAATATTCATGCCAATTCTTGGGGCAGATGTAAAACGGAAAGGGTGAGCCACAAACTAAATATGTAAAATGTTTCTGCCATTTCTTTTAAAAACTTTTGGATGTTTGAGAAATGGGTATGTGGAACTACGCACCCCTCAGATCGAAAGTTTACATAAATTTTATGCTTGTAAAATGTGGGTTACTGACCTGAGAATTTCCATTGTGAGATTTTTGAAATCTAGAATAGGCCTGAATGACTTGTCTGGTTTCTCGACAAGAATTATTCTTGAAAAAAATACTTTGGAATTTTTGTGCATTTGGAACTTTTTCCATAACCCCTTTCTAAAATTACTTGAAAGGTTCAGAAAGCAGAGCATTTCCTATCTTTTGTCATACATACGAAGAATAGAAGAACGGATGACTTTGTGGTAAATCTGATTTTGTATCTCTGCAGAATGGTATTTAAAATCAAAAATTTTTTGTTGTTTTTTTATTTTTCTGCAAAATACTTTAGTCTTCCACTTATTTGTACTCTTTTTCAAATCTGGATGAAACACCTTTTTTTTCTTGTTTGTAAACCTTTAAAAAAAAAAAAAAAAAAAAAAGCAGACTCATCCTCTTTGTAAATGTATCTCCTTTGATAGTAAGGCTGGAAACGGTTGATCCATCTCAAACCGCCTTCCTGAGAAACGGCTTTTTTAGGGTCTGAAATTTATTTGATCAGATCACCCAGTGCTGATCCCTCCCCCCAAAAAATATTTTAAAAGAAAATACAAGTGGATACTCGAAAAATTAGAATATCATGCAAAATTTAATTTATTTCAGTAATGCAACATAAAAGGGGAAACTAATATATGAGATAGACGCATTACATGCAAAGCAAGATAGTTCAAGCAGTGATTTGTCATAAGTGCGATGATTATGGCTTTCAGCTCATGAAAACCCTAAATCCACAATCTCAGTAAATTAGAATATTGTGAAAAGATGTAATATTCTAGGCTCACAGTGTCCCACTCTAATCAGCTAAGTAAGCCATAACACCTGCAAAGGGTTTCTGAGCCTTTAAATGGTCTCTCAGTCTGGTTCAGTAGGAATCACAATCTTGGGGAAGACTGCTGGCCTGACAGTTGTGCAGAAAACCATCATTGATACCCTCCATAAGGAGGGAAAGCCTCAAAAGGTAATTGCGAAGGAAGTTGGATGTTCCCAAATTGCTGTATCAAATCATATTAATAGAAAGTTATGTGGAAGGGAAAAGTGTGGAAGAACAAGCAGAGGCAGCAGGGATGACCGCAGCCTGGAGAGGATTGTCAGGGAAAGGCCATTCAAAAGTGTTGGGTACTTTCACAAGGAGTGGACTGAGGCTGGAGTCAGTGCATCAAGAGCCACCACACACAGACGGATCCTGGACATGGGCTTCAGATGTCGTATTCCTCTTGTCAAGCCGCTCCTGAACAACAGAACGTCAGAAGCGTCTTACCTGGGCTAAAGAAAAACAGACCTGGTCTGTTGCTCAGTGGTCCAAAGTCCTTTTTTCTGATAAGAGCAACTTTTGCATCTCATTTGGAAACCAAGGACCCAGAGTCTGGAGAGGCACACACTACAAGATGCTTGAAGTCCAGTGTGAAGTTTCCAGTCTGTGTTGATTTGGGGAGCCATGTCATCTGCTGGTGTTGGTCCACTGTGCTTCATTAAGTCCAGTGTCAACGCAGCCACGTAACAGGAGTTTTGGAGCACTTCTTGCTTCCTTCCGCAGACTAGCTTTATTGGGATGCTGACTTCGGCACCTGTTCACACTGTCAAAAGCACCAAAGCCTAGTTCAATGACCGTAGGATTACTGTGCTTGATTGGCCAGCAAACTCGCCTGACCTGAACCCCATAGGGAATCTATGGGACATTGCCAAGAGAAAAATGAGAGACATGAGACCGAATAATGCAGAAGAGATGAAGGTTGCTATTGAAGCATCCTGGTCTTCCATAACATCTCAGCAGTGCCACAGGCTAATTGCGTACATGCCACGCCGCATTGAGGCAGTAATTGCTGCAAAAGGGGCCCAAACAAAGTACAGAGTCCATATGCATGCTAATACTTTTCAGAGGTCCGATATTGTTCTATGTACACGCCTTGTTTTATTGATTGCATGTAATATTCTAATTTACGGAGATTGTGGATTTAGGGTTTTCGTAAGGTGTAAGCCATAATCATCGCACTTATGACAGCTTGAACTATCTTGCATTGAATGTAATGCGTCCATCTCGTATATTAGTTTCTTCCTTTACGTTGCATTACTGAAATGAGAGAACTTTTGCACGATATTCTAATTTTTCTAATATCACTTGTACATTATGCTGATTTAGAGGCAGTATATGCAGACCAGGAATTCAAACAGACAACTCTACTGTGACAGAAGAGAGGCACATGTTCTTTGCAGCCAAATTCAAGGACTCATCTGTCATTCCACACAGATAGTAATTTCCCAGCCTTATATCTTTAAGTATAATTTTGCAGGATCTCCATTGATTTACACAGATGCAGAGCATTTATCATGAATGTCTTCATCCTGGGACAGCCAAAGCACACCATTCTCTTAATAGGAGTGCGCCGAGCCCTCTAAAGCCTCCGCAAGTCACAGCTCCAGGAGCAAGGAGGCTTAAAACTTGTCCGTCCCATTTGGGGGGCATGTTAGAACTTGTCGGCTTCAAATTTTGCAGAAATTTAGAGAATAATGGTGGTGGGATAAGTAATGTTTTACATTCATGAACTTGAAAGTCCCTCACGTACTGCCACTGTACGCAGGGAAAATGCAGTTTAGTCGCAGTTCCATTCATCAAAAACAGATTAATGGAGCTGTTCAATAAGATGACAGCAGCTATAACAAGGCTGTCTGTTTACAGAAAGCCCCAGTTTTGAAATCAGGCTGGTGGCAGCATTTCCCTGAGCTACTGACCACATATATGCGCAGCCACAGTTTCGGCGCTCTCAGAAATAAAATGAGCAGAGGTAGGAACATGCACAATGTATGAACAGCATGAACGGGTTGTGTGGCTGTGAACAATAAAAGAGGAAGTAAAAATGTTCCCTTTGACATCAGTTGCTGAAATGGCATTCTCACAGCTGCAGTGATGTTTGCAGTTATAGATCACAAGTGTAGGATCACAAGTTTAGAGTCACAGTGCCAAATACAAGAAACAACCCAACTCTGAAATTAAACACCTTTAAAAAATATTCTACTTTACAAACCTTAGTTTGACATACAGTAATGAGCTTCTCTAATCGCCAACTTAGCTAAAGATTTATTATTATATTGTGTTCAGTGCATACTGAACAGCAGCGACTGCCACTAAGTTACTCAACTAACTACATATTGTATAACTGTGCGATGTTTTCCCTTGTTTCACACTACACCTTTTAAAAAAATTGTGCAAGTTTTATCTGAAAACCATTTCATATGTCAACCATGTACTAAGCTGCTTGTGTCAACTGCTGTCGTGGCATGACATAACTGTTTGTTCACCTTTGCGCAACAAAAATAAAGAATTAAAAAAAAATATATATTCTACTTTCAACACATCAATAATAGACTGAATATAACATTGCAAAATTGAGCAAGAATTATTTTCTTGGTTTGAGTGGCTCTGTCAGCAAAAAAACGAATCTGCTTTTAAAAATATCACAATATCTGAATCCATTTTTTTCCTCCTCAGTGCTCTAGTTTTCACAGAATACACAAAGAAAAGTAAGGATTACATTTCCTTATATATAGCAGTCGAGCTGATAACATTTGGTGATGGGTGAAGCGTAAGCAAAGTTATGTTTCAGTTATCAAATTTACCCACAATCCATCAGTAAAATGAATCCTCTAAAGAATGGGCAAACTGCAGACATAATGGACAGAGAAGATCAAAATGGGCCCAGAAGAAAAGATAGTAAATAAAAACAAAGGCAAAAGGGTACATAATTAACCCCTTCACGACGGGTGACGGACGAGGTCCGTCATCCTGGGGATGCCCTTAACGACGGGTGACGGACCTCGTCCGTCACGCGGTAAAATTAACCCCAGATCGCCGCAATCGCGGCGATCGTGGGGTTAATGGTGCTCCGGTCTGCCTCTGCATTAGAGGCAGACCGGGAGCACCGGATCGGGCTGTCCCAGCTCATGTGCCCGCTCTGACAGCATGTCAGAGCGGGCACATGTGCTCTGTATACTCACCTCCGCCTCCCTGCACTTCCGGGTTCACTGTGAAGTGCAGGGAGCCGGATCAGTGATGATCCTGCCCCCTGGTGTTAAAAAAAAAAGTTAAATTAAAATCCCACCCCCCTTTACCCATATTAATAAAAAATTAACCCCTTCCCTGCCAATTGATCACTGACTACAGTGATCAATTGGCAGGGATTACATTTTAATATGATCTGATTTTTTTTTTAACCCCTGAGGGTTAATTCTTTTTTTTTTTAACCCTCAGGGGTTAAATTTATTTTATTAATTAATTTAAATATTTTAAAATGATAAATTTAGCTAGCTGGGGAGGGTGGAAGTTAGTGGGGAATTGGGGGATTTAGTGTTAGGCTAACTAGGGGTTAACGTTAAAAAAAGTTTTAAAATAAGCTTTAAAAAGTTACAAAATTAAGTAAAAAAAAAAGTTTTAATAACGTTTAAGTAAAAAATAAAAAAAAAATAAACCCTTTACCCAGTCCAAATAAAAATTAACCCCTTACCTGCCAGTCTATCACTGCCTACAGTGATCAAAATACAGATCACAGTATTATACTGTGATCTAATTTTTTTTTAACCCCTGACGATTAACTTTTATTTATTTTTTAACCCTCAGGGGTTAAATTAATTTAATTAACTAATTTAAATATTGTATAATTAAATATTTTGCTAGCTGGGGTGGGTGGGAGTTATGGGAAAATGGGGAATTTACTGTTAGTGCTGCTTACTGCTAGTTAGGGGTTAACGGTAAAAGAAAAAGCTTAGAAAAATGTTAAATCTGTAAAAAAAAAGTTTTACGAAAGTTTAGGAAACTTTAAAAAAATGAATAAGCAAAACAAAAGTTTAAAAAATAGTTTTAAAAAGTAAAAAAAGTTTTAAAAAGTTACAAAATTAATTTAATAACGCTCATTACCACTACACCTGGTACAAGCTAGCGGAAAAATGATCCCACGCTAAGGTTCAAAATATGCCTTTTGAAATACCCTGGGATGTCTTCTTTAAGAAATGGTATGGCTTTATGGGGTATTTGGATTATATAGCCTGGTAAAATACTCTAAAATGGGACATGGGCACAGCGTAAAAATTTAAAGTTTGAAAAAAAATGGAATGGCTGTGTCCCAAATGTGCCCCTCCGATGTCCACATATACCTGGCAAAGGTACATACGGGGGTATTTTTGTACTCAGCCGACATAGCTGAGCAACATATAAAGTATTATAGAGTGGTGGTACACATAAGGTTTGCAAAATATACTGTGCAAACTCACTTTGTGTGTCAAAAAGGCAGAAAAAACGCTTATTACCACTACACCTGGTACAAGCTAGCGGAAAAATGATCCCACACTAATTTTCAAAATATGCCTTTTGAAATACCCTGGGATGTCTTCTTTAAGAAATGGTATGGCTTTATGGGGTATTTGGATTATATAGCCTGGTAAAATACTCTAAAATGGGACATGGGCACAGCGTAAAAATTTAAAGTTTGAAAAAAAATGGAATGACTGTGACCCAAATGTGCCCCTCCGATGTCCACATATACCTGGCAAAGGTACATACGGGGGTATTTTTGTACTCAGCCGACATAGCTGAGCAACATATAAAGTATTATAGAGTGGTGGTACACATAAGGTTTGCAAAATATACTGTGCAAACTCACTTTGTGTGTCAAAAAGGCAGAAAAAACGCTTATTACCACTACACCTGGTACAAGCTAGCGGAAAAATTATCCCACACTAATTTTCAAAATATGCCTTTTGAAATACCCTGGGATGTCTTCTTTAAGAAATGGTATGGCTTTATGGGGTATTTGGATTATATAGCCTGGTAAAATACTCTAAAATGGGACATGGGCACAGCGTAAAAATTTAAAGTTTGAAAAAAAATTGAATGGCTGTGTCCCAAATGTGCCCCTCCGATGTCCACATATACCTGGCAAAGGTACATACGGGGGTATTTTTGTACTCAGCCGACATAGCTGAGCAACATATAAAGTATTATAGAGTGGTGGTACACATAAGGTTTGCAAAATATACTGTGCAAACTCACTTTGTGTGTCAAAAAGGCAGAAAAAACGCTTATTACCACTACACCTGGTACAAGCTAGCGGAAAAATTATCCCACGCTAAGGTTCAAAATATGCCTTTTGAAATACCCTGGGGTGTCTACTTTAAGAAATGGTAGGCCTTTGTGGGGTAGTTTGAATTTAAAACTTACGAAGATGCTTGGAAATTGCACATAGGCCCAGCGTCAAAATTCAAAGTTCTGTAAAAACTGATATGGCTTGGTCTCCAATATGCCACTGTAGCTTCACAAAATAGTGCCAAAGACATTCATTGGGGATGTCTTTTTACTCAGAAGACTTAGCTGAGCATAATTTGGGGGGTTTGAACTTAGTGGCACATATGAAATATACAAAATGCCCAGCAAAAATGCAATCCGTATGTAAAAAATGCACAAAATATTTTTTTACCACATACTTTGGCATGTAATGGTAAAAAAATGGGGGCATGTTAAGGCACAATATGCACCTTATGAGATACCCTGGAGTGTCTACTTTTACAAATGGTAGGCCTTTGTGGGGGTTTTTGAACAGTCAAACTGTTATAATACCCCAAATGGAAGCATAGGCTCATTAAATCCGTCTCTCAAAATTCTACTGTGAATACTGAAAAGGACAGGTCTCCTGTATGGCACTGTAGCTTCACGAAATAGTGCCATAGACATACAATGGGGGTGTCCTTTTACTCAGAAGACTTAGCTGAGCATAATTTGGGGGGTTTGAACTTAGTGGCACATATGAAATATACAAAATGCCCAGCAAAAATGCAATCCGTATGTAAAAAATGCACAAAATTATTTTTTACCACATACTTTGGCATGTAATGGTAAAAAAATGGGGGCATGTTAAGGCACAATATGCACCTTATGAGATACCCTGGAGTGTCTACTTTTACAAATGGTAGGCCTTTGTTGGGGTTTTTGAACAGTCAAACTGTTATAATACCCCAAATGGAAGCATAGGCTCATTAAATCCGTCTCTCAAAATTCTACTGTGAATACTGAAAAGGACAGGTCTCCTATATGGCACTGTAGCTTCACAAAATAGTGCCAAAGACATACAATGGGGGTACCGTTGTACTCAGCAGAAGTAACTGAACACATAATAAAACTTTGTACAGGAATAGCACACACCAACTTTACAAAATACACATGAGAAGTTCTTTGTTATACGTTTGTGTGCGAAAACCCCCCAAAAACACAATTTTACTCCAATATTTAGCAGAGGTTGGCGGTAAAATGGCTACGTAGAAAGTGTCAAAACAACCTTAGGTAAATAGCCTGTGATGTCTACTTTATATAAATATATACTTTTGTGTGGCAATTTTGTTTTATTTTATGGCTATTAGGCTTACAAGACAAACATACCAAATTCTAAAATCGCTCCACATTAAAATTTTATTTTACTCCTTGTGCTTTGTGACCTGTAACTACCAAAAAAAACTTAAAATCCCAGACACATTATATATTCTGTAAATCAGAACAAATAAATGAATTTATTTTTAATTACTTTCCTTAACCTGCACTAATTATGCACACATTATGATTGCAAAAACTGTAAAAAAAAACAATATTTTTCATTTTTTTTGCATTTTTCTGTATTTTTTTTATAATAAGTAAGCATTTATATATATATATGTTATATCAAATTAAAGCCCTTTCTGTCCTTTAAAAAACAGTATATAATATGTGTCGGTGCAATAAATGAGAGAGATGCAAATTGCAGTTGAACGCAAACAGCAAGAAAATGCAAAAATTGCTTGTGTCATTAAGCGTAAGTCAAGCTTCTGAAGCTCTGTCCTTAAGGGGTTAAATGGTTACTCCAACCACCATGACCACTTTTGCTTTTAGAATGCATGTGCAGAGTGTCTGCTTGATAATCCAAATATTCAGTTTCGGGCTGCCCAATGTCAATTCTGCCAAAAATAAATAAAAATGTAAATACATTTGTCATCAGGGTGCAGAGCATGCTGGCAACAGACATACAGAGCTTCTATCTCTACAGGTAGCCCTTACAAGGAGGAACATTCATCTCACCTTCCTCCATCACTGAATGCCTCCCTATCTCCTTCATAATAGACCAATTTTTTAAAAAATATATTTTTTTTAACCCCCTCCCCTGTTCCACACTTCCGCCCCTTATCAGCTCAGAGCGTGCGCGGGCATGCACTCTGAGCCAGTTTAACTGTTGAATCAAATGCTTATAATTTGATTGGACAGCTCAAGGGAGCTGTGATGTCAGAAGAGGCATGGAAACCAGCAAAAGGAGCTTCGCCAGGTGCTGAAGGGGGGGACGGAGAACAGGCCAGTAATGGGGATTGCGGATAAAAAAAAAAAAGGAAGGTTAGCGTAACCCTTTAACAGTAAAGGGGGCTAATGCTTAAAAATCACAATGTTTCGACCTACATGGTCTTTATCAAGCTTGATAAAGACCATGTAGGTCGAAACATTGTGATTTGGCTATGGGTTAATAAATTGCATTTTGTTGAATTCTGGAGTGCCTGGACCTTTCTACATCTTTTATATTAAGCATTTGTTTTTTTGGTACTAAGACCTGGTTTGGTTGCACCCAGCTTCAGATTTAACAGGGAATTGAGTGCAGTTCCATCTGTTGACTTTAAAAAAGTGTGACATCTTTGATAACCCGTAATTTTCATGTTTTAGTTGCCTTCAGACTTCTCCTTAAACTTAAAGCCTTAGTTATTCATTTTAAGTATCAGCACTTCAGTTACCAAGCTGTAATGCCTTTCAGCTGCAGTGCTAAATCAGAACAAGGAACACTAAAGAAAGAAAAAGTGCAGATTATTATTTTTAATTAGAACATATATAGAGTATTCTGTAGTGTAATACATACACACACCTGATAAAACAAGATGTGAATTACAGACACTGCTAATTTTGCACTATGGGAAAATATAAGTTAAACTACTGCGTCATAGTCTGCAAACAAACTAAATGGTCTCTGAGCATAGCAGGGTAGGTTTTCAGCAGACAATTGCAGATCTATCATAGCTTCTGCAAGCTCTGCAGACCCATTGCAAATAAAAAAAATATATATATATATATATAAAAATAAAAAAAATTAAATAAATAAAAAAAAAAGAGAAAACAGTTTCTCATGTCAGGACTGGTTTAAGAAGAAGCAAGGAGCCAATGAGAAAGCTGTTGTCCAAGGTCTTGTATTGGATTTAAAAAAATCTTGGCAGGCAGCCAATAGGCCAATCAGTTACAAATTTTAGATGTACAGCTAAAGGTCTTAGCCAGTTTAACCCAAGTGTAACAATGCAAGTTAGTTCATACATTTAAAAATAGTGATGTTACATTGTATTCATAAACCATTCAGACACATTTTAAAAAAATAAATACATTTTAATGATGGAGCCTCATGCTAGCATTGTAAAAAAAATACTATAAGTTACTGTTGTCAGATATGTCCTTATAGAAATCGGATTACTCACTATCTAAAATCAATCAATAGTAGTAATAGCCTGGCCTGTAATTATTCAAATGTTTATATTTCAAACATCTAATTACCTTTATTCAACTGGCATTTGAAGTCCACTTGTGGCAGTTTGCTCTTCCCTTTAGTGTGTCATTATCTCTGACAACAGGTTCTCACATACCCATTTACAAGTCTGAGGGTTGGATCAGCCCTTAGAGAGAGACCTGAGCACCCTTCACCCCTCATACACTAGCTGTGGAGCACCCCAGCCCCTGGCTCACAAGAACTCTTGGCAAAGTCAGAGATCCTAAATGCTCATGTGAAGGTTTTCATTAAAGGGTTACTTCAACCACCATGACCATATAATTGATTTATAGTTGTCATGGCGGTAGTAGTATGTATGTATGTATGTGTGGTTTTTCAACTTTAAATACTGTATATACTGACATATTTGCACCTGTGATCTGGGGGCCAGTTGCACCCTCAGCACTTAGCATTGGCAGCCCAGAAGTCTGTTCAATCCTTTGCATATATTAAGTCTGTTGTCAGCGTGTACTGCATGTTGGCAAGAGACGTAAAAATATTCCCCTTGCAGGTGCAATCACCCTCCTGCCCCCCTCCCCTCTGTGTGAGCTTCCTTTATTGAACATTAGTTTGTTTTAATTTGATATATAGATATATATATACACACACACACACACACATATACATATATATATACACACACACATATATATATATATACACATACACATACATACTTTAAAAAAAAATAAAAAAACTCCCTTGGACCGCGCACAGCCCGTGACGGAGAGATCGGGGAAGAAAACACTGAGCTTTGCCTGGCAGAAAACACTGTGAGCTTTGCCTGGCGTTGGCTTCAAGGTGAGCCTCTTAACCCCTTAACACCGCAGCCAAATGTACAAGTTGTGAACAAAACAAAATGTAAACAAAACCTGGCATTTGCGCTATATGTCTGTCAAACCGTAATTCACCTCTTTCATATTAAATGCACCCCCCCTTATTATATATAATTTTATTCAGGGGAAACAGGGCTTTCATTTAATATCAAATATTTAGCTATGAAACATAATTTAATATGAAAAACATGGGAGAAAATAAGATTTTTTTTTTATTTTTTTAGTTCTACATGACATTTTAACTGTCAATGTCATAATACGGTTTGCTTTTACTGCAATAAAATACACATATTTGTATTCAGCAAAGTCTCACGTGTAAAACAGTACCCCCTATGTACAGGTTTTATGGTGTTTTGGGAAGTTACAGGGTCAAATATAGCGTGTTACATTTGAAATTGAAATTTGTCAGATTGGTTACGTTGCCTTTGAGACTGTATAGTAGCCCAGGAAATAAATTTACACCCATTTGGTCACAAACACTGGCCAAAGTTAGCGTTAGTATTTGTTTGTGTGTGAAAAATTCAAAAAACGCCAATTTTGGCCAGTGTTTGTGACTAAGTGGCTACTAAAAAAGACTGGACATACCCCATTTGCAATACCTTGGGTTGTCTACTATTGCAAATAGTATGTCATCATAGGGGTAATCTTCATTATTGGGCTACCATAGGGTCATAAAGGCAACGTAAGCAATCTGGCGAATTTTAATGTGAAAAAAATGAAACACAAGCCTTATATTTGACGCTGTAATTTTTGAAAACACCATAAAACCTGTACATGAGGGGTACTGTTGTACTCGGGAGACTTCGCTGAACACAAATATTTGTGTTTCAAAACAGTAAAAAGTATTGCAGCAGTAATATCGTCCGTGTAAGTGCTGTTTGTGCGTGAAAAATGCAAAAAACGTCACTTTTACTGGCGATATCATCGTTGTAATACATTTTACTGTTTTGAAACACTAATATTTGTGTTCAGCGAAGTCTCCCGAGTAAAACAGTACCCCCCATGTACAGGTTTTATGGTGTCTTGGAAAGTTATAGGGTTAAATATAGTGCTAGCAAATTAAATTCCTTATACTTTCGGCATGGGTTGTCAGGCAGGTCCCGCTAATTGTAATAAATTAGGATACCTAATTATGTAAAATTATTACATAAATATATGTGTAGAATTAATATATGTATATATATATATATATATATATATATATATATATACATATGTGTATATATACGTATATATATATATATATATATATATTTTTTTTTTTTTTAAATATTTTTATTTATATATAGGTATATACGCTACGGAATCTGTTGGCGCTATATAAATGGCAATAATAAATAAATAAATAAATATATATATATAGTGATATATACGTATATATTTATGTATATAGATATATATATTATTTCGTTCTACGTGTATTTTGATATAAATATATATATATTAATATCACAATACAGTTAGAACGAAATAAAACACATCTATATATTTTTTTATATTTTATTTTTAATTATTTTTTTTATTTAATTTTTTTACGTATTTACATATTTTTTTTATATTATTTATAAATATATATATATATAACAATAATTATATATATATTTAATCAGTATCAGTCTACGTGTAATTTGATATTAATATATATATATAATTATATATATATATTAATATTAAAATACACCTAGACGGTGTATGTGTATATATATATATATACTTAGATCATATATATATATATATATATATTATATATATGATCTAAATATATATATATATATATATATATATATTATATATATGATCTAAATATATATATATATATATATATATATATATATATATATATATATATATATATATATATATATATATATATATATATATATATATTTTTTTTTTTTTTTTTTTTACACTTTTAACTTAATTTTATTTTATTTTCAGCCAGCAGGGGGACCAACTGTCATTACAGTTGGTCCCCCTGCTGGCAATGCCTGAGCCAGCTATACCGGCCATGTGATTGTGAGGTCCTCGCAAGGACCTCACTCTCACATGACCGGGAGGGACCGGAGGAGGCAGATCTGCCTCGGGGGGGCTCCCTGGGAGTCCCCCCAACCGCGATCGCCGGCGTGGGACCACCGGCAACCGGGTAAGTAAAAAAAAAAACGGCGGGCGTATATTTACGTCCTGCGGCGTTTAGAGCCGCTTTTAAAAGGACGTAAATATACGTCCGCCGGACTTAAGGGGTTAAAAGTAACCCTTTAAGAATATCTTTACATTTTGTTGTGTTCAGGTTTCTCTTAACCCTGACAAGTCTCCCAGTCCCTGCCACTGAAAAACACCTCCAAAGTATGACGCTACCCCCACCTTCAGAAGACGCATTGAATTGAATCGGCGAAACAGTTCAATCATTGTTTCATCAGACCAGAAGATGTTGTTTCTCACAGTCTCAGTAGTCAAGCACCTAAATTATTCTTAGTTTGGCCAGTTCTAGGACAGGGGTAAGCAACAATTGGCACTATAGATATTGTAGACTATATCTCCCTTGATACTTTGCCAGCATTATGGTTCTAAGAGCATTGTAGTCCACAATATCTTGAGTGCCGAAGGTTGCCTATCCCTCCTGGTTAGCCTAGACTTCTTCCATTTACGAATTAAGGAAGTCACTGGGATTTTAAAAACTATCAATGTAGCAGATTATTTTTTTGTAGCCATGACACAATCCTGTGTCTGAACTCTGCAGGTAGTTCTTTTGACCTCATGGCTTGGTTTTTACCCTGAAATACATTTACAGCTGTAAGACCTTTATATAGACGTATAGATGTTTGCCTTTCCAAACCATGTTCAGTCAACTAAATTTCCAGGTTGACCAAAGAAATGGGAAACATCTGAGCGTATATGGATGTGAAAATAAATTAATTAAAAAGAAAAAAAAAAAAAACACATTTCCAACAGTTTGTTCCCAAGAATGCATAATTTTATTGAGATTCTACAAACCACACACAAACACTATATTGTTAGGAATACAAAATTGTATTCCCAACACTACAGTGCCACAGTCATATCATCGCTTTCTGGAACATCATTAAGGACACATGGTCTCCTCCCACGATGGTCCAATTAAATGTTCCTCATGGATGAGCACTGAAGACGTGATGCGTATTCGACAAGTGCCAAGCTCTTCTATGCTTTGACATAATAAATCATGGCATTCAATGCTTTCCTATGGGCTTTTGCATCACGTGACTGAATTTTACTATGCCCGTGTAGCGTAATCGCTTCTTGTGGCAGTCAGTAAAAAGCTGCATTGTTTTACAATGGACAAAGCCACAGCAAGCAGAAAACTTCACTGACATGAAGTAGTCTGGGTGACTTAAGTGTCCATTTAAGATGGGGAAGAATAAAAGTCATCCTGCCTTGCAACCTGTATATTTACTGGAGTTATGATGAACTCCACAAATTTTCTCAACAAAGAATGTTACTTACTTACAAGTGAACTGGAATTGAAAAAAACTTCCCGGGAAACGTTGGAGGGGAAATGCATATCGTGTTAAAGGAACACTTGGCCTCCGAAACAACATAATCTCGGTCAATTTATGGGGGCTGGGTGTCCCTGAGCACCCTGTAATTTTACGGTGTTAAACCCTGGCACAAGTGTGTACGCTTGAATTATAAAATTGTGTCAACCTGGGCACCCATTTGCACTGCCTCCCTCTCTTCTCCTCCTTAGAAACACCGTACTTGTAAGTAAGCTTTTGCCAGTGAAAGGCCCAGATTATCAGATTCAGAGTTAAATAGGGTTTAAAAAAAAAATTAGTAACACTCCACTTAAATTAATAATGTTTAGTAGGTACCCCTCAAAAATACACATGCATGTATTTTGTTTTTCATGTATTCTGGAGTGGGGAGAAGAAATCT
Source organism: Pelobates fuscus (assembly GCF_036172605.1). NCBI lineage: Eukaryota > Metazoa > Chordata > Amphibia > Anura > Pelobatidae > Pelobates > Pelobates fuscus. Next base: position 155,568,003 of record NC_086318.1, read on the forward strand.
AGTGTGTTGAGCTGTTACAAGCCATACCAATTTTTTTTTCTTTAAAAATTTCAGTCTGTGCTGGAGGATTGACCTATCATAGGCTGTATGTTGCTTTCCATTGACAGATTTCTCAATGATCTTTAGTACAGCTCATTAAGTTCTACCTATGAGCAGCCAGGAAGCAGGCACGCTTTAGTCTAGCTCACTTTCCACTTCCATTAGCGATGTCGCGCAAATAGAAGAACAAGAAAACCACAGCTATAAATATAAAGGACAGTTTCTAAAAAGGTTTAACTATTTGTAAAGGGGGTAGGTACCAATGCACACCTGCCACAAATAATACTAATGAGACTCGTTCACAAATATAGCAGGCTGTCTTTAATCTAGCAGGAAATACCAGCGAATAAACTGTGACAAAAATCAACCAATCTGCCAATAACAACAATATCCTGCAAACAAACCATCATTTATAATCAGTGCACGCACATTACCCTTCTAATGCAGTGCCAGAACAAGGCCCACGCAGCTGTGCGATACTCCCAAGGACAGGGAGGGGGGTGATTTCTGGAGGGTTGCTCAGTCTTCAGGACTAATTAACTGACTAGATGGTATTTCTAGCAGGCATTATAGAAATGACAAAGGAAGTTACATAAATGCATAAATACCATTTACTACATAACACAGACAACATCTTACATAACATTGATGCAAGCATTTATGCTTTAAAAACAAACGGAAATAAAACCAAGTTTTATTTACCATAAATTATTTTCTCCTTAGCATTAAAAGATTATTCCAAGCATCATACAGTCTGTGTTCTCGTTATGATGCCATGAGTCGCCTGGCCCGGTTCCCTGGTAATAGGTCAAACATTTTAGCAACGATTGCCCACCTTACCAGAGTCCCTATCCATTAAATGCTTAATGAAGATCTTCAGTTTCTACTCACATCTTTAGCTTTTTCCTGTTAGGACCACGAAAAAAAAAACACACACACACACACACACAATCTTCTACTCAACTAACACCAAGCTCTAAGTTCTGCCTACTACCCTACTCCATCACAATTGGTCATTGGTTCGAGGACACCTTCCATGCAGGACACAGCCCTACTAGGAAGCAGATGTAGGGGCCACAATGCCAGCAATTTTTACATTACCCCAATGAGCATTAAATTAGCTCACTGGGGCAATATCCTTAGATACAGTGCATGCTTTAGTTTTTCTAGACATAGTGAATTCAACATATGTGAAAAACAGTAAGAGCAATAAATTACCTTTAAGAAACAGAGTCTTTTAGGAAATAATAAAACAAAAGAAAAAAAATTTCTCACCTTAAATACTCTCTCAGCATGGGCCACTGATGGAGTGACTAGAGGTGGACTATACGGACATGCACTCTGCAGTCAGATAGACCAGCAGTTGTTTAAATAGCCGTCTAAGTTTAAAGGGACCCTACAGTCACCAGAACAACTACAACTTATTGAATTTGTTCTGGTGAATAGAATCATTACCTTCAGGCTTTTTGCTGTAAACACGGTCTTTTCAGAGAATTACAGCCTAGTGATAACTTCACTGGCCACTCCTCAGATAGCTGTTAGAGATCCTTCCTGGGTCATGGCTGCCTAAAATGCATCCAAACATTCAGTATCTCCTCCCTCTGCATGCAGACACTGAACTTTCCTTATAGAGATTAATTGATTCACTTCATCTATGTGAGGAGATGCGGATTGGCCAGGGCTGTGTTTGAATCATGCTGGCTCTGCCCCTGATCTGCCTCTTTGTCAGTCTCAGCCAATTCTATGGAGAAGCACTGTGATTGAATCAGGCCACCACTTCTGATGATGTCAGCAGACTGCTTGTTTTTCTGAGGCAAACCGCATGCAGAGTTACAGCTTCAGGCTTGAATACAGTAAGATTTTGCTATATTTATGGAGGCATAAAGGGCCCAGGGGGGCTAGATGGTTGTTTTTACACTATAGGGTCAGGAATACATGTTTGTGTTCCTGACCCTTTCGTGATCCTTTAAGAATTTGCACAGGCAATAAGATGGCACCTGAGGATTGAAATGAAGAACAATGCAGGCCGTGTATGCTCTCCGCCATCGGAACTGCTTCCTGCATGGCAGCCGCTTCCTGAACAAGTGTAATGTATATTCTAGTTTAAGTTCCAGTGCAAGACTCAAGGTGGTGTAATCTACCCAGGTCCAAGAGATCTATTTGCCTTTTAAGGGAAACATCGCGTCTTCATTGACGCGTCTTCATTGACGTAAGGGCATTGAAAACTAACCTATCAATTCAATGACATCTGCCTAAGAGTCCTGCCCCTTTCGCCCCGCCCACTGCCAAGTCACATGGGGCGATACGTCATCAATGACGCTTGGATATCCCGGACATGTGATCTTATGATGCGGGGGGGACCCTATACCTGATTGGCCACCGGGGGGTTTAAAAGTCCCGGCTTTTTTGCGACACATTTCTTAGCCCCAGACGAAGGTGTTGTTATACACCAAAACGCGCGTCGGGCTTTAGCTCGTCACTTTCTTTTCAGCACTTGTTTGATCACTCTAGGGACACTTTCTCACTATGGGTATTTAGACCCTTATAGGTTAATAATTATTTTTTCTTCACTTTATACAGTGCCGTTCCCACAGTGAATGCGATGGCACACTAGGCAGTATCTGTTTTATGTAGATTGAGTCACAGATTAGAACACCCTCGAAGGTGTTTGGAGGATACTAGGGACTAGCGCATAGCTTTTCTTTTTTTAAAGATATTAAAGGAGCTTTTTTTTGCAGTCCTCTAATCTATACCTCCCTCTGGACATTACTCACACTAAGGGGTTAATTTACTTGCGCAATTTGATTGCAATATTGTATCTATAACCCCCTCCCCTTTTCATTTTTACTGCCCAAGTGTATTTATGGGAATTTCTGTGTCTGCCCACTACGGGAGACTCTCATTTGGTGATATCTTGCTATTAGCTAGGATCCAATAAAGACAGTTGTCAGTTGATCGCTTTGCAGGAGCACCAATACATAGGACATTAGGGAGATTTCTTTTTCCGCTACTCTTTTCCCTTCCCAATATATATTCATCGCATTACTGAAGGGCTTTGTAGGTACAAACCTCCAAGTTGTCCAACATATCACTTTGCCAGCAAAAATACTTGTAATTCAAACATCCACTTGCGAACACTTCCGCTAATAAAAATAAATAAATAAAACCATCATGCTTTGGTTTTCAGGTTAAGCACAGAAGAGACAAATAATGGATTTGAAGGACACAAATGCCCAGACTGTGATTTATTAAAATATTTTGAAGAATTGTGCTTACAGGTGATCACTAGATAAAAGACTTACTCAGGATTACTAGAAAAACCCAATACCAAAAATTAATCATAGTGATTATAGATCTGAGCCTGTGTCAGTTGTGCTCCAGGGCACAAAGGTTGAAATGTTGCCATTGTCCCAATTGCACAGAGCCAACGTGTAAGTTAAGCTTTTTACAATACTGGTCCAAACACAAATTCCAAGTGGCTAGTGCAGTACTATACAGTGACCCCCTACCTACTGGTAGTGATAAGAAAATGAGAGGATTTAATCATATTTAAGGGAAGTGATGATAGTCACACAGGTAGGGAACAGGATTGGAAATAGACCCCTTAAGTCACATACTCTGTCCGTCTACAAAATATTGGCATTCATGTACACAAACTGACCTTCCAAACATGCAAATCTCCACTATAGACACAAATGGACTTTTGCGCGCACTCGCACACACACACACACACACACAAAATATGCCTTTTCACATTGTCTCACAGTAGGGTAGATCTTGAATTTGTGAGTCCTTATAACAATATAGCATTGAAAATGATGGATACATACACAAATTCATTCTAACACTGAGTACAGTGAAGATTATTATTTTTAATTATGCAACTGAGCAACCTCAAAACATATGACTAGTGTAGGCTTGCTTCAGACGGGGTTGCACAATGGGGTCTGCTTACCCACTCAAACTAAATTATCTGTAGCACAAGACATGGAGAAGTGAAACAGCAAGAAAATTAATTAGTTGGGGAGATTTAAAGAGAAGTTCTTCAAATGTGAGAGTGGGGGGGCGGAGCCAAGCCACGGACCTGTATAGCCGCATGTAACGGAAGCTCTGGACCAAGCCACCACATTAGACCCTCTAAACACAGCACAAAACTCTTACAAAGTGCACCAACCAGCACCACTAACTAGGTGTGAGGAGCAGGGCCGGACTGGCCCACCGGGATACCGGGAAATTTCCCGGTGGGCCGCGGCACCTGGGGGGCTGGAGATGGAGCCCTGCTCCCTGTATTTTAATAATATCGCGGCCGCCGGCCGCATGTCGGTGCCGCCGGGTGGCCGGTCCGGCGGCACACTATGAGGTGATTACTCACCTTGCGGCCGGCGGCCCCATCTCCTCTGCTGACAGCTATGCTGCTGTCAGTATCAGTGAGTGTGCCGGGCGGCCGCCTAAGCGATCCGGCGGCACACTCACTGATACTGACAGCAGTACAGCTGTCAGCACAGGAGGACTGAGGGAGGGGGCGGAGCTAACTACCAAGCTCCCTCGCGGTTCCCATGATTCCTAGCATCTACACATCATAGAGTAGGGATTACTCTATGATGTGTAGATGCTGGGAATTATGGGAACCGGGAGGGAGCATGGTAGTTAGCTCCGCCCCCTCCCTCAGTCCTCCTGTTGCAGCAGGTACAGAGAAAAATAGGGGAAGGGGACAAAAAGAGGGGAAGGGGGGACAAATAGAGGGGAAGGGGGGACAAATAGAGGGGAAGGGGGGACAAAAAGAGGGGAAGGGGGGACAAATAGAGGGTAAGGGGGGACAAATAGAGGGTAAGGGGGGACAAATAGAGGGTAAGGGGGGACAAATAGAGGGTAAGGGGGGATAAATAGAGGGGTAATAGAAACACTGGGGAAGGGGGACACAGAGACTGAGGGGTAATAGAGAGACAGGGAATGGGGGGGGGGGCAAAGAGAGGGGTAATAGAGAGACACCAGGGAAGGGGGGACAAAGAGACAGAGGGGTAATAGAGAGACACCAGGGAAGGGGGGGGGACAAAGAGACTGAGGGGTAATTGAGAGACAGGGGATGGGGGGCAAAGAGATGGGGTATTAAAGAGACACCAGGGAAGGGGGGGGGCAAAGAGACAGAGGGGTAATAGAGAGACACCAGGGAAGGGGGACAAAGAGACAGAGGGGTAATAGAGAGACACCAGGGAAGGGGGACAAAGAGACAGAGGGGTAATAGAGAGACACAGGGGATGGGGGTACAAAGAGAGAGGGGTAAGAGAGAGACACAGGGAGGAGATGGTGAAGAGAGACTCAGGGAGGAGAGGGGGAAGAGAGACAGGGAGGAGAGGGGAGAAAGAGACACAGAAGGTTTGTTGGCTGGGGCTAAGAACAACGCAAAAGGGGCTAGGGAAAGAGAAATACAGAGGCTGGAGAAGGGTAAAAAGAAACACACAGGGACTGGGATGAAGTAAAAGATGCACAAGGGTCGCTGTAAGTGAAAAAAAGGAGACAATTGGAGACAAGATACACTAAACGAGGTAAAAGTAATAGACGTAAATTGATGTGATCCTGATAGTAATACACACACACATATATATATATATATATATATATATTGATGTGTGTATTAGTAACATATAATTATGCCTATAATATTTACACATATAGTAATATACATTTATATATGCATAATACACACATAAATGTCATTAATATATATATATATGTAATGAACACGTATTGGCCCAGTCTTGTTGCTAGTTGCATACTCATGCACCATAACATATTTAAAGTTTAGAGCGCACCCATAGAACTTCAAAATAAACAAGCTAACTTAATTTTTGTTTAGTTGTGCAATTGCAGACATTCAGCATTTCAGTATCATTACTAAAATGTCCTTAACCCCTTCAGGACGGAGTCAATAGTGCACGTTCTGATCAAAACAAAATGTAAACAAAAACTGGAATTTGCGCTATATGTCTGTTCAACCGTAGTTCCCCTCTTTCAAATTATATGCACCCACACTTATTATATATCATTTTGTTCAGGAGAAACAGGGCTTTAATCTATCATTAACTATTCATATATGGAACATAATTTATTATGAATAAAATAAAAAAAAAAGGTGAGAAAATAAGATTTTTTTTTTAATTTGTATTTCCGTCTGCCATTTTAGCTGTGAATGTCATAATACTGTTAGGTTTTACTGCAAAAAAATGTGCATATTTGTAATCAGCGATGTCTCACGAGTACAACAGTACCCCCCATTAACAGGTTTTATGGTGTTTTGGAAAGTTACAGGGTCAAATATAGAACGTTCCATTTTCAAATTGAAATTTGCCAGATTAGTAATGTTACCTTTGAGACAGTGTGGTAGCCCAGGAAAGAGAATTACCCCCATAATGGCATACCATTTGAAAAATTAGACAAGCCAAGGTATTGAAAGTGGGGTATGTTTAGTCTTTTTTAGTAGCCACTTAGTCACAAACACTGGCCAAAATTAGCGTTCATATTTGTTTTTGTGTGAAAAAAGCAAAAAACTAATATTTGGCCAGTGTTTGTGACTAAGTGGCTACTAAGAAAGACTGGACATACCCCGCTTGCAATACCTCGGGTTGTCTACTTTTGCAAATGGTATGCCATCATGGGGGTAATTCTCATTCCTGGGCTACCATACGCTCTCAAAGGCAACATAACCAATCTGGCAAATTTCAATGTGAAAAAAATGAAATGCAAGCCTTATATGTGACTCTCTAACTTTCCAAAACACCATAAAACCTGTACATGGGGGGTACTGTTATTCTCGGGAGACTTCACTAAACACAAATATTAGTGTTTTAAAACCGTAAAACATATTACAACAATAATATAGACCATAAAAGTGCCGTTCGCTTGTAAAAAATGCAAAAAACTTCACTTTTACTTAAAATATCATTGTTGTAATACAATTTACCAGTTTGAAACACTAATATTTGAGTTCAGTGAAGTCTCCCGAGTAAAACAGTACCCCCTATGTACAGGTTTTATGGTGTCTTGGAGAGTTACAGGGTCAAATATAGTGCTTGCGAATTAAATTCTCTGCACTTTCTCCCTGTGTTGTCAGGCATGTCAATCAAATTTTAATTAATCAAATCACATAATTACGTTAAAAGATTATTTAAATATACACGTAGAATTTTAATATATATGCATTTATAGGTATTTAAATTATACGTGTATACTAATGTAATCTTTTCTGTAATTATATGTATTTATCTATATATATATTTGCGGTTATTTGTATTTTATACAACGATAGATATATATAGAATGTCATTCTAAGTGTATTTTGTTACCGATATATATATATTAATAACAAAATACAGTTAGAATGAAATTACATAAGTATATATAATTTATATTAAATTTTGTTTCAATATTTTATTTATTTATTTTATTATTTTATTTATTTATTATTTTAATTATACGTATTTATATATAATATATATATGTACATCTATTATATATAATATATATACATATTATATATATGTAACGTCATTCTAAGTGTATTTTAATATTAATTTATATACTTATATTAATATTAAAATACACGTTGCATGACGTTACATATATATAATATGTATATATATTATATATATAATATATATACATATTATATATATATTAAAATATATTTAATTTATTTTTAAACATGTTTATTTTATTTTTTTTACACCTCCTACCAGCAGGGGGACTGTCTGATATTTCAAACAGTCCCCCTGCTGGCATATCCATAGCCAGCTATAGGGGGCCATGTGATCGCTCTTTGAGAGCGATCACATGGCCCCCGGGGGCCTCATTTGCCGGAGGGGGGCTGCCTGGGCTCTCAGGCAGCCCCCCAGAAGAGGATCGCGGCGGAGGTGAGTAGTTGCTGGCTCCTGGGGGCTTAAACCGTTACGGCGTTCCATGCCGCCGCAACGGCTTTAAAGCCCATTTAAAGCGCGACGGCATGGAACGCCGTAACGGCGTTAAGGGGTTAATAGGCCAAAGTAGGTGTACTGAAACATTGATTACATGCAAATGTACGTCTACTTAAAATAAAGGCACTCTTTTGTTTATTTTGAAGTCCTATATGCGTTCTTTCGTTGGAGTAAGAGTTTTCAATTTCAAGTTATTTTTTCACCCTCTATATCAGCACACTATGCTGGCGCGACGCATTATTGGGCTGGTATAGAATTTTTTTCCAGGGCTGCTTTTAGTTTCCAGTCCGGCCCTGGTGAGGAGAGAGGACAGAAAACTAAAGGCCAATCCCGATAAACCCCGGCTGAGCAGAAATATTGGTGACTTATGGCGGCAGGCCTGCAACAGGCTCAAACATGGCCGACTACGCCGATGATTACTCCGAAATGTCAGACAACTTCACAAGCGGGGGCTTAACTACACCGCTCACCCGTCTTGACAGCTCCCACCCAAACAAACCCTCAAGCAGACAACTCTCCTCTGACCACAGCGGTGATGAAGGAATAGCTAGGCAGACATGGCCCAGATACGTGGAGACCTGCAAGGCCTGACAGGCCACCTAACCACACTGGAAGCAGACTCCCACCGAAACACGCAGGATACAGCGCGGCTACACAAAGCTGTGCAAGACCTGCAACAGCTGTCCTACACAACAGACCAGCGATATGCAGACCTTGAATATCAAAGGAGAAAAGTCTGAACCTCAAAATCAGGGGCGTTGGAGAGGAGATCCCGGAAGCAGAGATACCGCACTTCATAAGGCACCTGCTGGCCGCTCTGTTACCCACCAAAGAGGCGACTCTGGGGGGATGTTTCGCCTCCCATGTCCAACTAAAGCCCCAGCTACGGCACCGAAAAACCTCCTAGTGCGCTTCCTGAGCCACGGAGACAGAGCAGCGGTCCAGGACACAGACACCATACGTGTTTGAAAGCAGACAAGCTCTCATTCTACGCAGATCTATCAGGGCCGACCCTGGCCTGGCGCCGGCCCTTGAAACCCTTCACGGCCCTCCTCCGCCTACATAAAATTACCTACAAAATGGAGGCGACCATGGGCGCTCTTGATTCATCACGACGACACTTCATACAAGGTCCACGACCTACAAGGGGCCAGGGATCTCCTGACAACCCTGGGGCTGTCACAGGACACCCTAACAATTGCAGGACCAACCCACCCGGAGACACGGTCAGTAACGAATGACCCTCCGCCCAACGGGCGGGAGTTGGCACATAAAACAACAATGAACGGCCCCTGAGATACCCCGGGGCTCAAAACCACCTAATGCTTACCTCTCAACAGCCCCAGGGCTACACGGACATGCCGTTTTCAGTGACCGGGACTCTTTTTTTTTTTAACCACTGTGCATATCCACAAGTCCACCCTCCACCCCCACAGGGTAATGGGGTATACTTTTATAGCGGGAGCATGTAGCTTACGAGCCCACGCACCAGGAATAGCTCCCTAGCCACTCTAGCATGACAACGGGACCATATCTTAATCATTATGTCAGTTTATCCATCAACCCAACAGCCCTTAGCAACTCCGGCTACATGACCATGCCTCTAGACCCTCAGACTTGCGTATTAACACAGACTCCCACTACCCAAAATAAAATTCCCTCAGCTCATGGCCCATGGCTATTATCAGAAACTCCACATGTATGTCACACAACATTGTTCAGGTCTAATGATATGTATATGTTGCATTCTTTTGTAACATTCACTTTTACGCTGAAACCATGACCCGAGTCCCCCCCCCCCCCCCCCCCCCCAAAAAAAAAGAATTAAAAAAAATTTGAAAAAAATTGTGAGAGTCTTGTTTTTGTGTAGAACATTAATAAGTAAAGTTTATGGTAACATCCACCTTATTATTGCTAAGAAAATAAATAAATAAAAAAACTAGTTATTCCAATTCATAATACATTAAAAAAAAAATGTAAATCTGGTGATTAGTTAGGAGTGAATATGACTAACTAGGAGTGTGTGAGAGTATAGAGAAGTATAACAAAAATTCAATTAGATTATCTTATGAGTGTAATTCCTAGCTCTCAGATACTATGTGATATTTCTGAACTGTGCCATTTAATTGACATTTGCCCACATAAAACAATGAACTTTGTGCCAAAACCCACAGTAAATTAAATGGAATGTTGCTTCTTGTTCATATAAAATTGTTCCAAATTTCTCCATATGCATCTTGATATATATTGCCAAAATAGTTGGCATTTATTAAAGTTTGGCTGGTTAGAACAGTGGTAACATCCCTGGACAAGACATCTGATGATAAGTGCCTACCTTAAAGAATCACTAATAGGAGGGGCGGGACCAACGCTGGAAACAAGCAGACGCCATTTCTGCACACTCCTCCTCAATCTCCTAAATTTCACAGAAATATAGAAAACCACCCCGATCAACTCGGTAATAGATCGCAGTACCGTGCCGATCGATGCCGTTCTCATTCACACCGAGGCACATAAAACACAAACGCAAAACTGGGGCCTACCACGCTCCACAGACACGAGGCCTGAATAAGCTCATCGAAGGCTTATTGGAGGCATACGACACGAGTAAGCCAGACTCCTACCCAAAGACGCCACACGCTCAGACAATGGGGCACCGCACGCAAAAACCCGAAAGGGATATTGGGGTCATGCTCCAACGACCGGCCGCACCAAAAACACTGCGTAGAGAGACCGAAGAAACACCAATACCAGCACCCGCGACCATGAGCACAAACAGGGACACCTCACCCCCTCCACCATCTGAGCAACCCATGAGCCTACAACTAACCGACAGCTCAGCCCCGACCACCAAGGGCAACCTAAATATGCTCCTTTGGGACTTACACAAGATGATGGAGGTGGACCGGGCACTGTTCAGGAAAGAGATCCAAGCTAACACCACTCGCATAATAGCAGCGGAGGACGACCTCAAATCAACCCAATCCACAGTGATCTCCCTGGGCAGCTCGGTGGACCGACTCCACACTCAACAGCTCCATATCTCCCAGAGGGTGACCACTCTAGAGGACCAACAACGCTGCAACAACATAAAGATACGGGGCGTACCGGCCGACACAACGGCAGAAGAACTACCTCATTACACCCGGAGGCTGCTGGTGTCCATGCTGCCACCCGCGGTGGCTAAGAAAATCACCTTAGCAGGCATATACCGCCTCATCAATGCAGCGAACCCCTCTCCCAACACAACGAGAGATATTATACGCTGCACCTCCCTTTCTGACAAAGCTCATATTATGTCAGCTCTACGAGGCAAAACACCCCTGCAGTTCGAAGGCACACACCTGAACTTTTTTTCAAGACCTCTCCAAAATGACCCTGCAGTGGCGCAGATCCATGGGACCCGTCACAGCTCACCTTCGGTCCTTGGGGATACCCTACAGATGGGGAACAATGGGATCCCTAGTGGCGACACATAATGGAGCTACACACACACACTCCACTCGATAGCAGACTCACAGACGTTCCTAACAGCTCTGGGACTACCACACTCGGACACAGGAGCATCTGCCGGAACCTCCAGTAGCAGCTGGGACCCAGTCAACATCGAACCCTTCGTGCCCAGAGGCCTAAATACACATGGGACTTGATTGCCCAACCCCTGAACTGAACTCCTGCCGATACTCCTGCCGTTATGATTATGCGCACACACACTGAGAGCACACTACCAGATACAGCATAACACTGACCGCAGACCACCACTGACCGCAGACCACGACTGACCGATCGGGACGATACACACCTCTACCGACCCAGGTGAGAAATAACCCCCCCCCCAATGTAAGGGGCACATCACTCAGTAGTGAAAGGGGCCATGAGACAACGCCACAATACCATAGAATAGAAATGAGAAGCCTGACATACACTCATGATAGAGCACCCCTATCTCACTATGAACGCCTGACCGACCCTACACATGCATTACTGTGCGGAACTACCCCATATGTCCTGCTACTTTACAGCCCGCATACCAGCACTCCAAGCCAGGTCCCTCGGATCACCACTCACCCACACGAATATACAACTCTCGTAAGCTACACCCCGACTGACCTTGATAGACTACTCTCTGATAACACACACAAAATGGTGCAGACAAACTACCTAAAACCACAAGAACCGTAGTTACTAAATATTGAAGGATACCAATATTTGATGCAGACAACTGTTTATGTCAATTATACATGCACTGCAAAAATAAAGAATAAAAAAAAAAAAACCACTAATAGAACCCAGATCAGTCCTGTTTCCATGTAGCAACTGTCTTCCGCTAGATGCTCTTCATATTGAGAGCAGAGTTAAACTCAGTTCTTAAATCAAATGGTGCTCCTAGAGCAGCATGTGATTTTCGGCGCATGAGCCCTGGCCTCGTGCAGAAGAAGCCAAAAGGTTTCCCTTAGCCAAGCATGACCCTAGCCAGTTAACCAGATTCTGCTAGCAGGAGAATTCATAAGCAGGTAGTGCAGCTGTGGGTGCCTAGGGGGGGAGGGTAAACAGGTTGTTAAACCATTCTTCAACAGTTTATCAACTTATTCTGAGAGCTACTGAGAAACAGTAGCAAGACATAGAGGTAAAACACATATGGACACGCTGGATGAGAATATTCCTGCACTGCTGAGCTTTCTTAAAATCTGTTTGATTTTGAAAGCAAGATAATGCACATACAAGACCCGACTTGATCCTCACATTTAGGTACTTTGCTTAAAATTATTAATCTCATTAAAATGTTAAGTTCTGTTGCAGTAATCTATTCGAATCATCCAGCATAGCCAAAAAGGAGAGAACAAACAAAAGAGGAACTATTGAAATGAGAAATGTGAGAAAGCTATGAGGTAAGTACCGTATTGTAAATATACCCAAGGCAAACTTGAAACATAGAAACGTCCTTTAAGCCAGCACTAAACAAAGCACCGACAATGCTTTGTTCTCGTGCTAAAGATAGCGTGATACACCCAGGTGTGGCCTGCATGCAAGCATTCTCTAATGTTCTGAACCCTGCAGCATGATCATTAGAATGGAAAAAAACAACAACAAAAAACTGCATTGGCAGAAACAAAATCCTATTGTTTGACAGTAGAATAAAGTTACAAGCCTAAAGGGATACCCGCAAAAGCATAGAGTAGATGTGAAGAAAGAGATTTTCAAACTAGCAAATGACTTGAAGTTTGGAAACTATAATATTTTTGTTTAAGACATACACTATACAACTATTTCACAGCAAAAAAAATAAATATAAAGTTAAAAAATGGAGATGTACAAATGGCATGTGAGAAGCACTGTGTGTGTGCCACATCAAATAAGAGGGCTTCTTTCTTTTTAAATACAGTGCTAGAAGATTCTGCAATGCTGACAAATATTTTGGCAGAGTAGAGAAGCAGATGATGAGTTATGTAAATTAACGTAGCAAAGGTGTTCATGACTGACTGGAGGAGGGAGAGTCCTAATAGGATTGAAATGCAGTAATCCAGTTAGGATAATACTAGAGAGTGGATTAGCCTTTTGGTTGTTTCTGGTTTAAACAGAGGATTCATCCTGAAGATATTCTTTAAGTGAAAGTGGCAGGATTTAGTCAATTACTGAACATGGAGGTCATTTAGTTGCTCCAATGGCCATTGGAGGGATGCCCGCCTGCCAACGTCAAGGCAGACCCCCCTAAGCGGGTCCTAACACTGACCCTTCAGCCTGCTTCCTTGAGCTTCTGGCAAAGATATCTCTAATGAGACAGAAAGGGATATTTTTTATATACACCCCTTTACTTATTAACCCTTAATAGGGAACACATGGGATGGGTAGCAGCATTGTAACCAGGCTGTGTGATACAAAGTAAATACAAATACAAAAAGAGAAGTCCTGCGCTTAAGCAGCAAGGACTACAACACACATCAGCCCCAATATATAGTAAAAACCAAAGAAAAGCCTATTAAGGGTTAATAAGTAAAGGGGTGTATATAAAAAATACCCCTTTCTGTCTCATTAGAGATATCTTTGCCAGAAGCTCAAGGAAGCAGGCTGAAGGGTCAGTGTTAGGACCCGCTTAGGGGGGTCTGCCTTGACGTTGGCAGGCGGGCATCCCTCCAATGGCCATTGGAGCAACTAAATGACCTCCATTTGTCTAAATATACATAGGGATTAAGGAGAAAGCGCAAGTAACATTTTCTTTTCTTTGGTTTTTACTATATATTGGGGCTGATGTGTGTTGTAGTCCTTGCTGCTTAAGCGCAGGACTTCTCTTTTTGTATTTGTAATTACTGAACATGGCAGAAAGAAATGGCAGGATCAAACTTAACAATGAGTTAGAGGGCTTTGGCAGTGGGTGAGATTGTATTATTGACTACAGAGATTTCACATATTTGAATTGAAGGCAAAAATAGGATCACCAATAGTTTAGTTTTGAGATATTAGTTAGCATCCAGAAAAAAAAAAAAAAAAAAAACAGATTAAAAACAGCGACTAGGGGGCGGGGCCTGGACGCCAAGCCGAGCGGACGCATCTGCCGCGAGCTCCTGCTAGACGGGCCGCAAAAGCGGAGAAAAACGGCAAAGATATGGCACAACGACCCTTACAGGTGCACCACCCATGCCGGGGATGCACCGCCGATCAGGTGGATACTATCCCGAGGCCTGCCGATGCCGGGAGCGCGGGGATGCAGCTGCGGCCTACTGGGGCTGGAGCCGGGGGGAGACGGCCGCTCTCCTCGGCGACGGAGCCCACAAGCAACATCACCGCAACCTACCCCCCCCCCTATGGACCGGTGGGGGATATCCCGGTCCCTGCTGGACCACCATGTCTAGGCGGAAAGCAGACAAGCGAGCCCCACGGTACGCAGAGGCACCAGAATCTCAAGGCTCTCTTAAGATGGCCGCCCCACGCGGGCCCCAGCGGGGGGTAGCCCAACCCAAGCTACCCACTCCTCAGCGAGAACACCTTGACTGGCTCTGCACACGGCTTGGGGACATACTACACAGCAGAGGCATACCATACTACAAGGCTGAAGCATTGGTGGCCTCGTGGATCCGACCGGCGGCAAGGCGCAGTCACTACAGGCGCATACCTCTAGCCTCCAGAGATGCTGTTCGGCTATATAGGTACCGGCGAGCCTTAAAGAGGGACGGAGCACTAGGTTTATCGCATGCAAGCTTCCACCTAAAGTCACACAAAACTGGGATAAACACACAAGCTACTCTAGTGGGGCACTCATTGGACCGGTCTCATACGAGCCAGCGCAACTCGAACCAGCACTCACCCGCCATCACTACGACACAGGGATACGTGCGGCTGCACACCCCCAAAGCTACCACCGGGCAGAGTGTACACCTAACACATACAAAACCACCTCACACAAGCAGCGGAGTCCTGACCAGGCTCAAAGATGCGCCTCACGGTCCAGAGCTCTACCCACAACGACGGGGACGCGGTACTGAGGGCCGCCCACAATGCCTTCCCAGGCCGAAGACCACATGGAGTCAGACTCCAAGGCACCGACCACACCGCCGGAGGCTTACCCGCCGCTGGCGGCGGCAGAACATCCGAGCCCCACATGGCGCCCGAAGAAGGGACGACCCGGCCTCTCCGAGCAACCGAGTCGGTGGAATACAGGTGAAGGCCTTCACAGGGGCCTGGGGCTGGCAGACAGCTGCCACCAGTCTGCACCAAGTCGTACCCCTGTGGAATTTACCAGTTGCCAAGGGCGTCTTTCCCACCCCTCAGACACGCACGACAGCTCTACCCAGCAGCGGGATAGGCTGAACTAACCCCGCTAACAGACTGTCTCACTACCACCACCACCCCTGGTTAAGGACTGTTGGGACATAACCTGTTCAGCTACACGACCTCCCTTTGCTGGACTTCCGTTTGTAACCTCACTCCTAAGTCACCTGTTGGTTTTGTAATTAGCTATAGCATGCATATTGATAAAGCGACTAGACGAAGCGTAATGTTGAATCCTTATTGCTTAATCGGTAGACGAATGGACAAGCTCTTTATTTTATTATCATTTACTTTCTCTTAACGTATAGCAGTCTTTCAAATGACACCCAGCATTATTGAATGGCAGGGCATGTAGACGGACGATTGCCTGCATAGTTTCACTAGCTGTGTAAGAACCTGTGCCTAGTATATAGCGTCTAGAATTTTCACATACACGTGCAGCGAGTTATATATCAATGGCTACGTCTTACTTCCGTGTGTTCACATTAACCGCTCTGCCACCTGCTTAACTTGCATCAATTGTTCAGTGGGTTTAGTCAGGCATGTAGGCCTAATTGTTTTTCCTAATTTGCTCCCCTTATGTAACATACGTGTACCGCTAGTTAACCAGTTTTTGTGCATCTCGCATGCAGTGATATTTATGTTTAGATCAATGTATATTGCCTGCCTTACTCACGTGTGACCTATAACACTTGACTTGTATCTTGCTTTTCATTAACTGTTTAGTTCGCAAACTTAACATATCCACTGTTGTCGCACCTGCTTAGACAACGTATTAATGCTTAGCCGAGATGGGATAATGTACCTGAGTTTGTGGAGCTTACCAATCTTGCTATTGATTTACTTTTACTGTTTTACTTTTAAAAAAAAAAAAATGAGGCTGTCGTACACTGGAGTTGATGTACCATTGCAGATGTATATGTCATGTGCTTAACCTCTAACACTCCTTTTTCTTCTGTATTGTACCTTTATTGCCTCAATAAAAGAAAGATTGACAAAAAAAAAAAACAGCGACTAACACAAGATAGAGAGTATCAGGTCATGAGAGGAAAGGAGGGAGATCTGCGCGATATCCTTAATAAACATAATGAAAAACACTAGTGTAGTGCTTAGTAGAGGCACAAGTAGTTCCAGTGATTTATTGAAAACAAATAATATCTTTACAGGACATGGCTTTTTTTTAATTAAATCATATTATGGTATTCTTCCTGCTTTTAACAGTCAATCCACGTTTGAAGCAAATACTGAATACTTGAACAACTAGGACCATGTATATTTTGCCCAATATGTTAAAAGAACACTATAGGGTCAGGAACACAAACATGTATTCCTGACCCTATAGTGTTAAAACCACACTCTAGCCGCCCTGGCATCTCTAAGTCTGCAGCTGCTGGCTCTGTCCCCGTCTGCTGACATTATCAGAAGTGATGGTCTGAGCCAATCACAATGCTGCCCCATAGGATTCGATGAGACTGTCAGCTAGGCAGATCGGGGGCAGAGCCAGCACAAGTCAAACACAGCCCTGGCCAATCAGCATCTCCTCATAGAGATTAACTGAATCTCTATGAGGAAAGTTCAGTGTCTGCATGCAGAGGGTGGAGATATTGAATGGCAGTGCAGCTCACTGTGCAGCACTTCCCAATGAAGCACCTCTAGCAGCCATCTGAGGAGTGGCCAGTGAAGTTATCACTAGGCTGTAATGTAAACACTGCATTTACAGAAAGAAAAAAAAAGCCTGAAGGGAATAATTCTACTCACCAGAACAAACACAATAAGCTGCAGTTGACTATAGTGTCCCTTTAATTTAGGCTTTAAAATGCATGTAAGCTATCCACATGCTTTGAGTGAGCCTTAGATCGATTAATTTTCTCACACTTTCTCCAGAACAAGAGTGAGTTAAGGTTTATTACTTACCGGCAGAGAAACTTTTACATGGTTTAACCCCTTCAGGACGGGTGACGGACGAGGTCCGTCATCCAGGGGATACCCTTAACGAAGGGTGACGGACCTCGTCAATCACGCGGTAAAATTAACCCCAGATCGCCGCAATCGCGGCGATCGTGGGGTTAATGGTGCTCCCGGTCTGCCTCTGTATTAGAGGCAGACTGGGAGCACCGAATCCGGCTGCCCCAGCACATGTACCCGCTCTGACAGCATGTCAGAGTGAGCACATGTGCTCTGTATACTTGCAAAAGGGTAATAAGCGCTCTCTTCTCAAGGGTGAGCAGCAGTTCACCAACAAGGTGTTCCCTCTACCTTGTGATAAATGGACAGATAAAATAGAAAGGTGAACAGCGTTTAAGATCAGAAATTGTACATACGTTTAGTAGAAATACTGGCCAGCGGAGTAACTTAAAAAAAAAGGAGAAACAAAGATACAAATAATGGTACAGTATGTGTGAACGATATAATTCCACAAGAACAAAGGTGTTATATTCACACTCACACTTTGAGGAGCTATATCAGCTCGGTGTTAAGAGCTTGGACGGAATAATCCCCGTCTATGGATTTCTTGAGGTTCCAGATCGTTGGTGAGTTTATAGGTGTAAGTATTCGTTATATGAAAAACAAGAGTAAAATACGCCACATGGTCTAGTACGTAAATATAAAATATTGTAGTAAGAGTAGATGATCCTACTTACATATACTAGAGCAACGACCTGCTCTAGTTTGGAGAATTTCAGGTGGAATAATCCCCACCTCGGGATATAGTGGACCCAGGTATAGCAGCAAAGCAGTATTAAATAGGAAGGAGGAAAAAAAAAAATTACTGGATAGTTTAAAAATTATATATACTTTAATACAATAAGTAAAAAGTGAATAATACACTATAAAACCAGTCCTGTATAAAAGTCCAAAATTCTTCCTCACTTGACGCGTTTCGCCGAAGCTTTCTCAAAAGTGAATTCAGAATTTTGGACTTTTATACAGGACTGGTTTTATAGTGTATTATTCACTTTTTACTTATTGTATTAAAGTATATATAATTTTTAAACTATCCAGTCATTTTTTTTGTCCTCCTTCCTATTTAATACTGCTTTGCTGCTAATACCTGGGTCCACTATATCCCGAGGTGGGGATTATTCCACCTGAAATTCTCCAAACTAGAGCAGGTCGTTGCTCTAGTATATGTAAGTAGGATCATCTACTCTTACTACAATATTTTATATTTACGTACTAGACCATGTGGCGTATTTTACTCTTGTTTTTCATATAACGAATACTTACACCTATAAACTCACCAACGATCTGGAACCTCAAGAAATCCATAGACGGGGATTATTCCGTCCAAGCTCTTAACACCGAGCTGATATAGCTCCTCAAAGTGTGAGTGTGAATATAACACATTTGTTCTTGTGGAATTATATCGTTCACACATACTGTACCATTATTTGTATCTTTGTTTCTCCTTTTTTTTTAAGTTACTCTGCTGGCCAGTATTTCTACTAAACGTATGTACAATTTCTGATCTTTAGCGCTGTTCACCTTTCTATTTTATCTGCTCTGTATACTTACCTTCCGCCTCCCTGCACTTCCGGGTTCACTGTGAAGTGCAGGGAGACGGATCAGTGCTGATCCTGCCCCCTATTGTAAAAAAAAATAAAGTAAATTTAAAATCCCACCCCCCTTTACCCATTTTAATAAAAAATTAACCCCTTCCCTGCCAATTGATCACTGACTACAGTGATCAATTGGCAGGGATTACATTTTAATATGATCTGATTTTTTTTTTAACCCCTGAGGGTTAATTTTTTATTTATTTTTTAACTCTCAGGGGTTAAATGTATTTTATTAATTAATTTAAATATTTTAAAATTATAAATTTAGCTAGCTGGGGAGGGTGGAAGTTAGTGGGGAATTGGGGGATTTAGTGTTAGGCTAACTAGGGGTTAACGTTAAAAAAAGTTTTAATATAAGCTTTAAAAAGTTAAAAAGTTTAAGAAAAAGTTTTAATAACGTTTAAGTAAAAAATTAAAAAAAATAAACCCTTTACCCAGTCCAAATAAAAATTAACCCCTTCCCTGCCAGTCGATCACTGCCTACAGTGATCAAAATACAGATCACAGTATTATACTGTGATCTAATTTTTTTTAACCCCTGACGATTAACTTTTATTTATTTTTTAACCCTCAGGGGTTAAATTTATTTAATTAAATAATTTAAATATTGTATAATTAAATATTTTGCTAGCTGGGGTTGGGGGGGGGGGGGGGGGGAGTTATGGGAAAATGGGGAATTTACTGTTAGTGCTGCTTACTGCTAGTTAGGGGTTAACGGTAAAAAAAAAAAGCTTAGAAAAATGTTAAATCTGTAAAACAAAGTGTTACGAAAGTTTAAGAAACTTTAAAAAAATTAATAAGCATAAGAAAAGTTTAAAAAATTGTTTTAAAAAGTAAAAAAAGTTTTAAAAAGTTAAAAAATACATTTAATAACGCTCATTACCACTACACCTGGTACAAGCTAGCGGAAAAATGATCCCACGCTAAGGTTCAAAATATGCCTTTTGAAATACCCTGGGATGTCTTCTTTAAGAAATGGTATGGCTCTATGGGGTATTTGGATTATATAGCCTGGTAAAATACTCTAAAATGGGACATGGGCACAGCGTAAAAAATGTAAAGTTTGAAAAAAAAAAATGGAATGGCTGTGTCCCAAATGTGCCCCTCCGATGTCCACATATACCTGGCAAATGTACATACGGGGGTATTTTTGTACTCAGCCGACATAGCTGAGCAACATATAAAGTATTATAGAGTGGTGGTACACATAAGGTTTGCAAAATATACTGTGCAAACTCACTTTGTGTGTCAAAAACGCAGAAAAAACGCTTATTACCACTACACCTGGTACAAGCTAGCGGAAAAATGATCCCACGCCAAGGTTCAAAATATGCCTTTTGAAATACCCTGGGGTGTCTACTTTAAGAAATGGTAGGCCTTTGTGGGGTAGATTGAATTTAAAACCTGCGAAGATGCTTGGAAATTGCACATAGGCCCAGCGTCAAAATCCAAAGTTCTGTAAAAACTAATATGGCTTGGTCTCCAATATGGCACTGTAGCTCCACAAAATAGTGCCAAAGACATTCATTGGGGATGTCTTTTTACTCAGAAGACTTAGCTGAGCATAATTTGGAGGTTTTGAACTTAGTGGCACATATGAAATATACAAAATGCCCAGCAAAAATGCAATCCGTATGTAAAAAATGCACAAAATTATTTTTTTACCACATACTTTGGCATGTAATGGTAAAAGAATGGGGGCATGTTAAGGCACAATATGCACCTTATGAGATACCCTGGAGTGTCTACTTTTACAAATGGTAGGCCTTTGTGGGTTTTTTTTGAACAGTCAAACTACTATAATACCCCAAATGGAAGCATAGGCTCATTAAATCCGTCTCTCAAAATTCTACTGTGAATACTGAAAAGGACAGGTCTCCTATATGGCACTGTAGCTTCACGAAATAGTGCCAAAGACATACAATGGGGGTACCGTTGTACTCAGCAGAAGTAACTGAACACATAATAAAACTTTGTACAGGAATAGCACACACCAACTTTACAAAATACACATGAGAAGTTCTTTGTTATAAGTTTGTGTGCGAAAACCCCCCCAAAACACAATTTTACTCCAATATTTAGCAGAGGTTGTCGGTAAAATGGCTACGTAGAAAGTGTCAAAACAACCTTAGGTAAATAGCCTGTGGTGTCTACTTTATATAAATATATACTTTTGTGTGGCAATTTTGTTTTCTTTTATGGCTATTAAGCTTACAAGACAAACATACCAAATTCTAAAATCGCTCCATATTAAAAGTTTATTTTACTCCTTGTGCTTTGTGACCTGTAACTACCAAAAAAAACTGAAAATCCCAGACACATTATATATTCTGTAAATCAGAACAACTAAATTAATTTATTTTTAATTACTTTCCTTAACCTGCACTAATTGTGCACACATTATTATTGCAAAAACTGTTAAAATAAATAAATCAAGATTTTACATTTTTTTTGCATTTTTCTGTATTTTTTAATAATAAATAAGCATTTATGTAAATATATGTTACATCAAATTAAAGCCCTTTCTGTCCTTTAAAAAACGGTATATAATATGCGTCGGTGCAATAAATTAGTAAAATGCAAATTGCAGTTGAACGCAAACAGCAAAAAATGCTTGTGTCATTAAGTGAAAGACAAGCTTCTGAAGCTCTGTCCTTAAGGGGTTAAAGCACAGTGTTAAATGAGAGTTATACTTCAATTGTGCTTTTATCACGTGCCAAACATCCACAGGGGAAATGAGCAGAGTTTAGCTAAATATTGCTAGTAAAGTAAAAAAAATATACAAGATACAACAAATGTTTTAGGTGGTTTTGCAGTCACTAGCGAGTAAAAAAAAAAAAAAAAAAATATATATATATATATATTTTTTTTTTAAATCACATGATGCACACAACACTGTGTAGTCTGAGACAGTATAAACCTCATTTAACCCCTTAAGGACCAAACTTCTGGAATAAAATGGAATCATGACGTGTCACACACGTCATGTGTCCTTAAGGGGTTAAATGGGTCTATTTTCAATATATTTAATCACATTTGGAAAGATAGTATCACACTACATTTCTTACAGTCAGGGTTGCTAAACTGAAATATACTTTTAAGCAGAGGGGGCAAACTACATTTTAAGACTGCCAAGTTGTAAAGCAGTTTAAATTGTGGTTGAGAACACAATGATGTGTTCTAATTTGGGGCAGAGTAGACATGCTTTTTGAGCTCTGTGCCTTGCCGCATGAAAATATCTGTTTTACGGTGGAAAAAAGGGCACTCACCCAACTAGACAACCATTCCCTAGATGTAAGGAGATGACATGGGAAGGAAAAATAAAAAAACAGAGCCGACAAGGGCCCGACCAACCGTGATATTGGTGAACTTCTGCAAGACTCTTAGAAGTCCGATTAGGGCAAAATGGCAATGGGAAAAGATGAATACTCCTGCACCTCAGAAGACATCTTTTACAACCCAAGCAAGGGACACCGGCAATACTGCCGACTGTGCCCAGTTCCAAGCCACCTCCCACTGGGGAAACTGTCAAGGAGGCCCAACTAAAGTGTATGCTGGCGGAAGTACAGACGAATGTCGCGGCCAACATGGTCTTTATTAAAGACGCCATCTCTCGGCTCACCATGCTGGAGGCCTCATTGAGCACTCAAGACTCCAGTAACAAAATTGCAGTGATTCAGACAACTGGAAATTTCTGACAGGATCAATGCCACAGAAAATCAGAGAAGGCGCTATATCATCTGAAAATTGATGGTATACTGGATTCCATTGGCCTACCCGACCTACCTCACTTTTTTCAATGCCTGCTCCACATGTCGCGTCACCAAAACAAGCTAAAGCTGTGAAACTAGATGGCATGTTCCATTTGCTGAGACAGGCTACAGCACCACCGGCAGCACAACCAGACCTGATCAACTTTTTTCAGTCCCTCCAGGACAAGACCCTTCTAATGGCAGCAGTTCAGAGGCACACTTGCTTTATGTTTGAGGGCTCCTCTCTATCATTCTTCCTAGATCTTACCAGAAGCACTGTTGCATAACGTAGGGCCCTGCAGCTGCTACTACAAATTCTTTGTCAAAGGAAAATACAAACAGGGGATCCCAAAATGACTTCTCGTCACACACCTGGGTACTTCATACCGGGTGAAGACTATCCTAGAGCTAGACTTTATACTACAGCAACTTGGGTTGGTGTAACCCTCAAGAGTGGATGATTCAGGCCTTACACATTTAGACCATTCCACCGTATTGGAGTTTATTCCCTGCACAACTCAGCGCCAAACGCCTGCAACAAGAACAACCTGAAAGTACATGACCCTGAGCCTCGACTTTCATGTCCTCCCGAGGACCACCCCTGAAAACCAGTTGTTTATGTGCCATGCAGGGCAGTTTTTTCTTGTGTTTCTTTTGTCATTTTAGTCTGTTTAGTTCAGTCCATTTTTCATTTTTCCTTTTTCGCTTTTGCATTTTGTGAACCACATGTAGTATACCGGCCTACAGGACGATGCATTACTGCACCTAATAATGCACTCACTGTTAAAATGTAAAGCTCTGGATGGGAGGAGAATCCCTTTCGGGGGGATAGTACTCCTAGATTCCCATCATTACTCAGTGAAATCATCTTATGCCCCTTGAGGGATAGGAACGTTAGCCTTTTTTTTTAGTTTACAACTTTATTTTCTAAAATCTCATCCACCATGCATTTCTTATATTAATACCATATTAATATGGTCGTATAAACTCATGTAACTACTGGTATTTTGTATGTTTTTGACCTACACCGATGTTGATTGAAAACAAATAAAGCATTTAAAAGGGCACTTACCTGAGATTTTTGGTATTTGAAGTCTTCAGTTTTCTCATCTTGATTGCTTGGCTCCCGAACATTTCTGTACCCAAGGCTGGGTATAACATATTCCACTCCTAAATCTAAGTCTTTCATCTTCTCTTACCATTGAGCACCTCAAGTGATGCTGTTTTCTCACAAAGGTCTACAGTTATAAATAAAAAAAATAAAAAAGCTCATGAAAAACCAGCAGAAAGAGGATATCTAGGTTATACAAAAAAAAAAAACTTTAGCACAGTTTACTATTTTGCAATATCACAATTACATATACGTAGAAACTTACAAAACACATGCACAGAATGTATTTCCAATTGTCAATGAAAATGTTTTACATTTAATTAAATCTGCAAATAACTGCTGCACACAGCAAAACGAACATTGGAAAGGAATTACAAAAATAATCGCAGGTTGGCCAAGTCCATTTGTCAACTGTACCTAAACAATTGCAGTCATTTTAACATCAATGATTAGAACAGAACATGTTCTGCGTTACTGCATTGATTAAAATGCTAGTTGACCTAGTTGCGCAAAGATTTTGTCACAGGAAAGGGAGGATTAAATCAGTTCCTCATCTGTGTTATGTTTGATGCAGAACAATGACATCACCGTCAACTAGATGTCGAACAGCAAGCAGAAGATCAGGCACACACAGAACGCACTTTGGTTGAGTAACACAGCCTCAAATGAGGGAATACCAATAGATGAAATTCCGATCAATATTTTTCAAAAAATAAATAAATAAAGTTTGAATGTAATTTTAAAGCACTTAGAGCGTATCACATTTTAATAATTGAACTATAACAAAAAAAAAAAAAAAAACAGGCTAGACTTCCAGACAGCTGCCCCATGTCCAATTTTTAAACCTAGCCCACAGTTCTCTGCATGAGGGGAGCTATATTGATTACATAGCCAAGTTGAATTACTGTTTGGATTAGCTAATTAAAGAATTTGCATAGACATATACCACTAGATAATACAAGAATATTAAACACTAACATTTTTATCTCCAATCTGAGGGGGGCTGGAAACCTAAACAGGTACTCTAGAACTGTTGCCGGCACTGCCAGGGAATAAACCCGTACAACTCCCTAAGGTCTTCAGACAAGAAGGCTGCAACCACCACAGCTTTGTTAAACTAGATATTTGCTATTCACTAGAATACTAGATCAAACTACTAATTATGGGCCTCAAGTAGGGATAAGCCCCTATACTTCTAGGCGTTTACAAGCACAGCTTGATACATAGTACAATGACACACATAAATATGACTTTTGTCATAGAAACCTTTATATTTACTTACCAGTTTGATTTAACCCGATTGTAGTAATGGAATTGCTCTAAGTAACACCTAATTATGATTTGTGTTATGGCAAATTCTATATTTATCTACATGTTTGATTGATTAAATAGTACAGTGAATGGAAAACACAAACATTTATATAACTTCTTCATGACCTGGCAATGTATGTTTTCTTTGAAAAACTTAATATACGATTTAAAAAACAAAAATAGGAATTTTGCATTTTTATCCTCAAAATGAGATGTAAAATGAATCAGGTTTTGCCAACAACCCTCACATATGTACTGTAAAAGTCTTAAGACAAAAAGTACCACCCTCAATCACTAAAAGATCTGCAATCTTCAAAACACAGAGCTCCCTCTGCTGCTAAGCAATTGGAACTTCAACAAACAAAGTGTACCAGCAAAAATAACAGTAAATCAAATACATCACACCTGCATCTGACAGGTGACACCAGTAGGACTGTACCTAAAGGTTTCAGGTCTTTATCCCTAGCAGGCAGCTTGCAAACAACCTAACCCCATTGTATATGGTAAATTCAGTCAGTGGCTGAGACATGCCCAGACAGGAATCTCCATTTATAACCGGGGCAGGCAGGAGAGGCCCTCCAACCTTTTAGTAGCTACTTTCTGTACTATTCTCAGCCAGTAGGGCTGCAGGTGATGGGAGTTCTATTCGCAATAAATGTATAAGGCTGAATCACAAGCCCAGGAGTGTTTTTATTCAAGACTGTCATAAAGCACTATCTATGGAATGAATTCCCCCAGAGTCCTTGCCAGGTATTGTAGCTCCTGTCTGGATCAGGAGGGGAGAAGA